>NC_138203.1:77299013-78049013 GCF_964194415.1 Vipera berus | reverse complement strand
TTTTGAATTTGTTAGGAAAGGGTAGGGAAATACTGTAGCCTTCCTTTTTACTGAAAGTGATTTGTAAAGTATTTCCTAGTGTCCATATGTTTGCTATTAAACTCTTGTCACTAAGTAAATGCTTTGGATTGGGTAGAGATCCGGAATTCCTCATTCCATTTTTCATTTTACAATTAAAAAAAATTAACAAGATTATAGAGACAGTCAAAATAAACTCTTCATAATCTCACAACTGAAGCTAGTGTAAGTCACACGTTTATGATTTTAAAAATATTGGGAATGATATAATTTGAAAGATTCTCTATCTATCTATCTATCTATCTATCTGTCGTCTGTCTGTCTGTCTGTCTGTCTGTCTCTATCTATCTCTATCTATCTATCTATCTATCTATCTATCTATCTATCTATCTATCTATCTATCTATCTATCTATCTACATAACTACATACCTACATACCTATCTATCTATCTCTGTCTGTCTGTCTACCTATCCATCCATCCATCCATCCATCCATCCATCCATCCACCAGAAGAGCCAGAACTATGTATCTCCCTCGACACTCAAAGCAGTAAAAAAGGAGGAGGAGGAGGAGAAGAAGGGGAGCAGATCTCCATCCATTGTATGCTGCCCATCAATTTTGGGTGGCTTACAAAATTGTACAAAGATAAATGTAAAAACAGTTACAATTAAGAAGACTTAAATAAGAATTTAAGTCACAATGTGATTTCTCTAATGCTAAGGCAGCAGCCTGGCTCCTGTCTATTAGCCACAATCACTGTGTCCAGGACTGAAGTCAGAAAAGCATTTTTAGCAGTTGCTGGGACAAAAGTATTATTTGTAAATCACTCATACCATAAACTATGACAGTAGGGTAGCCTACTGATTTTTTTGTCTGCTCTGAAGAACGCACGTTGCTCATGATCGGAGCTGTGATGGTTACTCCATTTCCACTGACTTTTATTCAATATTCTCTCCTCTCTAGACTCTTATATTAGATCATAACTCAACCAAAGATTTACCACCCATCAAGTCTGGCAGGACATTACCTGTTGTTGCTAAGTTTTCTCCACATTGTTGTGAACACCAGGAATGTGAGTTACAGATTTTCATTATGGAAATATTGTTTCTGGCTCTGGCGTTACTTTTTTTTCCCTTTCTTACTTACATATACACTTCAATTTCACCATTGAAAAGTTGCTACCTGTTTTTAAAAGCTGTGAGATTTTCTTCCACGATAATAATTTCAATGCAGCTATTTCGTAAACTCTTACAGACAGCTGGAGGAGACATTTAGTAAAGGAAATAAATTAACTTAAAGAGAATTACATTTTAATTTCTCTTTTCTCTCCACTAATGCACATCCCAACAGATGTGAATAATGTGTGTGACATTTCTTCCTGTCTTCTCTTTTTTGGTTCATTTTGCTGATTACAAATCATGGGGTGTGGGGGGAACCCCAATGATTAAAGCAGGTTTTTATTTTTAGTTTTCTATAATATTTTCATGATTTTAATCCTTGTTCCTAATCTCTCAACATAATATAAATTTACACTGAATTTCCAGATTAGGGTAAGGAATGTCAAAGTCAAACTATACAGTACATATTGACTCCTTTTCTCTTTTGCATATTCCCTGTTGCAGTACCTTCTATCAAATATCGATATTGCTTTGCAATTTAGAAATAGTGCATTTTTTTTCTGTGTGCAACTGTGCCTATTTGTAAATGTGCTTAAGCAATTCTTGAGCTAGGAATGGCAACTTTGCTTTAAAGTGTGAAACAAAATGCTCTGACATCCCTTTTTGTAGCATTATTTGTTATTCTTTTTAAACAGAAAACAGAATTTCCCTGAGTTCTACGTGGCTCTGTCTCCTTTTTGGAAGACTCTGAAAACCTGAGTCTTCACAAGAACACAAGGATCAGGAAGTTTTATGAGCCCATTCTAATTGTTCTGGTTGTTTGAATTGCCTCTAGGTGCTATATATTTTAATATATTTTATTTTTTGGTTGCTATGTGTGGCTTTTGGTTGTCCATGCTGCCTCGAGTTGAATGTCAGGCAAGTAGCTCTATACCAAGGGTAGGCAACCTTGGCTCATTTATGACTTGTGGACTTCAACTCCCAGAATTCCTGAGCCAGCTATATTCTCTTGAGCTTGTTGAGATAGTCAAGGCTGTTTCAGCAGTGAATCCTTTCCTCAAAGGCAAGCTAAAATGCTATCCACCCAACCGGAAATTCTATTGGCATAACATTTACTCACCCCTTACAAATCGTTACCCTACCTCAGGGTTAGGCAACCTTGGCTCTTTTATGACTCATGGACTTCAACTCCCAGAATTCCTGAGGTGGCATGGCTCAACTTGGAAACTCTCCCTTTCCCCTCAGCATGGCTGGCTCAGGAATTCTGGGAGTTGAAGTCCACGAGTCATAAAAGAGCCAAGGTTGCCTAGCCCTGCTCTATACACTGAATTAATAGAATGACACAACTGAGCCCAAAATTTCTATTGCTAAGCAAGACAGTTGTTAAGTGAGTTTTGCCCCATTTTATAATCTTTCTTGCCACAGTTGTTTCAGTGAATCACTGCATCTGTTAAGTTAGTAACATGGTTGTTAAGTGAATATGGCTTCCGTATTGACTTTGCTTATCATAAGATTGTAAAAGGTGATCATTGGGACACTGCAACTTGCATAAATCCATGCCAGTGGCCAAGCATCCAAATTTTGATCAGATGATCATGGTTACAGTTATGACCATGGTTTGGAAAACAGTCATAAGTCACTTTTTTCTCTGCCGTTGTAACTTTGAACTGTCACAAAACAGAGGGTTGTAAGTCAAGAATTCCCTGTAATAATAATAAAAAATTCTTCCAACAATGTTTTCTGTGCCAATTCCCTTTCTTCAGTGGGCCAATCTTGGGGTCTTCAGAGCTAGACGAGGAATCAGCATTGCTACAGGAGTAGACATTAAAACACGATGACAGTTCTTTCCTTCTTTCTCTTTAATTGAGTACATTTGTTTTCCGCTGCAAGAATAAACATACTGTGAATTGCAGAAGCGAAGCAGTGGGACCAGCATGTCTTGTGTGCATAGGTTCTAACCACAAGGCAAAACATTAATTCCAACCTTCTTGGAAACCTCCCTGTGAATGTAACTGCAAGAAACCTATGACTGTATACAAAGGTGTTATAAACAAATAAATAAATGTGTGCACATGCTATAAGGTAAATGTGCCCTTTAGCTAAGCTTGATTCTTGGTGATTATGGTCATGTTGTTTTGTTAACGGTACTACAGGAGTGGTCTGCCACTGCTGCCTTGTGTTTGTTTATTTACTTATTATTGCCGAGTCTAAGTATGGGTCCTAGAATTGCCCCTTATCCAAGGACTAAACATGTTTAGTTTCTGAGATTAGACAGCTACAAACTCACACCTCCCAAAATAGGAAGAGGCAATGGAAATTCTGTATTTGTTTGTGGACTGAAAGCCAATGTCTTTTTCTCTGTCAATATGTGGGCCACCCTAATCAAGATGATCTCCGTGAGTGATTTTGTGGCAATACTCTACAGTTCTGTCAGTGATAACTATTAACTTTCCATGTTCAGTTCAGGATCAGTAATGGTTTTTGGTATCTTTCTATCTATACCATATTAGTATCAACAAACCAAATGGTAACTTGGTAAAACAGTACTCCATAGACTAGAGCTTCCTGGCAAGGCGCTTGAAACAGGACCAGCAATGTTTCTGTTAAATGTAGGGCTAAATGAATGGGGGGGAAATAGAGGCTGTCTTTACTTAATGGATAAGGGACGCGGTGGCTCAGTGGGTTAGAACACTGAGCTTGTCGATCAGATGGTTGGCAGTTTGGCAGGTCGAATCCCGAGTGCTGTGTAACAGAGTGAGCGCCTGTTACTCGTCCCAGCTTCTGCCAACCTAGCAGTTCGAAAGCACGTAAAAAATGCAAGTAGAAAAATAGGGACCACTACGGTGGGAAGGTAACAGCGTTCCGTGCGCCTTTGGCATCTAGTCATGCCAGCCACATGACCACGGAGACGTCCTAGGACAAGCGCTGGCTCTTTAGCTTTGAAACGGATATGAGCACCGGCCCCTAGAGTTGGAAACGATTAGCACGCATGTGCGGGGAAACCTTTACCTTTACTTAATGGGATATCTGATGTAGTACAACAGAAGCCTTCCTAAGAGAAGGCTGCCTGACAATGATTAAGCTCTTGGGACAAATGCTCAAATTCATACAAATTTGAGTGGAGTCTGTTATTCAACAAAGTAATTTAGAAACATATGGTGGAAGCTAGTAGGTGTATCAAAGAGATCCAAATTATGAGTGAATATCATTTACCTATAGTTGGCTAGCACACCATGTACAAAAGTACTGGCATGTTTCAGGCTATGATGACTCAAGCTGAGGCCTATAAATACTAAATCAGGAGATGAGAGTGTTACAAATAGTTGATCACAGATATAAAGAAAAATAATCTTTCTTTTGAGGTTATCCAACAAAGCTGATGAACAGCTATAAAAAAAAGTCAAGGAAAAGTTTGTGTTTCTTCATGCAAGAAAGAACCTGTGATATTTTGCACTTCTGGACTTTAGTTTAATAGGATGATCTTATGACTGTCTATCTGTACTGAGATGCTAAGTCTTGTTTCTTTCAGGTAACAGGTAGGGGATTAAAGATGATCTGGCATTAGACCTGATTAGACAAATTTTCATTTGGAAGAAGAATGAAACTCTCTAAAGCAGGGGTGCCCAACCTTGGCAAATTAAAGACTTGTGAACTTCAACTCCCAGAATTCCCCATGGTTGGCTGCGGAATTCTGGGAGCTGAAGTCCACAAGTCTTGTAGTTGCCAAAGTTGGACAACCCTGATCTAAAGGCAGCTCTTTACTAAAAATGGATCTTCTGTGGATTGGATTCATTAAGAGAAGCTGGGTGTTCTGCCTTCCATTTCTTTGAAATGTAAATAATGCTTAATGGAAGTTTCAGAAACATTCCATGGATTATATATGTGGAACATGTCTGTTGCCATTAACTGTTTACATTTGTTTGAGATCTTTAGCCAATTCTGGGTTTCTGATAGGTTGTCTCTGGTTATAGTCATGATGATTATTTGATGACTGCAGCTTTCCACAGTCTGTGGTGAATGAGCTGTCACAGTTTATGGCAGATGGTCATTTCTTTGTCCTTGCTCACAACCTCAGATGCCATGCATTTCAGCAGAAGCAGGTGTGTCCAGAGTTTAAAAATCCTCTATATTCATTAGGGTGTTATGTACATATATCTTTCTTCCATTAAATCACATTTTGAACTATGTGTTCAAAATGTTGGAAGCGTATGCTTAAAACATATCCAATTTACAAAGCATCAGTCAGATATTACTGTGAGCATTATAAAAAACAAAAAGTTTTGTTCTTTCTGGAAATACTGTATGACTCTACCAGAAATGGAAGCTGTCCTTTCTGATCTATCCTGCCAAATTCAATGTCAGAATACAGCTTGAAAAGAAATTTGTGCCTTTTGGTTCATAGAAAATTCTCTTTCTCCATTTGTGCATTCTGATAGCAACTAAAAATATTTCTTTCAAAACAAACTTTGGATTCTCGTTGTTGTGTAGCCGGTTCTTGCAGGCATTGAGCGAGACGGGAGGTTCAAACAGCAACAGGCTTTATTGAAGGTCAGAACATAACAGAAGCAAAATAGGAGCTACTGCGCAGCTATTTATATGGTTGGCCGATAGGCGGCGACCAATAGGTTTAAAGCAGTGGTTTCCTGCCCAAAGATCTACTTAGCCGGCTGGAAACAACCAGTCTAGGCCGGCCCAGCAACCCTTACAACATACACTTGAACTAAGCAATTAGCAAAGCAGCATAACTTAAGCAAACACTTACAGCATATAAGGCTAGTACATTACACTCATGTCTACATTCCCCCCCCCTTTCATTTAAATGATGTTTAAATGGTTTTAGCAATTCTGATAATTTCATTTTATGGATGGATTATTATTTTTCATTTTTCACTTGGTCTTTAAACTTTGCTGGCTGCTTTGAGACACAGAAAGAAAGTGGGATGTTTTTGTATTCATAAAATGAATGAGATTATGCCTATCTTTGCAAAGTTGTGATAGCCTTCTAGTAATTTGGAAGGGAGAGAAACTGACAGGTATGTTGTACCATAAACTCACCTTCTTACAAAATGCATTTTAAAAAGCCCTGAATTTCTTCTGACAACATTTAATATTTCTTTAATATTTACTAAGTGGCACCTCATTTAATTAGAAAAAAAATCAGTTAATTAGAACATCTTGTACAAGCAATACCTTGTCATATCTAAATATCTTATCTGTATAGTCCAACTACTACCCCTCAGCAAATTAACCCATTGCAAAATTAATTTCCATAATTTCTTTTTGGCTAGATGCTGAGTATTTTACATTTAGTGATTCAAATGAATTAGTATTTCATTCAGGCTGCAACTATAACATTCTTTTAATAGATTTCTTGGTAGTAATTTTTTTCCCTTGGTATGATCTTGTATTAGTTATATTGCAGAATGATTCAATCTGGTATGTTATTTTTCCTTTCTTTTCTCAGAAAGGCTTGAAATGATTATATTTCACTTCTGCTATAAACAGATAACCTGACATTTTTGTCTGAAATCTTCTTTGGGGTCAGATTTCCATCTAAATAAAATCTATAACTTTAAAAATTATGGGGAAAGAAAATCTGTTAATCTCCATTTATGTCTGATACCACTGATGCCATTTACATAAATATGTAATTGATGTTTTTATTTCATGTGGACAATTATGTACAGTATTTCTGACCAGATTGTGGGAACAATTAGCTTGTCTTTTATTTCAGAGGTTGCTGAAACATAGATTTGGTCTGTTGCATTTGAGGCTGTTAAATGGAGGTCCATTAAATTGAGATTTCAATGTATTCAAATTCACAAACAGATAATTGGATCTAGAAATTAAGGCTGCAGTCCAACATCCATTTACCTGGGAATAAATCCTATTGAAGTCAATAGGCTGACCTCTGGGTGTGTGCACGCACACACGCACACCTAAGGAACCTCACAGAGTTTGAAATCATACTGCACTTACAGGAAATCTATTTGAAATCAGCAAGCATATAAGTAAGAGTGGTTAAAGCCAAATTCCCAGAGGATATTAAACAAGATTATTTTAATTATGGTTTATTTAATAAACCTTAGCTATCCAATTCACACATAATGCTAAGTCACAATGGTAGGTTCACATTTCACAGTAAGTCAAAAAAGAAGCAAAATTTAATTTAGTTACACGATTTATAGGGCTGCTTGTCTTGCAAATGTCATTATGGACAGCTGCCATGGAATTAAAAGAGAGAGCAAAAAGAACATAACAAGAGTAAAACCCCCATCATAAATAGTACAACTGAGGCTAACCACAGTCATGTTCATATTCCCAAACCAATGCAAGATGGCTTCACCCAGTGCCCTGTCCTAATACCCTCAGGAAGAGCCAACAGGATTGGGCCATCTGAATGCTGAATGATAAGCTGTTCCATAGGGCAGCTGCCATGACAGAGAAACCAGGGCTGTTGGGTCTTGCCAGATGGCATTGTTTCAGAAAAGGGACTTGAAACAACATTACGCTCCCAGATCTTATGGGACAGGCAGAAAATCAGCACAGATAAGCAGTCCTGCAAGTCTCCTGGATGATGAAGGATTTTCTAGGTAGTGACCACCACTTTGAATTGCTCACAGAAGCCTATGCAGCTTAGAAGCTGTGCTGCTACAAGGCTATACTGTGGTGTTGTGGGGGTCGGGGGGGGAAAATAAAACCCCTTGCCCACTGGAGAGATAGTACACAGTTAGAAGGCTGCTGAAAATATTCTTTAAAATTGAAACACCACCTTGTCTAAGGTAAAGGTGGTGAACCATATCCTCTTTATGATTTGTGGACTTCAACTCCCAGAATTCGTGAGCCAGCATAGAATTCTGGGAGTTGAAGCCCACAAGTCAGAAAAAGGCCATAGTTCCAGTCCCCCACCTCCCCCTGGTTCTAGGGTCAAATCTAATGGTATCAATCTGTTTGTTGCACTCCAGCATGATCAAGTTTGGCCTGAGATTACAGGAAGGTTAACGGATTTGAGAGACACAAAAGAAATTAATAGGGGTTGATAGCTTGATAAAAGATGATGTTAATGCAAACTTCCCCAACCTGACAGTTGGTAATTGTGTTGATTGTAGTTACCAGAATTCCCAGAGTGTGTGACATGAAGATGTTAGCATCTGCAGTCCTAGCACATCTGGAAGGTTCTTAGTGAAGAACGTTGTTTTAATGCAAAGTGTTTCTGCATATACATTTTCATCCAAAAATGTATAAAATGCATATCTTAGTCTAGAAATGCTGACGGAAATCCATCATTTTAATACAGTACAATTTGTAATGCATAGCACACTGCCAAATGCTTAGTACAAAATAGAGTTGACAATGCTATAAGTACTGCCAGAAGAATTATTTATTATTGTAGCAATATTATTCTGCATGAAATGTACTTTGCATTTTTTTAAAAAAACTGTCACATATTTGGCTTTTATTGGCAGCTCTAAAAATCACTGTTCTTCTGAAAATCTTTTTAAGGAATATTTTTGTCACTCCAATATGCTTGGGAAGTGGAAAATGCAAAGATTTAATTCCAACATCTATACGTGGTAGAATTTTTGGATTTATTAGGATTTGCATGTCTACTTTATGCTCCTGGTTCTGCATGCCTTGATAGAAGCAAGCTTTTCTCTTTTGCAGTAATATAAACGATTTAAGAACTATTTTTCTGGAATTCTTTTATGCCCGTAAACGTATTGTGAAAATAAATAAACAAGCCCATTACTTATGGACCAAAATCTATAGTATTTTAATATATACAAAAAGATTATCATTTACTTTTATGCTTATTTAAAAAACTCATTTTTGCGATCGTGACGAATTGTAGCTGGGATGATGCCAGAAACCTACAGACTCTAAGAAAGGTGAAAATCTCTTCTATAGCAACAACATACAGTATACATAATTAATGCTGGTTTATCATTGTTCAGCTGCTTCAAATTGTCTTTTTCTGCATTTCTTTGTTGTATAAACTGTTCAATCAACATAAATCCAAGAAAATAATAATAATAATAATAATAATAATAATAACAACAACAACAACAACAACAACAACAACAACAACAATAATAATAATAATAATAATAATAATAATAATAATAATAATAATAATAATAATAATAATGTTGGAAGGGACCTTGGAGGTGATCTAATCCAACCCCCTGTTCAGGCAGGAAAGCCTATACCATTTCAGACAAATGGCTGTCCAGTCTCTTCTTAAAAATTTCCAGTGTTGGAGCATTCACAGTGTCTGGAGGCAGGTTGTTCCACTGATTAATTGTTCTAACTGTCAGAAAATTTCTCCTTAGTTCTAGGTTGCTTCTCTCTTTGGTTAGTTTCCATCCATTGCTTCTTGTCCTGTCTTCGAATGCTTTGGAGAATAGCTTGACTCCCTCTTCTTTGTGACAACCCCTGAGATATTGGAACACTGCTATCATGTCACCCCTCGCCCTTCTCTTCATTAAAATAAAAGGTAAAGGTTCCCCCGCACATGTGTGCTAGTTGTTTCCAACTCTAGGGACCGGTGTTCATCTCCGTTTCAAAGCCGAAGAGCCAGCGGTTGTCCGAGGACGTCTCCGTGGTCATGTGGCCGGCATGACTGGACGCCAAAGGCACACAGAACACTGTTACCTTCCCACCGTAGTGGTCCCTATTTTTCTACTTGCATTTTTACGTGCTTTCGAACTGCTAGGTTGGCAGAAGCTGGGACGAGTAACAGGTGCTCACTCTGTTACGCGTCACTCGGGATTCGACCCGCCAAACTGCCGACCATCTGATCGACAAGCTCAGCATCCTAACCCACTGAGCCACCACGTCCCTTAAGTTCATTAAAATAGACATATCCAATTCCAGCAACCGTTCTTTATGTTTTAGCCTCCAGTTCCCTGACCATCTTTGCTGGTCTTCTGTGTACTCTTACTACAGTCTCAAGATCTTTTTTACATTGTGGTGACCCAAACTGGATGCTTTATTTCAAGTGTGGCCTTACCAAGGCATTGTAAAGTGGTATTAACATTTCTTAAGGTGACAACAACCTAGAAATAAGGAGAAATTTCCTGACAGTGAGAACAATTAATCAGTGGAGCAACTTTCCTTCGGAAGTTGGGGGTGCTCCATCACTTGAGGTTTTAAAGAAGAGATTGGACAGCCATTTGTCTGGAAAGGTATGGGGTCTCCTGGTTGAGCAGGGGGTTGGACTAGAAGACCTCCAAGGGCTCTTCCAGTTCTGTTATTCTGTTATTATTTTGTTATATTGGCTGGCAGGATGTCTTCGAGTCCTCTTTTGGCTAGAAAGAAGAACCGTTAGTAGTTTGGGAATCCTTGCCTCAGGAAGACAGGGGACCTGTCTTGGAGCTAACAAAAAAATCTTCCCAGCCTCATCCTTGCTGGTTAAAACTGTTTTATCAAGGCAAAAATGGGGACAAATGCAAACAGAGCCATAAAAAGTAGAACATGGAGAGACTGGAGATGTAGAAAACAGAAAAAAACAAACCAAACCAGAGGAATCAGTCCCCATTGGGCACTGAAGGACCACACAAGAGAACTGTTTTCTCAAGCACTTGGAAAGACTATATGGATGGAAGATCCTCAAGTCAATGGAAAAGAAAAGTGCCTAGACCTGTAGCAAATAGTGAAGTTAATTTGTTTGAATGAAAGAGATGGAGGGACCCTGAAGAGAACTCAGAAGACTCTAGGAAATCACGGGAACTGGAGTTAAGGCACAGCCACACTTCTCTGTGCATTAATTATTCACCTGTGGTGAGGGTTACCAGCATCAAATTCCTGGGTGTGCAGCTAACGAGTAGGCTGGCTTGGTCGCTCAACAGCGAGAAACTGGTAAAGCGGGCACAGCAGCGCCTGCATTTCTGCGTCGCATGAGAAAAGCTCATCTTTCTTCCCCTGTCCTGACCACTTTCTACAGGGGGACGATTGAGAGCATCCTGTCATACAGCATCACAATCTTTGGAAGCATCACTGCTTCAGACAGGAAGGCGGTGCAGAGAGTGGTAAGGATGGCCGAAAAGATCATTGGCAGTTCCCTCCCTCCCATCCAGGACATAGCACAGAAGCCTTGTTTGAATAGGGTCTGTAAGATTATCTGGGACACTACTCATCCTCTTCACGACCTGTTTTCCTTGTTACCTTCCGGGAGGAGGCTTTGTGGTATCCGTAGCAGAACATCCAGATTCAACCATAGTTTCATTCCATACGGCATTTACTTTGTGAACTCTCAGGCTTCCTCCTTCCATTATATATTCAAGATGGACAGTATTTAATATTTTATTGTTATGTATATGTAAGGGTGTGGGTCTATACATATGTTGTTTATAGTATGTTTTAGGTGTGTGTCATGTATGTGTTTCACTTTGAGAGCGGGCAACTAAATTTCATTTTTGATGTGTGCCTTTGTGCCCACAGTAAAAAAATGACAATAAAGATTATTTTATCTTATCTTAAATCTGTAGGAAACAAGGTTTTTCTAGGTAGACCCAGAATAATAGGGAACCATAAGCTGGACTAAAGCATCAAGGCACACTTATTTTCTTTAAATAGACCTGCTAACTGCCTCAGTTTTTGTATCAGAATTCAGTGTATTTTGCACAAACTAGGGTTTGTATGTTGATTCCACGTTAATCCCCTGAACCTTGGACCTGTCTCTCCTGAGGCACCCTATCGCATTTTGTGGGAGTTTGATGTGCAACACACTGTGATTTTTATCAGTGCTAAATATCTTCACTCACCTATGTGTAATTGTTTTGAGCATCCTGACTACCTAAAATAGGAGGGTTTTTAAAAAAAAAAATTCTTATTTTTCATTATTTTACTTTTAAAATTATTGGTACTTGCTTTTGCTGTTATCAAGAGTCATACAGCAGAGATGAGAGAGGTAGGTGTTTATCTGAGTTACCCAGGCAATAATTAAGCCTTTCCTCCAGCCAGAACAATGGGAGGATTTTGTATATCTTCAGTGACCTCGTCACACAGTCAGTCTGATTGGCTGCAAAGGGGCTGTGACATCAAATAGTGATCCCAACCAACCAAGATGAAGAAAATATTTCAGTTAAAAATGGAGCCTGAGCAGCAGCAGATAGAGATCAATAGACGGGAGAAAGCCAGCAGCGGTTCAGTTGTTCCTAAGGTAAATGCTTTTCATATACTTTTTGATTCCATGAAAAATAATCTTCCTAATGAAAATGGTCACCCCACAAATGTCTTGCTGACTTCATTGGCAAGGCTACATAGGGGCAAACATGAACTCTCCAGCACATTATTCATACCCATAATTTTTCCATGGTTTTTCTTCTAATAACACCATTATACTATGGTATCATTCCCAACTGATCTTTGGAAAAGATCAGTTTACATTCCAATTCCAAAAAAAGGCAATGCCAAAGAATGTTCAAACTATCGCACCATTGCACTCATTTCTCATGCTAGCAAAGTCATGCTTAAAATCCTACAAGCTAGACTTCAGCAGTATGTGGATCGAGAACTACCAGAAGTACAGGCAGGATTTCGAAGAGGCAGAGGAACTAGAGATCAAATTGCCAACATACGCTGGATCATGGAGAAAGCTAGAGAGTTCCAGAAAAACATCTACTTCTGCTTCATTGACTATGCTAAAGCCTTTGATTGTGTGGATCATAACAAACTGTGGCAAGTTCTTAAAGAGATGGGAGTACCAGACCATCTTATTTGTCTCTTGAGAAACCTATATGCGGGTCAAGAAGCAACAGTGAGAACTGGACACGGAACCACTGATTGGTTCAAAATTGGGAAAGGAGTCCGGCAAGGCTGTATACTGTCGCCCTGCCTATTTAACTTATATGCAGAGCACATCATGAGAAAGGCAGGGCTAGATGAATCAAAAGTTGGAATTAAGATTGCCGGAAGAAATATCAACAACCTAAGATACGCAGATGATACCACTCTAATGGCAGAAAGTGAAGAAGAACTAAAGAGCCTCTTGTTGCGGGTGAAGAAGGAGAGTGCAAAACTTGGGTTGAAACTTAACATTAAGAAAACCAAGATCATGGCATCTGGCCCTCTCAATTCCTGGCAAATAGATGGGGAAGAAATGGAGGTAGTGACAGATTTTATTTTCCTGGGCTCCAAGATCACTGCAGATGGGGACTGTAGCCAAGAAATTAAAAGACGCTTGCTCCTTGGGAGGAAAGCCATGGCAAATCTAGACAGCACACTAAAAAGCAGAGACATCACCCTGTCAACAAAAGTGCGTATAGTCAAGGCTATGGTCTTCCCAGTTGCAATGTATGGCTGTGAAAGTTGGACCATAAGAAAGGCTGAGCGCCAAAGAATTGAGGCCTTTGAACTATGGTGCTGGAGAAGACTCCTGCGAGTCCCTTGGACTGCAAGGCGATCAAACCGGTCAGTCCTAGAGGAGATCAATCCTGACTGCTCTTTAGAAGGCCAGATCCTGAAGCTAAAACTCAAATACTTTGGCCACCTAATGAGAAGGAAGGACTCACTGGAGAAGAGCCTAATGCTGGGAAAGATCGAGGGCAATAGAAGAAGGGGACGACAGAGAATGAGGTGGCTGGATGGAGTCACTGAAGCAGTAGGCATGAGCTTAAATGGACTCCAGAAGATGGTAGAGGACAGGAAGGCCTGGAGGAATGTTGTCCATAGGGTCGCGATGGGTTGGACACGACTTCGCAGCTAACAACAACAACAACAACAATCATTCCCATGCTATAAAAGTAGCTGAGGAAGTTTAGCTGTTGAAGGACAGTTGATTAAGGTGTCAAAAAAAACTAAAACATTTTGAGCTATATATTATACGGTACTGCAGTGCTAAAGAGATGAGTATAGGAATATCAATGGAGAGAGAGAAAGAGAGGGAGATGGAATGTAATGATATATTTGATTATATCATAATGATATTAAATATATATAATGAAATATTTGATTATAAGAGCTGTGGTGGTGCAGTGGTTAGAATGCAGTATTGCAGGCTAATTCTGCTGACTGCCAGGAGTTCGATCCTGACTGTTTTGAGGTTGACTCAGCCTTCCATCCTTTTGAGGTCAGTAAAATGAGGACCCAGATTGTTGGGGCCAATATTTTGACTCTCTGAACCAGTTAGAGAGGACTATGAAGCACTGTGAAGTGATATTTAAGCCTAAGCGCTATTGCTATTGATTACTATCGTTACATTGGCCCATGTTTTCTTGGCAACTTTACAGAAGTGGTTGGACAAAATTTCTTCTGGGCTGTTTTCTTTCCTTTTAACTTCCTAGTCTGGTCTATATACATGAGGCTTCCTGGTACTCATTCATACAGCCACAAACCAAATCCAGTTCTAGCTGAAGAACAAAGAACAAACAATGGTCATAAGTAATGGAAAAATTATAAAGAAAGAGAACAATCTGTAAAGAAAGATAGAGTCCAATTGCACCAATATACAATTCTATACATACTTAAAAGTATTTTTGATCATCGGATGGCATCATGGGACTATCTCCCAATTCACCTGATATCAATGGAAATGAAAGTTGCCTGTTCAAAGAGACTTTGTTGTCGCCGAGATTTTTTGGTATCACTTCTATTCATGTTTTTGTTACCCAATAAAAATGGATTCCTCTACAACAGCAGTCCCCAACCTTTCCAGCTTTGAGGACTGGCAAGGGGGGGAGGGAGAGTGGGGATGGTCCTGTGCAAGTGGCAGGCAGGTGCGTGTGAGGGGCTCTGTTTGTGCCCACCGATTACACAAATGGAGCTTCATGCACAGGCATGCTCACTGTTCACACAAGTGAACCTGCATGTGCACACACATGCCCACCACTTCCAGGGCCTGGTTACAAAATGACTGTGGCCTGGGGGCTGGGGACTCCTGCTCTACAATTAGCTGGGATATGTATAAAGGTAGAGGTAAAGGTTCCCCCGCACATGCGTGCTAGTCGTTTCCGGCTCTAGGGGCCGGTGCTCATCTCCATTTCAAAGCCGAAGAGACAGCGCTTGTCCGAGGACGTCTCTGTGGTCATGTGGCCAGCATGATTAGACGCCAAAGGCGCACAGTACGCTGTTACCTTCCCACCGTAATGGTCCCTATTTTTCTACTTGCATTTTTATGTGCTTTCGAACTGCTAGGTTGGCAGAAGCTGGGATGAGTAACAGGCGCTCACTCTGTTATGCGGCACTCGGGATTCGACCTGCCAAACTGTCGACCATCTGATCGAGAAGCTCAGTGTCCTAACCCACTGAGATTGATTCAATTTGCAACTCCATCAGATAGAAGCATCCTTATGAGTGGTAACAAAGATGTAGACTCTTCACTGTTATCCAGGATACTTGCTTTGAAAAGTGAGATAAACTACAAATTTATCAGAGAAGGTGAAGGTTCACTGGATGGCATTGTGGTAACATCATGAATGAAATTAATCACTTCCTAGATATGTTGGGCTAGAATTAACAGATGTTATGCCCAGGAAGGCTACTGCTAGCAGGCCATTCTGAAAATGGTAGCCCCCAATATTTGAATTTGAGAAAATACTGTGGATAGATAACAGCAACAATACTGCGAAGTCTCATTTTAATGGACAGAGAGGAGTCAGTGTCTGTTATTCATGATTATCTGTTAAATACAAAGATACATCATTTGTGCAACAATGTGATTATACCACAGGCATGCATTCCACTATTTGCATTTGCATAACAGCATCACGATGCACATGACATACATCACTGTAGATATTTGTTGCATTGCATGAGAAATCCATTATAATGAGGTTTGTTAACGCAAGATTTTGCTGTAATAGAATTCAGTGAATGAGAACCTCTTGCTCGAATGGAGTAGCCAAGATTTCTAAAGCATTTTTAAGTGCAATAAAAAAGGGATTCAAACCCCTTTTTAATCTATGAAGTAGGTAGCAGCCAAGACAACAGATGCAATTTTTGCTTAATATCCTATTGGAGGGCCAATTTACAGACTCCTTGACTTTTTCAGAGGTTACAGCAGAGCTGGGCAACTTATTTTTTAGCCCATGGGCAATGCACATCTTTTGAGTGGCAGGTCAAAGGCTGCATTCTAAGTAGGTGGGACCAGGAAAGAAATTGTATTTGATTTGAATTTTCCTTAAAATTAATTGAGATAAATTAATTAAATATGTTACTATGAGTAGCCTTATGTATAGGACAGTCCTCAGCCTATGATCACAATTCAGCCCAAATTTCTGTTCTAAAATGAGACATTTGTTACATGAGTTTTGCCTCATTTTACAACCTTTCTTGCCACAGTTCTTAAGTGAATCACTGCAGTTGATAAGTTAGCAACATGGTTGTTAAGTGAATCTGGCTTCCCCATTGACTTTGCTTGTCAGAAGGTTGCAAAAGGGGATCTCGTGACCTTGGGACACAGCGATGAATTTTGATCACATGAGCATGGGGATGCTACAAAGTTTACAAGTGTGAAAAATGGTCATAAATCACTTTTGGTCAGTGCTATTGTAACTTTGAATGGTCACTAAATGAACGGGTGTAAGTTGAGGGTTACCTGTATTTCATCATTTCTCCCTCTATCACAGTAAGCATTAAAATTTTGGTTGAAGCTGAATCCGTACCCATGGATTTCAGGCAGAGCTCTGCATACGTGGTCATCAGACTGTGCGTCTTCGACCCAAAGCAAGGAAATATTAGAGGGGAAAAATGGGTCATCTCCACTTAAGTTGATGTTATGGCCTCTTCTATGATGGTAAAGACTTTGTTCACATAAGCACAGTATTGTCTACTAACTTTCTTTCAAGTGGTAAAGAGATTTTGTTTTTAAAATCACAAAGGTAGTGAAAAATAGCATTTCAAAGTCACCATTATAACTTTGAAAGATAGCACATGAAGGATTTTTCTTTGTCATGGTGCCTGCCATCTGGAACAGGTTTGAGAATAGACACTGGAGAGACGGTTGGAGCACTTGTCCCATTCTGATTAATTACTTTTTCTTCATTAAGCCAAAGATTTGGACAAGTCCTTTGAAGGGACAAGGTCAGTCCCTCACTTTTTGGCTTTGTGTCTCTCCTTAGTTATAAAAGCTGTCGGGGACTGTAGCTGATAAGGTGGAGTCTTGAATATAACTCCCAGTCTTGTTTTTCTAAACAAGAGAGAGACTGAAGATCTTGCCACAGGGTAAAATACCCTTTAAAATATGATTTAAAACCATGCTGTATAATGCTTAGTCCATTTTGTAATCTTTCTCTTTCTTGTGCATAAATGATGGCATCTTAGTTCCAGGATATTTTTTTTAATGTTTTACGTTTTTTTGATAGCTACAGGAGGGTACTTGGGGAGGTTAATTGGAATTTGGATGTTGGATCTTATCATTCTGCTGATAAACACCCAACTTTTGTCTCCTTTTCAACGGATGTCCTGAACAATAGCCTAGATAGGGTGAGAAACTGTGTGTAAATGAAGAAAATAAGTCTTAATCCAGACAAGACAGAAGTTCTATTAGTCAAAAGAGAAGTCAAAACACAATTTGGAATACAAACTGTCCTGGAATGGATAAGGCTTCCATTGAAAATCTAGCTTGGATGGTATAGAGATGATTTTGTTCCATTTTAGCATATCTGCCAGTTGCAAACCTTCCTGGCGAAAGAGGTTCTAGCTTTAATAAAACGCTTTGAGGGTGAGACTGTTACATTTTAAAGTCTATTTAAGAACCGTTTTCCAGCTTGTTTGGGATCCGGTTCAGTCTATTGATAATTACCTATGAAATCCTTACCTGAAATCTGAAATGTTTTTGGGGTACGGGAAGTATAAAGGTTGCCTGTAATTCACAATCCTATTTTGAGGAAGAACTGTAGATCAGTAGTAAAGAATTCACTTTGTGTGCAGAACACCCCAGGTTTAATCCCCAATGCCTTCAAGTAAGGCTGCTAAAACCTAAAAAAACAAACAAAAAAACTCTTGCTACTTAGACCCATGTTATATTACATGTATGAACGGTCCGATTCTTTTAAGGCATCATTTATACATTGCATTAAAGCAGAGCACCCTTGACAGCGGTTCTTTCATAACAGTATCTTGATTTGTCAAATTTATGTAGCCAGCCATCCCACGTGAAGTGACTCTGGGGGGTGTACAGTAAAACCTACTATTAAAACTTGCTGCAGAGTCAAATTAGAACAGAATCGAAACAATAAACACAGAAAAAAGCAATGGGTAATAGAATTCCTATTCCTGGTCTTGTTTTCAAGAGGTTGTATGAGCCACGTTGAACTTTTTATTGTTTGCTGTATCTTCTGATTTTCCTGAAGTAAAGGTCTCAAGTTCCGATTTTACTTTCTGTCGAGTACATGGGATTTACATGTTGCTTTTCAAATCTGGATCTTTGTGTTCAGTTAACAAAGGGTGAGTTTTTACAATGCTTACTGCTATCTCTAACTCCTTTCTTCTTCTTTCTTTCTTTCTGAGGGAGCTAAATTGACACATCTCAACCCCTATATAGATTGGAACTAAGCCCTGGGGATTTCAGTAGGATTTATGTCTGAGCAACGAGTTTAAACTCAGGATGTATGGCTAAGCCTAAAACTGAAGAGGTACACCAGAAATAGATTTGGTTAACCGCACTGCACTTCATGCGAGGTTCCTTTTCAAAGATGTTGGAGACGTGTCACCAGTGAGTCATGCTTACAGCTGGAGGGAAGCCCATTATCCAAGAGGCTCTGCTGAGCATTTGTTCGAGTCAGCACAAATGAGAGGACACTCGAAGACTGATTGATGGGCGCTCTCCTGGACAGGACTGAAATGAGATGCCTGCAGAGAGTCTCTCAGGCAACATCAGGGGTTTTGTTGTTGTTGTTGTTTTAATTGGAAGGGGTCTGGTTGACCAAAGTCAGAGCTGGAGCAAGTTGGCTAAAGCTGAATCTCAGCGTGTAGAACGAGGAAAAAAAAACAGTCCCCCTTTACCCGTGTTTTATGTCTGCCTCCTCAGTGTTGCTGGCTGCTTGGGATTTTAGTCATGATTCAGTTCAAACACTTCCCTTTTTCAAGACAGAAGGAAAGGGGTGGTGTTTTTCTTGCTTTGCTTCTGGCCAATTCATTTTGTTCTTGTTTTTATTTTTCTTCCCTAAGAAAAAAAGACCACGTTTAGCATGTGTGTGTACCTAAGCTGCTTGGTAAAGGTATATTTAGAGACAACTTGTGCGGTCTGCACTCAGATTCTCATACTATAATTTATTAGAATTCCATTTTCCCAATTTGCTTTTCTCCAGGAAAAAAAAAGCAAGCAGAGTAAAGCAGTAGCAGTGCTTTCTTTCCAACGCTTCTCAGATAAGAAATGGGCCCTCAAAGCAGCATATTTTCCTAATTTGGTCCTAAATTCACCATCTGCTGACAAAGACAGAGGTGATGTTTCTGCTTTCTTTGGGCAAAAGCTTTGCCTATCCCACCTGCAGCAAAAAAAAAAACACAAACAAACCCTGGACCCTGTTTCATGGAGCTATAAACTGGACTTCATTGCCAATAGTTTTACTTTTTCACAATTTGCTCTCACTATTGTGTAAGAATGTAGGGACGCGGTGGCTCAGTGGGTTAGGACGCTGAGCTTGTCAATCAGAAGGTCGGCAGTTTGGCAGGTCGAATCCCGAGTGACGCGTAACAGAGTGAGCGCCTGTTACTCGTCCCAGCTTCTGCCAACCTAGCAGTTCGAAAGCACATAAAAATGCAAGTAGAAAAATAGGGACCACTACGGTGGGAAGGTAACAGCGTTCCGTGCGCCTTTGGCGTCTATAGTCATGCCGACCACATGACCACGGAGACGTCCTTGGACAAGCGCTGGCTCTTCGGCTTTGAAACCGAGATGAGCACCGGCCCCTAGAGTTGGAAACGACTAGCACGCATGTGCGGGGGAACCTTTACCTTTACCTTTTATTGTGTAAGAAAGGAGAGAGAGATTTCACATGCACAGAGAATGGGCATGAGTTTAATGATGTACAGTATTTAGAAATAAGATATTGATTAGTTCTTTTTTTACTTCTTTAGAACTTTGTAATTCTGACTAACCTTAGTTAGTTAATGGCTTAGAATTTTTCTTCACTTTCATCGGTGGCACACATATGCCTTTGCAGCTTCCTTTTTCTGTTGTCATATGGAATTGTCTTCATATCCTTCCCAGCCTATTCATTGACCAGCTTTATGTGGTTCTTAATTTGATGATTATTTAAGTAGTGTTTTCCTTATTTATTTATTTATTTTATTTTAATTCCATTTATATCCCGCCCTTCTCCGAAGACTCAGGGCAGCTTACAAGCTTAGCAGTAGCCTTCATTCTATGTATATGCCTGCTTATTAGGGCTTTCACACACACCCCAAGCGGCATTATTACAAAGTCAGCTTAATTGCCCCCAACAATCTGGGTCCTCATTTTACCTACCTCGGAAGGATGGAAGGCTGAGTCAACCTTGAGCCTGGTGGGATGCGAACCTGCACTAATTGCAGGCAGCTGGTGTTACTTAAGGAGGCATTAGCCCACTGCTCCACCAAGGCTTCTTACTCAATCACAGGTTTTATAATGGGTACAATCTGATGTGCTTTGCCAGACACTCTATTGGCAATGCAGTCTGTGGATTCCTAAAGAGTTGGATCAGCTTAAAATCTGGGCTGGGATGGCTCATCCTTCTTTCTGGTCCCGAGGTACTGCCTTCCAAAGGATATTTAGGGAACTGAAAAGGTCTGGTTCCTTCAAGGTTATTCCCTGCTAGATTTCTGAGTGATCCCTAGCCAACAAACACTTGAATAGCAGCTGACCAGTTGTGGTGGATGGAGAGGTGAAAGTGTTGTGTGGGAAAGGCACGGCTCTCTTTTTTGCTGCTTCACAGTGGCAGCTTTCCCCATATCTTTACATTTTGGGGCTGATTTTGTATACGCGGTCAGTATTTTACTGAAATAATTCTACCTATATCCAAAAGAAACCCAACTATCAGCTGGTAGCAGCTGTTACTCTGGCCCCTGAACTTGCTCATGCAAAACCAAAGCAATATTTTAGAGATGATTAAACCTCCTTCTTCCCCTATTCCCAGCCACATCCCCACATAATAGGAGTGATTATTGGACGGTTTCCCACTCCTGGTAACCTTTGGTCAGAAGGAAGGAAACGAACTTGGCGTCTTTAAACGTGGACAATTTTTTTCTAATTTCATAACCAATCATATAGGTGGGAGTTGCTAAACCAATACATTCAGAAAGCATGCACTAACTTGTTAACTCATGATTACCTCTAAATGTAGTCATTCCTATTACTTGCATAGAATACAAATAATTTGAGTAACAGCCTTTAAGTGTTACAGGTAGTCCTCGACATATGACCACAACTGAGCCCAAAATTTTTGTTGCTAAGCAAAACATTTGTTATGTGAGTTCTACCTCACTTTACGACCTTTCTTGCCACATTTGTTAAGTGAATCACTGCAGATGTTAAGTTAGTAACACAATTGTTAAGTGAACCTGGCTTCTCCATTTACTTTGCTTGTCCAAAGGTCGCAAAAGGGGATGACGCTGGGATGCTGCAACTGTCATAAATATGAGTTGGTTTCTAACTTTCTGTATTTTGATCACATGACCATGCTGCAATGGTCGTAAGTGTGAAAAATGGTCATAAGTCACTTCTCTTATTAAAGTTGTAACTTTGAATGGTCATTAAATGAACTGTTGTAATGTAGAGGACTGCCTGTATTGACTGATTATCAAAAAACCAGTTGTTACTATCATGATTGTATCTTGCTCTATATGCTCTATTACCTCTTGTGAACTTGGGATTTATCTCCCTTTGGTGTAGTTATTTTTCATATTGGAAAGAATTTTAACCACCAGCAAAATTCAGATACTAATAGGAGAACCCTACAATTCCATTTAGAGTTAAACTATAGATGGTGCTCAAGGTACTAGATGAAGGATTGCAATTAAGAACATTTCTCTTTTATTTTGCAATATCAGAAAAATATTTCTTTACTTCCTTCTTGCAGATCTCATTTAGGTGTTTTACACAACTTCTTGGTTAGGAGTTTCCATTGCTTGACCTTCTTCTCTTTTACAAACTTGCTGCCAACATACCTACATTACAAAAATGTGTCCCTATTTCTTATTAGTTTTGATTGCTGGCAATGTTTTTCATTAACAAAATTGCAGCGTTGGTCTGGCAAAGCCCTATGAAATTTTGCTTGGGTACAATGCTTTTTTTTTAAGTTAAACATATATTGCACAATTGGGGGTGAGAGAAGCAGCCAGCATTTTCTGACATTGATTCTCTAGAGCAGGGGTGTCAAACTGGCGGCCCACGGGCTGGACGCGTCACGCTGAAACCGTGCCCACCCCATTGCCGGCAATGGGGAAAAAGTCGTGATATGTCGCGACACGTCATGTGACATTGCGAGTTTGACACTCCTGCTCTAGAGGCAGCTTTTATTATGGTGCCCCCACAAAGGAATGACATTTGTCCCTTGCTTTGCTAAGAGGTACACTTATGATAAGCGGATTCCCTATGATAGAGATACTTTTGATTTCCCCTTTCAGTTCAGTTCAGTTCTCCTATGGTTGGCTCTTGCAACTGGTTTGCAAGGAATCAAGCTACTTAACCATTTGAGAGCAAATTTCTTACTGAATTAATCCCACACCAGTGAAAGGGAACCTGTGTCTAGTTCTTCTCTAGCAGCTTCCTTTGAAAGTGTTAAATTTTTCTATTTACTTTTGTCCTTTATGGAACCCCTATTTTATTTCCTCTTCCAGATCAATTTGGAAAAGCAATGCCTTGGCAACATCGGAGGGTTCTCACGTGAAAATAAAAAGTATGCATTTTTTTTTTAGAAGAGCAAACCAGTGACATTTTCTTCACCGTTTTTAATCTATGTAGGTCCAGATGGTGCATATGCATGGAAAGAAGCAGGAGATGGCAAAAAGAAAACAAACAGGGAGGTGAGTCAACTTTAAATCATTCCTCAGGTATTCCAGGAACCTCAATTAGTTTGTGGGATGGCTGGCAAGGAATTACAGTAACTGCCACAATAAAACCCTGATTGTCAGGTGTGAAAGATCAGGCCCACATGTGAAAATTCAGTTAAACTGATTTATTGCTACTCATGCCTATACACAGGAATCTTCTCAACTAAAAGTTAGCACCTACTTGGAGTTAGATGAGAATCAGTGGAATTCAAGGGAGGTTGAACTTAGTTCATTTGTGGCCATGTAGAGTGGGTTAGGACACTGAGCTTGTCGATCAGAAGGTCGGCAGTTTGGCGGGTCGAATCCCGAGTGACGCATAACAGAGTGAGCGCCTGTTACTCGTCCCAGCTTCTGCCAACCTAGCAGTTCAAAAGCACGTAAAAATGCAAGTAGAAAAATAGGGACCACTACGGTGGGAAGGTAACAGCGTTCCATGCGCCTTTGGCATCTAGTCATGCCAGCCACATGACCACGGAGACGTCCTCGGACAAGCGCTGGCTCTTCAGCTTGTTAACGGGGATGAGCACCGGTCCCTAGAGTTGGAAACGACTAGCACGCATGTGCGGGGGAACCTTTACCTTTACCTTTAGAGATCCTAGGCTGATCCTTCCTTTAACTCCACCCCCAGTTTCTGCCAGTTTTTCTCCTACCCTGGTTATCCTTAAGAAACTCATAGCCATGCACCTTTATAGCATAATGGTGGGAACTCAGGAACAATAGTGGAGTCATTAGCTTTCTGATAAATAGAAGCACCTATCTGTAGGCACATCTGTAAAATTAGTAGTCTGATTTCACTCTCCAGGTTCTACCCATGCCTACATAAGTGGACATTAGAAGAGGTTTCTTAAATAAGTCAGAGCATTGATAGGTGCGATATGAAAACATTTGCTCAGAATGCCAGAGAAGTAGGCATTGAGAAGGTCCTAACTGCTACCCAGAAAAAGATGTATCTGCCCCTTTATTTGACTGAGGAAACTGATTTGAAAAATACAGAAGGAGGACAATGAAAAAGTGCAAATGTAATGATGGACAGCCTTGATCGTGCCAGGCAAAAGGAAAATTTGGAAGACCATGGGCCATGCTAGAGAGGGGACAACCAATCTCCCAAAATAAATAACTTGCTCTTCTGCGGCTTCTCTCTGTTGATAGAAAGATGTTACTTTGCATAAATCATTTCTGCAAAGAAGAAAAATAAGATAAGAAGCATTAATTTGAAATATGTTGTTTCTTTTTCAGAAATATGTTTCAAACCAAGCTTGTTCTCCCAGAAATGACCTTTTCTCTTTCTGTATCCCATGATATTATTTTTTTCTGGAGTCGCTACTGCAACAGTTACAATAGAAATGACAATAACTAAGGAACAAACACAATGTTATCACCTTAGGAAAATCACACAAGCTCTTGCCTTGAATAAAGATGTCTTCATCTTATGATATGTGGTCTAAGTGAGTAAGAAATGTATATTTAATGCCTAAATCAAAGCAGACTGATGGTCTCCTTAAATCAACTTAGATAATTTGGAACACAAAAGCTTCTTACATATTGTATGAAGATGCTTATTGTTTTTGTTCTTTTGTCCTTAATGATTACAGTGACACCTACTGTTTCCAAATAATCATTGTTTATTTCATATTTCATTGCCAACATTTTTGCAAATAATTGTGTTGTACACGTACAGGGACGTGGTGGCTCAGTGGGTTAGGACGCTGAGCTTGTCGGTCAGAAGGTCGGCAGTTTGGCGGGTCGAATCGCAAGTGCCACGTAACAGAGTGAGCGCCTGTTACTCGTCCCAGCTTCTGCCAACCTAGCAGTTCGAAAGCACGTAAAAATGCAAGTAGAAAAATAGGGACCACTACAGTGGGAAGGTAACAGCGTTCCGTGCGCCTTTGGCGTCTAGTCATGCTGGCCACATGACCACGGAGACATCCTCGGACAAGCGCTGGCTCTTCGGCTTTGAAACGGAGATGAGCACTGGCCCCTAGAGTTGGAAACGACTAGCACGCATGTGCGGGGAAACCTTTACCTTTACCTTTACATTTTATTTGTGAACATATTGCATGGATTCCTCTTCTCTGTTTTTCTGTTTAACTTTGGCAAAACTTTGCCAAATCATGGAAAGGCAGACAAGGTACAAGAGTTAACTGATTAATCTGTTATAATATCCAAAGAAAGAAAAATGTATGCCTCAGCATATCATTAAATATTAAATTAAAATTTTATCCTTTGCAGTTTAGAATTAGGTATGTGCACACAACAGAAAACGCATTTTATCTTGAACTTGTAAGAAAAGAGCCACATTCAAAATGATCCATCGGAATATTCAGAGCTAACTATCTTCCAATGGGGAAAAAATTCAAGAAAGCTCAGGTGTTTTTTTAAGTTTTGATACAACTGGATTAAAAATATTACATGTGTTTTAGTCATAGGAAATGATAGATTAAAGAAAGAGGCTTTTGTGCTTTTGCTTTTCATCCCAGGACCACCAGTGAAATAGTCCTCGCTAGTAGCTACCTGCCACTCAACTTTCAGTAAAATTAGCTAAGGAGATTTTTTTTTTCAATTAGAAAAGATAGGACACAATGCTCCATTTTTTAAAAAAAGTTTTCACAATTCTATTTAGAAATAATCCACTTAGCTCATTTTTTTTGTAGTTTGGATGGCAAATAGTTATCATGGCATAAGCACCACACCTACTTACTAAGTTCAAGAACAGTACTGCTTACTTTTTTCATTTACCACCTTCCTTCACAAAAGAAACAAAACCAACAACAATGCCACTGTATTTTGTTGTTTTCTTTGCTACCTTTGTGTTTTGCTTGTTTCAGAGATTGCTGCCAAAAAGGTGTTACTATTACTTAACTTTTATTATGAGTAATATCAGCATCAGAACAGCAACAGCAAAGTGCCATTACATTTGTTAATTGCCAAGTCCCACAATTTATACGGGTGGTGGGTGGTGGTGGTGGTGGTGGTGGTGGTGGTGGTGGTGGTCTAAAAAGTTAATAATGTTCAGATAATTCTTTTGAGAACACTATATTGGTTTGGTTGGCTTCTTGAACTTTGGCATAAAGGTATTCGGCACATGCTGTTATATTTATCTTGCTTCTCAGTACATTTAAACATATATTCTTCAAAGACACTTAGAACACCAACAAGGACATTCCCCCCCCCCAAAATCAGCAGTTCCTTCTTCAAAATCTACATGACTTACCTAACAATTGTATCATTACACTGAGAAGGAACACTGCTTCATTGCTCTGCTTCTGATTATTTATACCAACTTAAGCCATGAAGTTGATTTTATTATCAAAGAAAACCTGATGTGATGACCCAGAGCTTTCAGTTGTCTTATGTAGGTCCTGACCAATGTCTCCTGTCTCAATGGCCAAAGAAAAATATATTCAGTAATACTGTGGATAATTAGAAGGTTCTGCAGAGTTGGGAGGCTTAAGAAGAAACAAGGAATACTTGATGAACATATTGGGTAGCGCAGCTTAAACTCAGAATAGCTCAGGGGTCTTCAAACGTGGCCCTTTTATGACTTGTGGACTTCAACTCTCAGAATTCCTCAGCCAGGCATGCTAGCTGAGGAATTCTGGGATTTGAAGTCCACAAGTCATAAAAGGGCCACGTTTGAAGACCCTTGGCATAGTTTATACTTTATAGCCTGCTTAAACACAGATCAATGTGTGCTGTTAGCAGACATCTGTATCTTTGTATTTGGAGGAACTGATGAAGGGGGGGGGGGGAAATTATTGTCTAAGTGAGGTTCATCCCTTGCTCTTGCATGACACCTAGTGTTGACTTTTGACCAGTATTCCTGAATTATGAAAGGGTATGAGAGTTTTGGTTTAATGTTGCTCTTCAATTTTATGAATTGAAGCCCCAGTTGCATAGTAACATGTGATTAATCAGCTTAATATGTCTTCATAGAAACATATGACTGTGTTCCACAAGAACTGTTGTTTTATGCCTGAAATAGGAAGGAAAAGGGCACAAGTGCTGGTGTTATTACTACCTCACATGATGTCATCTGGGGCCAATTTAAAAGCTAGTGTGGAAGAACGTTGAAGAAAATATGAAGTTAACTAGCAAAAGATCCCATGGATGTATTAACCTCCTAACTCATCAAACAGATGGCAACAGGAAGAAGAGGAAAATAATTATTTGTTTCCAATTACTAGCCCAAATAATGGTATAGATTTCAAAGGCATCTATAGTAGCATCTGCTTCGGAACCAAGTTTACTCATAGTTCAGAAATACATAGAATGGAGGTCATAATTATATCCCTTCCACAAGAGATCCACTTGTTGCAGCCTGCCCCGAGTTTCTACATGTATGTGGAGAAATACATGATTTCACAGATGAAACCTTCTGTCAAATTGTGAGGCGACTGTACCACACCCTCTATTTACAGTACAACCCAATGTACTGTAAATATAGCTCATATTATTCATGTATGGTATGTCAATTAATCTTAATTTCTACAGATCTTTACCATCATCTTCCCAGGCATTTCTTACATTGAAAACTTGTATCTCAAAAACAGTTTTTGTCATAAAATACTTTTAAAAATTCTTGATTTAACTTTGTGATTGGAATAGCAAAATGTGTTAGAGGCATAACAGAAATCAAATGGGCCCTACATTCTAGAAAATGTCAAACATCAACATTAGAGAAAGGATATATTTGTATGCACCTGTTAAAAATGGGGAAAAAACAAGAATAAATATAAAATAGTATGTTATTTGAAAGGGATAGCTATACACTTGGGCCATGGCTCAAAGTTACTATTTCTTGAAATGTACCTGATATGCTGTAGAATCATGTTTGCATTAATAAAAGGGGATTTTTGACCTGTAACAAATACATTCATTGGAAAATGAATTCAATATCATAATCTTAATCTTAATCTATAGGAGTATTCAAGATGCAAGAAGGAAAAAAAAATACCCAAGCCCACTCATATGAACCATACATTATTAACCATACATAATTCTGCAAAAGCCAACTTTTCAGAGGAGATGGATGCCTTCCTCCAACTATTTCGGCAGCCAGAAAAATCTATTCAGTCCCACAATACATCTGATACAGTATGCACAATTAATTTCATGGAAGCTTTAGGATCCATTACAGTTCAGAATGTTATTAAACTTCATCATCAGCTGATTTGGCACTGAATGAAAAATAACAAGCAAGTTTCCCCAGAGAGAAAGTGAACCATTGTTCCAATTACCACTACTTTCTTTCACAGCAAGATTGTGATAGTGATATTGGTAGTTCATGCCCAGGCATCTGGATTCTGGCCATTTGTGTGTGCAGATAGATTACTCGCTTGAGCTTCTCTGTTCTGTTCTTAACTGTCGGATGTGGAGAAGTTAGTTGATGTGATCTAGAGGATTTTTGTTTAAGAGCCATAACAAGGAAAATGACTTTTTCAAAGGAATGTATTGAGGATTTGAACAGAATGAGTTTTTAAACAAATCCCCTGCTGTCTAGATTATTGCAAATTGAACCCATTCTGCTTAGTCTGTCTACAATGTGCAGAGTCACTTTCAGTCTTAAATGGTCAGCAGATGAATGAATGAATGAATGAATGAATGAATGAATGAATGAATGAATGAATGATGTAGGATGCATCCTTCTTTTACCTTGGAATAGTAGCCTTGGAACTACTATCTAAGGGATGGGCAATCTAAGCTTTCTTGAACTGCCCAGTTACTTTGTAGTAAGATGGGTGGCCAATAAATTTGAGATAGATAGATAGATAGATAGATAGATAGATAGATAGATAGATAGATAGATAGATAGATAGGCAGGCAGACAGACAGACAGACATTTCAGGAACATCTTCTAATGGGTCATGTTTCACTGCCTTTTATAATTATGCATTCTGAGAATAGAATATAGATGTCAAGAAACATCCCTATTGACTAGAATTTAGGCGGACTTGACCCTCTAATCAAATATTTTTGTTAGGGGTCCCCAATTCACCTTCATGAAGTTTCAGATTATTCATTGACTCCCAAATTTTTAAAATATGAAAATAATTTAATAAATAGCACTTTAACAATAATAATAGCAATAATAATAAAGGTCAAGACCAGTCTAAACATCTGCCTGCGTGACCAACCATAATAATTATTACAATAATGACAACTCAAGACCAACCTCTTACTGCTAGCCATCTCACCTTCAGGACTAGGGATTGAGGGTGAGCAATACATAGAACTCTCAAAATTAATTGACACCAATTGACCTTTCATCATTTATTTACCATCTATTGACTGTGAGACATTGACTGACTCCCTTTTGACTCCCAGCCATTTACTTGATCCCTTGGATAGTCTCATCAATTTTTGTGGGTCAATAGTGACCACTTTCAGGAACCCTAATTTACACCACTGTGTTCATATATTACAAGCCCTTAAAAGATTCAATAATATTTCCAAGAAAATCTGTACAAGTTTTTATCAGGTGAGTAAATAATAAAGAAGTTACTCAGAAGCAGTAAAACTACCATTCAATAATTTAAATAACAAACTTCCTCATTTATTAGCATTAGAGAGTTAGGTATCACAGACAAAAACATACGATGAAGTCAAAATGTGATGATATATATATATTTCTGGATAAGACTGAGAATTAACAAGTTCCACAGTTCTTATTCCTTGCTATGTAGAAGCAGATCATTGAAGTTAAAGATGTCCTTGGAATTAATTGAAGATTTCTATTTTTAATGTTAAGTAATTTTTCCCCCCTATAACTATAAAAAGGTAAAGGTTCCCCCACACATGCGTGCTAGTCGTTTCCAATTCTAGGGGCCAGTGCTCATCTCTGTTTCAAAGCCGAAGAGCCAGCGCTTGTCCAAGGACGTCTCTGTGGTCATGTGGCCGGCATGACTAGACGCCAAAGGCGCACAGAACGCTGTTACCTTCCCACTGTAGTGGTCCCTATTTTTCTACTTGCATTTTTACGTGCTTTCAAACTGCTAGGTTGGCAGAAGCTGGGATGTTAAATTTGTAGGAAGCTGAATGGACTAGTTTTGCTTTTTTGGGTTACAGTAGATTTACTCACTACCTGAAACATGATGATGATGATGGAGATGATAATAATTTTTTAAAAATCCTATTTTTTCCAGTTAATGACATTCCATATTCAGTAACAGATAGCACTCTGTATATACTTACTGGGTTTAAAGCTTAGCGACTAAAATTAACCTTGTTTTTGAGTAACCACACATAGGATTGTGTGGATAAATAATTTCTTAGTGCTATTGTACTTGAACAATGTTAATCGAATTTAACCAAATCTTTAAGAAGTATCTTAATTTTTTTAAATTTATTGTACTATATGCCAAATTTAATATGACATTAATTTCTACTTTTATTTCCTTTGGACTTTTCCACTGGAACTCTTCAGTGTTTATTTTTTCATTCTAACTGAAAAAAATCATATTGGATTTTAACAGAAATTTGAATTATTTAATTATTTAACTTAATTTCAAAACTGTAATTCTTCCTAATTTTATTTCAGTACTGCAAAGTTCCTAGAGATTTTATGTACTCATGAAAAAATGTTTTTTCACAATTGCCATCAAGATTGAAGAACAAATTCATATCATGACTAATACCGACTGAATTTCAATGGAAAGTACTACAAGGAAAGTACTTGAAGATGGTAGAGGACAGGAAGGCCTGGAAGAATGTTGTCCATGGGGTCGTGATGGGTCGGACACGGCTTTGCAACTAACAACAACAACACAAGGAAAGTTTAGAGGGAAACCCCCTTTTTCATCAGATCCCAGATTCAGATTTAACTTTGGCAATGGTTTGTCCTCTTCAGGCTTTGATTCACCTTTTTTTGGAATAGTTCTATTTCAAATAGGGAGTGAGGAAGAGTCAGAATATTTCCACATCTAAAAATTACCATAGTTGAGATCTTCAAAAATTACTTTTTAAAGTAGTTTTTATACAAGCAGTATAAGAGAGTTGATTTAAACAATGCATAACGTCAGTATTTTTTTTTGCTTATTACTTATTTATATTGTTTGTATACAGGCAGTCCTCAATGGAATGTTGGTCATAAGTCCTTGCGGTCATAAGTCAAGGCACCGCAGGACCAGACTCAATTTTATGACTATTTTTACAATGGTCCTAAAATGAGTCACCATGATCATTAAGCAAATCATCTGTCCTTTAAGGAAATCTAGAATATCCAGTGGGCATTTTTTTCTGTTTTCTGCCCTAAGTGGGCAAAAAAAATCAAAAATTGTGATCACGTGTCCATGAAACGCTACAACCAGTTGTAAATGCAACCTGGTTGCCAAGTCCCCAAAATGTGATTATGTGCCCTTGAGTGAATAGTGACAATCATAACTTCAAAAGCTTTAAAAACTTGGCTCTGTGGCTCAGAATGTATTAAGGGCCAGCTACGTGAATTGAGTGTTAGTTGGTTAATTTTCACGGCTGCTATTTGTATGTATTTCTTTTGTGGATTTTTTTATTCTTTAATGTGTTTAATTCTTTTGCAATATTACAGTCACTTGCTTGGGCAGCTAGAAAGAAAGAAAGAAAGAAAGAAAGAAAGAAAGAAAGAAAGAAAGAAAGAAAGAAAGAAAGAAAGAAAGAAAGAAAGAAAGAAAGAAAGAAAGAATAGTGAGTGGCTCAATAAGCTAATCTGCTCCAGTGTTACTCATTACTTGTCTGTTCTTGCAAAGAGTTCTCTAAATACGTCCTTGATTTGTGTGACTGCTCTTGCAAACATTGGAAACACGTCTGGCCCCTTTGATCATGCATTCACCACAACTGAAATTTTTTTGCCCATATCTATCTAAGTATTTTGCTGTGGCAATGCAGTCCTGCAGACGAAGTGAGGCTGTGGCTTTTTTGTATGTGCTGGAAATGGAACAGCTCACTGCCAGACTTTGTTGTGTTTATTTATTCCCAGATGCCAAATAAAATTATGAGGTGAGATTTCATCTTTATCGCATGCCCATCATTGAAGCTCTCAGCTTGGACAATATGATGACTCTCAGTCCACAGATAACTCTCAGTCAAAGTAAACATAACATTCCATAAATTATTTTTGCTGTGTTTGAGCCATTGTGAGATAGTGTTGAGAGTTTTTCTTGATTTCTCTTACCTGTGATATATTTACCTTAGTTGTAAATAATCTTACCTGTGATGGGAAAATTCTTCAATTCCAGAGAGACAACATGTCAAAGGAATCTCTGTTGGCTGTGGATTTTCCAGATTGTTTACCCTGTAGAGATAAACAAGGCAATCTGCCTTCATTTTCATGATGACAACATGCAAATTTTGTATCGATCTCTTTCAGACAACCCAGTCGCCCTATATTTTTCTGAAAACAGATTACCTTGAAAGAAACCTAGATGATTAGTGATGGAAGTAAACTCCCTTTTATACAAGTAGTGATTGAAATGTTGGCCTCTTTGAATCTACATTTCCCTGTGGATTTCAGTTTAATTCTTTTTTGCAAATGTAAGCATACTGCACATGCTATCAGTTATCCATTGCTATCTTCCATGAAATCTGACATAACTGTGCCAATGCCATAATAAGAAGTATCATAAGAATTTGACTAGTAACCATTGGTTATCATTGTCTCTGCTCATGTGAAAATTTTCTATGGTTTTGTCCTGTGCCATACCTTCCCATGGGTTAAGTCATGGTAGCTCAGGGCTTTTTTTCTCATAGAATGCTCAGAACGGCGTTCCGGAACCTTTTTTTGTAAAAAAAAAAAAACACAAAACCAACCCAGCTTCCTTATTGGTTTTCCTAAGCCTATTGCAGGGCTAGCAATCTTGGCTCTTTTTTTATGACTCATGGACTTCAACTCCCAGAAATCCTGAGCCAGCCATACTGAGGGGAAAGGGAGAGGATTCCAAGCTGAGCCATGCTGGCTCAGGAATTCTGGGAGTTGAAGTCCTTGAGTCATAAAAGAGCCTGCACTAGAGGAGTACATTAAAATTATTTACAGGATTACTTCTTTAGGAACTAAAGTTTTAGAATCTAAAACAGCTAATTCAGAAAAGCCAACAGGAAAGAACCTCACATTTTTCATCTGCTTCTGTCTTTTGGAAGGTAAAATTAGATAACAAAATAATATATTTCTTATGTTAACATCTCTGCAATGAAATCAAAGGTAACAGGAAAGAAATGAGAAACATTTTTCTCAATGTAATATGTCTAATTTAGCTGATTTTAGAAAAAAAATAGTATCTTTTGTACACTCTTGAAAACTATTTTGAATCTAAACAATTCTTAAGAATGAAATATTCTTAATTTGGACTTTACTTTAACTGTTTGGACTGTTGTGTGTTTTGAAAAATAGATTATTTAGAATCTAGTTATGTTGCACTTCAGTCTTTAAATAATTAACCTAGTATATACATAACAATATATGATGTTTTCCCTGGTGAGCTTAACATCAATAACAACATTTATTAAAAAGGCTAAAATAATTTCTGGGGGTATTATCTGTATAGTAAAATTTTGGACAAGCAGTGATCATGTTACATATGTGCATAAGCGTAGTCAGTAGCATATGCCTTTTTAAAAATATCAAACATGCAAAGAAACAAAAATAAGTCCAAAATATCTGTATTACATCCAGAAATGCCAACTTTGCAACCAATATTTCTCATCCATAACTATGGCACCCTAAGGATACCTGCATACATGCAAATGTTTCTCTGGGATCAGTAACGCAACAGGGATTGCTTTTTCCTTCCAGTAACATATACCTAAAACCAGTTTATTGCATTTGGCAATTGTACTAAAAAAATCTCATTCATTTAATTTGAAATCAAGTGAAAAATTGATTTAAATTATTTTATTAAAACAAATTAATGGCAATTCTTTTATAAAAAGTTGTCTCAAACAAAATGAGTTTGACATGCCTGCTCTAGATAGATGAATGCTCCAAAATAAATTCTAGACCAGGCCTGTACATGCAGCCTACCAAGCACCCTTGGACAGAGCACAGACTTTTTTTTAAAGTAATAAAATCACCACCACTGCCCTGAAAGTCATGTTGCCTAGCGCCTCCATGGCTTACCATGACCACAAGCTCCAACACTGTAGATGCTCCTCTAGTCACCAAATCATTGATTAGCCCACCAGCATTCCTTTGCAGACCACAAAGATTTTTAATTTATCAGTGTGGGCCTTTCCTTTCTACAAGATAATAATAATAATAATAATAATAATAATAATAATAATAATAATAATAATAATAATAATAATAATAATAATAATAATAATAATAATAATAATAATAATAAGAAGAAGAAGAAGAAGAAGAAGAAGAAGAAGAAGAGGAAGAGGAAGAGGAAGAGGAAGAAGAAGAAGAAGAGGAAGAGGAAGAGGAAGAGGAAGAGGAAGAAGAAGAAGAAGAAGAAGAAGAAGAAGAAGAAGAAGAAGAAGAAGAAGAAGAAGAAGAAGAAGAAGAAGAAGAAGAAGAAGAAGAAGAAGAAGAAGAAGTAGGAAGGGACCTTGGAGGTCATCTAGTCCAACCCCCTGCTCAGGCAGGAAACCCTATACCATTTCAGACAAATGGCTGTCCAGTCTCTTCTTAAAAACTTCCAGTGTTGGAGCATTCACCACTTCTGGAGGCAGGTTGTTCCACTGGTTAGTTGTTCTAACTGTCAGGAAATTTCTCCTTAGTTCTAGGTTGCTTCTCTCCTTGGCTAGTTTCCATCCATTGCTTCTTGTCCTGCTTTCAGGTGCTTTGGAGAATAGCTTGACTCCCTCTTCTTTGTGGCAGCCCCTGAGATATTGGAACACTGCTATCATGTCACCCCTCACCCTTCTCTTCATTAAACTACACATACCCAATTCCAGCAACCGTTCCCTATATGTTTTAGCATCCAGTCCCCCAATCATCTTTGTTGCTCTTCTCTGTACTCTTTCTAGAGTCTCGACATCTTTTTTACATCGTGGTGACCAAAACTGGATGCAATATTCCAGGTGTGGCCTTACCAAGGCATTGTAAAGTGGTATTAGTACTTCACGTGATCTTGATTCTATCCCTCTGTTAATGCAGCCTAGCACTGTGTTGGCTTTTTTGGCAGCTGCAGCACACTGCTGGCTCATATTTAAGTGATTGTCCACTAGGACTCCGAGATCTCTTTCACAGTTACTACTATTGAGCAAGGTACCACCTATACTATACCTGTGCATTTGATTTTTCCTGCCTAAATGTAGAACCTTACTTTTTTCACAATTGAATTTCATTTTGTTAGATAGTGCCCAGTGTTCGAGTCTGTCCAGATCCTCCTGTATCTTAAGCCTATCTTCTGGAGTATTGGCTATTCCTGCCAGCTTGGTGTTGTCTGCAAATTTGATGAGTTCCCCATCTATCCCCTCATCCAAATCATTGATGAAGATTTTGAAGAGCTGCACAGACCTCTTCTAGATTTTCCTCTTGCCTTTCCGAGTTAACTCCTTGGTCTGTCATTGAGCAAGAATTGACTTTGTAGGGAAGCATATTATCATTTGATGTATATTTAACATATGTTCTACCTTTATTTACCAATTATATAATATTTGTATGCAATCCACATGGCGAGGTTTGGGGAAACTTACAATAGAAAAAATATATTTTTAAAATCATAAGATTAAAACATCGCCTGGCCTGCACTGCCTCCGCTGCCCGCATTGCACAGCCCCGCCATATAGAGTGGGCTCTGCTGCTCCCACAGCACCAGCTGCGCTGGCTCTAGCCCCAGGGAGGGGAGCCCGCCGCCAACACCCTTCACACCTGTAAATGCAGCAGCACCGCCCCCCCGCCTCCTGCGCCCGCCAAGATGAGAGTTCCAGCACCACTTTTTTTTAGAAAAAAAGCACTGTGGTAGCTAAATTTAATACAAGTGGTCCACAACTTACAATCATTCATTTAATAGGTAGTCGTTGACTTACAATCATTCCTTAATGACCACTTGAAGTTACAACAGTGCTGAAAAAAGTGCCTTATGACTGTCCTTACACTTACAATCATTGGAACATCCCCATGGTCACATGATCAAAATTTGGGCAGTAGGCAACCCACATGAATTTACAATGGTTGCAGTGTTGTGATCACCATTTGCAACCTTCCTAGATGGGTTCCATTGACCAAAATCAATGGGGGAAATCTGGACTCACTAAGAATGGCATGATTCACTTAAAGACCTCAATAATTCACTTAATGACAGAGCAGAAAAGGTTGTAAAATTGTCCATGCCTCACATAATCACCATATCACTTAGTGGTGGAAGGTCTGGCCCTAAGTGTGATCATAGGTTGAGAACTACCTGTACAATGGCTAAATTTGGCAGGAATCTGTTATAAGAAATAACAGTTCCTAAAAAGGATTCACAACTACTTAGTTTTTGTCTGCACACCTGAAATAGACTTTGTGCATCAGTGGTGTGATCATGGTACGCAATACTGGGTGTAACAAACTCATATTTGTTGCTTGAGGATCATAGGCCACTATCCTCTGCAGTACTGTATTGAGGTTTTGCAGAGTGATGTCAACATTTTCTCCAGTAACAACGAAGTCATTTAAATAACCATGAGTACCTGGACTGCTTTGTATACTTGATCCATGCTAGTTCAGGTGCTTCTCCCAAAATAAGTCTATTATAATAACGTTGAAAGAAAAATCTTCATCAGGGTCCAGTCCAAGTTGGGAATAAACAAAATGGAGACTGCTTTAGAAAGAAGGTTGCAGTTTATTGAAGAGGAGAGCCAGACAGAAAGATGGCTCTGGGAAAACTGACTGCATGTATAGGGAGTGGTGGGTTTTTATACCTTCTAGGGTTTTTGAAGTTGTTTCCTGTTCCTGCTTGAGGCTTTGTATTTCCTGTATCATGTACATTGACCTGAGTCTGAGTGTGCTCTTTTGATATTGATGGGTTAATCCTATTATGTCCCCAAAGGCCATGTCTTTTAGAGTTTGGGTGGGGTATGTAGATTTTAGGTGTCTTTGTCTTCCTAATCTCTTCAGTTTCTAGCTGGAAGGCTCCAACCTTGGAATATTTCCCAGTTTCCAAATGTAAATAGGCTTCTCCTATGTTTGTGACTGAAATGCTGTCCATCAGTGAAATTAGCAAAAATTGTTGTCAATTCCTGGCCAGGGGTATTCAGCCAATGAGTGAATGAATGATAACTTAAAATCCCCACATAACCTTTCTTTTTGGCTATTAAACCCACAAAGATAGTCCCTGAGCGCCAACCAATTTTTAAAAGAACTCTTTTCTATATTTTATTTGGGTTTATGATATCAGAACTGTTCTCTGGGCTTCCAGTTCATGCACACAGCACTTCCGGATGTGCAGGGACAGTCTGTCTCCTGCCGTCCATTTCTTTCTTGTTCGGAGGACCCTGAAAAGGGTCAAAAATCACCCTGGAGGGACGACTACCAAGAGGAGGACTTCCCTGCAATTGCGGAAGGGCAGCAGCCCTCTGCTGGAATCCGGGATCATCTCCTTTGGCCCGAAGAAGAAGAGACCGGCCATAAAGATGGCCGATCACTAAGCCGCTCCCTACCGAAAGCCAAAAATACTACCTAGCGCTACGAAGCAATCTGGAGGACCTGGGTGAGATTTTACCTTTCCTATTCCCTTAAACATCTTCCTGTGGGAATTTCCTGAAAATCTCCTTCCCCATTTTTTGAGAAAATGGCAAATATCTACTTTAGGAACAAAGCTTAAAGCCTCAAAGTTACTAAAGAAATCCAATTAATGCAGCAAAGAATCTAAACAATTTCAGCTGTTTTTACTAAAAAGCTTCTATTTGTTGCTGGGGACTCACTATCCTATTTTCTCTTTAAACTGTGAATTAAAAAAAAATTGGACTAATTCTACAAAAGTTCTATAATAATTTGGAAAAAGAAAAAGAAAAAAACCAAAATCTTTTACATTGCATGTTAAATGTTATTGATGACATCTTGTGGTGAAACCTGGTACAGCAAGTAAATTTCCTTCTTCTGTTGTGAAAGCTGTCTGAATAACAGAGCTGTCCTTGAAGATAAATGTGGGAACACCTGGCACTGAATACAACTCTTCAGGAGGTGGAAAATCTTTGACTATTATTAAAACAGCCTCCATGGAAGATTTAACTGCAAATAACAACAAAATGGATGATTACATCCCACCACTTGATTATAAACTGATACTGGACACGATCTTGGCAATGACAGAGCAAATTAAAGCCAAGCTGCATGAAAAATCTGACAATTTAAAGCCACCAAATCAAACTCTAACCTTAAATGAGGAAAAGATAACCCAAAACCAAATAGAAGTGGAAACTAACACTAAAACAGGAGATTTCAAAGAACAACAAGAGCAACCTACAGAAAACCTTAAAGTCCAAACTTTAATAGCGACTACAAAACTAGGGATACGGTGGCTCAGTGGGTTAGGACGCTGAGCTTGTCGATCAGAAGGTCGGCAGTTTGGCGGGTCGAATCCCAAGTGACGCGTAACAGAGTGTGCACCTGTTACTCGTCCCAGCTTCTGCCAACCTAGCAGTTCGAAAGCACGTAAAAATGCAAGTAGAAAAATAGGGACCACTATGGTGGGAAGGTAACAGCATTCCGTGCACCTTTGGCATCTAGTCATGCCGGCCACATGACCACGGAGACATCCTCGGACAAGCGCTGGCTGTTCAGCTTTGAAACAGAGATGAGCACTGGCCCCTAGAGTCAGAAATGACTAGCACAAAACTTACAAGCCAAAAAGCAACAGCACCTGAAGAAAGCAATACCAAGAGTGAAGACACTAAAGGCCTTCAAATACACTATACTGAGAATTCAATTAATCAAATGTTAAACACAATGTCAGCTACTACTTTCTACCTAACCCAGATAAAACTGGAAGAACAAAAATATTTGACTGATTTAATGACAATTATATTATATCAACCACCAAAAACTGAACTACTAAAGCAAAAATATAATGGTTACAAAGGGGACATGTTTCTTGCAAAACTGACATTTGGATACACTCTCTGGACTCAAATAAGGGGTGCAAGAAGAAAGGAAGGTACAATTTGAGAATTTAAAGATACCAAGACCAAAGTATGATTGGCACAAAAGGAAGGGAAGAATTAGATTTAAAAGACTGAACTTGATTCTCTTTTGGGATCTCTAAAGATAGACTAGAAAAATACCTCTCTATGGATTAAGGGGAATCCCTAAAGAAATATCACTGATTTTACTTTTAGCCTTTAGATTTGTAAAGGAAATATAACTTTGAACTATATCATAGAATTTAGAATGACATATCAAAAGATAATATTTTAATAATTAATGTATGGTTAAGATGCCATAGAATATTCAGTGCCTATTTTTGAACTATAGTATAGAATCTAGAATTTTATATATAAAAGATAGCATTTTAATAATTGTTGAATGGTTAAGGCAAAAAATATATTTCTAATAACTGGTGATTTGTTAAGATGAAGATTAGACTTTAATGGTAAAACATATGAATGTTTTGTAATGAACAATATAAGTTTTGTAGACAAAAGAATTATCCTTTATTGAAATAGAGAATTGTGGGTCAACCAAAATTAAGCTTTTTTAATAAATACTATAGGCTATGCAAGAATATCTATTGCAATTAGATAAAACTTAAAAACAGGATATTGATATGTATTAATAAAAATATATTTTGAATTTTGTTGATTGACTTGGTTATAACTAGAAATATACTAAACTGCTTATTTTGACTATGTAATCACTAAGGGAATTAGAGAGAGCATCTCTGTTGATGTAACCTGAACTATTGACAAATGGTTATTTCTTATTTTAATTACCCAACCACCATATTGTTTCACAAATATATGTATATGTAAATATTAAAAATCAATAAAACTTGTATATAAAAAGAACTGTTCTATAAATTCAACAATTGTTTGGGCACAAACTCTTTCTGCATGTTAGTTATGTAAAGTTGAATTGTACAGATTTGTGTGGGGCATTTAAATGATTTAGGTCTTTCTGTGTATAATGTCATCTGTGACATTATCAAAAGCATTAGTCTTCCCAATAAAGCCAGACATCCTGCTTCAATTTTTTTTCCTTTCTCCTCCCCCCCCACTCTTTGTGACCAGTTTAATGGTTTTCTTGCTGTTTTTTTAAATAACCCCACTTCTTTATAATCTTTGTGTCTTTTTTGCCTTAATGAACAAAAGACTCTAGAGACAGGAGCCCTTATCTACTGAAAATTCCAGTAACTTATTGAAATCCTTGTTAATTATCAGAGTCACTTGGTGAATGGGCAACCATATAAAGTGAATAAATAATATATTAGTTTCCCTTTTAAACCTTATTCAGTTGTTCAGAGTTATGGACAAATGGATGTCCCTAGAAATTAAAATTAAGTAAGCTAACCTCTAGCAAATTAATTAGCTGTAGTTCTCACACACAGCGTCTGCTTTCAGTCAATAATAAGAACTATACTACATCATAAATCATTTTAGATCAAGGGATTTAAATCGGTTTTCCTTGTAATAATTATACTTCTGTTTTTAGGAAAAAATGCCATGAGGTGGCCTTCCTTATGGAAAATTAAGCCTTTCTCAAAACATAGTCACCTTGCTTAAAATAAATGAAGTACTGTCATTTATTTGCAATAAATGATAGAAGGGGATCGTATCTTCAAATCGCTCTGAAGGCTGCTTTTGATTTTTCAGTCAATTTGAGGGGATCATGCTATTACAATAATAGCAAAAGACATTTTCACCTTCATTCTCAATTTCATTGCAAAGTTTATTTTTGTAATCTTTGGCCAACTAACCTTTGTACCTTAGGAATAGCTCCATCAAACTCACCTGCGTCTTTTTTTAAAAAAAATATGTCTCAAAAAGCTGGACATAAGGCAATGTTCTTGTTTCTGACAGAGAAGAGATCAGGGTAGGCAGCTTAAAGTTGTAACTTGTATAGCAAACTTGAGAACTGGGATCTAAACTGCAAAACATCAGAAGGGCATCAGATTGTCTACCTCTGTTTAGAGAAAATTCTTTCCAGAGACAGCAAATATATAGAATTCAGCAATTGTAATACCAGATGAAATAAGGCTTTGGCACCACTCTTGTGCTTCTTGAAATTATCTCCTGGTCTTGTTTATGAAAATGAACTGCTGCCCTAACCCCAACTTCAGCCCTAACTTTAATCCTAGTTGTCATTTTCTGTCTTTTAGAAACAAAAAGGTCTATTTGAATTTACATTATATTTACTACTAGTAGTCGTGTAAGAATTAATGAACAGTTTTTCCAGCTGCAGGTTGTGACTTCAGGGCTAGTATTTAAAATGGCTGAAATCCAGGACCTTTGGTGATCTCAGTGGCCCTCTTTGAGGTATCACAACTTTCTCCCCCATCATCATTAGAACAGGACAAACCTAGGAAGTTTGGATGCCCTAGGTATTATGCTAGAATTTTCTCATGAAAATGTTCTTTATTACTCTTTTGGATGTAGAATTTTTAATTTTTCCCCTTGTGTTCAGCTAATCAGGCTCAGCTAATCTCAATGTACACATGTTGTACTTTGACAATAAAGGTTTATTTTATTTATTTATTTATTTATTTCCCATTTTTCATCAGCAGAGCTTTATTTTGTTTTCATTTATTAGATTTGATCATTGTATTCTAATGATATTTGGTTTTTATGTGGCTACTTGGGAGACGTGGTATAGAAATATAGTAAGCAATAAATAGCAATTAATGTCTCAATTCACTGAAAAATGTTCATTTTCAGCATAAAATGATTGAGGCAAAAATCATGTCTGAAGTATTCCAAATTGCAGAACACCTTATGAGACACAGGTGTTTGCTGAAATCTTTTGATCCTTTCTATTTATCAAATGATCTCCAAGGTGCAATACATCAGATTAAAACAATATAATAAAACAATCAGTACAGAGGAATAGTATCTCCAAATAAAACCAGAAATTTGGGCAGCCTATTTCAATGCTCTTCTGAAGAAACAAAGGGTTTCAAAGAATCCTCAAGACTGAATATAGGAAATAAGAGTTTCATTAATAGAGAAGAGACTAAACCAGGTAAACAGACCAGCTGCACTGAGATGAGGCCAACTTAAGCAGAAATAAGATCATCTGGAGACCTTTGATGACCATGTACTTTTAGTTTGTTGCTGCAATGCTATTGATGCAAACAGACTGATTTTGTTAACAAGAAATATTAGGGACTGCAATAGCAGAAACTAGTTATTATTTGGGGTGGAGCTGTTAAAAAAATATGTTCATCAGGGTCCAGTCCAAACTGGGAATAAACAAAATGGAGACTGTTTTAGAAAGTTGCAGTTTATTGAAGAGCAGAAAGATGGCTGTGGGAAAACTGACCACATATAGTGGGAGTGGTGGGTTTTTATACCTTCTGGGGCTCTTGAGATTGTTTCCTGTTCCTGTTTGAGGTTTTGTATTTCCTATGTCATATACTTTGACCTGAGTCTGAGTGTGTCCTTTTGGTATAGGTGGGTTAAGCCTATTATGTTTCCTGTCCTTGGAATTTGATTGGGGGTATGTAGATTTTAGGGGTCTTGGTCTTCCTAATCTCTTCAGTTTCTAGCTGGAAGACTCCAGCTGGACATTATTGCCTCCAAGCAGCCTTTTTCTAGGAATTTATTCCAGTTGGGCTCTTGATTTATGTCTACACCATGGAAAAGTATAAAGCAAGCAGAATGATGATCACTTACTGCATTTGCTTAATTTAAGCTTTGAATGACACTATCTTTTTATTATTTCCTCCTGTTCTTGTTCTATAATTTTGTATACAATAAATAACAGGAAATAAATTTTAGTGATATACTAAGGCCATACAGTTTCAAATAACAGACAAGATAGCTGGGACATATTTTATGCTTCCTTTTAATGGACGGATAGATGGATTGCCATTGCTCTGGAGTGGCCCAATTTTTCCACTGCGTTTTGTTGAACACACTACCTTGCTCTTCAAGTCTCTGGTTAGCTGTGAGTTATTCTTGCCCTGGCTGTTATCTGGATCTTGCCAATAGGTTTCTTTGATATTTTGTTTTGCTTTGTTATGTTTTGATTGTGGATTGGGTCAATTACCATCATAAAGGTTTGATTTGGATGGATGGATGGATGAATGGATAAGAGTACTCTACCTCTCTTCTTCAGCCACTATGAAATTCAGGGATACAGGTCATTACTATTCAGCGACCACCACAGTATTGAATGAGATTTTTGACCAGTCTTCATGGTTGTGGCTATAGGTGCATCATCCCTGCAGTTGTGTGAGCATGATTCAGGTGCTTGGCAACCAATGTGCAATTATGATAGCTGCAGCATCTTGCAGTCATGTGATCATCCTTTGCAAATTACACTGCTGGTTTCCAACAAGCACAGTCATTGGGGAAACCAGCAGAAGGTTGCAAACAGTGATCATGGGACCACAGGATGTTGCAACTGCATGGGATTCACTTAATGACACAACTGTTTGCCACAACCTTCATTGTAAGCTAGTGCAGTCATGTGAGGTCACACTTTACGACCATGTTAATCAGCAATGGAGTCGCTGATCTCAAGTTACTACAGCTAAGCAAAGGCTACCTGTAAATTGTTCTGCAAGGCTAAGTAAGTTTTGTTGATTTATTTGGAGTGCTGATAAAATAGCAATATTTACAGTATATCTTGCTTGTTTGAAGAGAGAAGCTTAATGAAAATATTATAAAACAAGTTGTATAGAACAGCAATAATAAAAAGAATTGTGTATCAATACTTGGCCCACTTGATGTATCCCATGGCAGTACCAAACCAGATTAAAATATGAAGTACTGATTCTAGCTCACACAGCTTAGAAGACACCCCCCCCCCTTTTTTTTTTTCTATATAGTTTTATGCTTCATGGGTTAGAAGGCAGATAAAAATCCAGGTATTTTGCTGCTGGATATGAAAACAAGATGATCTCCCACCTCACATATAGAAATAACAGAATCTGCATGGTGTCCATGAGGGTGTCCTGTATTATATTTATAAAGAGCAGGATACTTTTAAGGATGTAGGGGTACAGAAAGTACAACATTGTGATCTTGCTCCTTCTCTGCTTCATCTTCCACCAATATCCCTGGATCATCCTGCTCAATAATAGGTCTGGTCCTAAAGAAAGGAAACTTGTAATTGGGTTTTTAGGAATTTACTCAGCCTTGCGGAATAACTTAAAGGTAATCCTTGCTTAACTACGGTATGGTAATTAGGAAGACTCTTTAAACAAGTTCAAATTCTTTCTAAAACAGCAGCTCCCTTACGAACATGGTTGCAGCTTTCAGGTTAGCAATTCATACAGGTGGCAAATACACCCTTGGCTTGTTCATTTTGGGGCCCCTTGAAAGTTGTCTTTTGGATTTCGAATATAGTAGACCTGTATAGATCCTTCAGTGAGCACAGATGATTTCACAACAGCTTTGAGGCAGCTGTGTTGAGGTACCAGATGTTTCACTGAAGAATCTACACACTTTGTTGAATATCATCCCTGGTAATATTCTCTACCGGTTTGCAAGTTTGCAAATTGAGACTAAAATCGTATTATAGCACTATTTAATATTTAAATTGTAACCTACTTTGTAACCTCCGAAGAGCAACCTATGACCTTCCATGCAGACCCTTGTGAATCCCCTGGGCTGTGTGAGATCACCAAATTGATCAATTAGTCACTGAGTTCATCAGAGCACCACCTGTCTTACTATTTTAATCTTTAAGTAGTAAAAGGAAACGCCTCTTCAAATTTGGAGAAAAAGATTTGCCTTGCTTACAGTCAAATCACATGTTCCACCTGGATCCAACTGGAGGCTCTTTGAGCAAAATCATTTTTTGAATTTGGCAGTTTGCAAATGGAGCATGACAAATCTCTGGTCACCTTGGGAAAAAGCTGAACTGTTTTTTTTAACGTAGCCCTAATCTGGCCAAGCCAGATATTCCTTTTAGGTATTTTGTGTCTGAATGATCTATGATAATGTTAATGAGCTTTGTCATTTATTTGGATGTACCACTCAGCCAAGGGCAAGGCCTGTGGTTTTAAACAATTGTGTTGGTGTATAAAGCATTTGTCATTATTTTTCTGCAGTTTCTAGATATTTTGTTTTGCAGTTATAAGTCATTAACATATCTTTAAATATATTTTTTATTTTCCTCTACATTAAGGGTTACTTTTCTTTTTACTCCATGCACATTTAACCTCTAGCACAAAATTAAGAATTATGGAATTATGGAAAAGCTGTGTTCTTTTTTTAAAAAAAAATCTCTCAAAAATGCAAATCTATGCAATCCACATGCCAAACGAGCTGATTTAGTAAGTGAAACTAATGTGCTGTACTTGCCAGCACAATTATCCAAAAATGGGATTGTTCCCAAAAAGCAATGCTCTGAATTCCAGCTTTCCTCAGTAGTAAACAGGATATTATCAGAACGGCTATTTTTCCCCCTTCTGAATCAGACAATATTTTATGCAGGAATTGAAAGGGTGGCCATTAAATTCAAATATCTACTTTTGTAAACAAAATTACAAACTTTGACTTGCTAATGGTATTTTCACAGAATATGAACGCAGTTTGAAAAGATGTGAACTTTATTTTCTCTGGCTGAACCACATTAGCCATGACCTGTATCAACCATGTCTGATAGTGTTCAATATAAGGAAAGTATTTCAAAAGTCAGTGTTTCATTTCAAAAGAAGGTTTTTGGATATTGTGTTGATCAATTGGCCTATTTAATCTCAAGGATAACCCTGTGATTATCTATAATTCCCCCCTGACTCATGAAGATACCTTGCTACTTGGGTGGCATGAATAATAATAAAAAAGCTACTTTTACACAAAATATAATACAAGGTGGGAACTTCCAAACTTTTTTTAGCTTGCGGAACCTGTTAGTTAAAAAAAAAGGGGGGGGGGAAATCCCAGGATTCATGATCAAGAGGCAAAGTAATGAGTCTCTATGAACATAAAACACGTACTTGGGGAAGGTGGGCTTCTGAATATCAGGAAATAAATCCCTCCATTTCCACTGCATATAGTTCTCGACTTACAACCAGTCAAAGTTATGTTAGACCCCCTCCAAAGGTACTTATGAATCAGTTCTGAAATTCTGATGGCTGCCCCCTGGTCAGATGACTGCATTTTGAGTGCTTATCAACTTGCCTACATTTATGACCGGTTTTTTGCATCCCGCAGTCATGTGACTACAATTTATGACATTTTTTTGCCAAAAACTGGCATTTACTTCTGGTTTTCAACAAAAGTACCCCATGTGGGCATCCTATAGCTTATCTGCCAGGGTAAAGGAAGCCAATGTAAGTTTGATCCTATACTGGGATCTTTTCTAATGGCAAATTAGGTTTCCAAATTATCTACTCCATAATAAATAGTCTAAGAATTTATTAGGTGGTCCTGTCAAGGTAAAAATCACCTTTGTAGAGGGCGAAGGACCGTGCTTCAGAGAATGCATGATGTGCGTGCAGGAAGGCAATAAAAACACGACGCATAATCTTACTAAATACCTTTTACTTACAAAAATATAAAAACTAAATATATATTATACAGAGCTAGCTCACTACATCCTAACGTAACAGACAGTAACAGCAAAGTGAAAAAAACAATACAGATAACATCTCAGAACTTTCTCTAGACATGCGCAATAAACAGACTGAAACCATAACATAGCTAGTCATATGGGATTCACTATGGTTACCAGATAAGTTATCACAACAGGTGCAGAGAGCAGGGGAAAATGTACAGTTAGAAATGAACTTTCTGACGAAGAAAAAAAACCGTGCAGTGACATTCCCCTTCTTTCGTCAGCAAAGTGAAGACTCAAGTAAGGCACATCTTCTCACGCAGATACTCATGCTGGGCTGTAGGAAGTGGTTTGTTCAGCATGTCAGCAATTTGATCACGTGTAGGCACATACTGTAATGTCACAAAACCTTGTTTCACCAGTTGCCTTATGTTTTGATATCGGATGTCAATGTGTCTGGACCTTGAACCTGTAAAACGTGTTTCAGAAATATAAACCACAGATTCATTATCTTCCATTACTGTGATCGGTCGAATCGGATGTGTCCAGATATCTGTGACTAAAGCATCAAACCAGGTTAAAGAATTGCATGCATCAGACACACAAGCATACTCAGCTTCTGTAGAGGAACAAGAAACAAAATTCTGTTTACGCACATGCCAGTAAACAGGACATCCATTCAAAAACATCATATAACCTGATGTACTTTTCCGTGACTTCTTATCACTCGCCCAATCTGAATCTGCAAAACAACATAACTCTGCATAGTCAGTATGTGTGGGTTCCAACAACAACTTCATGTCTTTGGTGTGTTTTAGATACCTCAATAACTTTTTAACACATGTCCAATGAAACTGTTTTGCCTTGCCTACGTGTCGTGATAAAAGATTAACACTAAGTGCAATGTCGGGTCTAGTCCAACTACTAATATACAGCAGCGACCCAATGACTGAGCGATATAGTGTTTGATCTTCGAACTCAGGACTTGGTTCATGTGCCAAAATGTGAAAGTCAGTTTGCATGGGTATACTCACAGGCTTAGCGTCCTCCATGTTACAGTGATGTAACAGTTGTTCAATCTTCTCTTCTTGTGTGAGACTAAACCCCTTCTGAGTTTTGGCAATTTGAACACCTAAATAAGTGTTAATACACCCTAAAGACTTCAACGTGAAAAACTTTTGTAAAGCTTTAGCAAAAACCTCACTCATCTGCTTATTTGGACCAATATAAACAATATCATCGACATAAACAAGAATTATCTCATACCTATTACCGGATCTTTTGGTAAACACGCATTCATCTGTTTCGGACTTAATAAAGCCCATTGAATTTAGTTTGTCAGAAAGACATAAGTACCACATTAAACCAGACTGTTTCAGACCATAAAGACTTTTGTGTAGAAACCAGGTATCCCCTTCTTGCTGTCTGAAACCTGGAGGACCTTTGACGTAGATTTCTTCATCAAGATCAGCGTGTAGATAAGCCGTTTCAACATCGAACTGGAACACTTCCAGGCCAAGGATAGTTGCAGTGGCTAATGCAATTTTCACACTTTCAGTCCGCACTGTGGGTGAGTATGTATTTGTATAGTCCTCAGGATAACGTTGAGCGAAACCCTGGGCTACGAGTCCGGCCTTGTACAACGACTCACCATTCGGCTTCTTTTTGATCCTGTAGACCCATCGAGTACCAATAACTTTCTTGTTTGCTGGAGGGCTTGCAGGCGTAAACACTTGAAGTTTCTTTAGACTGTCCATTTCAGCCTGCATTGCCTCAAACCATTTATCTTGTTCTGATTCAGGAAGATGTTTGATCTGTGTGAACTTCTCAGGTGGAAGTGTAACATTACAAATCAAAGGTACAGGTGTTTTTGTTACTTGCCACGAATACCGTTTTGGAGGGATTCCCTTTGTGGACCTCTTGGAACGTCTCGGGCCAACCGTCCATTCTTCTTCTGTGTCGTCCTCGTCTTCATCGTCGCCAGCAGCAACATCAGCGGCTTGCGAAGACGGAACAGTAGGTTGAGAAAAACTCGTGGAAGGAACATTATCCTGTGCATCTTGATCATCAGGTTGCGTGGCATCAGCAACATCGTCTCTAGGAAAATAAACTCCAGGATCGTTAGAATGAATCCTGGACCAGTCAGCATCTTCCTCAAAAATAGCAGATTGTGAAACCACAATAACATGATGAGAGTCAATGTATTTGCTCCATTTTGAATTATCATCAATGCCCATAAATCTCATCCTTTTTGTTGCAGGACCCCCTTTCTTTCTTTGGGCTAATGGAATATTGACCATAGCATAGGAACCAAAAATATGGAGATGGGAGAGATCAGGCTTGTGCCCATATAACATGAAATAAGGGGTCTGATTTATCACACTACTCCAAGTGCGGTTGATGATATGGTTAGCATATTTGATAGCTTCACCCCAGTATGGAAGACTGAGGTTAGCATCTTCAAGGAGGCAACGCATCATGGTTTGCAGAACTCCATTTCTGCGTTCTGCCACTCCATTTTCAGCTGGAGTATAAGGAGCAGATGTCTGATGTACTATCCCATTCTCACGCATCCAGTCCTGGAAACGCTGAGACATGAATTCAGCACCGCGATCACTCTGGATTCTGGCAATGTTGACCTCGAATTGGGTATAGACAAGACTAGCAAAGTCTTTAAAGATCTGAAAGGTCTCAGATTTTTCTTTCATAGGATATACATATCCATATCTAGAATAATTGTCAACGATTGTCAAGAAATATCTTTTACCACCAAGTGTTGGTGCAAAAGGACCAACTATGTCAGTGTGTACCAAATCAAAAATGCGTGTTGACAGGCGTGTAGCGCGTTTTGGAATTGCTACTGCCTTGGATTTGGCTTTCTTGCAGACAGCACAGTCCAAAAACACCTTACACCCCTTTAGATCCAAACCTCTTGCGAACTCTGGCATCTTCTTCAGAACACGGAAACTGGCATGACCCAATCTTCTGTGCCACTTATGGATACACCTGGAATGCAAAGGTTTACCTGTTAGTGAATTCTCAACATTAGCATTTTTGTTAGGAACCCCAGGCTTGCTGTGAGCAACCTGTGTCTTTTTTGTATTTTTATCATTATTAGGAACCTTTGGAGTAGCAACAGGATCTCTCTCTGGGACGTCTCTCTCTGGGCCTGTGCTTTTTGGAACGTGTATACTTGCCTGCTCTTGCTGCTTAGACTTTGGTTTTAAATAATAAACACCACCAATCAACATGGTTTCAGCAACAATGTCTCCGTCTTTGACTATATAACTTGCTTTTTCAAGATGGTGGACCTGAAAATGAGAAAACCTAGACAAATGACTCTGACTAAGCAAATTACTACTGGCAGACGGAACGTAGTAAACATTTGGAATGAGAGCATCAAGCTCTTCAATGTAGACAGTTCCTTTTCCCATGACCTGAACAGGATGATTGGAAAAAGAGTAAAGTTCACGAAGTTCAGGTTCAGGCTCGTGCATCTCAGTGTAAAGCTCTTTTCTGTAGGTAACATGTAATGCTGCTCCGCTGTCCAAAGTCCAAAGAAGTTGTCTGTCATACTCTGGTTGAGGCTGTGGATCGTTGGTCACAACCAATGTGACAAGTGGAGCTTGTGGATCACGCCTGGAACCACGACCACGACCTTGTCGTCCGCCTCTACCTCTGCCTCCTCTGGAATCTGTTCCTCTGGGCTGGTATGTGACGGGCACTGGAACTCGTTGGGGACAATCCCGGGTGGCATGTCCCACACGATTGCAGATGTAGCATCTTGGCATTCTTGGAACGTAGGTCCTTCCACGGAAGGCACGCCTCGCTGAAGCTCTTGATGCAGGTGGTTCCCTTAAATGTGGCGCAGCTTGCATAAGTGCCTCTTCTTCGGCTAAAATTCTGCATACATGATCCACTGTGCGTTGAGCAATAGGCACTTGATTAATCTTGGAAATAGCATCTTTCCACTCATGATTCAAAGAATTGATGATAATGCTGATCATTTGAAAATCATCAATAGGATAGCCTTGTTCACCCAGTTCTTTTCTAATACCTTTCATTTTGGTCAAATGTGCTCCAATATGTTCACCAGGTTTTAATCTGGAACCATGGAACTCAGACAAAAGCAAACATGTAGACTCAATTGATGTAGGCCGATAACATGCCTCTAACTGAGTCCAAATTTGTTGGGCAGTTGCATCTTGTGAAAACGTGAGCTGCAATTCAATGTCCATTGACATCAATAATGTTGTGCATGCTCTATTATCCAAGTCCCATATGTCAGGAGTCCATGGCTGGGCAGGAGGATTAAACACCATCATGTGAGTACCTTCTCTGCGTAGCAAAAGTCCAACCTCACTGACCCATGCCCTGTAATTCTGTCCTGACTTCTTTAATTTTGAATCACCAACCAGTGGTACGATGGAAGGTGTTTGATGAGGAATATACAATTGAGGTACTGGCTGTGCAGGTTGTGCAATCCGACCATAACCTGCAGGGGGCACCAGTGGCGTCTGTGCCTGTGCCTGGACATGCGGCAGTTGCATTGAAGCTGCCGGTAGTCTTGGTGCTGGCTGTGACTGTCTTTGAGCTGCTATTCCACCCTGGCCAGCAGGAGACGCTGGCGCTGGGGCTGGTGCATTAGCATAACCTGCAGATGACACTGGCCTTCGCATATAAGAACCCGGTGGCAATTGCATGTGGGTTAAATATGGCTGTGTTCTGCCAGGTAGAGGGGCTTGCATAGAAGCAATATTAACAGGAGAAGCAACAGTAACAGGAATCCTAGCACCATCAGGGGCTGGAGCCTCAGATAACGGCAGAAATCTTGTATCTCTGAGCAAAGACTCCTCCATAGACAATTGCGAGAGTGAGAGCTCCAATGCATGTCTTAATGCAGCTTCACCAGTAGATGGTGCTATAACATTTGCTTCAGGCATCACTGTGGCTCTGTATGGCCTTTGGGACAGCCCATAATCATGTGACATAGGAGCCTCCGGTTCCCATTCGTCTTGCATGACACTCAATGATGGGCGTGACTTTGGCTTTGGGGAAGAAGGAGGCAATATGGCTTCTCCTTGTGGGTGTGGCAATATGGCCGGTTCATGCTCATAATTCCTCTCATATTGCTGAACCATTGACACATATTCCTTTGCCTGTTGCAAACGCCTTTCAAAAACCCCAATTTGTTCACAGTAGCCTTGCATAGCCCTATCTCGCATAGTTTGCTTGGGGCTTGAAGGAGCAGAAGAAATTTTCTTCGGCTGAACTTTAGGTTTCGCTCCAAGCCTTTGAAATTCATCTTGAGCCCCTGGAGTGTGAACATTTCCAAAAACAGCTGCCAGGGAGCTTGGAAAAGTAGAAAAAGGAGTGACTGACCTTGCATCGGCGACAGGAGCAGGTGCGTCTTCTCCAAGGCGTGTGGCCGAAGCTATCGGAGTTCTTAAAGTAGAAGGGAGCTGCCCCACAGAAAGACTCCTTTTCAGCCGTGGCTTCCTTCCTGACATGTTTCAGCAGTTAATCACTGCTGCCTCACTAGCACTAACTAACTGATAACAGCCGGCAGAAACATGCATCTCCAAAAACATAAATCAAACCATCCTCGATACCAAAATGTCAAGGTAAAAATCACCTTTGTAGAGGGCGAAGGACCGTGCTTCAGAGAATGCATGATGTGCGTGCAGGAAGGCAATAAAAACACGACGCATAATCTTACTAAATACCTTTTACTTACAAAAATATAAAAACTAAATATATATTATACAGAGCTAGCTCACTACATCCTAACGTAACAGACAGTAACAGCAAAGTGAAAAAAACAATACAGATAACAACTCAGAACTTTCTCTAGACATGCGCAATAAACAGACTGAAACCATAACATAGCTAGTCATATGGGATTCACTATGGTTACCAGATAAGTTATCACAACAGGTGCAGAGAGCAGGGGAAAATGTACAGTTAGAAATGAACTTTCTGACGAACAAAAAAAAAACGTGCAGTGACAGGTCCAGAGACCAAGACTTGAGTGATTAAGAATTGACATCCATGACTTCTACCTCAATGTCCAATTCCTGTCTGTCTGTCTATCGGAAGGCGAGGGGTTGGAGAAGGATCAAAAAGGCTTATGCCCCAAGTGCAATCAGTTAGAAACTCTGGTGTCCTGACTGCAGATATCTGTGCAGGGCTTGGGGAAAAATGTGAGGAAAGTGAGACTGATATTGAGAATAGAAAAGTTACTCAGTAATCCTTAACTTCAGTAATCCTGGGACTAATAACCTCAGAGTGAAATGTTTTAGGTCAGGGGTGTCAAACCCGCAACGTCACGTGACATGTTGAGACGTATCATGACTTTTTTTCCATTGCCGGCAATGGGGTGGGTGCGGTTTCACCATGATGCATCCGGCCTGCGTGCCGGCAGTTTGACACCCCTGCTTTAGGTAATGTTGGAAGGGTTTTAGATACTTAGCTAGAAGGGAGCATGTCCAGCCAAAGAGAAAGAGTAGACAGTAGTCATTTCTTATAGTACTAAGGGTGGAATTGTTGAGCTGATTACCACGATGAGGCAAGACAGTCTCCAAAATAGTCAATGTGGGAATCTCCTGGAATTCCTAATATAAAACTCTCCTACAGGATGGGCAGAATACACTTGAGACAAGATAAAAATCCTCAGCCCGCCATTTTTCTTTTCAGTGGCATCTGGAAAAGTTATAAGGAATTCGCAGAAAGAACTGTTTGGCAATTAGCACCGTTTGACTTAAAAGACTTTACAAATAAAACAGGTCTTGGTAATTCGTTTACAAAAACAAACACCATTCATCCAAATTCAGACTCAAAATAACGGTGGACATCCTGTGACTTTGGCATGGCATTTGACACGTTTTCTGCTCAGCTCTTTAGATCATAGATGTGGGGAGTCTTTGGGGTTAAATATATGAATAGAAAATTTACTCAGGACCAATAGGAGGACATCTCAGATCTGTGTCTGGCAAAAAAACCCCAATAAGGCTTTTTGTGATAGATTTGGAATATTGTAGCTCCTCCAAAATACTGGAGTTTAAGGTAAACATAAATGCAGAGATACTGTCCTTTAACTTGGGAATTATTTGGGGGGCAAAGATTGATTCTGCCATCCAAACATTGTATAATGTATCTGCCTCCATCAGTTCAAAGAATTTGGTACTCTAATATTTCACGTTTTTAGATATTATCATGTCTAGCATAACAAGGCCAATTTATTAATAATGAATGGGTACCTGTTAAAAAAACCTCTTCATTACAAAGAAAATGTAATATTTGCAAAATACAAATATTAAAAGAACAGCAAAATTTAATTTAATTTAATTTAATAATTTGATTTCTATACCGCCCTTCTCCCGAAGGACTCAGGGCGGTGAACAGGGCAATACACAATAAAAATCAGATACAAAAATTAAAAAACCATTAAAAACCAATTAAACATCATGCCCATAAAATCAATACATATTAAGTTAAAAACTAATTTTAAAAAACCCAACCCCACCCCGTCAGACCAGGCCAGCTTGTTCGAAAAAGAATGTTTTAAGATCGCGCCGGAAGGAGCGAAGGTCGGGGGCCGTCCGGAGCTCAACCGGTAAGCTGTTCCAAAGGTCTGGCGCGCCCACAGAGAACGCTCTCCCCCTGGGGGTCGCCAATCGGCATTCTTTGATCGGCGGCACCCTGAGGAGTGCTCATAGGGTTTAATGAATCATATTTGCTAATAAGCCATATTTTTATGTTAGCCTGAAAAAAACTTTAAAAACAGAGCCTTCAAAAGAACATGTGGAGCATCTGAAAACAGAAACAAAAAAAATGGTATGGGAAATTATTGTATTTGTTTTACTGTAAGTATAAATTAGGTCATTGAGAATGAATCTTTGCCAACCTAAGGACTTAACTTCATAAAGGGATTCTTTTTAAAATCCCTGGCTTTATGAGAAATGCTAGTAAGTGTGATTTTGTTTGACTGTACGAGTAAATGCAACATGTACATTTTTAAAATTCTTTTTGTCCTTCCCTGCTTTTCTTTTTGTTCTGTTTTGAATATTGAGATAAAAAGGAACATAGTGAAAACGTTTGAAGGAATGAAGCTCTTACAACTTCTAAAAACAGAGGACAAGACATATTTACTGTATGGGAAGCTCAAATGAAGTGTCATTAGATGGAGTGAAGGAGTGTGACCACAAGGAAGAATGCAAAAGGAAGAACAGCCCCCAAAAGAGGGTGCATATTTGATCCTGTGACTCCGGATGAAGTGGACAAGATCATGGGGAAACTAAGTGCCGCCACATGTTTGTTGGACCCGTGTCCCTCCTGGCTGGTCTATGCATCTCGGGAGGTTACACGAAGCTGGCTCCTAGCAGTTATCAATGCCTCACTGAGTGAAGGGTACTTCCCTGCCGCCTTGAAAGAGGCGGTGGTAAGGCCCCTCCTTAAGAAACCTGCATTGGATCCATCTATTTTAAACAACTTCCGTCCTGTCTCCAACCTTCGCTTTCTTGCGAAGGTCGTTGAGAGCGTTGTGGCACGACAGCTCCCTTTGGTCCTGGAGGAAACTGAGTATCTGGATCCGTACCAATCGGGTTTCAGGCCCGGGTATAGCACGGAGACGGCATTGGTCGCACTGGTGAATGATCTCTGGTGGGCCAGAGATAGAGGTTATTCCTCTGTCCTGGTCCTATTAGATCTCTCAGTGGCTTTTGATACCATCGACCACGGTATCTTACTGTGTCGTCTTGAGGGGTTGGGAGTGGGAGGCACCGTTCTGCGGTGGTTCTCCTCCTACCTCTCGGGCCGTTCGCAGAGGTCAAGCCCTAGGCCCCTTAGTTGTGGAGTGCCTCAGGGATCGGTGCTCTCGCCCCTCCTGTTCAACATCTATATGAAGCCGCTGGGAGAGATCATCCGTGGCTTCAGGGTGAAATATCATCAATATGCTGATGATACCCAGCTTTTCATCTCCACCCCGAACCAACCCAGTGATGCCCTCGATGTGATGTCCCGTTGCCTGGAAGCGGTACAGATCTGGATGGGAAAGAACAGGCTTCGGCTCAACCCGGCCAAGACTGAGTGGCTTTACATACCGTCATCTCGTTTAGTCCAAGAGGTTCCATCTCTGATTATAGGAGGAGAGATGTTACCTCCCATTGATAGAGCACACAATCTGGGCGTCCTCCTAGATTCACGACTCAGTTTTGAAGATCATATTGGAGTCGTAGCTAGGGGGGCATTTGCCCAGATTCGCCTAATATACCAATTGCGCCCCTTTCTGGACCGAGATGCCCTACGTACAGTCACCCACGCACTCGTTACCTCCCGTATAGACTACTGCAATGCTCTCTACATGGGGCTGCCCTTGAAAACCACCCGGAGGCTTCAACTGGTGCAGAATGCAGCTACACGGGTAGTGATGGGAGCTCCCCGATACTCCCATATAACACCTCTGCTCCATGAGCTGCATTGGTTACCGGTTGCCCTCCGGGTGAGATTTAAGGTGCTGGTACTTACCTTTAAAGCCCTACATGGCTTAGGCCCGGGATACTTGCAGGACCATCTGCTACCGGGAACGAATTCCCATCGCCCAATACGCTCACACAGAGAAGGCCTCCTCAGGGTACCGTCGGCTAGACAATGTCGGCTGGCGACCCCCAGGGGGAGGGCCTTCTCTGTGGGAGCGCCAGTCCTATGGAATCAGCTCCCCCCTGAGCTTCGGATGGCCCAAAATCTCCAGTCCTTTCGCCGCAGCCTCAAAACACTCCTTTTCCACCTGGCTGACCTGGACTGACAGGCATTTTAATTATATTTACAATTTTTAATTTATTTTTAATTTTTAATTTTAATTTATTGCACAGATGATTTTAATTTTATTTTTATCTTAATTTCTGTACTTATTATATGTTTTGTTGTTAGCCGCCCTGAGTCCTTCAGGAGATAGGGCGGGATATAAATCCCATTAATAAATAAATAAATAATAAATATTATTTTAAGTCTAAAATACAAAACCTACATTAATGGTCCAAGGTTTGGATATAAAGTAATTGCTGTTTATGGAAGTTCAATGGTCCAAAATTAGAACTCACAATTACACTAAAGTACCAGTCTGGCTATCCACTCTCGAAGCGATTGTTTACCCAAATGTATTTGATTTGGGCAACATAATTTCATATAAGGATATTATGAATGATGAGGGGGAATTGAAGTCTAGAAATGAATAAGATTCACAAGGAATAAAACTAGATTGGTGGGCCTACTTACAGATTCAATCAAGATTCGGGAAGGATAAAAAAGAATGGGGGATAAACACCCAGGAAACGGCCTTGGATAAAATATTACTGGGCCCAGATAATAAACAGATAAAGAAACTATATAATCTGCTTCTGGGATACAAGTTGTTCGAAGAACAAGTGAAGGACCCTATGTTGACTTGGGCTAAAAATCTGGGACATGGCATTGACCTTGATACATGGCAAACGCTCTGGGACAGAAATAAAATAATAACATTGGCTTCATCTTATAAAGAAAACCTATTCAAAATGTTCTATCGATGGCATTTTCCCCCAGCACGTTTAGCCAAAATGTATAAGACAGTATCTCCCAAATGTTGGAAGTGCTCCGAAGAACTAGGTACATACTTTCATACGTGGTGGTCCTGTAGCAAATCACAAAGATTTTGGAAAATGATTTGGGCATGGCTGAAAGAAATATTAAGACAAGAAGTTGAGTTCAGTCCAGAATTTTTCCTATTGGGCATAACAAAAGAGAAATATCCTAAAGACGAGTTGTATCTGATGATTCACATTATTACAGCAGCAAGAATGTCATTTGCTCAGAATTGGAAAAGGAGTGAAATCCCAGTAGAAAATGAGGTAATAAGGAAAATTTGGGAATGCGCAGAAATGGATAAATTAACTTTGGAAATTAAAAATAAAGACCAATCAGGTTACTACAAAGTTTGGAATAAATTTTATCTTTGGCGGGAACAAAAGGAAGGTCTCTATTAGATCTTACAGATTGGTTGATTGTTCTAAGTATTGTATTATATTTAATTGATTTGTATCTTAAGTGTATTTAAGTGTATTTTATGTGTACATATATATATGAATATTGTAGACAAGAAGGTATGTCAGCCGTTTGTACCATGTCCAATGTTTTTAAATAATAAATTTAATAAAGTTTAATAAATAAATAAATAAATAAATAAATAAATAAATAAATAAATAAATAAATAAATAAATAAATAAAAGAGCATGTGGAGCATCTGAAAACAGAAACAAAAAAATGGTATGGGAAATTATTGTATTTGTTTTACTGTAAGTATAAATTAGGTCATTGAGAATGAATCTTAGCCAACCTAAGGACTTACCGGTAACTTCATAAAGGGATTCTTTTTAAAATCCCTGGCTTTATGAGAAATGCTAGTAAGTGTGATTTTGTTCGACTGTACGAGTAAATGCAACATGTACATTTTTAAAATTCTTTTCGTCCTTCCCTGCTTTTCTTTTTGTTCTGTTTTGAATATTGAGATAAAAAGGAACATAGTGAAAATGTTTGAAGGAATGAAGCTCTTACAACTTCTAAAAACAGAGGACAAGACATATTTACTGTATGGGAAGCTCAAATGAAGTGTCATTGGATGGAGTGAAGGAGTGTGACCACAAGGAAGAATGCAAAAGGAAGAACAGCCCCCAAAAGAGGGTGCATATTATTTTAAGTCTAAAATACAAAACCTACATTAATGGTCCAAGGTTTGGATATAAAGTAATTGCTGTTTATGGAAGTTCAATGGTTTCAAAAGTACAACTGTTTATAACAGAAGCACATCAGTTTCTTAAGCAGTAAAGAAACGTGAAAGAGAACGCTGTGGTATGGATATCAGGATATTGTGTATACTAGCTTTGACTGCCCTGGATATGACAGACCTGGATTCACTTTTAACAGGATTGGGATGTTTATAGAAGGATCACTAAAACAGTTCCAAGTGTGTCCTTACATTTACCATGCAAGTAAAATGTTTCAGGGGGAAAAAAGCCTTCAACAATAATTGTCTCAAAGATGCTTTTTTCTTCAAAAGGCAATTGGACTGGTTTTTTTCCTTGAGGAGGAAGGAAAAAAGAAGTTTTGCTTCTCATCCAAGAAACTTCATGAATGAGGTCACTTCATGCTGAAACTTCTTGGATAAGAAGCAAAATGTTTTCTTCTTCTTCCTCAAGGAAAAAAAAAAGGTCCAGTTGTCTTTTGAAGAACCCCCCCCCCCCACCTTTGAGACAACTATGACCTGGAAAACTGAGAATCTCTACGGACACTCCAGCAACTGTTTTATTTTGCTTTCTTTATATTTCCACCCTAAAGATTTGCAGACTCTTCTTATTCTTTAACAGTAGTTAGTGGCTTACTTTACGGAAAGAAAACAAAATATAAATGATGATAGTGATAATGATACTAATATTGACAGAGTAATTGCATGTAGTAGAGAGCTGTTTTCTGGTATGGAGAGCTGTTAAGAAAAACTATCAGCAATAAAACTTGCTCACGCTTAAACTTTAGGATGTTTATACTGTATATATTGTGTTTGTTATTGTTTTATTTACCCACAAAGCACACCAATAATGCACAGTGGTTCATATTATATTAATTTTGTTATTTTTTTTACATGCGCAAGAATTTCCTTTCACCTCTTTTTATCAAGCAATGCCATTTTTGTCCAGCCACTTATTTTTATTTCAGATTGTTTAGCTATTCCTGTGGTGGGCAGTTATAATGCTATTGTAAATAACTACCATTCATGATTTTACAATCCCCAAGTTTTGTTTGCTTTCTCATATCATATCCTTTACATTGAACAAAGGGTGCAGTAGCTAATTTGCTTAATCTTATTCTCCAAAAATCCATGCCAAAAAGGGAGAGCTGTTCTAACCTCAGAGAGGTAACTGGTCAAGCTAAATGGTCTGGTATAAATCAGGGGCTATTGTGCAGGTTTTATTTAAAATAGTAATCAAGATGATCAATTATCAAGACAAACAACTGAACAAGATGATCAATTGTCAATAGTAATCAAGATGATCAAAACAATGGAGAGGGTATATTTATCCAAGTACTTTTAAACAAGACAAAGGTGAAAACCTGTTTCACTCTATAGAATGCTCAGTATGTTTTTATGTTTTTGTTTTAGACCTTCTCATCTTTTTTATGAAGTTCACTGAAAAAATAAAGTGATTACATTCTAACCAAGGTTGATGCTATCTGTGCACACAAACCATTAATATTTGTGATTCAGTCATTAAGGGGCCATTGAGAATCTAGGAATTTGGATCTTGTTTTGCATTTTTTTCTGTGAATTAAAAAGCAAAGAGATATTAACATATTTACATTTGTTAACCTGCACACACATACCCAGGTATATGAATGGGTAGGTCTCTGTGATAAAATTGTCTTTAAGAACTCAATGTGGGAATAAGTTGAGGAAACATATATGGAGTATGTGTTATACTCAATCAAAATGTATAATGACCACCAGTATGGATTAAATACATGAAGTTTGGGCTGAAGTTAATACAGTGATAGCAACAGCCTTTTTTAATTTACAAATAACATGTCAAAACTCTCTCTGACAATACATAAATATGGAGGATAAAGTCTGCTAAACTGGCAATCTCTCAGTTTTACTGAGAATACATTGGTAATGCACAATCCCTTCAAGGGCATCTGGAGTATAAATGAAACCACACAATATACATAGACTAGCTTCCAATATAAGATCTGGCTGTCGCATTGATAGTTCCTAGGCATACAATTTGGACCAGTTGTTTGGTGTTGACCTGATAGCATTTTTAAACAAACTATCACCTGAAAACTTTGCAATATCAAACTTTTTTAAAAAAAAATCAGCATATTTTGGAAGGTTTAGATTGCAATATAACATAGTTACATTGTATACCACTCAGTGGAATGCCTTTGGAGAAGTTCCATATTCTCTAGCTACAAAAGGCAATGGCATATTGGTTTACCTGAACTACAGCTTGGAATAAATGATGCACGGTAGGGCTGCTTCTTGTTTTTATATTACAGGCTGAGGGGGTTCTTTGCCATTTCGCTAATCCAGGGATGGAATTCAATTTATTTCTCAGAATCTACATCATAATGAAATGGATGAATGAAAAAAAAAGATGGTGTGTCTCAGAATTTAGACAAGAGACAAGATCAACTGGTCACCATACTGGAGATGCAAAAGAATTATTAAGTATTGGGTTCAGTCTGCAGACTTAAACAGGTTGTGTAAGGTTCTGTTATAGCTCATATCTATTTACCGTATTCCTAAAGTGATTATATCCCCAGAAATGTTGCTACAACTGCATGCAGTTTAATTGATTGTTTGGCAGGGGATTTTATTAATACTCTATTCAAGAAAAATGCATTGTAATGCAAATTATTTTTGATATTTATGACTGGACAGCCCTTTCGGTGAAAACCATGGAAATACATAATACCAAGTAATTCTTCTCTCTCTGCATTCCCATTTGCAGCTCTGGAAAAGCTATTACTGTATTGGATGCTTTAGAGATGGAGCTACAAGATCTTGAAAGGGGAGCATCTTTTTGTGATTGAAATCAGTTTACTGAACGGTTTCCTTTTTCTAGCAGTACACGGTTAGCAATATACCCAGCAGCCAATGATTTATTCCTCACCTTTTAATCAAATTTAATCTGATTTCCTACCAGATTAAAATGATGCAACGCGTGAGCTAGGAAAAAAGAAAAAAAAGAAACCCTTTAAATAGACGCAAGCGGCGGCACAAGGCAGCCTAATTTTATTCTATTATAAACTGGCGCTACAGATCGGTTACACCTGGAGACACACACACACACCCACACCAAGTGGCCAGCGGTTTGGAGACCGTGCAGCACATTGATCAGCTCCCTGATCAAAAGAGCTCCGTCTTCGCAGCCACTAAAGAGAAGGTGCGAAACCACAGGTTTTATGAGACAGGATTAAAAGGTACTTTGCCCGAGCAGCAGCAATGCCAAACTTTAGCTGTTCCTCAGAGAGCAGGATCTCCAACCTTCGGGTTTTTTTTCTTCCTCTCTCCTTGTCCCGCCTTCTCCTCTCCTTTCTCTTCCATGAAATAATAATAATAATAATAAAATAGAAACTAGGGCAGCTTAGCGGGGCCGCCTTGCATAGAGGAATTTGCACGGCACCCCACATCCCCCCCCCTCCTGTTGCTCCTGCTGCTGCTGCGGTTGTCATGGTGCTTCCTTTGCAATCGCCGCGCCGGAGCTCGGCTAGGCTGGCGGACGTCGAGCGTCTCTAGTCGCTGGAGGAGAGGAGGAGGAGGAGGAGGAGGAGGGGGCCTTGGCGTCGAGCCTCCTGATGCCTGGGCAGGATTAAGTTTCATGGTCGCCTGCGCGTGTGTATCCTGCAGCTTTTCTCTGGGCCGTTACTTCAGAGAAAAGGAGGCCGGTTTGGGGGGGGGAGGAAAGAGGAGGAGGAGGAGGCGACAGCAATAGGAGCCTTCGTCCCTAAGCGAAGCAATGCCCGCTGCCTCCGTCCACACGCCCTGAGGTGCGGGGCTCCCCAGCTCCATTGAGGTCCAGCCGGCCGGCCGGGCGGGAAGAGGGCCGCTGCTTCGCGGAATGCAGAAAGCGGCGTAGAAGCTCCGCCCGGGCCGAGCCTTCTCGTCGCCGCGCGCTAGCTTTTGTTCCCGCCGGCTGCTGCTGCCGCTGCTGCTGCTCGTGAGGCGCTTTGCCAGCCCTGCTTGTTATTGTTACTCTTTGTGGGGGTTCTTATTTCCAAGGGAGGGGGGAGCGAGGCGGCGCGCGGGCTCCTTGCCCGCTCCCCCTCCCCTCTGAAAGGCTGGGGAGGGAGGGGGAACCTCCCAGCCCTTCCAGCATATTAGCAGATAGACCGCTCCGCTTAGCTTTAAGGTAGTGGCCGGGGGGGGGGGCGGGGTGCAGCGGGAGAGGCTCTCCTCTGGGGAGGGGGCGTCGTAGCGTTGAGGGGGAAAAAAAAGCCCCTCACCGTGCCTCGCTGGAGGCGGGTCTGAAGGAGGCCAGCGTAAGCTTTAGCTGGCCCGGCCAAGGGAAGGTGGTAGGCCGCCTGTTGCTTCTGGGGAAGCGGGCTGGGCTGGGCTGGCCAAGTTCCAGCAAACTGGGTCTAGGGTTGTGTGTGTGTGTGTGTGTGTGGTGTGTGTGTTTGCAAGGGGACGGGGTCAGCCGGGCCCTCACTAAACTGCGGGAGGATCCGAGGGGATGCTACTTGGTTTTGCTTCGGTGCTTGTCTCGGGAAGAAAGTGGAGGTCAACAAAAGCGCTACTTCCTCGGGTTGAGTTGGATTCATTTTATTAGGGTTGGGGGGGTGAAGGCGTATGGAATTTATTAATGTTATAGGAACCCCCCCCCACCCACCCACCCACCCACTTCTTCCCTCTAGCTTGGCTGTTTATATGACCCTTTCTCCTCCTCCCCCCCACCACCACAGAGTACCCTGCAACTTAATCCTTCTGAAATCCTGGTGTGGCATAGAATCTTCGTAGTGTTTTAGTTTGGGTGTGTGTGTATATATATATATACACGTGTGTGTATATGGGTAAATCAGCCGGCCTTTTTGTTTTAACACAGCCCCAAAGTGAAAAAGAAGTTGCGTGACTGAGAAAGGGAGGGGGAGATATGTTCTGGGTTGCATGCGCACTTCAGTGAGTTGGAGTCAATTATGCAGATCAAAAAAAAAAGCATCCTCCCTTAGGCGGGGAGCTTTTCCTAGATTCTTTTCTGTAAAGTAACTAGGGAAAAATGGAATGAATCAAGAACTGCGTCTTTGAACTTTAGTGCATTAACATGGAGGAAAAGCAGTAAAGACTTTTTTTTAGGAAAGAAACGTTGAGTCTGTTTATCCCCCTCCTATGTTTATCATCACTAGAAATAGTGATAAAAGGCATTTCTCAAGTCTTTTTTTTCTCCCAGCGATTAGCTATAGGTAGAGTTGGGTTTTGCTGCAATAACTGAGAGTAGGTAATCCAGAAACTGATAATTACTCCTGATGTAATTAGACTGGAATAGAAGAGTGGGAATTTATGTATACAATTGTAGAGTGAGGAACATTAGGCAGATCTGCTGCATCTGCACTCCATATTAATCCAAAGTAGCAAACATTCTGGGATCTCATTACTGGAAAATATTTATACATTATTAGTAATTGTTTGAAAGGGTGGGGAAATTGAGGTCTTCATACACGTAGTAAGACTATACTGAATTAAGACATAATGAATTGTTAATTAATCTTGATCATGCCTTCTTTATTTTCTAGGCAAGCCCTTAACCTTTTAATTTTAAACTCTGGGCTGATTTAACTATTTCTTGGATAGTTTCACAATCCATTGACTTGGATGCATTGATTTAGAAACATTTGTTAAACTCAACAGAGAAACAGAAGTAGTCTAGGCAAAACTATATTTCAATGTTGTCAGTGTATATTTCTGTCTATAGTAAGAATAGAAAGAAGAGGTAAAACTTGTTTGTTTGCAATAGTTGAATTTTGATGATATGCAATGTATAATTATCAGTGAAACTATGGAATAAGCATATTTTAATGGCATGCTACAAATCACTAGAACATTAAAGCATTTCTTAGAATTAGGATGCGGCTTGTTTGTTTTTAAGACATGGATTAGAAAAAAATAGAGCATCAAATAATTTGGGAATTTTTTAAATAAATAATATAGAGCCTTTAAATATTTTTATAAAATAGATTTAAGCTTCAAATTAAGTATATGACCATTTTCTCATGTATAAATGCATTTTTATATTGGGATAATAGAAATTACTAACATTAAGTATTCTGTATTAAAGCATCATGTCTATTAAGAGACATACTTTGTTAACATTTACATATAACAAATAGACTTTCGGTTTGACTTGGCTTTAAAGCCCTCTTGTATTTTTTATATAAGGTAGAGCCCAATTTAAAGAATTACTTAGTAATCAAATTCAATGCACTCACTAAAATAAATGTCAGCATATTAATGGACTTTAGTATATATATCTGTTCTTTTTTGCAAATGGCAAAACTATGCAGTGAAATCACAAGCATGATGATGGGTAACCTAATAAATTAAGCTACAGAATGTAGCTCATTGGGATCTTGCTGTTTATGCTGGTGTGCTGTAGTGGCATATTTTGTGTTACTGCATAGGCTTTTTTGCCATCTTGTTTACACTTCCAGTGAGTTCACAGATTGGGTTATAAAAGGGAAAAAACAAAAAGAAGTTTAACTCAGAAGTAAATTAAATTATAAGCAGGTATTTTCAGGCAGATAATTTGTCAATATTGATATGAATAGGGACACTGATTATATGGTGGTTTTCTATAGGCTTCCCTGCATTTGCAAAAGCTATTGTATCCAGATGTTTGTCCATTGTATGTAAATAGTAATTCTTGTATTTTGCAGACTAGTTGCACCCTTTTTAAAGGAGGATAGGTAGGAGAGATTTGTATGTTGCCTTGGTGGTTTTTAGCATGTTAGTAGTATAAAAATTAAAGACTTGAGTGATATGAGCATGGTGACAAAAATATGGACCTTTACAAAGACCGCTTAAAATGGCTTGCTACAAAAGGCTAGTGAACATGTAACTGTGTTTTCAGATGGAGAATGGTTGTATTTGGAAAGTGAATAGAATGACATTAAGAGCGTCAAAATAAATTTACAGTGATAGTACCTTTTTCAAATGTAAAGAATGGCTTAAAATTAATCCAATTTTGAAATGACATTAATGCTTACCGCTACATTTTCTCATTAGTACAATATGTTGCATTTTGCTAAATTCCTTTTGTTGCTATTTTCTTTTTAGCGCAGTCAAATCAGTACATACATTTATTGTCCTAAAATGGCACTGAGTTTAATGCTGAGTTTAATCCCAAATCAGACCCAGGACATTCAACAGTGTGTATCTGCTGCAGACTCACACCAAAAGCAGGGCTAGAAAAGTTACTGACATTGTTTCTTTTCCCAGTTCTGATCAGGTTTTCACTGGAGTGTATCCATGCCTATAGCTCCATCAAAGACACCCTTGATGTCAGGGGTTGTTAAGTTGCCAGCCACAAGTGGCATGACATCTAGAAGGGCTAGGGACCATTTCCATTCTTCCATGGCTAGATATAGCCCAGGCAACAGAGAAGATGAAGTTGCGCCCGATCCAATCCACTGTACTTGGCTGAAGGATAAGCACTCTTCTGTCTCTTCAGTTGGCTCCACCAAGTTATTCTTCCTCAAAAGCCACACACACCCCCAGCCTCCCACTCCTCAGAAGTGAAGAGGACAAAATGAGAACACCTGGAAAACAGCATTCGGGAACTCTACAACTTGATCAAAGTGTAGGAAGGAAACTGTCCCACACCTTTTCCCCCTTTTTCCTCCAGACTTCTCACCTTGGAGATTGAGGCTCAGGCTGACATCAGAGAGGGAAGAGGCAAGCAATCAAATATAGAAGAACCCAATTGCCTCCCCTTATCACACCTGACTCAGACACCTTCCTTCAGGACACGAGAGATAAGGAGGAAGGTGAAAGGTCCCTAGACAAGAAGAAAGACTAATAGTCCATCTATGAACTGTCATAATGATGCATGTTTCCTAAACACAGACTCATAATGCCATATCATAAAATCCACAAGCCTATATCAATATTGCTTTGTTGCACTCTCCATTCACTCACAAGGCAACAAAGCATCCTGAAGGCTTAAATCATCTTTTGAGTGTACAAATGATTGGATAAATCCCCAAAGATGAGACATTCCTGGGCTGATATTCCATATTCTTCATTGTTCCTAAGAAGAGCAAGGAATGGTATAACATTCTGGATCTGAAGTGAGTGACATCAAATAGAGCAAGTTTAGATGGAAACTGAAATCCATCATAAAGAGGTAAAGTGCTCCCCCCCCAAAATGATCCAGCCTCACAGGTTACACAAGAATTCTGACTACTGATTTCAAGTCACTTATTCAAACACCAGGAGCACACTGTGGAGTACTCGCTGTTCACCATCTGTTCATGGTTCTTCCACTTTACTTGTGTTCAGTTCCCAGTGAATTCACAAAGATGATAGTGATTGCAATAGCCAACTTAGATCCAAGGAAATATACATAACTAGGTGACCTGCTCATTCTATTCTGTTGATCAAATGGGGAGAGAGATGTGAAAATCATCTGGGCTTCCCAAGGATACAGACACTTAATCTGTAGAAATAAGAGCATCATTCAACCAGTACATAACTTGAAGCATAACTTAAAGCATATAAATGTTATTAGATGCACTGAAAGGAGGCTATCCAGCTGTTTGTTTTTGCTTTTCAAATCAGATACTCCATCTTATGACTCTATCAGTCATGGTATAGACTCAATGACATGGATGAAATTCCCCTCCCCTCTGTCTGATGCTCTTTCCTTTCCAGGACAAAGATTCAAAGATCCTGGAGAAGCTTGGAAATTCATTGAACTCCCATCAGATGGTGCCTCTTGAAAACCCTATTCAAGGATAGGGATGTGGTCCTTTTGCTAGATCCAGGTCACAACTCATGGTTGTGGACATGCTCAAAGTCTTGTTTTTAAAGCAGTGTAGCCTTGAGTCTAGGACAGTGTTCCCCAACCATTTGGACACCAGGGACCGGTTCCATAGAGAGGTTTTTCCATGGATTGGAGGGGGCGTGGTTTCATGTATTGCCTGCATCCCGCAGATGAGCTTAGCTTGTTTATGCGTCCTGGTTTCTGGCATGCTGGAGATCAGTGCTGGTCCACAGACCAGGGTTGGGGACCCCTGGTCTAGGAGATAGACCTTCTCTGTTGCTGTGCCTGCCCTTTGGAATGAGTCCAGTAACCTTTTGTTAAGTTGAGAAGATCTGGTTTGTTTCCTGTGCATTGGAGCAAGATAGTGAAAGAACCCATTTTGTTTTAGGAAGTGGCATTTGCCTTGGCTGTGTATTAATCATGTTTTGTTATATTGGTTTTGTGTTGCATTTAACATTTGACTTGTTTCTTTAATTTATGTATAGGGTTTTTTTTGGCCAGAGTTGCAAGTTGTGAGTGGAACAGCTGTATTAATTCTTTAAACAAATAATTAAAAAGCAATTTTGAGTTATCACTTGTATGTATATGTTTTCTCTAGATTGCAAATGCAAAACAAATACTTTTTAAAAAACTTCATATTTTTATTCATATTTTCGTTGAATGACAAACAATATTTTTAACTGAAGAGAATGAGCATATTTTAAATCAAATAACATATAATTGTGCTCTAACCCACTTATGTTCACATAAGTCATAAAAATGCAAATTCAGTAGGCCCAGAACTGAATCATCCAGAAGCTGAAGTTTCAGAACTTTTTATGAAAACAATACAGTGCAAAGAAATATATTGATGGAGCCCTATTTATTTCCTGAGGCAGCAAGTTGTATAAAAAAGCACAAATAATTAAGACTTGTGAGTTGGCCTTACACATCTTGGCTGTGTAAATTATGGATGGTGGCCACAGTTGCTAAGCAGTATGAGTAGAGAAACACCTGTCTTAATGTGACAGTTTCCCATGGTAGTCATGGGTGAGGTCATAGTAAGACCTCACCTAAGGACTTGCAATTTGGTTAGATACTAATCAATAAGCAATGAAAACGATACAAAACAAGTGTTACATATTCACTGTTTTCTGGTATCTGTCACTAGTGCTGTTTATTTGGTGCACGTGACACCATTACTCTCCAAGCTGCATTGGCTTCCATTGTGTTTCTGGTATAATTCAAGGCGCTAGTTGTTACCTTTAAAACTCTTAATGGCTTGGGACTCCCTGATTATCTCTCCCCAATTGTCTCACCCCATCTTACCCAACTTGGCAGGAGTACCATCCTTTGGGTACCATTGGCTAAGAAACGTCAGCTGTCGGGGCTAAAGCAAAGCCTTTCCTGCCTTGACGCCTGCCCTTTGAAACGTCATCCTTCTTGAGATGACATTGGTCCCATCCCTGCTGACCTTCCATCAGGCCTTGGGTTTTGTGCCTGACTCCTGGCTGTGTAGTTACCGTAATTGGTTGAATGATGCTTGGCTGTTACGGGTTTTCATGTTTTGCATTTTATTGTAAGTCACCTAGATTCATATATGTGAGACAGGCAGTGATATAAAATACCTATCTACCTACCTACCTACCTACATACATCTCAGTGATTGCCAGGACCTTTTTAGTAGGAACAAATTAGAAATGTCTTTTCCCAGCATTTCCTAGCTGTTGTAAAATTAGCACGTGCAAGAAGCTTCCCTATTTACCTCATGAGGAGAAGCTGCTCTTTTGTGATATCCAATGAACATCTTGGCCTGGATATCAGTGTTAGCTTTAGCAAGCCTTGAAAGTCACTAACAGCTCTGAGGTAAAGCTTATTATGGAACTGGCTATCTTTGGCATTGCATGTTGGTTAATCTGATGCTATGAGCTTATAGTTTCTGAGGTATTTATCTAAAAAGGATTTACGAAATGGGACTGTTGATGAATGCATGAAACTTTTCATTGGAGATTATATCTGCAGAGACGTCTTGTAGCTGGTAGAAGAGATTAGTGGTACATGTTACCTTTTTGATGAAATGATGAGTGTGTAGTAAAATAGTTAAAATAGTATGTGGTAGATAACAGGCCTTTAAAATCCAGGGGATTAGTCGGCTGAAGGCTGACAGCTGTTCTGGGCTAAGAGCCTCTTGGTACGAAAACATGCTTTATCTTGACGATAACATTTTAACATTTAGTTTGTTTTTCATAGGTGTATCATAGCTTCAGATGTTAATGGGGTTTATGTTTTCTTTGGATCACTAATATTTTTCTGAAAAATAGCAACAATTAATATTTTTAAAAATCTTGCACAGAGGCTAAGATTCAGGAAAAGTAACTACATAGCTTTCCACTCCTGTTTTCTTAACATCTTTCTTTCTCTAATCTTTTTTCCTCATTTACATTAATACCAGATTCTGTTTCATATAATATGATTAAACAGGAGCCATTGTTAAAACTTGTTGTGTTAAAATAGCAGTGACATTGCTGACACCAAAAAAGTGCATACTTTCGGAATAAAGTTTTCTGTAGTTTACTGTATTGTGATGAAGTTTTTACTTATAATGTATTTCTGCCAGAATTAAAATTGACTTGTAATTGCAATGGATTCTTTCAGTCTTGGATATTTTTTTAGGGTGATCAATAGAATTGAGTTTGTTTTTGTAATATTTATTTAAAATTGTTCATCTCCTTTCTCCCAATTACTTTTTAGGAAGACCCTATATTAATTAACATCTGGTGAAGTGGAAATTAAGTAAAAGTCATGTTGGAAACAATTGGTAAGATATAGTAATAAAGTTCATTTAGAAATACTAAATATATTTAATTATAGTTATTAATTAGTATATATTTAATTCCAGCAGTTACATTCTCATGTTGAAGAATCATGTTGATCTTTCTTACAGAAGATATATGGGAGTATTCCTCAATAAATAAATCATTGGTGTGTGTGTGGGGGGTGGGTTTGTCCAAAGGAGGAAAAGCAGAGAACATGCGCAGAGTTCACAGCAAATCATTGTGACACAAAATGATGTATTTGGGTCCTGAATGTAAATCATGGTAATAGTAATAGTAACAACAACAACAACAACAAAGTTGGAAAGGACCTTAGAGGTCATCTAGTCCAACCCCCTGCTCAGGCAGGAAAGCCTATACCATTTCAGACAAATGGCTGTCCAGTCTGTTCTTTAAAACTTCCAGTGTTGGAGCATTCACCACTTCTGGAGGCAGGATGTTCCACTGGTTAATTGTTCTAACTGTCAGGAAGTTTCTCCTTAGTTCTAGGTTGCTTCTCTCCTTGACTAGTTTCCATCCGTTGCTTCTTGTCCTGCCTTCAGGTGCTTTGAAAAATAGCTTGATTCCCTCTTCTTTGTGGCAGCCCCTGAGATATTGGAACACTGCTATCATGTCACCCCTAGCCCTTCTCTTCATTAAAATAGACATACCTAATTCCAGCAACCGTTCCTTATATGTTTTAGCCTCCAGTCCCTTATTAGTGTGATGACATTGTCATGAATGACTCATCATTTGTCTCCTTTTAAGTCCTCACTTGTGGGTCATGATAACATATCAGATTATTTATTTAACCACATGAACAATTCCATATGGGATTGGGCATTGATCCATGCATGCATAGGCACCCTCAGCAACTTGGGTGTGGGTTGCATTTGCATTAATGTAATTAATTGCATAAATCAAAAGGATATAAGCAGCATTGCAATGTAAACCACATCCCTTTTGCATTGGAGTACAAAATTATTGTGAGTGTACAGAAAAAGCCAGGACTTGTTTTGTGATTCTCCAGGGCTGCTTTTATCATTCTCCAGATGTTGCTGCTGTGTGCATATTCTGATTTACAGCAAATCTCCCTCTCGCCCGGTATTGGCTCTAGTGCTCTCCTGATGCTAAATATCACCCAAAATCATCCTAGATGGGTGTTGGAATGCAAAAGAATCAAATTGAGTTGGGTTACAAACAGAACAAGTTTAAGACCCTGTGTTTGAGTCTTAAGGCTGTCTTCCTTTCAAAGTTTGTTTGGTTTTCACTATAATTTAAAGCAGTCATGTAAACAGTCATTTAATGTATTGTCTGGGCTTTGCGCAATGGTCACAATTTATGGAATTTATCTCCAATTTTTTCCCCCGACATGTCTGAGCACCTTGGGAGTTTGGGTTATGATTTTTATATGTAATGATTTCTACCGTATAGTGTATAAACGTGGTGAAGATAGCATGTCACAGTTAATGGTTTCCCCCCCCCCCAGATATTCACCGAGCCCTCCAGGCAGTAGAACGCCTGCAAGCAAAATTACGAGAACGCGGTGATTCAGGAAATGAGGAGAAATTAAGTTTACTAAAATCAGTACTGCAGAGTCCTTTATTCAATCAGATCCTAAACCTACAAGCTTCTCTTCCACAGTCACGAGATCAGGTAGGACAGGACCATCAGAAAGGACAAAAGAAAATGTCGATAAATCTTTGCCAGATCTTTTCATATGATGACTCTGTGAAAAATTAACACATGCATGTTGAATATTTAAACAAAATGTTGCATTTGGTAGCAAAATCCATGAGCTTCTGTTAGTTCAGCATGGTTATCATTTTTTAAAAGGGAATAGATGGGTATTTTACAATATAAATGTTGCTTATGTTAATATGCATTCATAATGTACAGTGATTAAGATAATGTTTCTACTAAAATTAGGATAACTTTATTAATTATCAGGCTGTTTTGCTAAACACAACTTGTTTTTTAAAAGATAAAAATAATATTCTTAAAATACATCATAAGAAGTTAGCCTTGTTGGAATGCTAAGCTTAATTCAGACAACATTTGGCTTGGTAGAATGTATGAATTAGCAAAAACATAGCGTTTTTGCGTAATTGGTTAACAGTCTGAAATCAGAAAAATCATTTGAAGTTGGGTATCTGTAGATTTTACTGTTTGCGAGTGCTGAGTAGAGCATACATTAAATAACCAGTTACATACATCATAGCTTTCTGATCCTATGCATGGATTATTTTCTAAGCCATGATTATTCCACTCATGGATAACATATATCTGAATCAGGCAGAATATAGTCTTGCTAGACGAAGATAGTGATGGCAAATAATAACTTTGATTGCTTTGTTCTGCCCTTGTTTTTCCTGCCTTTAGTTTCCTCTGTAGTGTTCTGGCAAATGTTTGTCTCCTTGCTAACCATATCATTGCGGAGAGTAGCTATGCCTCAATCATATGATACATATGGTTAATTTAAACATGGCTTTCTCAGTTGCCCAAATTTTCTGGGATTGCATGACATACAGAAGTGTAAAGTAACCAGATGGACTGGATTCACATAACACACCAAGCTAAAATGTGGTTGGCTAGTATGTGTAGAAACAAATTGCACAGAGCTATGAGCTTGTATCATTAATTATTTCTTGGGGTTCTTGGTGCGCTCTGAGCTGGATTGTTTTCTTGCAAACATTTCATTATCTAACTAGGTGATATCATCAGCACTAAAAGGGAGTGGGGCTCTCTTTTATATTTATATAATTGTTCAGTTTCCTTTTATTAGAATGACAATTGGAAACTTTTGCCTTTTATGTTTGGGTGCAGTGCAAATTATCATTAATGTAGTTCATATAATTCATATTTTATGAGTTTGATTTGTATATCAATAAGCCAATTTTTAAAATCAAGGTGTCACGTCCGTAACGGTCCTGGCCTCCTCCAACACCAACACAGGAAAAAGAATGCAGGTAACTGAGAAACAGGAACGTAAATCAAACAAATGCTGGAACGCAAACAAAGTTAGCACTGGGAGTAGCTTCCTCCCAGTGCTGACTAAATACCCTTCCCCTGCTGCTCCACCCTTCCCTTCTCAGCAGACCAGCATCCTGTTATTTAGGTACAAGTTCCTCCCCATTCCTTGGCCACAACGTTTGGTTATTTTTCTGCTCCACGCAGCTCTCCGCCTCACCACTAGCTTTGCTGTCTGGTAAGTCATCTCCTGTTTCCCAAGGGTACAGCCGGCGAAAGGTTCAATGCTCCAAAATGCCCACCTCGTCGGTGGACACCTTCCCAGCTGCTCGGCATTGTCAGGAACGCTCATTGGAGCCTCCAGCTGTTTGCCAGCAGCTGACTCGGCGTTCCTGCTCCCCAGCCAGTTGGTGGGGCTCCGGTGCATTCGGTGGCATTGGCTCTGACATCCTGGCCTCCTAGCTGATTGGTGGAGCAAAATGCAGGTTGCAAGCAGACCTGGGTGACGGCGCTGCAAGCGGCTCCGGCGTCCCAGCTGCCCATCTGATCGTTGGAGCAGTCAGCGGCCGGCGAGCGGAATGGTGGTGCTGCGAGCAGCTGGCGGCCATAGCTGCGGACTTCCCCCCCACCTGTTGATTGTCAAGCCCAGGGCTTGACAGGCGGCTCCCTCTACCAGGGTTCTACCTGGAAGACAAGACAAACGTAAACACATGTCGAGAAACTGTGCCGTTGCCTCTCCCCCCCCGGCTTACCTGGGTACCGTCGATGGTACCACTGTACTAACTGGGGAGCATGTACATCGGGCTCCCCCACCCAGGACACCTCCGTAATGGGATACCCCACCCATCGCACCAGGTATTGCAGCTGTCTCCTTCGGACCCAGGAGTCAAGGATCTCCTGCACCTCGTACTGGTCCCCTTGGATGGGTCCTGGTTCCCCTTCCCCGGGCCTCCATAAAGGAGTCCTAGCCAGTTTCAAGAGGCTACAATGGAACGCTGGGTGTATCTTTCCCAGGACCCAGGGCAGATGCAGTCTTACGGTCACCGGATTAATGATCTGTGCGACTCGGAAGGGGGCCCAGGTATTTGGGGGCTAATTTTCTGCAATGCACCCGTAACTGTAGGTATTTGGTTGACAAATACACTTGATCTCCCACCTGGAACTGTTTCTGAGGGTTTCGTTTTTTGTTGGCCTGGGCATGTGTGCTCGCCTCTGCTTCTGCCAAGCCCATTTCACGTTACCTCAATCCCCCCCCATGTGGTTTATCCACTCTTGTGGCTGGTACGGTATGGAGTCCCCTTGTTGGTACTCAGGTATAGCTACGAAGTCCTGGCCATGCACCACTCGGAAAGGGGTATATCTGGTGCTGCTATGCACCGCCTTGTTATAGGCCGCTTCTGCGAATGATAGGAGGTCGACCCATTCTGCCTGCTGATATGAGACATAACTCCGTAGATACTGCTCTACCATGGCATTGGCGCGTTCTGCTGCTCCATTACTACTGGGGTGGTACGCGGAACTGAGGTCCTGTGTTTGACCCAATGGACTGGACGAAGGCCTGCCAAAATCGTGCTGTAAACTCTACTCCCCAATCAGAGATGATCTGCCGAGGCACCCCGTGTAGGCGGTACACATGGTGTATAAACAGTTTGGACAACTTCCGAGCTGATGGTAGCCCCTTGCACGGTATAAAATGGGCCTGTTTCGAAAAAAGGTCCACAACTGTCCAAATTTCTGTGTACCCATGGCTCTCCAGCAGCTCTACTACAAAGTCCATCCCGACGTCTTCCCACGGTTGGGTTGGGTCTGCTACTGACTGCACCAAACCCACTGGTCTCCCCATTTGGTGCTTCGTGGTAGCACAAACATGACAGCCCCAAACATAAGCCTCTATGTCTGTTTTCATGTGCGGCCACCAAATTGGCACAGCACAAGGTGTAGGGTCTTGAGAAATCTGAAATGCCCTGCTTGTTTCGTGTTATGGCATCGCCTTAGCACTTCTTCCCGTAGAACCTGCGGAATGTACAGCCTCTCACCCTTCCATGCTAGGCCCTCCCTTCGTGTCAGGAGATCTGGGTGTTCCTGTACCTAGGGGTTGCTTTGGACTGCCTTGTGTAGTTCTTGAAGTATGTCAATAGCTAGGCCGTGGGGTACTGCTCGCACTGCTGTTTGTCGGTAAGGAGGCATGAGTGCTTGTACGACTTCCTTCCGTTTGCTGTCATATTGCGGCATCTGCGAGAGGGCGTCAGCAAGGAAATTCCTGCCCCCTGGTACGTACCGCAGTCAGAAGTGGAAATGTTGGAAATATTGCACCCAGTGGATATGTTTGGGAGACAGGCGTCTAGGCGTTTGCAGCACCTCAAGGTTTTTGTGGTCCGTCCATACCTCGAACGATTTCGCTGTCCCCTCCAACAGATGTTGCCAAGTGGATAGTGTCCACCGTACTGCAAACGCCTCCTCCAAAATAGCCCAGGCCCTCTCGGTTTCTGTCAAATGGGTAACCAGAGCCCCACCTAGAAGAGACCCGTCCACCTGTTCAAATCTAATGGGGTTGGTCAGCCGCTTGGCGTAGGTCTCGGTCTAGGCCCGCTCGGAACTGATGAATCAACAACCGTTCCGGCCAGGATCGCAATCTGCCGGTGGCTCGTCTGAAGTCTTGTACATACTCCGCTACAGGCTGGCCCTGTTGTTTTATTGTCAGAAGCTCCGCCTCGGCCCGCTGGACCCTCGAGACGTCCTTGAATCGGGACCTCAGTGCTTCTAGGAACAGACCAGCATCAGCCAATTCCCTGGCATGTTTGGTGTACAGGTCAGCCACCCAGTCCACTGCTTCACCCTGCAATCCTGCTGTTAGAGCCACCACCATGGCCCACTGGGACGGGTAGAGGTTGGTGTACCAATCCAGAGGGTTCACAGCTTGGCTTAGAAACATCGCCAAGCGGTCTGGATTCCCGTCGAATGTGGTTGGAAGTGGCAGGGGACCCCAGGCCATCCCTGGACCCCCAATCACTGTCTGGTAAGTCATCTCCTGTTTCCCAAGCGTACAGCCTGCTGGAGGTTCAGTGCTCTGAAACGCCCACCTCGTCGGTGGACACCTTCCCAGCTGCTCGGCGTTGTCGGGGCCGCTCACTGGAGCCTCCAGCTATTTGTCCACAGCTGACTTGGCATTCCTGCTCCCCAGCTGGTTGGCGGGGCTCCCGGGCATTCGGCAGCGTCGGCTCTGATGTCCCGGCCTCCCAGCTGATTGTCGGAGCAACATGCGGCTTGCAGGCAGAGCAGAGCGGTGGTGCTGCAAGCGGCTCCGACGTCCCAGCCTCCCAGCTGATTGTCGGAGCAGTCAGCAGCCGGTGAGCGGAGCGGCGGTGCTGCGAGCGGCTGGCGGCTATGGCTGTGGACTTTCCCCCCCACCTGTTGATTGTCAAGCCCGGGGCTTGACAGGCGGCTCCCTCTACCCAGGGGTCCACCTGGAAGACAAGGCAAACGTAAACACATGTCGAGAAACTGGGCCGTTGCCTCCCCCCTGGCTTACCCAGGTACCGTCAATGGTACCGCTGTACTAACCGGGGAGCATGTACATCAGGCTCCCCCACCCAGGACACCTCTGTAATGGGATACCCCACCCATCGCACCAGGTATTGTAGCTGTCTCCTTCGGGCTTGACACAAGGTTTGTTGAAGAAGGGACACGCTTTGCATATTAATCAAACACAAAAATACTCTTGCTCAATCAGGCCAAGACCTTTCTTTAATGCAGTATTTTGTTTTTCACAGTGGCCAACTCCAGAGCAGGTGATTAAGATAGGGCCTTCCCTTGCCATTGTTTCCTTTCAGGTGACATTAGCACTCATGCTGCCCTTGGAGGTAACACTTGAGTCTTCAAGACTAGAGACATGGTCTCTGTAAATGCATCTAATCTCATTTTAATGCTGCTCAAGTTTGTGGCCATGACAACTTGTTGTAATGAATTCCACATGTTAATTATATGGTGGTTTTTGAGTGAGTTAACACTTCGTGCAAAGCCAAAACCAAACCTCTTGCGCCTTAGTGATTTGTGTAAACTAGGACCAAACGTGACACGTTGAAGTTAGTGGTGATTATTGCCAGCCACAAATCCAGATGATGTGGCAAACTTTAATTAAAAGGAGAAGTAAAATCTTCCAAATTTCTTCTCTTGGCCACACATCACAAAGACAGGAAACAGTTAGGAAGGAAGAGTTGTTGCAGATTGTGTGTATTGTAGTAAACAGTGATTTATAAATATCTATAAATATATTCAATATCTTTTAATGGAATTATTCCAAAAACTTTAGGCAACAAATTAAAAGAGCAAAAGTGCTGAACTTTTTTTTTTTTAATTGGAGCTTGAAGCATTCTTTGTGGACATATGAGCATTCCTGAGAACAGGAATTTGACCTGAGCAATGATTACCAAGCAGGCTTTATAACAGGAGATTTATTTATAGGAAACACAATATATGGATAGACAATCTAGCACCTAACTAACTGAATCCTCCAGAGAGGAATCAAAGGAACTTTTGGTCTGTGTGTGTCCTCCAGGGAAGCAAAAGCAGAAAGGTGTGAGCTCAGATTAGCAAATTAAAAAAAAAAGGGGGGGGGGGAATGATAGACAAAGAGGGCACACATTAAATAATTAACTTTTCATACTCTACTGATTCCTAGAGGACAATAGGTCATAAACTACCAAAGAGTCAGCGTCACTGGATTTAGTCCTCCAACATTTTAAAACAGAATGGCTTAGCTAACAGTTTAAATTTTGACCTAATATCAGCTATGAGGATGTTAAAATTAGCACTGAAATTGTGAAAGAAAACACATTAGGGAGAAAGAAAAAAAAGCTAATCTTAATTTCCTGTTCTTCACATAATAGTGTCGCTGCAACACCCACCTAGAATGTGCTGAAGTGAATGGAATGCAGTTTATTAGAAATCTGAATTGTTGCATGTCTTTGTATAATTGAATGCTTTACAAAGCCTTCAATGTCTGTCATATATGGTAAGAAAGTGTAAGTGTGATCTTTCTTCCTGCCCTATGTTTTTTCCTTTCCCTCTTTGTGCAACTAAAGCTCAGAATTTAAAAAATAAATGCCACCAACTTCGATTTTTTTAGCCTAAACTGTTTACATAATATAAATGCAATTGAGCTAGATTTTTTTTAAAATAGATAAATTACAAACTAAGTACTGAAGTGTCATCTGATTGCAATAAAAGTTTAAATATATTGCCCAAATGTATGTTTTTATCATATATAGTGGCATCAGAGACTACTTTTATTTGTTCCCTGCCAAATAGTGCCAATATTGCAGATGTTAATATACAGTAAAAGCAGTGCTTTTTTTGTAAAAGAAAAAGGTGCCGGAACTTACACATGTCATACAACCCTCCTTACCTACCCTACAAGGTTCCATCCCAAAAAGGTGCCGGAACTCCGTTCTGAGCGTTCTATGAGAAAAAAAGCCCTGAGTAAAAGGAAAGGCGATTGTAGCAAATTAGCATAAGGCAATTTACAGAATGAAGCAACGCATCTTTTATATGGAGCATACACAATCACTTTGCTACCTACCTCTTGATGGAGTTATGGTAGCTGAATTACTGAACAGAGAAACAGTTCATATGAAATGAAAAAAAATGACTTATAAGTGTAAAGCATTTTATTTTTCGGCAAAGATCCTTAAATTATTATTGTGTTATTAAAATCGTATTCCTAAAGCAGAGTAGGCCCAGTGATAAGGACTGTCATACAAATGTTCTAATAGTGTCAATAAAGGAGAATATTTGTAGCTCAGGGACGAAATATTTATTTTTATTTTTATTCCATTTATATCCCGCCCTTCTCCGAAGACTCAGGGCGGCTTACAAGCTTAGCAGTAGCCTTCATTCTATGTATATGCCTGCTTATTAGGGCTTTCACACACACCCCAAGCGGCATTATTACAAAGTCAGCTTAATTGCCCCCAACAATCTGGGTCCTCATTTTACCTACCTCGGAAGGATGGAAGGCTGAGTCAACCTTGAGCCTGGTGGGATGCGAACCTGCACTAATTGCAGGCAGCTGGTGTTACTTAAGGAGGCATTAGCCCACTGCTCCACCAAGGCTCGAAATAAGGGCTCCTTGATGGTCTGTGAGCTTGGTTGCCTTCTTGCAGAAGTTTCATTACTCAAACTAGGTGACATCATCAGTGCTCAGCAGCAGCAGCAGCAACAGCACTGATGACGTTACCTAGTATGAGTAACGAAACGTCTGCAAGAAGACAACTGACTTTGTTTGCTGGAAGCCAGCTGGAAGTTACAAGGAGCTTCTCAGTGACTCAGTGATTCACAATCTTTCCTTAATGACAGCAGTGTGAAGTGTCAAGATTGCCGTTTTTATGCAATGTACTCACATGACATCTTGCTTTACAACTGCATAGCTTAGTGCAGGGGTAGGCAACCTCGGCTGTTTTATGACTCATGGACTTCAACTCCCAGAATTCCTGAGTCAGCATAGCTGACTCAGGAATTCTGGGAGTTGAAGTCCATGAGTCATAAAAGAGCTGAGGTTGCCTACCCCTGGCTTAGTGGCTGAAGTTCCGGTCCTTATTACCAATGTTAACCTATGGTTCTTTGTCTTCATACAGCTGTAAAAGCTCGTGACTACGTTAGGATTGGAAACTGTGAACTACCCTTGAAGGGCGAATTCTTAGCTTAGGTGCCCTTGCGAGGCAGTTGAAGTAACATTCATCGAACACAATGGCTCTAGTTGTAGTTTATGTTGACCCACTAAAATCAGTAGGACGTAATAGTCATTGATTTTATTGCAGCTGGATCCTCCCAGAATATGTTAGAGAGAATGTAGCAAATCAGTAAGCATATTTTATATAAGAATATTTTTCTCCGTGATATTAAGATGTTACACTATACCAGGGGTAGGCAACCTCGGCTCTTTTATGACTCATGGACTTCAGCTCCCAGAATTCCTGAGTCAGCTATGCTGACTCAGGAATTCTGGGAATTGAAGTCCATGAGTCATAAAAGAGCCGAGGTTGCCTACCCCTGCACTATACCCTATATTAAATTATTGCAAATTTATACTGTATTTGTGATGTAGATTTTTGCTGTTGTTCATTCATTCCATTGCTTCTGGCTCTTCCTGACCCAGCACGTAGCATTTCCCCAAGACAGTATTTGTCAGTAACATTTTCTATGAGATCCAATTTGATGAAAGGTGATGATGATGATGCTGTTGATATATTTAAGTTTAGTTAAAGACACCAGACTGTGAACTGGAAGACTTGAGTTCTAGTCGTCCCATAGGCGCAGAGTCAGCTGTATGACTTTGGGCCAATCACTTTCTCTCAGCCCGAAAAAAAAGCAATGGTAAACCACATGAGAAAAACATTGCCAAGAAAAGCACAGAGACTTTTCCAGGCAATTGTCAGAAGTCGAGATTGAACTTAAAGTTACAAATCAAAACACCTTCCATACTTGAGCTTTTGTAAGTTCAACCTTCTGCCAACATTGGTAATGGTTCTGTTGACCTTTTTTTTTTTTTGACTTGCTTGGATTTTTCAAAGCATCACATTCTTCTTTGTGTTGGGTGCTCAAACATCTGAAGTTACATTTAATTATTAATGCTTGCAATGAATTGGTGGGGTTTTACTTTGTTTAGTTTTAAATGATTTGTTCTTGTGATCCTGAAGATCCTCCTTGTAAGATGTCAAGTATTTCTCCATCACAACTAAGAATTTTTTTTTTATTCAGGATTTCTGATGATTTGGCTTTTCACAGGTAGATTATTTTTTAAGAGAACCCATAAATCAATAAAAGCCACTTTCTGTTTCAATTATTGTAGGCCATCTTCCCTAGCTGCAAAATTGAGTAGGAGCTATCAAGCCACTTCGTCTGATATTATCTTTCATGCTTAATCAATCCTTTTTTGTACATGCAAGTCATTTTCTTTAATTAGGTTTAAAAATGATGATTATTAGAGTGGAGTGCCACTATCAATTAGTATAGATGAATTAGTAGTCAGTAATACATCAAAAGTCTGCTATAGTGTGTACTAAAGCCTTTTAAAAACCTAATTAAATCTTAACAATTTTGAATGGAATGAATATGAATTAAGATTCTGTTCTTTTCTTTTGTAATTAATATCGAGTTACAACAGGAAGCCTTCCCCTTGCCTTTTCAATTTTTGACAGCAGTGTTTCTTGCTAAATCAGTTTCTTTCTTTACATTCTGTCTTCCCAAGAAAGGAGAGAATACTCCCTTAGACAAACTTTGAGGACAATAAAATATAAAAGCATAAAGCCTGACTTGCTTCTGACTAAATATTAGTCCATCTGATGAGAAGTGTAGCCAGAAGATCTCCCCAGACTGTATGCTCTATCAGCACAGATATTTTATTGGTTTTGATCTTTTTTCTGATATGATAAGTCTCCAAAACATTGGTATCGCTTAGTTAAACATTCTAAATCTTATTCAGTTCAGCACATAATTTGTCTTGCTGAAAGCAGTGGGACAAATGCAGTCAAAAGATGGAGCTACCAAAAGTGTGTTTTTAGAAAGGAAAAAGAATGGATTAGATGACAGGTAGGCCTCAAGTTATAGCCATTCGTTTAGTGATCCTTTGAAGTTACATTGGCAAGTGAAAAAAGTGATGTGACTGTTTTTCACACAGGTGTTGCAGCAACTCCATGGTCACATGATCAAAATTCAGACCCTTGGCAACTGGCATGTATTTATGATGGTTACAGTGTTCCCAGGGTCACATGACCACCTTTTGCGACTTTCTGACAAGCAAAGTCAACACGGAAGCCAGATTCATTTAACAACCATGTTACTAATTTAACTACTGCTGTGATTCACTTAATAACTGGCCAAAAAAAATTATCCTAAAATGGGGAAGACCTCACTTAACTGTCTTGCTTAGGAACATAAATTTTGGGCTTGGTTGTGGTCCTAAGTTGAGGGCTACCTATATATGTTATTGTTATTTCGTGCTGTTGTGAGGATGTAGGTGATCTTGTAGCTCTATGTAACCGAACTATCCCTGACATTGAAGGAAATATGTAATTCCTTATTGATCTTCCTATAAAATAATTAAATCTAATGGATTGTTTACTCTTAATGTGACCTATGTTTACAGTATTATTGGTTTTAATGATTCAGTGCCATGACATATTTTCCAGTAGCTATTGTTTTTGTTGGTTTTGTTCTTTTGTACTGTAACTGTATTTTTTGTGCTCTTAATTTTTTAAAAAATGTTATAAACAACTTTCAGGTAAACCTTGCTCCTTCCATCTCCTCATCTGGTGAGCACCTACAACTTTCCCATCATGGTAGTGTTGTGGGCTCCTCACTACACAATGACTCCTACTTGATGGCTCAAGAGAACAGTAGCCCTTCTGGTGGGCTAGGAATTGTTCTCCAGTCGATCACGCCTCAGATTAATGGGAAGCCTGCAAGCGATGAATTTGAATTACTGATCAGAAATATGGCACAGGTAAATTTTATTTAAATTAAATCTCAGTTAAATGATTGGGAACATCCAATTGATTTTTCAAAGTCCTTCATTTCTTCTCTTGGGTTAACAATAATTTTCTCTGTTATTAAATATGAAACTCAAATTCTCTTCATATGCGATTAAAATTAGGGCTGGTGTTTCCTTCTGTCACCCTATAGGGGAGATGGGTGGCATAACATTTAAAAAATAAATAAAATAAAATAAAATCTGCAGAGGCAGCAGGGTTGAGTGAGTTGACATTACCTTCTCCTGTCACCCTCTATTCATAGAAGATATCCATTTATAGTCAAGAATTTCCAATACCCATAGTAGGATTTCCAAACAATTAATGATCCTGGTTTTCTTAACCATAGCGCTTTGTCAAAGACACGTTGTAATGCCTATACTGGATATACGTTGCTTGATTGTTTTCTTTCTTCATTAATATACAAATATGAAAATTAAGTGAACTTTTTGGAATCAAGAGTGTTTTTGAGTTTGTTTCAAAGTGGCTTTTCCCCATTGTTTTTGCTACTAGGGTCGACCGGTCGAGACAATACAACTTGTAAAATCTCCAAGTGGTGGTCTTGGTTTTAGCGTAGTTGGCCTGAAGAGTGAATACAGAGGTGAACTTGGTATATTTGTGCAGGAGATTCAAGATGGAAGCGTGGCACAAAGGTGAGAGTTGCCTGTAAGCTATACAATGAAAGAGATGTATAAATGCCAGCTTTCAACTGGATTGTAAACATAAACAAATGTTTAAATTTTGAAATGTATGCTTTAAATTATTATTTTTATGAAATGTACGAATTGATAAATGTGTTTGGTTTGAGCTCAGAGGACAACGTCTCCCTAGAACATTCCACAAAACATTTTGAGTTGCATACATTTTAACTACAAATCTTGATCCAGTTTAATTGTCATTAAAAAAACAACACCTCAATACAGTTTTGAGGGTTTCAGCCATAGGAAATAATTCTTTTCTTTTTTTAATCCAAGATTCACAAAAGGTTGCCAGCAGTGAGCCAACTCTGGGGAAGAATTGGGGCGGGGAGAGACTTGAGTATTTATTTACTTTATTTATTTGAAGCATTTTTTTTACCCCTATCCTTAATTGTCTTCCTTAAATTTAAGTATATCTTTATTGAAAGAGATTTGATGAGAGGTTACTAGTATGGTATGGTCTCTCTCTCTTTAAATGCATACTATGCAGTGCTGAGCATCAAATACTCAGCATGCCAACCAACTAAGGTATTCTTTTTGGTTTTTTGATGCATTCATAATCAAAAATTCCATTAAAGCCAACATTGAAGCAACCAACCAATCAAACCAAAGCACTTTAGCACAATTGAAAATCTTCAGGGAAAAAGCTTGCGAAGGTTAGGGATGCATGTCCATAGCAATAATAGCATTTAGACTTATATACCGCTTCACAGTGCTCTAACAGCCCTCTCTAAGCGATTTACAGAGTCAGCATATTGCCCCCAGCAATCTGAATCCTAATTTTACCCACCTCAGAAGGAGGGCAGGCTGAGTCAACCTTGAGCGGTCAGGATCAAATTCCTGGCAGTGAGCAGTTAGTTAGCCTGCAATACTACATTCTAACCACTGCATCACCACAGCTCTTCTACATTCGTAACGGCTTTTCTACATTCTTTATGTGCTCTTCCATCTTGGTGAATTTAGAATTTTCAGAGTGCTTTTGAATACTCATTGCATTTAAACATCATGAATCTCAAAATCAGCAGAACCCAGGAGCATGCACAACGGGCACATAACCTCTGTCTTCCCCCTGCTCAGCAGGCCAGGTTTGGACATGCATATTGGGATTAAGGGAGGTGATGTGCTTTTTTGTTTCCCTTCCCTCATTGTGTTGGTAAGCAGTTGGCTGTTGACATTCTCTAGGGTAGCCAACTCTCTTTTGGGAGATAAGTGTAAGTTAATCCAGTCTGGATGCTATGCCTGTTTTGTGTAATATTCTGCTGGAAAAAAAAATGCACTGATTTGCAAACATTTGACTTTCATTGCAGTATACAAACTCCATAAACAACAGATAACATAAATAAAAATTTGGGTTGAAAAGAAGGCTTATTTCAATTAGTTTATGCTCAATATGTTTTATACAGATAAAATTTGACTTTAAGTGTTGCCAATCAGCCTTTCTCTGATCTAGTTCAGTTTTACTTAGAAGTCTGTTTATAAAAATCTACATCGGGCTAAACATTTAATCACGCAAAAGTGCATTTATTTTCACTGACAACTTTCTGTAATAACGTTTTTATACACTCATTTTTCTGATACAGTATATAGATTTTTTTTCTTGCTAAGAACAAAAATATTGAGAAATGTTATCTGAATACCATAATATTCTGGGAGAGTCTAAATTAAGTCGGTATGTTAAACAAATCTATATCACTAGTGTATAGATTGACTTTTACTAATTGTAATGTATTAGTACAGATGAGATCCATAGCTGCTTTTTCTCAGACTACTTTGATGTAAGTTTGAGAAAGCGTTACTACCTGTGGTTATATGAGGGGAAAAACAAACTCTCCTTAGTTAAAGTGTGAGTCCATTTTGTAAAATGGCCTTTCTAATCAGGATCTTTTTCTGGTTGTTGTTTTTTAATAGTTTCTCCTCCCCCATTTATGAATACGTTTGGTAAGTGGACTGTGGGTTGATGAATATTTAATACTTTTCAGAGTGAATACAGTAGAACACTTGGTGTTTTTACCCAGCAGGTTCACAGTCAGGAAGAAAGTTCCCACGCGATAGCAAACAAAAGCTGGAAGCAACCGACATATGATATGCTTAGTTTCGGATTGTGGTGCAAGAAGGAGAAGGTAGCTCTTGGGGTAGAGCTAGGAGACAGGGTCTGTGGATTACCTTCAAAGGAAGATCTTCAAGAAGGGACCAGAAAAGATGCCTGTAGCAAAGCTGCAAGGAAACTTTTTTCTAAAAACAAAAATGTGCATTGGAAGAAATAGAAAAGTGGATTTTTTTTAAAAAAAAGCCTACAGTACTTTGGGGAAGCTGTCAAATACGATAGCAATACCAGTGGCGATGCTTATTACCATTTTTGCTTTTTATTTGACTACAACAGGGATGGCAGATTGCAGGAAGCAGATCAAATTCTTGCTATTAATGGGCAAGCCCTTGATCAGACCATAACACATCAACAGGCTATCGGCATCCTACAGAAAGCCAAAGATAGTGTCCAGCTAGTTGTGGCAAGGGGTTCTTTGCCTCAGCTCATCAGCCCTGTAATTTCTCGATCTCCATCAGCTGCTAGCACCATTTCAGCCAATTCAAATCCCGTGAGTAGACACTGAAAACAAGCTTGTCTTTTTTCTTGTGGCCTAGGTTGGTGCAGGTCTCTGCAACATGTTGCTGAATGTTAGCCATTGTGTAAAGTTGCAGTTCCGTAGAAAGCTTCTTACACTCAACAGTTCTGTTTTCAGTGTATAGAAAAGAGTGCAGGAAATAGTTCAAACAGTTTTAATGTACACTATAACTTACGCTTCAGCTATCAAAAATAAATCCAGTTTGGTAGTGATGCACCTGGGATTGTATCATGTGCATAAGGCACTCTATTCTATGAAATGTCTCTCCATCCATTCTTAGCACATTATAAACCTGTGGACTTAATTGCCACAAAATTTACTAATGGCTTTAAAAGCAAATTGAGTGACAGGACTATTAGTCTTGAGTAACCCACAATGTCACGTGACATCCTGCAACGTATCAGGACAGTTTTGCCATTGCCGGCAATGGGGTGGGTGCGGTTTCCACGTGACGTGTCTGGCCCACTGGCCGGCAGTTTCGCACCCCTGGTCTAGTCAAACCAGACCTTACCTCCGAAACAAATTTTCAGGGGAGCAATGATGGGAAAATGATACGCTTTTATCTCCTACCTGTGAGCGTCTGAGAGGCATCTGGTTGGCCATTCTGTGAGCAAAATGTTGGATTAAGAGAGTCCTTGGCTTAAGCTACAAGGCTGTTTTTAATATACTTACGTCCTAAGTGATAAGCAGTGTCCTATGATGAAAGCCTGATAATAAGGAAGGGCCTTAATGATGCAGATTGAGGAGGGGTGAGGGAAGACAAAATCAGTAATGAGCGCCTCAGTCTGATGCCCATTGAGAGAGTTAAGCCAAACCCTTCCTGTGTATCAGATTTACCATTTTATGCATAGTATGGAATCACCACACTTTGTATGAGTTGAGTAGAAATGAGTTGCGCTCAGTCAATGCACCTGAATGAATGAATACCTGGGGAAAGCAAGCATAAGGTTTTAAATCTTTCATGCCCAAAATAATTTATTCACCAAGGTGTTAAACACTGTAATTTGCCAGTAAGGTAAAGGTAAAGGTTCCCCCGCACATGCGTGCTAGTCGTTTCCGACTAGGGGCCGGTGCTCATCTCCGTTTCAAAGCCGAGGAGCCAGTGCTTGTCCAAGGATGTCTCCGTTGTCATGTGGCCGGCATGACTAGATGCCAGAGGCGCACGGAACACTGTTACCTTCCCACCGTAGTGGTCCCTATTTTTCTACTTGCATTTTTACGTGCTTTCGAATTGCTAGGTTGGCAGAAGCTGGGACGAGTAACAGGCGCTCACTCTGCTACGGCACTCGGGATTCGACTTGCCAAACTGCCGACCTTCTGATCGACAAGCTCAGTGTCCTCACCCACTGAGCCACCGCGTCCCTTCAATTTGCCAGTAAAACCACTCAAAATATAGAACACAGAAAGGTCCTTTTGATGACTCATGAACATTGTTTGGAACAGCTATATAAAAGAGAATACTGTATATGGGGAAGACATAAACCTGATGGAATAGCTTTAGAGGTTGCTTTAAAAACTGAAACTAACGGTAAGATTTGTCTTAAAGGTACATTGGCAGCATGTGGAGACCATTGAGTTGGTGAACGATGGATCCGGTCTGGGGTTTGGAATAGTGGGAGGAAAATCAACTGGAGTGATAGTTAAAACCATCCTTCCAGGCGGAGTAGCTGATCGGGTACACAATATATTCTTCTTTAATAGAGTTACTGCATGATAAGTACTCATTACCATTTAATAAATACCTTTATTTACTTCAAATAGAAAGAATGGAATGCTAATATTCAGCGAGGGAAAACATCTTGAATGTTATCTTTTGCCAACAAATGATCCCCATAGCCATGGCTTGAAACCCCAGCCAAATTTATAATGCTAAGCTTTGCTTCTGAACTGCTATCAGAAATGAGTGTAGTTTTTCTATGGAAACAGGGAGCTGGTTTTGTCTGAGAATGAGGACCGCAGAAAAGCAGGTAGTGGAGTTCCTTTATGGAGAACTTCTTTTATTTTTGAACAGTCTTTATTCTGGGTGAGGCAGATGTGACAGCAGAGCTTAAACTGCACGCATTCACCCTTCACACTTGGAAAACAATCCCCTTTTCTTCCAGCCTTGCCATCCTCACCTTGTTTTCTTCCTCCTCTGTGATTCTGTTTAAAGGAGAGGTATATATAAGAATAATATAGATGTGGATAAGCAGATAGGAGATAAATCCATTTTGTAAATGGGGGTGTTTACCAGCAATTTTAGACAGTCATTTTTGATTTAATAATTAGGTTGCCATGCTGGGGGTGTCCTCCCCTTGCCCCTCCATTTTTTGGCTATGGTTTCTGGCCAGAGTGATTATGCATATACACATGAGTTGCTTCAACAGATTTATTGACAAGGGATGGAATTGATTTAGTTAGTTTCAGGTAAATTTGGTAATCCTAGGCTGTTAAGGTGGGAATGAGGGATTTTGTACAGGGTATTTCTATGTTTTCAGTGTTTTTCTGTCCATTTTTCATTTTTTGGGGGGGAAAACTATGCTAAAATTTTAGGTGTCTTGAGTAGGTATGATAATAAACAAGAATAAAAACAATAAATGATGCATAACTTTTGAACATAAGCAGTGCTAAACATATTGCTTAGAACCCTAAAACATTTTGAAACATTTATTGATTTAAAATATATTGACTTTTTATCAGGGGTCACATAAGCAGCATATGATAAAAGATTAAAGTAACACTGCCTATTAAAGCAGTATGAAAAGCAAAAAAAAAATAATGCTCCCAAACTAAAATAGGCTATAGGTAAAACTCTTGCATTTTTCTAACACACCCACGTGTATAATTTTTTTAAACAATTGAATGTTTGCTCGTCTAGCATGGTAGATTGTGCAGTGGAGACCATATTTTGAAAATTGGTGATACAGACTTGACCGGAATCAGCGGTGAGCAGGTGGCACAAGTCCTGAGGCAGTGTGGAAACCGAGTCAAGTTGGTGATAGCCAGAGGTCTAATTGAGGAGGCCACTCCATCAGCAGCAGCTCCTTTGGGTACACCAGTGCAAACGTGTATGACGGAGAACAAGGTAATAACAACGTGTAACTTAGGTTAAAGAAATAGGACTGACAGTAGACAGAGGTTCATAACACTTATTCATAGTCAGACTTCCTGCCTGACTGCCTGCAAATCATTGCTAACCTGGCTAATTTCAATGTGCCACTTGAATAGTGCTCTAATAGAAGCTTAACTGTGTCATAGCATTTCCCCTTTGCTTTGCTGCAGCCCTTTTGAGTTCATCTGGATTATTCTTCTTCCACTTTCCTCCTCCTCCTCCCTAGCATCCACTGCTGAGCACCTCTCTGTGCCAGCCGGTGCCCAGCTGTAGCTCTTCACCTAAGTCAGTTGCCATAACTTCAGCTGCTGCTAGTTAGGTTGCAGCTACCCTTTTGTTTTGTATAGTGTTCTTCATTTGGGCTGGTGTTTTATTTTCTTTGCTGTGTTCTGCTTGGCTGAAAAGGAATCTTGTTGCAAGTAACCTCATTTACCAAAAACCTCCTGTGCTTTTTATTATTTATTTAATCACATTTGTATAGCCCCTCCCCCCATCTCACCCACTGACTTTCCTTCCAACATTTTGAAAATATGAATGTGTGGCTAATAAATGTACAAAATAAAAGCCTAAAGTAGGGAGTTGCTGTGTGAAAACACAGATCAGGAGGTGCAAGTGCCAACATATTTCTGTATCAACTGAAGCAAGTTTTAGTGTCTTAAGAATGTAAACACAGTTCATCAGGAAGCTTCAGCTAACTGGATTATATTCAACAGAATGAAGTGCTTGAAAGAGTGACAGCGAAGTAAAGGAGATAAGGTAAAAATTATACTTCTGCAGAAATATGTGTTCATGTCTTTCTGTCAGAAGCATAATTTATACTCCTTTTTTTATTTTACAGCTTTTCCACTGCAGAGTTCAGGAAGAATGAATTTGAATAATTAAATCATTCCTTCCAATTAACTATATCCTTTCTGGAAACTAGTTTGAATGTATGCGTTTCTTTCCCGAGTTGCTGTATTAGTAGATAAAAGTGAAATGTAATATTTTACTGTATTTTCATGGGATGCATTCATTTGGCAATTACCCATTTTAAGATAATTTTCCATTTTTTAACATTTTGATCTTTTACTTTGTTTTACAATTTTCTAGAAATGATTTCTGTAAAGCTCAAGCATAAAGTCTCCCCAAACCTCAAAAATCACAAAACCACAGCCCTGGATTTCCAAACTTGATACAGAGTCACACAGAAAAGGACCTTAAGAAAAATCCCCTGAGGACCTCTTACCATAACAAATAATGTTAACTCTATTAAAGGTTCACTAATTATATTGGAGTGTATGAAACCAACATCTGAGTCACATTCTGGCAAGAAGTACTGTGTGTTATGTTTAGAATTAAGTGCTGAAATATTAGGCCTTAGGTGAGAAGTAGAATAATTGTTTTTGTTCCCCATAAGAACTTCTTTCATGGAGAATAGATACATGTCTTTTTCTTTTAAGAAATTGGAAGATACACCAATTGAAAATGTTGAAGATGGGAACACATTTGATGTGGAGCTTACAAAAAATTCTCAAGGGTTAGGAATAACAATTGCTGGCTACATTGGGGATAAAACATCAGGTATGGTTAGAATTAATTCTGCTCGAAAAATTAACTATTTTTTTTCTAACACCAAAGTCCATTTGTTTTGGGTTGAGTCAGTCCAGATGTTTAAAAGTACCACACACAATATGTAAAGTGATCGCTTTGCAAGAAAAATATATATGGATTTCATTTCGAAATATGTTTTATTTTACAATAGATTTATAGTCTGGAATAGTTTGAAATAATTAAAGGCATTCATTGAATGCAACATATTTTCTTTCATTGGATTCAGAACTTGATGTTAGAATTGTTTAAATGTGCTTCATTTGGAAGTCAAACTTCTACTTTAATTAATTAATGGTCTTAGGCTTATTATATTTACAGCATAGTCATGTGCCCTATAATTGAAACAAAGATACAAGCATCAGTTCAAAATCTAGCAGCAATTGGCTTATATATAAACCTGTATGCTAAAATGCAATTTTATCTCTTAGAGTAAATATATTGGGTTAGAATAGAGGTGTAGAACTATGGCCTCTTTATGACTTATGGACTTCAACTTCCAGAATTCCTCAGCAATTCTTTGTGGCTCAGGAATTCTGGGAGTTGAAGTCCACAAGTCATAAAAGGATCATAGTTCCCCATCCTTGGGTTAGAGCAGACATGTCAAACTCACGCCGTCACATGACGTTGCGCGATGTTTTGGAGCTTTTTTCCCATTGCTGTCAATGGGGTGGGCGCGGTTTGACACCCCTGGGTTAGAGCAAGATAACTTCAATAATACTATATTGCAGTATTTCTGCTTAAATATTTAGAAGTCATAAAGACTATTGTAGTCAGATCTTGATATGCTATGTTTAAGTTTATGAATTCAAGTCATAACAGTTTTACACATACATGACTCAGACATACCTTTAATTACTTCAATTTTACTTTTAAATCACAGAGCCTTCTGGTATTTTTGTAAAAAGTATCACAAAAGACAGTGCAGTTGAGCATGATGGTAGAATCCATATTGGAGATCAAATTATTGCTGTAAGTAACTTTGGAGGAGTTCTGTTATCCCTTTTTTCCTTCTATTATTTACTCTTTATTCTTGATGGATTGAAAGCAAACAACTCGTGAGGACCGTCCCAGAGTTCTTTAAAGATCTCTTAAGTGAAATCTCTATTTCAGGAAATTATAGGCTGCTTAGCTTAAAATGTTACGGGTACCATATTAATAATAGGTAAAATATATGGAAAATATTAAAATAAAATTACTAAGGTTATAAAACAGAGGTGGGCTTTTAAAAAAAAAAACCAAGTGCGTTGTTTTATATAATTATTTATTTTGATTCTGAGGGTTAGTAGTAATTAGACAGCCATAAAGAAAAGGCCATTTCTAATCCTATGTTTCGGCTACAAAATCTTTATGGGATCCTGGATGAGAGAAAAATGTGGAGGATTCTCTCAAAGAGGTCTTTGAGAAAATGTAATAGTCATGGGGTTATGTAAGGACCTACCTCATGTAAGCCACCCAAGAAAGCAGAACTTTTGAAGCAGGCATCGTCTCAAAAGGAACTTTTATTAGGGGCTAGTAATAGCAGGCGAGGTCTGAGGAAAAACCCGCAAAAGCAGTGTACTAAAAGCAATATTCAATACTCCTCCCTCCAGGGTCCCAATGTGCATTTGAATTCCAGCCAATCCACAGGTGGCATAGTGTTTGGTAACTGGTTTCTTAGGCGCAGCACTTCAAGGTCTCTCTTGGTTTTGTTTCCTTCTGGCTCCAAGTGCATACATAAGGGTGATGTAATCCTTCTCCTGGGGGAAGGGAATAGTAGTAAGACAGTGCAAAGCACCCCCAAGATATCCCCCCTCCCAACAGAATGGCACACCCCAAAGAAGGTTTATAGACTCGGGAATAAGCATAGGGAAACAATATATTTCTTTGAGGACCTGACAGGTTAGGAGAGATGTTCTTCTTTGACTTGGTTACTGTTGAAAGCAGAGATAGGATCGATGATCTGCTTTCCACAGTTGAGGAAAAGAAATAATGATTTACCTGAATGTTCTATGTTGATAGCCTGGCTTGTAAACTGAATCTTAAATCATCTTATGGATGAACAGCAAAAATAACAGTAGACTAGTTAAACTTTCCTGCCCAATTTTCATCAGCCTACACAGGTATTCCTCTATTAAGAATCACACGTTTAGTTTTTGTAATAAGTAAGTTACAAGTGGTCCTTAAACTTAACAACCATCATATCTTTCCCACATTTACATGATTAAAGTGCAACTCACTTAACTGCCTTGCTAAACACGGAAATCCTGGTCCCCATTGTGGTCGTAAGTTGAGGACTACTGGTATAGAGAACAGATTTTTTTTAAAAAAAATTGAATGCATTATTTTAAGTTTACTGAAATTGAATTTTATAAAGCTCCTTCATACAGTATTCAGACATTCTCTTCAAACTCTATGCTGTCTACTTTTAGATAGGATTCTTATATTCAAGATAACAACAAAAACCCCAAATCAAATTACAGCAGACATTTTGCAAATGTGATTTGCCTCATTTGGAATAAAACAGTTTATCCAGTCTCGACACATCTACGATGACTAGTCAGAAATGGACATATGTTTAATCCATAGGTGGATGGAACCAATCTTCAAGGTTTTACCAACCAGCAAGCAGTGGAGGTTTTGCGACGTACTGGCCAAACAGTCTGTCTGACTTTGATCCGAAGAGGAGGCCTGAAACAGGAAAACCCCACTCAGTCCCATAATGACTTCAGTGATGCTGTTGAAAAGGATTCAGTTTTCCAAACGATGGATATTGGCACAAATACAGGCAATTAAGATGATCTTTGCTTCACATTTCTTGAATTGTATTTTCTATTCTCCGGAGGTTAAATCAAAGTGGCTTAAATTCGTCCTTACAATCCACTTTTTAGACTCCGTTGGGGAATGAAAAAACATACTCAGAAGGATGTACAAAAGAGTCTTGTGGATTTTTCTTTCATGAATAACAAATAATCTTCAAATAATATTGTTTCCATGATTTATGTTTTATGGTAGAACTAAAAAAAATTAAAATACAAAGAACAAAATAAAATAAAAGTGAACAAAGGAATTTATGTCTTAGAGAGTTAATGTTCTGTTCCAGCCTACGACCGGCCCTGTTGGAATGTCAGGGACAACCCCTTTTTTATATTCAATAGGCTGGAATTAAGCCAACCAAATTTATTTGCAAAAACTAAACGAAACAGTTCAAAACAGAGTTAAACAAATACAGACTGAGACTATATCAGAAGCTCTTCAAAGGGTTGCCTTCAGCAACCAGCACCTCCCACACATTCCCCTTTTAAACAGCAGTCTCAAGGCGTGACTTCTCATTGCTTTTCTTTGGTGCCTCATTGCTTTTCTTTGTTCACTTCTGCTAGTCTGCCTCCTGCTTCGAGCGTCCCTGAACAGAGCCAGCTGTGGATCGTCTTCTTCCAATCTTTCAGGCTCACACAGCTGGGTCTGAGGAGGAACAAGACGGGAGGGGTCTGGCTGAGAGCTCTGCGGTGCATCAGAACTTTCCTCTGCAACCAAAGGCTCTCCAAACCCCTCCTCCTCCTCTTCAGAATTGTCCAACTCAGCTGCCGAAACCACAGGCTGACGCTGAATCACAACAGTTAATTCCATGGTGCTCATTATTTCTCTCTATTTTGACCCCTAAAATCTGTGGTTCAGCTTTTCCAATTCAGGCCTCCGTGGAATCATGCACGTATGTGACATCAGTTAGATTTTCCCCATTTCGATTGGCCACGTTTTCCTCCTTTTGGAGGTGAGGGAGGAACCCTTGCAGGGTCGTGCCGAGGAGTTTAGTCAACATCTGTTGGATAAAATCGCTCGGATTCGGACCGGTTTGGACTACAACTGGGCAGAGTCCGACGATCAGGACACGGGCGGTCTTGTCGATGTTATCTGGGAGGAGTTTGATTCTGTGACCCCTGAGGAAGTGGACAGGATTATGGGGAGGTTGAGCTCCACCACATGTTTATTGGACCCGTGCCCTTCTTGGCTGGTCTATGCAGCTCGGGAGAGGACACGAGGCTGGTTCCAGGCAGTTATATCTGCTTCTTTGAGTGAGGGTAATTTCCCCGCTGTCTTGAAGGAGGCGGTGGTGAGACCTCTCCTCAAGAAGCCTGTCCTGGACCCAGCTCTGTTGAATAACTTTCGTCCGGTCTCCAGCCTTCGCTTTCTTGCGAAGGTTGTTGAGAGTGTGGTGGCGCATCAGCTCCCCCTGGTTCTGGATGAAGCGGATTATCTAGACCCGTCCCAATCGGGCTTCAGGCCCGGGTACAGCACGGAGATGGCATTGGTCGCTCTGGTGAATGATCTCTGGAGGGCCCGGGACAGAGGACATTCCTCTGTCTTAGTCCTATTAGACCTCTCGGCGGCTTTCGATACCATCGACCATGGTATCCTGCTGCGGCGTCTCAGGGGATTGGGAGTGGGAGGCACAGTTCTTCAGTGGTTCTCCTCCTATCTCCTGGGATGCTCGCAGTCGGTGTTGGCAGGAGGGCAGAGGTCGACCCCAAGGGCTCTCGTTTGTGGAGTTCCTCAGGGGTCGGTCCTCTCGCCTCTCCTGTTTAACATCTACATGAAACCGCTGGGTGAGATCATTCGTGGTTTTGGAGTTGGGTATCATCAGTACGTCGATGATACCCAGCTTTTCATTTCGACCCCAAACCACCCCAGTGATGCCCTCGATGTGATGTCCCGTTGCCTGGAGGCAGTTCAGGTCTGGATGGGGAGGAACAGACTTCAGCTCAACCCTGACAAGACTGAGTGGCTGTGCATTCCGGCATCCCGGGACATTCAAAATGTTCCACCTCTTTCTATGGGGGGGTGAGTTTTTACCCCCCGTGGATAGGGCTCGCAACTTGGGAGTCCTCCTAGATTCACGGCTTACCCTGGAAGACCATATAGTAGCCGTGACTAGGGGGGCTTTCGCCCAGGTTCGCCTGGTGCACCAGTTGCGGCCCTATCTGGACCGGGATGCCCTGTGTACGGTCACTCATGCGCTCGTGACCTCTCGCCAATGCTCTTTACATGGGGCTCCCCTTGAAGACCACTCGGAGGCTCCAACTGGTACAGAATGCGGCCGCGAGAGTTGTCTTGGGAGTTTCCCGGTACTCCCATGTTACACCTTTGCTCCGCGAGCTGCATTGGTTACCAGTTGTCTTCCGGGTGAGATTCAAGGTTTTGGTTATGGTCTTTAAGTCCTTACATGGCATGGGTCCGGAGTACCTCGGGGATCACCTGCTGCCGGCGTCAACTTCCCTCCGCCCTGTGCGTTCCCACAGAGAGGGCCTCCTCAGGGTGCCTCCGGTCAAAGAATGCCGGCTGGTGGCCCCCAGGGGGAGGGCCTTCTCTGTGGGCGCTCCGGCTTTATGGAACCAACTGCCAGTTGAGCTCCGGACGGCACCGGACCTTCGCTCCTTCCGGCGCGGTCTGAAGACCCATTTATTTGAACAAGCTGGCCTGGCCTGATGGGGGAATGTTAGGGTTTTTAATGGGTTTTATACTGTTACTGTTTTATCTGGGCAATTATTTAATTCTCTTTTAATTTTTGTATTTTCTATTTATATATGCCCTGTTCACCGCCCTGAGTCCTTCGGGAGAAGGGCGGTATATAAATTTTTATAAATGAAATGAAATAATATAGAAGATTGTGGCCTTTTTGCTGTTGCCAATTTTTATTTTATTTTTTAGCGTTTTAATTGTTTGCTTACACACGTCCACGCTAACCTAGTTTTTATTTATTTATATTTACTCATTTACTAATATCCTACCTTTATTATTGATACAAATAACCCAAGGCAGAAAACATATCCAACATATCTTCCTCCTCCTATTTTCCTCACAATAACAACCATTTTGTGAGGTAGGTTGGCCCAAAGTCACCCCACTGGCTTTCATGGCTAAGGTAGGACTTGAACTCTCACAGAGAACTTTGCTTTCTAGCAGGGAGCCTTAACTGCTAGACCAAATTTAATTTAATCTGGTGAGAAACTAGGAGTCTTTAACAGTGGTGAAACAGGAAAAGGGGTTTAACTGTATTATTACAGAAAATGGCATGTTTGAGGCTTCTCAGAACATTCTTTTTTTCCCCCCATAGAAAGCTGCAAAAGAGAGCAGGATTCTCCATTAATGTCATGCAGCCCCAGTGAGGTTCATTTTGAAGAAGATACTAATATACAACAAACAGGTTATAAATAATATTCTTTTCTCCTTCATAAATATGCTCGGCCTTCCTAGTTTTTGCTTTTCCTTGCTTGGCAGAGTTGCTTCTGGCTTTCGAAAATGTATATTTGAAATTCTTCATCTGGGAAGAATAATGTAATGATGCACCTCTGTTTAGTTGCATTTCTGTACGTTGTCCACAGAGTTTTAGCTAAGTAAACGCAAATAATTATTTTTATAGCCTTTCCTTTGAATTTTTTAACCTCTAAGTATCTTTTCCATATGTTATCAAAACCTGTGGATAAGATATTTAGAAAATAAAAGATTCAAAGAAAAGGCTATAAAATATTTAATTGTCTTTTGCTTAGCTGAACTCTGGACAATGTACATAAAAGTACACGATGTTGATTTCTTGTATGCATGCATACAGCTTCATATACTATATCAAGTGTTATAATTATGAAGCTTAATTTTCAATATATAAATGGCAGCAGCTAGAAAGAGTACTTATTAATGATGATATTAAAAGTAATTATCAATAGATGACAAAACATACTGCTGAAGATATTTCATGATTGTTTATTTACAAAGAAAAGCCTTAAGGATAATACTGGGCAAACAGCAGTTTTAATTTACTAGGAAATATAGTGTGGTATAAAGTAGAATTCATAACTGAAGTTAGCCATATATACACACAATTCTTATATCTGTGGTTTATCACATTTGTTTATGTCTTATTTTTAAATGTATCATTTGTGATATGCATAGCTGATTGTAGCTTTAGCCACGCTAAAGATATACTATTCAAATTCTGTGAGTCTCAAGTTTCCACCTATTTCGGATTTTTAAGCATGTGAGTTTTTGAGGATACCATAAGCACTTGCTGGGTCACTGTACATATCTGACAAGCTCCAGTTATTGTAGTAAGAGATAAACTGGAACAGATTTAAAATGGTAAATTATTACACTCACAATATGTTAATTTCTCAAATTTTTAAACAAATATACAAATCTGCTAAGTGATTCCAGGAAATGTGTTCTTCCACTGCCCTCTAGAGACCATGTTCCAGTAGGAGCCTTTGAAAATGAGGTCATAGTTTCAAAGCAAAAACAAAAACTTAAAATGTAGAGAACATTTCTTGAGTTCTTAAATATTAAATAATATATTTATTTGTATATATAAACTTTGAGATATAAGCAAATTAATATCAAAATCACTACAGTGCTAAATGCTCCCACCTCAGAATAAGTTTCTTTTAACCTGATGTGACATAACCTCTGAATAAATGTGAAAGGAATATTGTATACTGAAAAATGTTTGCAATTTATTTTAATAAATCTGAATACATCATGTTATTTACTAGTGCAATCCTGTTGGAGAGAACTATGAAATGATAGCTATAGTTTTACAAGTAAAAAAAAGACTAATTATTTTTCAGAATTGGGAAACAACCACCCATAAGCTTAGCAGTGCTTTCTGCATTATCTTTTGAATTTTAGTTCTTATTTTTATTGTTATTGTTTCATTCATGAAAACCTGTTTTGCATACATTTGTAGAGTGCAAGGGTTTAAGACAGTGATGATGAATAAACAGCGTGAGCATTTCAGAAAGAGAAGAACATGCCTGTGATTTCCGCATTCACAGAATGGAGAAGGTGCAGCAGAGTGTAGCCAGACAGAGATCCACTTATTCAAGAAGCTAGACCAGGACAATTAGAATTCTTTGGAAGAGAGATAAAAGGAAGTTCTTGAGTAATGCAAGCCTAAATTGAATAGTTTGATTCTTATGCTGATTTAATTTCAAATAGACCGGACAGTGCTCACAGTTTATTAAGGTACATGTGATAAAAGATTGGTTAGAAAAATCAGTTTAAAAATGAACTGTTCTTTTTGTGACTTAACCCAAGTGAAATCAGCTAGCTTTAAAAGGCTTTTAAAAAACCTAAATGTCGGTTGTAACTCCTTCCCCCCCCCCTTTTCCATGTTTAGATACTTAAAATGCTATGTATTGAAAAGTACTTTCTTTTCTCATTTTAAATAAATCAAATGCCCATTTACAAATTCTAACGCAATTCATTTTCTACCTAAAGATAAGAATGCCATAGTTTTGCTTAGGATAATTGTCACATCTTGCAGACATTCAGCTAACATCCCTAGAAGAAGAAATATTGCTGAACAAATGGCAGAAGATTTTGGGGAAAAATTATGAAGTTGTGGTAGGTGGACTCACTGCTTACTATTAAAAAAATAAGCACTTTATCTCTGTTCTTCCTTTGGAGGGGCATTGTTTTTTAAAGTCTAAAAATATTGTAAAACAAAACTTTTATATAATCTTAGGAAGTCAGAAAATGAATCCTAAATTTGATCAAATAGTTTATCAAATAATGTTTCCTCTGGAGTTTTCACTAATTTAATCAGTAAGTATTGACAGCTTTTTTTTGCATTTGTTTAGTAACTTGGAGTCCATTATATATTTTGATTCTCCTTGTTGTCAACAGTGCATAGTTTCATTTCTTGGGGTAGCATTTTTGCTTGATGACATCTCTCAAATGTGGGTAGAGCTACAGTTGAGTTCTGAAATTTACATTTGGAAAGCAAAACAATGTAGCTTGTTAGGAAATCTACCCACTTTCAACATACAACATTTAGCGTAATCCTTACTTAGGAAGATTTCTTGCACATAGCTGATATTCAGAATAAAAGGCTTCTCTCGTTTAATCTCACACTCATCTACCAGAAATAAATGCCACTAATTTTAATGTTGGCCTGCTTTCAGATTCAGGTAAGTAATACAAAATTTAACAATTAGGGCCTATATTTTGTCATATTGCTGCTGGTGACCCCTAGTATCATTGCTGGATGGTCTTGATATTTTAAAGGAAACCTGTTTGCCCCACTTTTACTGGCATTTTAACATATTGTTTGCATTTTCCCTTTTTGTATCTGGTTTGTTTTTCTTCCCTCTTAACGATTTATGATAATAATTGCAGATCTTCTATTTTCATTATTTGTTTTTAAATTGATTGCTAATTGACTCTTTTAAAGTAAGGTTTATGTGAAGCATCTTGGTAACCCTTTGGTCTACAGGCCTTAAAATGTGTTTTCATGCAATATAAAAGCTGTTTTCCTAGCTAACACTTTACTTCTCATTGAGAATCTAGCCAGCCTTCTTTTAGCACATTTTAGAATGTATAAGCAACTACTTTTGTGTGCAGTAGTCCAAGGATGTAGCAAGAATGTGGAAGTTTTGAATAGAATTCTGCAGCAGAGTCATAGATGCAGTTCCTATTCTTTAACTGTTTCCCACCTGGGGATTAGTAAACCATAGAGAATTATGTTGCCAGGTGCATGTCCTGTTAACATTTGACTTGTTTCAGAGGCCACAAGCATTGCCAGATATAGAATCCAGTTCTTTTTCTTCAAATTGGAAACATTGCTGTTTCCGAATACTGTATTTGCTAACTATTGTTCCATGGTGGTCACAAAAGCTGGTGTAATGAGAAGTGTGGAGCCTTTGATAGTTTCATTTGTTCCATTTATTTGTGACTCTCTGACTACCTTTCATCTCCAGGACAGCTGTAGCTACCAGCATCTGTTACCCCTTTGCAAATGGGAAAAGGGATGTTACAGCTGGATGCTCCTTTTCAGCTCACATTGTCATTCCATCTTGTTTTGATGTGAGAAATCAATGAACATGGATGTTGTTTGAAAGGAATGAGCCGGTAGCTTAAGAAGTAGAGCACCTGTAGCAAAGCAGCTTTTAAATTTACTGGTCCTTTGTATAGGATCTCTCTTGGTGCAATTTTCTAAGCAACTGGTTTGTTGGTTACGAAGAAGATTCTTATTTTTCTTCTTTCTAGGTGGCGGATGTGAACAAGTTTAGTGAAAGCAGCGGACTGGGGATTAGCTTAGAAGCTACAGCAGGACATCATTTTATTCGGTCTGTTTTGCCTGAAGGGCCAGTTGGACGATGTGGCAAATTGTTCAGTGGAGATGAATTACTAGAAGTATGAATTAATCTTTCTTATACCACTGCTCTCTTAAAAGATATTCAGAGGGATTTTTTCACTTTTAATATTTCCTTAGCATGGAGTCCAGTCCAGTCCTTGACTTACAGCAATAATTGGGAACAGAGTTCCCACTGACAACCAAGACAGTTAGTGAGTTGCGGCCAGTGTTGGTGTGGCTTTTAAGTGAACCAGTACAGTTGTTAAGTGAATCATGCGGTTGTTAAGTGAATCCGGCTTTCCCCATTGACTCTACTTCATTTCATTTCATTTCATTTATTGGATTTTTATACCGCCCTTCTCCCGAAGGACTCAGGGCGGTGAACAGGGCATATAAATAGAAATACAAAAGTTAAAAAAAAAATAAATAAATTGCCCAGTTAAAACAATCTTGTCGGAAGGCAGGTGGGAACGTTGCAAATGGTGATCACATGACCCCAGGACCTGCAACTATCATAATTACATGCCAATTGTTGTTGTTGTTGTTGTTAGCTGCGAAGTCGTGTCCGACCCATCGCGACCCTATGGACAACATTCCTCCAGGCCTTCCTGTCTTCTACCATCTTCTGGAGTCCATTTAAGCTCACACCTACTGCTTCAGTGACTCCATCCAGCCACCTCATTCTCTGTCGTCCCCTTCTTCTATTGCCCTCGATCTTTCCCAGCATTAGGCTCTTCTCCAGTGAGTCCTTCCTTCTCATTAGGTGGCCAAAGTATTTGAGTTTTAGCTTCATGATCTGGCCTTCTAAAGAGCAGTCAGGATTGATCTCCTCTAGGACTGACCGGTTTGATCGCCTTGCAGTCCAAGGGACTCGCAGGAGTCTTCTCCAGCACCATAGTTCAAAGGCCTCAATTCTTTGGCGCTCAGCCTTTCTTATGGTCCAACTTTCACTGCCATACATTGCAACTGGGAAGACCATAGCCTTGACTATACGCACTTTTGTTGACAGGGTGATGTCTCTGCTTTTTAGTGTGCTGTCTAGATTTGCCATGGCTTTCCTCCCCAGGAGCAAGCGTCTTTTAATTTCTTGGCTACAGTCCCCATCTGCAGTGATCTTGGAGCCCAGGAAAACAAAATCTGTCACTACCTCCATTTCTTCCCCATCTATTTGCCAGGAATTGAGAGGGCCAGATGCCATGATCTTGGTTTTCTTAATGTTAAGTTTCAACCCAACTTTTGCACTCTCCTTCTTCACCCGCAACAAGAGGCTCTTTAGTTCTTCTTCACTTTCTGCCATTAGAGTGGTATCATCTGCATATCTTAGGTTGTTGATATTTCTTCCGGCAATCTTAATTCCAACTTTTGATTCATCTAGCCCTGCCTTTCTCATGATGTGCTCTGCATATAAGTTAAATAGGCAGGGCGACAGTATACAGCCTTGCCGGACTCCTTTCCCAATTTTGAACCAATCAGTGGTTCCGTGTCCAGTTCTCACTGTTGCTTCTTGACCCGCATATAGGTTTCTCAAGAGACAAATAAGATGGTCTGGTACTCCCATCTCTTTAAGAACTTGCCACAGTTTGTTATGATCCACACAATCAAAGGCTTTAGCATAGTCAATGAAGCAGAAGTAGATGTTTTTCTGGAACTCCCTAGCTTTCTCCATGATCCAGCGTATGTTGGCAATTTGATCTCTAGTTCCTCTGCCTCTTCGAAATCCTGCCTGTACTTCTGGTAGTTCTCGATCCACATACTGCTGAAGTCTAGCTTGTAGGATTTTAAGCATGACTTTACTAGCATGAGAAATGAGTGCAATGGTGCGGTAGTTTGAACATTCTTTGGCACTGCCTTTCTTTGGAATTGGAATGTAAACTGATCTTTTCCAATCCTGTGGCCACTGTTGAGTTTTCCAAATTTGCTGGCAAATTGAGTGTAGCACTTTTACTGCACTGTCTTTTAAGATTTTGAATAGCTCAGCTGGAATACTATCACCTCCACTAGCTTTGTTGTTGCTCAGCTTTTCTAAGGCCCACTTCACCTCACATTCTAGGATGTCTGGCTCGAGGTCAGTGACCACATCATTGTGATTATCTGGGACGTTAAGCTCATTCTTGTATAGTTCTTCTGTGTAATTTTGCCACCTCTTCTTAATCTCTTCTGCCTCTGTTAGGTCCCTGCCATTTTGGTCCTTTATCATGCCCATTTTTGCATTAAACGTTCCCTTCATCTCTCCAATTTTCTTGAAAAGATCTCTGGTCCTCCCTATTCTATTGTTTTCTTCTATTTCTTTGCACTGTTCATTTAAGAAGGCATTCTTATCTCTTCTAGCTATTCTCTGGAATTCTGCATTCAATTGGGCATATCTATGTTTTTCTCCCTTGCCTTTCGCTTCCCTCCTTTCCTCAGCTATTTGCAAAGCTTCCTCAGACAGCCATTTTGCTTTCTTGCATTTCTTTTTCTTTGGGATGGTTTTGGTTGCTACCTGTTGTACAATGTCGCGAACCTCTGTCCATAGTTCTTCAGGCACTCTGTCTATCAGATCTAATTCCTTAAATCTATTTGTCACCTCTACTGTATATTCAACAGGGATATGATTTAATTCATACCTGAGTGGCCTAGTGCTTTTCCCTACTTTCTTCAGTTTAAGCCTAAACTTTGCAAGGAGAAGCTCATGGTCTGAGCCACAGTCAGCTCCTGGTCTTGTTTTTACCGACTGTATAGAGCTTCTCCATCTTTGGCTGCAGAGCATATAGTCAATCTGATTTCTGTGTTGACCGTCTGGTGATGTCCATGTGTAGAGCCGTCTCTTGGGTTGTTGGAAAAGAGTGTTTGCTATGACCATCGTATTCTCTTGACAAAATTCTATCAGCCTGTGCCCTGCTTCATTTTGTACTCCAAGGCCAAACTTGCCTGTTATTCCAGTTATCTTTTGGCTTCCTACTTTAGCATTCCAATCCCCCATGATGATAAGGACATCATTTTTTGGTGTTACTTCTATAAGGTGCTGTAGGGCTTCATAGAACCGGTCAATTTCATCCTCTTCAGCACTGGTGGTTGGGGCATAGACTTGGACTACTGTGATATTGAATGGTTTGCCTTGGATTCGAACTGAGATCATTCTGTCATTTTGAGGATTGTATCCCAGTATTGATTTTCCTACTCTTTTATTGACTATGAAGGCTACTCCATTTCTTCTGAGGGATTCTTGCCCGCAGTAGTATACCTGATGGTCATCTGAATTAAATTCACCCATTCCTGTCCATTTTAGTTCGCTGATACCTAAGATGTCGATGTTCAGTCTTGTCATCTCTTGTTTGACCACGTCCAGCTTTCCTTGATTCATGGATCTTACATTCCAGGTTCCTATGGAGAAAAAATCTTTACAGCATCGGACTTTCCTTTCACCACCAGACATATCCACAGCTGAGCGTCCTTTCGGCTTTGGCCCAGTCGCTTCATTCTTTCTGGCGCTACTAGTACTAGCCCTCTGCTCTTCCCCAGTAGCATATTGGACGCCTTCCGACCTGAGGGGCTCATCTTCCAGCGTCATATCGTTTTGCCTTTTGGTACTGTCCATAGGGTTTTCATGGCAAAGATACTGGAGTGGGTTGCCATTTCCTTCTCCAGTGGATCACGTTTTGTCAGAACTCTCAGCTATGACCTGTCCGTCTTGGGTGGCCCTGCACGGCATAGCTCATAGCTTCATTGAATTACGCAAGCCCCTTCGCCACGACAAGGCAGTAATCCATGAAGGGGACATGCCAATTGCCAACTCCCAAATTTTGATCATGTGACCTTGGGGCTGCTACAACAGTTGTAAGTGGAAGGGCTAGTCATAAATCAGTTTTTTCAGTGCCAGTGAAACATTGAATGGTCACTAAAAAAATTGCTGTAGGACAAAGACTACCTATATTCATATATTTGTGAAAGACATAGATACCCTGTATAAATTTAGAATATGCTAGTATGTTCTAAGGTAGTGATTATATAAATACTCACTTTTAAAATCATTTTCTAAATGACAGCCAAAGTTACACTTATGGCCACAACTAAGCCCAAAGCTTCTGTTGCTAAGTAAGGAGATTACGCAGTGATTTTTGCCCCATTTTATGACTTTTTTTGCCAAGGCTTTAAAGTGAATCATTGCAGTTGCTGAGTGAATCATGTGGTCATTAAGCGAATCTGGCTTTTCCCCAGTGACTTTGCTTGTCAGAAGCTGTCTAGGAAGGTTCACAAATGGTGATCACATGATAAATACATGCCAGTTGCTAAAGTGCCCAGATTTTGAGCACATGACCATGGGGTTATTGTAGCAGTCTCAAGTGTGAAAACCAGCCCTTGGGTCATTTTATTTTTCCAGTTCTGTTGTAACTTTGAATGTTCACTAAACGAATGGTTGTAAGTCCAGGACTCCCTGTATTATTTCTTCTAACTTTATGGTCTCTGTGCAGGTAGTCTTCAACTTAACAATGGCAATTGACTCCAAAATTTCTGTTGCTAAGTGAAACATTTGTTAAGTGAGTTTTGTCCCATTTTACAACTTTTCTTGACACAGTTAAGCGAATCATTGTCAGAAGTTCGCAAAAAGTGATTGAGGACCACCTGTAATGTGGAGAAACCCGGTGGTATCTTTTTTTAATATGATAACTTTAGTTAATCCTATGTCCAATGTGAAAATATATGTATTTCCTTCTTGCTCTCTTGTCTTTTCTTTATTTCTGTAAATGTCCTTATTTTCATTGACAGGTAAATGGAGAATCTTTGCTTGGAGAGAATCACAAGGATGTTGTCAATATTCTAAAAGAGCTTCCGATCAATGTAAGAATGGTCTGTTGTCGTGCAGTTCCACCTGTGATTGAGACAGCATTGGATGAGAACCACATGTTAGAGCAGGTAATTCAACATAAAGATTTATACGCTGAAGGACAAACTTCGCAGACCCCCATTCTTCCTTGCAGTAGAGAATTCAAAGAAAAGATTTGAACTGCTGAAGTGGCTCCATTACTGTTAACCTTCATTTATTTAGTTTTATCTGTTTTATTGTTTTTTAAATGCTTTAATGATTTTAGATATTTATTGGTTTAGTTTTGTTGTATGCCACCCAGAATCTCTTTTATTTGTGAGACCGGTGGCTATATAAATTAAACAAATAAATAAATATGGAGTAAGGTAATAAGATAAATAAAGATTTTTTCCCACTTGATACAGTTTGATCAGATGGCTAGAATTGGGTTGAGGAAATCTAATTTAAAAGCCTTTTTTAATTTTTCATGTAGTTTTGGTCAAGTTTTATGGTCATTTAAACATTTCATATATGTTTAGACATCTGTACATAAAGTTTACACTCTTAAATGATAGAGCTTGTGGGGGATTATTAAATCAACCTCTTTAAGGAAAAAAACTGTCCACAATTACAGTTGACTGGAAATCTGTTTTATGCATGAAACATAAAACATAAAAATATACTTAAGATTTATGGTTTTTTTGATGATTAGAAAAAACCAAATATAGAAAAAGCTAAGGTTTTTATTTGTAATCATGGAGTAAGAGAATTTTGTAAATGTGCTTATATTTGCTGCAAAGGAAATTGGAAGTTTCTCTCTTTTTTGCTTTTTCCTTTCTTTGTACATTTTTCCTTCCTTCCTTTCTTCCGACATTGCAGTTGTTAAGTGAATCGTGGTCATTACGCGAATCTAGCTTCGCTTAAAAAAACAAAACTAGCCTGTGTTTTTATGTGTTTTGTAAAACTTTAATTAAACATTCACTTAAAAAATAGATAAGTTTTAGACTCTTTAAATAGCAGTTCCCATTTATTCCAGTTCCATTGACAATCTGTATTTAAATTTTCCTTAGCTTTATTTTAAAAAGTAACCATATTTAACTTTCCAGTCTCATATAGACCTTGGTGGACTCCTTGGTGCTTCAGAGACAGAGGATGCTAAGCTGGAAATAGCTAACCTAAGTCAGAATACTGAAGAGGTACAAGGATCTCCTCTGGCAATGTGGGAGACAGAAATACAACAAATTGAGCTGGAGAAGGGGAGCAGAGGTCTTGGCTTCAGCATATTGGATTATCAGGTAATTTCTGAGTTTCCTAATATAAGAATGTACTTTATGCATTGTATCCAATAACTCCTTAAAAATGAAACATTCCAGTAGAATTACATCATTAAATAAACTTGTCAAACTTACTTTATACGTTTCAAAAACTTCACACTTCTGCAAGGTACTCATCTTCAATTGGGGATATTTTCTGATCTCTTAGATGAGAAAAGGCATGGTATGACTAAGAAGTCACCTTTCATTAATGTTCTATTATATTTCTCAGTCTTTCTCTTTAAGGAGAAACTGAAATTTGAAGAGAAATAATCTTACAGTAGTACTTATTCCATGGATCCGATAATAACACAAACATAAAATATTAATATTGGGACTGTGCTGTGCATTATCACAAGCAAGATGCATTATTACTGCAATTATTATAATGAAAGCAATAGAAGTAATAGTATTTATTAGTAGGTACTTTTGTAGTTTTTTTTTAAAAAAAGACATGTCTAGCAGTGCAATACTACCAGGTTTTCAACTCTTTTTTTGCACTAATTCGAGGAGATTTTAAATGTGGAGCAGATTCTGAAATGTGTTTGCTAATTCCATCTTTATGCAAAGAATTTATTTATATTCTAGAACTTGATTTTAATTTTGCTTCCTGTGGTATTTCTGCAAGATTACATAATGTATAATTAGGTTTTAATTTTTCATAAGTGGTGGCTTGACAACTGAATCTTTCTATAAGCAAGCAGGATCAGGAAAAAAAACCAACCCATGCCATTGTTTGAAATCTCTGTTCAGATCCAATAGATCAGGCATGCTCCAGATCCTATCAGCCAAAGAGAGCTGGCTACCAGGAACTAGAAGAAAGGCTTTTTCTGCTGTAGCCCCTGACTTATGGAATACCCCCCCCCCCTGAACATTAGGATAGCCCCTACCCTGTTGGCCTTTCACAAAGCTTTAAAAAACCTGGCTATGTACCTGGGCCTGGTGCTCAGAATGTGTGAAGGGCCTTATTGCTTGGCTTTTTACTATCAGCAGACTAATCATCACAGCTGCTGTTTGTGCTTACTTATTTTGGTGGATGTTTTTGTAGTTTGAATGTTTTTTAAGTGGTTTTAATTACTTTTTTCGAATTTTAAAGTGGTAGGCTGCCCAGAGTTCCTTGGTCGAGTTGGGCGCTGAGGAAATGAATAAATAAATAAACACAAAGTAAATAAAAATACATGCTGACATTTCCCCCCCCCCTCATGTTCCCCTCTCTTCTCCTTCAACAAGGACCCAGTGGACCCCGCAAATACAGTGATCGTGATACGCTCTCTTGTTCCTGGGGGCGTGGCTGAGCAAGATGGTAGGCTCCTGCCAGGAGACAGGCTTATGTTTGTCAATGAGGCCACCTTGGAAAATGGTAGTCTGGAGGAAGCTGTGCAGGCCCTGAAAGGTGCACCTCTGGGAATGGTGCGAATAGGAGTCGCCAAGCCATTGCCTGTAAGAATTCTTGCTTTATAATATAGTGGGATTTTGTATATTGCAAATAAACTCCTGGGGTATTTAATGACGTAGGACTTTCTTAATCAGGAATGGGTGAACTGAACATTTGTTGTGAGGTAAAAAAAAGGCCGTTTTCGATTTCTACCTGCAAATTGCCCTTTGCAAAATCTCTCATTTTATACAATTGTCATCAAGAGAATAATAAAGCTCTGGGAACCTGCCCACCATCACTTTGTTCTACAAAACTATTAAGTTTTTATTGAATAACTGCAATGAATCTTCAAACTATTCTTCATTTGCAGTTACTCAATAAAAAACTTATTCTGACCCAAAGTAATAAGTTTAGCTTGGGAATCAGTTACTTTCAGTACAGTAATTTCAAACAGAGAGTAGACACTTGGTGCTTCCAGAAACCTAGGGTAAGAATATTTTAAACACCCCAAACTATAATGTTTTGATTTCTTCTAATATAGCATAAGCAAAAAAAAATGGCTATACCTACACTGAAATATTGAATATATTAATTATCTACTGTGTATATCTCAGGAACCTTGGTACCTATATAGTAATATTTTGCAGATTTATTTCACACAGTTGCATACATGCAAAAATTGTATGTTACAAAACCCTCTTCTATGCATAATCTGTAAATTTCCTATCCCTAACTGGCAGCATTTTATCCATAGTGAACAGAACTGAGAATTTGGGAGTAATGCTTTCACTTATTCCTTGAATCAGCAAAGCAATAAGTTTTGTTGCTGGTTTGGGGGCTGTTTTCTGGAAGAGTTTGACATTCATATCCACCTTTTTCTGGCTGAATCCCGGTTGCTGTGCCATCTTTGCACAGAGGCGTGCAAGTGTTTGATAACCTAGGGCTGTACTTGGTAGTGCAGAAGAGTACTGAACACTACAAAGTAAATGAGTCTCATCACAAATGCAGCTGGGACTAAGATTTGTAGGATGAGATGGGGAGAGGGTGTCTTTTTTTTTGGCTGCTTGTTTATTGTTAGTGTAAGCTCAGAAGTATTGTTAAAGTTTGCCTGTATTTTTCATTCGGAAATTGGAAACATTGCCATCGCGTTTCAACAGCAGTGGCTTCAGGGGTTCTGAGGATCGCATAAAAATGATTCAGTGGCCACCGAGGGCTTTGGGGTTGCCCACTGCATTGCTGCTTTGACAGAAGAACCCAAGAAGTGTTCTAAGCAAAGGAAGGGAATGTTTCTTTCTAATTCTGGGTATAAATCATTTTACATATCTATAGCCCGTTTCTCTGATAATTAAATGCAGTCAAAACATTTTTTTCACAATTATTGCTTGCCAGAGATATTAGTTATTGTAGGCATGACGATTATTTATTTATTTAAAGAATTACGTTATGCGGCCACCTCACTCTAATGGCTCTGATCAGTTAACCATATCATATGGAAAATGTAATTCAGCTAAAATAAAAGCAATCTAGTACAATGTGACTGAGGCTGCAAGCAAAATTTTTACCATAAAACCTATCTTAAAACATGCAGAATGGAATATATATATGTTGGGCTTCTCTCACATTCTGGTACCAGTGTTTGAGAGAAAAAGCTAGCTCTTCCAACGCCTTCTAGAAGGCTAGGAGAAGGGGACCATTCCAGGCTCAGAGAGGAGGCTATTCCATAGGACAGGCATTGTGATACAGAAAGCACATGTCCTGGGTTTGATCACATCATTCAGTTTGATAAAAGGGACCCCTCAGGTCTTGCAGAATGGGCAGAAACCAGGGCTTTTTTTGTCATAGAACGCTCAGAATGGAGTTCCGGCACCCTTTTTGGATGGAACCTTGTAGGGTAGGCAAGGCAGGTTGTATGACATGTGCGAGTTCCGGCACCTTTTTCTTTTACAAAAAAAGCAGGTAGACTCATAACTATCCTGCCTTGTCTCACCCAGAGCTTTATGGGTGATACTTGTTCCTTAAACTGTACCTGGACACATGCGTCCTTGCATCCTCAATAAGTGGCCACTTCTGAATGGTCTTCAAGAGCAGTCCCATTTAGAGCCTGTTGCAGTAATCCAGATAAATAATTAAGGCATGAGTGACTTTGATAGTCTCCTGATCTAGGCGGCTCAACTGGCGTGATGGATAGACTTGTGCTAAGGCCCTCCTGGTCATGGCTGCCACCTGCTCTTTGAGCAGGATCTATGAGTCCAAAAGGACCTTCAAATTGCACACCAACCACTGGGGGAATGTTAAGTTATCCAAGTGACAGGTAGGGCAGAGATGTACAGCATATTAATGATAGTTACTTATATGGACAAATAAATGCTCTTCCGAGTTACTCAGAGCTTTCATGAAGATGCTAAATAAATGCAGGAAGAAAAAGCAGAAAAAGCATGGGCTGGACTTTTATTCTGTACCAACTCTAGCTGGAACCAACCTTAGGGGAAGGAGGAAAGCCATTGTGCCCACCACCCTTCATTATCAGCCCAACCTGATTCAGGAGGTATTGAAGGGGAGGGGAGCGATGAAAGAAAGAGGAGAGGAGAGGAAGAAAAGGGAAGTAGGAAAGAAAGAGAAGAAAGGGAGAAAAAAGTTAGAGAAGAGGGAAGAGAGAGAAGGAGTGTGGATACAGTGAAAAGGGAAATGGACGAGCAACATCAAAATTTATGTGTATGTATTTATGTTATTAAGAGTATTTGATAGACAAGAATGTAAAAAGAATGTAGGTTAATACTTGATAAAATATTACGGTATATTTGTCGATATATATGGGGGAGAGTTGGAAAAAATAAAAAAAAACTTTTTATAAAAAAAAAGGTCTGTATGATCAAGGCCTGGATGGATACATAATCCATATTCTGAGTTTACCAGTCGTCTTCAACAACTATGACCAATGCTATCTCAATTCCATAGTCTAACCTTAAACCCAACAGAAAAGGATCTAGGTAATGTACTTTTATTATGATGTCAATAAGGAATATATTTTAGTTGTATTGGAATGAACAATTTCTTAATAAAATCATTCATATTGTAATTGGGTTCAACATTCATGGCAAGATTGTGAAAGCTGTTGTCTCCCAGTGACTTACTATGAAATTCACCAGCCAGACAGGTAAAAAATTTAAAACAAATGTGATTTTCAGTCTGCTCCAAACATGATTATCACAAGAAGAAGTGCTACTGATTTCAGTGGAACTTAACGTGTTGTGTTTAGGAACTAAGTATAATTTAAACTTGGTAAGACTGGATAGACTTAAATCTAGTTTAATCTTAAATCTAGTTTGTGAGGCTTAACTGCATTGGAAATCAGGCAGTGGAAATATAAGGAGAGAGACAGAATTTATCATCTGGTCTGGGGGAACATTTCAAATATCAGCACATAGGTACATAACCATGTGGTGCTTACTCATGATTATTTCCATCTCATTTTTCTTTCTTTTTTCCCCCCAACCCTATAAATCATTTCATGTTTTGACGGCTATAATATGATTTCTAGATATCCTTTTTTCTGATCTTTATATTCATTTAAAATTTTTTTGTATTTACCTACATGGCGTGTTCTGTTCACTGGCCATCATCCAACTCAAGAGCTTCATTTTTTCTGCAGCTTTCATCAGAAGAGGGCTATGTTTCTGCTAAGGAAGATTCCTTTTTCTACACTGCCCAGTCCTTTGAGGAGGAAGGGCTAACCGATTCAGCCCTCTTCCATGCTGAGCTGGCTCTGGTTAGTCTATAGTTAGTCTTTTATTCTTTGTCTTAATTTTGAAAGGCATTCTGTTAAGGAACAATACAGGAACACTCCTGCTGTTAACATGTATTTCAAAAGACTTCTTTCTTGGTTTCCTTGAATCCACATGATGGTTGTTTATTTGGTAATACAAGAAAATATCCATAACAAAACCTTGTATTTATAAGAAGGCAAAATTAAACTCTCTAAATATTCAGACATTTGTTTTTTGTTTAAAAAAAATCCTTGAAGCCTTCAGAATAATGTACAATTAAAAAAAGAATAAGAAAATTACAAAAGCAAAACCATTATTTTTTTTTAAATGAGAAACCACGCATATGTATAATCCTATAATATAAGGAAATTACGGCTCCAGCCATTTGTTCCAAATTACTTCATAGGACTCTGCAATTTCTCTCAAGGGAATTTGCAGTTCTTGGAACTTAGAACTCTGTGTAAACGCAGGATAGTATTCAAATGCTGTTGCCCATTTAAACTCGGCAATATCTAAAAACCTCAGGAGGTGATGTGTTTTCTCTTATTCATATTTTCAGTTTTCTCACATACTTTTTCAGTTCATAAAAAACCCTAACCTTACTTGTTCTGTTCAAGAATTCTGGGAGTTGAAATTCTCAGGTGGTAAAAGTTGCCATAGTTACCCACCCATGCTCTATTCTAGTGATATACTGTATATAGTAGCTGAGATGCTGGGCAGTCTTCAAAAACCCACAAAAGCTAGAATGATGAATGAACCTTTGACAGATTATATATATATATGTATGTCAATCCAAATCTAATAGGTAAAATGGCCCAATTCTGGCTGATTTAATAGTAATCTGTCTGAAATCCAAGTCCCTGCTTTCTCAGAACACACACACACACACACACACACAGAGAGAGAGAGAGAGAGGGAGAGAGAGAGAGAGAGAGAGAGAGAGAGAGAGAGAGAGAGAGAGAGTACATGTATGTATATGTATGTATGTATGTCTTCACGGGATTTAGTAAATTGAAAATTATTTGGGATTATACACATCTTTGTGGTGGTATGCAGATGTCACCTTAGTCTTGCTGGGGTCTGGATGCATGCAACTCATTCCTTTTATTGCCTCCTCCACTGTCCACTCCTTTTTTCCCCCCTTTAGATTACATTTTTCAATTCTGCTGACAAGTTTGTTTTATTTATATGTAATGATTTCCAGTCAGCATTTTTTGTGAAATTTAGGATTGCACCTTAAGACCACCTTAAAAGTTTATATAAAGAATTTGAGATTATTACTTCCTCACCGGTGTCACTTCATCTTGTGTAATATTGGCCCCATTTGTGGGATTGAGCTGACCAAATATTTCATCCTTTGGTTTTGGAGGTATTATAGTTTATTATCATAATATGCACATACAGACATGAGTAACTTTACATAAGATACAAACTACTTTGTTTTAAATTTATTGCAGGAATATATATATATATGTGTGTGTGTGTGTGTGTGTGTGTGTGTGTGTGTGTGTGTGTAAATTTTTTGGATTGCTAACAAAGAATTAAAGGGAGGCTGATATGGCCATTTCAAACTCATTTGTTCTCATCAGTCAGCCATACCCTTCTGAGATTCGAAGGGAACACAAGATAAGACATCCTACTATTACATACAGTACATTGTGTTGTTTAAGTGTTCCCTTTATTTTTTGAGCAATATATATATATTTGTATCGTATCATGACATACTTTCACAGAAAAATATAGGAAGGTTTACATAGAATTCTACAAATAGGCATTCTAATTTGATAGAAAGGCTGAGAGGCACAATTGACTTAGAAAGGTCAACATGAATGGGAAATATGGGAAAAATACTTGGTGTTTTCACAATGGTTCTGTTCATTAAAAATGTTTTATTGTAGAAACCTTTGAAGGATTGTATCACAAGGTTACTTAGTTTGGGATATGATCCTTATTTTTTGTTGTTGAAGTTCATTTTTTATTGAAGGTAGAATTTGATTATGTTTCTGCCTGTCACAAATTTAACATGCATTGGATTTGAGTTTCTGAGTTGAACTGAATTGAATTGTAGGCATAGAATTGATACTGAATCCCATGATTTTATTGATATAATGCTAGGCTTATATGAAAATGTGCTGAGAAGGCAATAATACTGAGTATAAATTTACAATGTGTGCTGGTTTATTTGTAATGAGCAATGGTAATATATTTTGGGAATAAATTAGAACACTTTTTTTAAAAAAATCACACACTGGAATAATTCACTTAATTATTCACACTAAATTATAAAATTAAGCCCATTAGAATAATAAAAGTAGCCTTCAACTTGCAACCATTCGTTTAGTGACTGTTCAAAGTTACAACAGCACTGAAAAAAATGACGGGTTTTTAAACTTATGTCCATTACAGCATCCCCACATTCACATAATCAACATTTGGATGCTTACAGCTGGCAGGCATTTATAATTGTTGCAGTGTCCTGTGGTCATGTGATTTGTAACCTTCCCAGCCCTCTTTTGACAAGTAAAGTCAATGGGGAAAGCCAGGTTCACTTACTAATTGCATGATTCGCATAACATCTGCAGCGATCAACAACTGTGACAAAAACACTCATAGAATGGAGCAAAACTCACTTAACAAGTGTCTTGTTTAGCAACAGAAATGTTGGGCTCAATTGTCGTAAATCAAAGATTAGCTCCACGTAGTATAATTTTTTTTTTTAGAGAGATGATCAATTAAAATATTTTCACATAAAAGTCATTGCCTGTCCAGGATCTGACATCCAAAGCTGTGAATGGAAATAAACATGTGGCAAACCAACATATTCTTCTGTGGAGAATCGAAAAGAAAAAACGTTACAAAAGGAAACTAGCTAGAACTATTTAGCCACTTGTATTTATTTGAAACCAACAACAATAGTCGCCCATTTGATTGAATTGCCTTTGCTATTAGGTGGACTCAAGTGAGGCAGATATAATAGAAGACTCTACCATGGAATTGGACTGTTCTCCAGATAATGATGGTACATTCCAGTCTTCAGCTTTAACACTGCATGGTGGCATTTGTGGTGATGATCTCAAGCTTGCTCTTTCTCTGCCCTCTTCAACTCTCAAGGTAAAATTATGGGGGAAAGATATGAGCAGGGACGTGAGTAGAAAGGCACTTTGTTCATACCTATAAAGTAGCTTTTTGAAAATGTCTGTTTGGATAGTGAAGGTAATGTTGCCAGTTCTATTTGTCCATAGTATTTTTTACTAGATTAAAGAGTAATGTCATTTAGATAGTTATGCTGATTGAATAACTTTCAGCTTTTCAGTATTCAGCAGACCATTTACTATAATTCTTAGGTGCTCCAGTTTTAAAAAAAATGTGGTTCAAAGAAATCTAAACAATAACAAGCCATTTTATGGAAAGACATCTGTAAGTAAAATGAATGCTACATGCTTAAAGTTCAAGCATTAAAAACTCTAATTTTCTTAAAGAAAATTGTTAACAAATCGCTAGAAAATCATTGCTCAAAAGGTCGCTTAAATTCTTTTGTCAAAAGGTCAATTTTTTTTTACTTTTGATGTTCTTTAATTTTTTTGTCATTAGCTTTTCTCCTTTTTCTGATTCTTTCTCTTTCTTTCTTTCTTTCTTTCTTTCTTTCTTTCTTTCTTTCTTTCTTTCTTTCTCTGTCTTTCGGATCATTCTGCATATTTCTTTTAACATTCATGGTGGGATCACGGCTGGATTGCCAGTTCATTCTTTGAAATGGGATTGTATATTTTATTTCTTTGATTTTTATTGTGGTTTTATTGCTTTATAAGTAACTCACATCTGTTTTTGAAAAAAAGTTGCTCTTCTTTCACACCTGACATTTATAATCTGGCTTTATTTCTTTGGGAATTTCATTTCTCTTGGCACAGCATGGGTGTGATGGCCAGAATTTATATCCTAATAGAATTTCTTAGACTAAACAGAATGTACCTGTGCCAATGAGACAGATTGCATTGTTCAACTTTGCAGTAGTTAATGAAATTAGAAATTAATGTGCGTGCTGGGAAACATACTCTGCAACAACAAAATCCAGTTTTATACAAGATGCAGAACTCATGTTCTTGAAATCACTCTGTTGTGGCCCATCAGAATAGAAAGAAAATGTTTACCATCAAACTTGGTAGTAGGATCCAATCTGGGTCAGTCACCAGGCCAGTTTTCAGACTTGTGGTAGAACCCATCCTCAGGAAACTTTTCTCTGTGTCATGTTATGGTGAGAGAGAAGTTCCCTGAGAATTGGCTCCAGCACAAGTCCAAAAACTCGGAAGACTAAACCTCTGGTCCTAGTGACTGAACCAGATTGGATCCTGCAACATTGTCTTGGAACACGTATATTTGCTTTCATTCATGAAACTTGATAGTGTTTATAGTTACCACTTTATCCCAATAAAAATAATTATATAAAATAAAAATGGACCATGGAGCACATTGAATATAAACTAGTTATTCTTAGGTATACATGGGAAAGGCTTTTAGACTTCCAGAGGAAGAAATGGTACTTTAGAAATAGAATGAGTTTGGAATTCTTGTTATCTTGTTTGCTAGACTACTTTCAAAGATGATTCCAGTGAGCTACTCAGTTACCAGTCATCAGATAAAAACTTGTACACAGTGGATCTAATGCAAAGAGAGATGGAGAGTAAACCCGCAGGTGGATGTATGAAACAGATCACAGAACCTCTTCTTGTGAATCCAACAACACATTCTCCTAAGAAACAAGTTGAACACGAAAACACAAGCCTTTGGAGAGAATCTCACCTCACACCTGATTTTTCACACTCTACAAAAGTAAGTTCTAGATTGCCACTTGATTCTCCCAGAAGGATTCATTACATGCGAAAAAGCACCATTTTTAGAGATTTAGTAGATCAAAGGGGGGGGGAGAACTAAAGGTAGCGCTGTTTCCCAAGTATTGTTGCTGGTCATTCTGCCTTTTGATCTAGAAGAATCAAATGCAACATAAGTTGGGGTTGTATGGATTTTATGCACTAATTTGTGGCACAGCTTGCTTTCTAAAAACTGAGCTGCAAGATCCTGCAAGGATCTCTGTAGAGAGGTGAACTTGTAGATTCATTAGTGCCATATTTTTCCGTGTATAAGATGCTATTTTTTCCTGCAAACACCGTCTTCAAAAATCAGAAAAATAAGGGCATGCCTGTGTGGGTTGTCATGCCGCCTGGTGCAGGTGTCAAGCCCCTGTGGGCTTGCCACTAACGGGAGGGGGGAGGAGGCAAGATCTTTGGCTGGCCGAACTTGCAGATTTGCCGGCTCAGCTGTTTGGCACTTTGCCGAACAGCTGATCGGCGTGGAGAGAGTCTTATACAAGGGTGTGTCTTATAGATGGAAAAATACGATATACAAAGAAGCATTCCATTTTTGGAGACTAATATGGAATATGCAACAAGGAGCAAAAGTGATTGTATGACAGAGCAGGTCAGCTGACTTGTACAACTTTCTGTACATGGAACCCTGACTTTTGCAATGTGTATCTGGAGGTCACCAGATTGGACAAGTCTAGTTTTTTTTTTTTTAAATATATTGTATGTCTGTCTGCTGCCAGTTGTGAAAGGTATTCTTATTTCCTCAGCACAGTTGTTTTAGTAAACCACTATGTTACTTTTTTGGTGTTCACTTGTTTTGAACAGTAACAAGCTCTTTGAAAGACATTATAAATATACAGACTGTCTAGCAGACTGTGATTTGTAAACTACACAAAATCCTATTAAGTTTTCCAGAAGTGTCTCTTATTTTCTTTCTACCAGGATCAAGTATTCTTGATGGGAAATAATAGCTTAATGCCTGCTGGTCTAGATACAAATAAAAACAAGTTGGAGAAGACTATTATCATTGCAAAAGGCAATTCAAGCTTAGGTAATGTACCTCACGTAACTTTGTTCCTGGGATCCTTATTTCTGCCTAGTTATTCCTGTAAGAAAACTAGATAATAGTCTTTAAGTTGCTTTAATCAAAAAGCAAAGATTTTTGTATATGGTTCCAATAATAATTATAATTATAGCAATCATGTCTATGGATTTTCCTTTCCATATGAAGGCAGGAAGAGTCAAGAGAGAATCAATCTGTTATAATTAGACAATACATCAATGTCTCCAACCTAATTATCTATTTTTAGTACCTGGGGCATGATATAGTTGTCCAAGCAATTGAATTACTAATAAAATTAAGAATCGTTGCAATGCTGAAACTATGGTAACATGAGCTTTTCTTAGTATAATGATGCAAAACCTAAGAACTCTTTATTTGGAGAATTTTAACATTCTTTTTGTCCTGGAAATAATCAGGGAGAAAAATATTGGCCATATTCAAATAAGGGAAGGACAAAATCCTTCACTTGTATGCTTTGTAATTCATTCTTGTTCAGAACAAATCTGTAATTTCTTCAACATTATCTCATCTTGGTCTTCCTTTTTTCTCTGCTCACTTTTTTTTATTAAATTAAAAATAAGTTCATTGCCTTTTCCTTTTCTGTTTTCCACTTCTTTCTTTGTGGCCATATGTAAAAAAAAAGCGGATCTCATTTAATTAAATGGCTTTTTAAACAGAACAGAAGGCATTAGGAATTCATCATCTTTTTGATCTTAACTGTGAGCTTATGCAATGGAGGCAGCTGTAGACCTGAAGAGATAATCTAATATGCCAGCCTCAGCTGTTACCAGTTTTTTTTAGTGAGAATTTTCTAGCTGGTGTTTTTTGACCTGCCAAGCGTATCTTGCATGTTGATTCCTCAGATCCTACCAATAAGATATATATTTTTCTTCAAGTTACTATTTTAAAAAAATCTGTGGAAGTATGAGTATATTGGTAGAAATACAGATAAACATGTAAATAAAAAAAAAATTCAGGAAATGAATGTTGTTCAGTGTAGGATCAAGTCAGATACCAATATTGTTCCCTTATTTCTTATTAGCTTTAAACTTTTTTCTTCTGTAAGGGATGACAGTAAGTTCTAATAAAGATGGCATGGGAATGATAGTTCGCAGCATTATCCATGGTGGTTCCATAAATCGTGATGGACGAATTAGTATTGGAGACTGTATATTGTCTATTAATGAGGAACCTACTGCTAATTTAACTAATGCCCAAGCACGGGCCATGCTGAGGAGGCATTCTGTCATTGGACCGGATATAAAGTAAGTTGGATGTCATACAGATTGGTAGAATTTCAAAAATGGTACGGATCAATTATATTGTCACTACACTTGAGTGTTTTTTTTTAATTCCATGGTTATTTTTAATTCAGTATCTTAATGAAGTTTCAGTATTAAACTGGATTCTACATTGATGGAAGAAGTTGAAATGTCTTCTGTGAATCACAACCGGCTAATAGATGTTAATGAGAATTCCAAAATTGCAATCCAATGTGGTAGTTTGATTATCCCATTCACTGGTTTGATATAATTTCATGGGCTCAAATAAATACGTGGAACTTGCCAGCCATTTGCAGTAAGGGAGAAAATGTTTGCCCGGATCACTTAATCTTACAAATATGTAACTATAATGAAAAAAACTCTCAACTTGATTAAAAAAATATTATTAAACTAAATCCTGAATTGCCTTCTAAAAATTAAAGCTTAGCAGCTGCTCCTTAACACCAGCAATGCAATTAGTATACCTGAAGAATATTCACCTTTAATGTCTAAGCAATGGAGAAAGTTGATGGATATATTTACGGCATGAAATCACCTTTTGGGGGAAAATAGTTTGTTAGATGAATGGGAGGAGCAAACGGCAGAAAGGATCAACCCTTTATTTCCAATTAATAGTAGCATTAGAGTGAGAAAGATTTGTATATTGATCTGGGTGACAAAAGGGCATTTAACACCTTTTTGAATCTATTTGCTGGATTCCTGGAGGACTCAGTGATAGTATTTGCATGGGATTTAAATTACATAATTTTTGTTCAGGCAGATCAACTAGAAAAAAACATTGGGATTTTATAAATTAAGCTTTGATGTTTTACCTCAGGTGACTTGAGAAATATTTCAATAGTGGAAAATGGTGAATGTAGAAATTATGATACATAACATTAAAACAGAAGAATTATGCTCTCAGTATATTTTTTACAAATATTAGGAAGAAAACTGTATTTTAAGTCTCTCTCTCTCTCTCTCTCTCTCTCTCTCTCTCTCTCTCTCTCTCTCTCTCTCTCTCTCTCTCTCTCTCTCTCTCTCTCTCTCTCTCTCTGTCTCTCTCTCTCTGTGTGTCTGTGTGTGTCTCCTCTTCTCTCTCTGTCATCATCTTTTCTTCCTTCCCTTCATATATAAAGATTTTTTTTCCTAAACAGAAAAGCAGATGTATAGCATCATCAGGATATGTGTGTCTTCACTTCTCCCTGCACCTTACATTTCTTTAACAATATCTAGAGACTTTTGCTTTTAGCGGTAGTTATAACAGCTGCCTCTAACATCTGCCAGATAATTACAGAGCTGATTCAGAATTCACCTGCCTTAACCGAACGTGTGGAGATGAATCTCTGATCAAGGAATAAAAGATTGATTGCGGTTGCATTTTTCATGCTTGTTAATAATCATTGCTATACACTCCAATAAAGAACAGATGCTTTCTGATGGGAGGTGTGGATAGAATAGAGGTGGAGAGGGGAAAAAGGAAAGTAAGCAGGAATGCACACTTTTAAATACGTGTGTATGCATCTCTCATTGAGTAGAAGTCACTGACATTTGTTAACACTATTGTAAAAAGATGCTGCGTCGTATGCTTCACATTCTAGATCTTCTCCAACACCTGCTGATGATCAGGCCCCCTTTTATGTGTGAGTATTGGCGATTCAAAAGCTCATTATAGCTCTGTGTTCCAACTTGTCTGTTCATTCATTCATGCTTTCATAACATCAGAAGTAGCTGGGATGTATCCAGATATAGGTACTGCATAATGTACAGAGACACACAGATGCTTTCACCCAATTAAAACCTATTACTAGATAAGATTACCTGATTAATTATTCAACTGCATCAAATCCTTCAGTTTGTGGGTATATTTGGAGATCTATGATGAATATAGCTCTAATCGGTTAAAAACATGCATTCATCTTCTAAAAGATAAGTTTATGGAGGCCAGGTTAATGGTTTAGATTGGAACAGGGAACTTGCAGAGCAAAGCTGTCAAACTTCACCCAGCATGACCAATGGAGTGAGATGTTGGGAACTATAATTCAGCAATTGCTAGAGGCACTAAGGTTTTGCACCCCATCTTATTTCTCAGACAACACTGTTTGCCAAATACCAATCAGATTTCCAACTTCTTTTTGTACCTAAGCAGTCCGGGATCAGGTTAATATGTGGATAGGGCATGGGTAGGCAACCTCGGCTCTTTTATGACTCATGGACTTCAATTCCCAGAATCAAGACAACTTTTTCTTAGGCTCATGCAGTGGCTGTGAGATCCTGGAGAAAGGCTTGGCTGCTTTGAAGCACCTTTTTGCCTTTAAATTTTAAAGGAAGAGTAATACTTAGATTTTCCATTCATTGGTCAGAGAGAAAATTTGGATTTTGGAGAGGAAAAGCCATTGTTGGAAACATCAGATAGTCTGCTTGCCAGGGTTTAATCAGATGTCCTGGGAAGCCAATCTATTAATATACTAGATCCAAAGGCGCCCTAATTGTCCATTAACTAAGGTCATCTACACAAGCTATGGAGCTGCAAAGGGACAAATTCCCTTCCTTTGATTTAAAAAGGAGAGAAATCCATCTTTAAACATCCATAGTGTAGAAACAAAGCAGAAATATCCCTGTTTCTTTGGGATCCATATTTCCTCCACCTATCCATCAGAGAAACGGATATCCTGAAGCTCTTTCCACCCTTACAGGTGGATGGCTAAAATTGGGCACAGCATTTTCTGGACTAAAAGTGAGGTCATGTTTCATTCTCTTCTTTAAAAGATACGTATTTATTCAACAGTTGTTAGAAAAAAAGTTATCTTCCTGATAGCTCTTATTAGCTTTTTGTTTCAACGTACATGGAACACAGCTGCTTGATTTTCAAGAAGTACTTCAGCTCTTCTCATGCCACATTGTGAAACTCCATTTCAGTTTAGAAATCCCAGCATCCTTCATATTTCTGATGCTATAATACAGCTTTTCAGATTTCATATGTCTGGGTATTATACTATTTGCCCAATTACCATTAGTTTAAGAAAGATTCAACATTTATATGATGGGAAGCATCAAATTCCAGTGCATTCTTCAAGTAGTAGTATGTTTTCAAGTTGCTTATCACTGACACAGCCATGTACTGATGTCTGGATTAATCTCACTCTTACATTTTTAGTAGTGCTTACCTTTTCTTTTCTCTACGCTGTAACTAAGTGAATCTTAACTTCCTTATTAAACTTTTACTGTGGTTTACTTTAAATGTTATCACAAATTTCTTTATTTGGTTTCTTTCCTATCATAGTATACATAAAACATATCTGCCTATTAAATCATGCATGGGGTTTATTTCTTTGTTGCATGACACATAATATTTACATCCCTATCTTCTCATTTTAAGCTGGTGCAGGATGAAAATTACTCTTGTCTTCGCTACCTTCTGAAGAATCAATGTACAATCGGTTTAATCCTTGATCGCTTTAGATTAGTAGTGTCTGCCTTGCTAGCTGTGAATTCTGAAATTTCTCATTTAATAGAAAGCTTTCTTTCTATAGTTTCTTTCAGCCAGTAGGAATTAGAATGCACTTCTGCTTGCTTGGCAGTTCTGCAGCTACTTCCTGCTTAAGCCAAGTGTTTTGGGAGTTACAATGAATATCCTGTATACTGCAGGGAAACGCAATTCTAATAATACAGGTATTTCTTATTTAATGACCACTATTGGGATTGGCAACTTGGTCTTTACATGAAGTGGTTGCTAAATAAAGCCACAGCTGTGCTTATGATCATTTCAGTTTCCCTTTGCTTTAAGGTTCTGCAAAGCTCACAAATGTAAGGATTAATTGTAAAGTAAAAGGAGGCAGTCACTAAATGTGGACTATGTGTAATGATTTTTATTTCTGAGCTGCCAGAGAGTACTTTTAATTTGTTTTCTTTTGGTTTGGTTTGATTTCACCAGTAAAACATTGTTGAATGGCACTAATTTAATGTCATTTTCATTCATAACTTTTTAAAGTTCGTAGTCTCCTTCACTGTTATCCTAGTTGCATTTTGCTTCTTTTTAAATATCAAATGTTTTAAAAGAATGATATTCTTTCAATATGTGTCATAATGTCTCTTGGGTACTAACTAATAATACTTTGCTTCCTTTATAAGGAATTGCCTAATCTGGGGATAAGCTTCATAGAAAAGAGAGGATATTTTGGCTTAAATTGGTATCTACAAATATTTCACATTTATTCATTGCCTGTCCAAAGTACCTAAGCTGAAGTCCAAAGAATAAAATAGCAATAAAGCTGTTTAAAATATTACAATGTCACCAAAAATTCTAGTTCAATTAACAGTTACGAACAGTGTAAAACAGGAAGTTTTAAATTCTTCGCTTCACAGAAGTGAGGTTTGAAAAATAAGAAAGTCACCTACAGAACTTCTTAGCTAGTAGGAGGAATAATAGATATTTGCTCAAGGTTTCCAGATTCAAGAATGAGGAAAAGTTAGAGGACTGCCTTTAATCAAAAATAAACATTATTAGATTCAGTTAAGGAAAAGACACTGTTTCTAGACAGTGAAGTTGCAGTGTGTTTGTTTCACAGCACAGAAAGCACATTATAACTGATACGATATTATATGATTATAATATAATACAGTACGTAATGCAATGCAATGCACATTGACCTGCATGGTTTGCATTTGGTGCATTCAAAATACATGAAAAGGAGGATTAAGAAGAACATACTTGTCCAATGCTACACTGTGAATTATAGCCTTAAAAATCTCTATTGCTCAATACTGAACTATATCCAGACATCTGCAGCTTTTAATTTCATGTTTACTTTTGTGTTGCAGCATTTGCTATGTTTCAGCAGAGCAATTAGAAGAGTACCAAGCCAGCTTAGGGCAGCAGCCAGAAGGAACAATGCCATTAGATGTTTTCCCTTCACACTCTGTGAGGTAATTTAGAATACTGTACTACTAATAAAAACAACTCCTTTTGCTTTAATTGCTTTAATTCAATCCACCCATGCATTGAAAACACTCTCCATGAATGGATGAAGAAAAATTGTATTGATATTGGTTGGAAAAATACAAATTTTCTTGTTCTTTCTTTGTGGGAGTGGAAGGGAACACTGGGTTATAAGTGTTTAGATAAGGGAACAAAAAAATTTAAATGCCGTCAACGGAATATGCAGGCTTATCATTTGTATCCCAAAGTATTTGTTTTATATTGACCCTCAATTTAACAGTATGACCGTGGGAATGGGGGTGTCTCTTATTGCCAATTGTTCATTAAATTGGAGAATATATCACTGGAACTACTTCTATTCTTTGCATGATGATGTTATTAGGCAAATTAAGTAATTGCATCAGTTTATCTGAATAATAATGATGTTATTCAAATGATGTACATTTGATACGAGTGATGTGAATCACTTCCAAAATTTGGCCTGTTTCATGCAAAGTCCATTTTATCAACATTTCTGCAATGTCCTGACTACTACTTAAGCTGGGACTTCAGAAAGTGTTCACACTATATTGACTTGAGATAAATTAACACAACGCTGATGTTTTGCCTGACATTATCTGTTAGAAAGAGCCACCCAATAATTTCCCACCAATTCTACTTTGAATAATCAAACTGTTGCTTACTTTAAATGAGGTGTAGGGAGATAATTTAGGTCTTTCTGTGGGATCTTGCAAACCTAATTGCCATTGAAATTGCCCAAGATATCATATTACTGGGGGGGGGGGAATAAAGGGGTTGCTACTATGAATGTAAGTAATTAGCATAGTTGTATAATTGCTGCAGGGAGTGGGGAGATATTTCAAAGCCAGAGCATCATTAGGTAAATTCACTGTTCGTTCCACTTTATGGAAACTAGACAATTATAAAGCCTAGTGTAATCTCAGTTAGGGACACCATATGTTTCATTTCACCTTATTTCCCTTCCCCATTTCTTCAGTACACATAGAAAAACAGTGAATTCATGCTAAATAGCCTGTAATATGTGTGCAGCTTCTAACATACCTGCCCACATTCCCCTGCTCCTTTTTATGCACTGCAATGAAAGTGGAACAGATGGTATGTCCTGGTTCATGTATTGTAGTAAGCCTTGATTTGCAGTTGGTTTTACCGATTATGCTTAGCCATAAATGCCTAATTGGATTAATACAGTATGCTAAATTAAAATCATGCAAATTACAGTGAGGCTTAGCATAGCATCTACATTCAGATTAGATGTATTAGAAACTTTGATGTAATCCCAAATTACCAAATGGAGGCTCCTGCCTTTGAAAAGTAGGAAAGGTTTTCTGGGGCATAAAAATTCTATTTCTTCCTCATATGGATTGAAGCGTGAAGAAGAATGCGAACAAAAAGTCTTACTAAGCTAGTCTGGGTTTGTGTTTTGGGAAGCGCTGTCATCAGCCTAATAGATGATTTAGTCTGAAATTAGGTGAGATACAGCATTTGTTTTTGTAGTGGAAAAGAAATCTAGTTGCTATTCTGCAAGATGTCTCTTAAAAGGACTACCTGTAAATTTAATATATATTAATTAATTAGAAATGTTTCCTTGGAAAATTCTGTGGGGGGAAAATCCAGTGATACAGTATGTTTCTCATAATTTCTCTCTCAAAAAAATGGAACTCTCCCTGAGCAGATTTTTGAGGTCTTTCAGAGGGCTGTATGGAAGAGTGAAAGAAAGCAATCCTGTTGTGTGAGCTGATGATTTTTCCTATTATATCAGATTATGGCTAGAGGGCAAAGATTAGTATTTCTCATTTTCATTGGAACGCATTAGACTGTGTTTTCCAATGTCTGCCTTCCTCCAAACTCCTGAAAAACCTGTTCTTTAAAATCTGACTTCTATAAAGTGTAGCAAGTTTCCACTTGGAAAACAAACAAACAAACCTCATCTCCATATATCCATATAACATTGGAAATGTGTTTGGTTATGTATATCGAGGCGTTTGATATTTGATCCCTGCCAGTGGGATCATATGGCTTACATTTAAAAAGATGAACAAGGCAATGTACAAATAATACTGATGTTTATGAATTCGTATCTAAGTTTTAATATTGTTTGCATTGATAAATCTCAGGATGTATCAATTTATTTTTTCTGTCTTTGCATAATTTCATGACTGGTCTAGCTGGTCTTATTTTTTTCTCTGTCCAATGGATCCTTTATTGTAATTGTTGCCTTATTTGCACCCATCTTGTTGTCATTGTTATATTATTATCCCCAGTGGATGTTTCTGTTCGTTTCAGGTTTTTAAAGATATATTGTGCTATTTACCGGTTCGTCAAGTTTTTCACATGTCCCAAAATATTAAAAGAACTGTTTGGGGGATCATAATTTTTTTTGATATAGAGTAAAGTTTGTTTACATGCAGAGAAATTCCAGAACTACCAGAACGTGAAGAAGGAGAAGGAGAAGAAAGTGAGCTTCAGAACACAGGCTACAGTAACTGGAATCAGCCAAGACGGTGCGTTTGCTTTCAGAGCTAGAGCCCAGTTGATCAGTTTGACAGTTTTAAAAGAGAATACATTTGTTAATGACTGTTCAAATTTACAATGGGACTGAAAAAAAGAGACAGATAATCATTTTTCACATGACCTTTGCAGGGTCAGTGTGGTGACATGATCAAAATTCAGATGCTTGGCAGCTGGCACTATTTATGATGGTTGTAGTATCCCGGAGCCATGGAGCCATCTTTTGCAACCTTCTGACAAGCAAAGTCAATGGGGAAGCCAGATTCTCTTAACAACCATGTTATTAACAATTGCAGTGATTCACTTAACAACTGTGGCAAGAAAGACCATAAAATGGGACAAAACTCACTTAAGAACTGTCTTGCCTAGCAAAGGAAATTTAGGGCTCAATCATGGTTATAAGTCAAGGACTACCTGTACTCCATTTGCTATTTAGACTTAGTGAATTCAGTGCCACTTGTTTTAGAAAGCTTTGTGTCACTACCATGGGGAAGAAAAGAAAAGATTTTCTGTCTTTGAGTTCCTAGTTTAGCTACAGTACCAATGGGATTAGGAAAAAAATTGCTATATGCCCATAGACTGTAGCTTTTGAACTTAAAACAGTAGTTATGTGCCAAAAGGAGATCATATAAGAGATAAAATGGTCTTAAGGTGTCTCTCATCATGTACTCATATTTACATTCCTATAATCTCGTTGTTCAACTGCAGAATTATCTCTTAAGAGATTTCACATCAATTTCAAGCTTATACAATAATATTTGCTTATTTATTTATGTTTGCTTACTACATTTTTCCTTCAAGGAAATTCCTTCTCCATTTCTCCTGCTGACCTAAAATTGTGCTGTGAGCTAGTGACTGACTCACTAAATTTCCCCGGTTGATGGTGGACTTGAACCTGGGAAAGCCTACCAATATGAAGACACAGATCTAAATATAGTGTAAAATCAATTAACTTGAACGCATGATGCTTTAGGCATGAAAACTGATTATTTCACCTTAGCCCAGTCACTCTCTGACAGTCCAACTTGCCTCATAGGGTTATTGTTGTATGGAAAATAGCAGAAGGAAGGAATATTAGGCATGTCTTGTCACCTTGAATGATTTATAAAAATAATTTTTATTTTATTTATTTATTTATTAAGAAATTTATTTGCTGCCCATCTTGTTCAAATGACTGGGCGACTTACAGCATAAAAACATTAAAGTCATGAGATATAAAATGACAAATCAAGTAAAATAAAATCATTAACCCAAGATAGAGAAGGAGAGACGGTAGGATTGACTTTTAATTAGTCAACCACAATTAGAAAGGGAGGATAAAAATAAATAAATAAAAATAATTAAATAAAATATACCTCATGAACAAGCCCTATAGCATGCTGCTGTTTTAATTTTAAGCATCTGGTTTTCCCTGTTTAGTAAAACCCTTTTTCCTGACTAGAATGCACCTCAGTGAATACAATTTATTTTTTTGTTGATTTGTCATTTGTAGGGTTGAGCTCTGGAGAGAGCCTAGCAAGTCTCTAGGAATCAGCATTGTTGGTGGAAGAGGTATGGGAAGTCGTCTGAACAATGGTGAAGTTATGAGAGGAATCTTCATCAAACACATCCTTGAAGACAGTCCTGCTGGCAAAAATGGAACCTTGAAAACAGGAGATAGAATTGTGGAGGTATTATGTTGGTTTCCATTTTTTTAAATGAGCTTCGAACAGGGTTGAGGAACTACGGCCCCTTTATGACTTGTGGACTTCAACTCCCAGAATTCTTGAGCCAGCCATGCTGGGTCAATAATTCTGGGAGTTGAAGTCCATAAGTCATAAAGGGGCCCTAGTTCCCCATCTTAGGACGTAATAATAATAATAATATTTTTGCACATTTCTGAGCAAAACTTTATTTTTGTAAGAATCCTTTATAAGAATATTTTTTGTAAAAATATTTCATATTTTTTAAAATGATTTTATTGGGAGCTGCCCAGAGTTTGAAAGATGGGTGGACATGTTTAAAATAAATTAATAAAAAATAAATACACCATATAGCGCCATCTCACTTTTAAAAATAACCAATGTTATTAATATGTGTTTACAACAGTGAAACACATAAACACAATCTTGATTTGAAAGGATGAATTATTTATCATTCATTTCCAAAGGTGTTTTATAGATTATGCCCACTGCCATGTATTTTGACTCTGAAACATTTACTTAGAGACCAATGCACAATTATGAGTAATATGGATTTATCATACAAAATGATGCATAGAATCCATTGAGTTTTCAGAAGAACCCTTCATATTCTTCTATCCTACTGCATTATACACTACCCTTGTTATATATGTTAATCATGCAGATTTATGCCAGGTTTATGCCAAAGACTGATAGTCTTGAATTTAAGATAATCCTAGATTCCAAACAAGAATTAAAATTATGTTACGTTTGAAGGATAGCCAGTGAAATCAGAGTCTAATTTAAGCTCCATATCTGAACCACTAAAGATACAAATTAAATTCCCTGACATAAAACAATGTTAAATTATAACTTACAATAATAACGTCCACTCTTAGTATATCCTGAATATTGCAGCCTGTTGACGATGTTCATGCATAATAATACGGTCTTGCTAAATAATGACATACTGCATAGGAGGGACTGAAATTTAGAAGAGACTGGCTACAGAGTTTTTGTTTGTTTGCTTATATAAAATAGAGAAATAGGTATAATTTTTAGAAGTTTATTTTTAGCTATGTGTACTCTCATGTTAAGGGACGCGGTGGCTCAGTGGGTTAGGACGCTCAGCTTGTCGATCAGAAGGTCGGCAGTTTGGCAGGTCGAATCCTGAGTGCTGCGTAACAGAGTGAGCGCCTGTTACTCGTCCCAGCTTCTGCCAACCTAGCAGTTTGAAAGCACGTAAAAATGCAAGTAGAAAAATAGGGACCACTACGGTGGGAAGGTAACAGCGTTCTGTGCGCCTTTGGCATCTAGTCATGCTGGCCACATGACCACGGAGACGTCTTTGGACAAGCGCTGGCTCTTCGGCTTTGAAACGGAGATGAGCACCGGCCCCTAGAGTTGGAAACGACTAGCATGCATGTGCGGGGGAACCTTTACCTTTACCTTTACTCTCATGTTAATCTTAGGCCTTACATTTTCAGGTGGATGGAATAAATCTCAGAGATGCAAGCCATGAGCAAGCTGTGGAAGCCATTCGAAGAGCAGGCAACCCGGTTGTCTTCATGGTACAGAGCATTATAAGCAAACCAAGGGTAAGGACACGAAATATATGTGTGTGTGTGTGTAGTGTATGTATGTGTGTGTGTGTGTGTGTGTGTATGTATACACACACACAGTTAAGCATTTATCCCAAATTTTCTAAGTTGAGGAGAACTGAGGCTTTGCTTCCTAAATCTTATATCATCCACAAAGCTAAGAGCAGAATTAAGTCGAGGTTGCAGTTAGTTCTTGATTTTGTGGTAGCCTGAAACACTTCTGACTGGAAACAGAAAATTGCACTTCACAGGCTATTCTGTTTAAACATTCAGAAAGTTCATGAAATATTTATGTGCTATAAAATCAGGGGTGTCCGATTCCAAAAGTTGAAGTCTACAAGTCTTAAAAGGGCCACGGTTGGACACACCTCTGCTATCAATGATAAGGGTAAGGTTTTGAGGATTTTCCCGTACTGTGTTGCTCTGGAGAACATAATATTACTAATGTAGCTGAGGTCCTGTTACTATTCCACATCTGTACGTATCCCATTTTGATTTCCACCCTTTTTAGCCATTCCTGCTAGAAAGGAATTGGGATCTGTGCAGGGGCTAAGCAATCCACACGAGGCTATATATTTGAAAGATTATGTGGTTGCCCACATAACGCCTTCTTTTTCCTTGCAATTTTTCCTGTACTTTTCATTTTGCTCTTAAGCATAAATCAGGAGGGAGAGACATTTACAGTGCAGAATCACTGAACAGCCCTCCATAAAAGGACATGGCTTTCAGCCACTTTGCATAGTCATTTTAATATTGTTGCTCGCATCACTTGAAACTATACTTCCTCTATGTAGATTTTTGTGTGTGTGCAACTCGGATGTTTGATTTACTGGGTCTTTCATAACTCTTGTTTCCCAGCCAATATCTCTCTATAGCTCTTTAGCATCCTCTGCTCCCGCTGGGCAGAAACTTAATAATCCATTTTACCATCAGTCATCACAGGTAAATAGCATGGATAATCCTGTTGAATGTTGGTGATTTGTATGCAGAACTAACAGAAGCTTGTGAATTTGCCGTGGCATGAGAAAATATATTTGCTTGCTGAATGTTGGTGATGTAAAAACGGTGCCTTTAGTTTGTGCTCTTTATCTGAAACCCTAATGGCTTCTAAGGGGATTTCCAATGTTTAGTCATAAGCAATCAACCTGAAAGCTAGCTGTATTTTCTTTTGGTAGTCACCTTCATGAAATAAAAAAATAATAGTAAGGTAACTTCACCAGCATAGATGGCTTCTTCATCCATTGGAGAGAGTTAAAGCATTGCTCTAAGGATATGAATGTTTTTCTGTTGATCAACAAATTTTAGCAGTTAACAATTCTTATTCTGCTTATACACAATAAAAGTGGTTTATGCATTAAATGTATAATTTACCAAGAGTGCAACAAATGCTCAAGCTGTTTTATGTTGGTTCAGAGCTATTGTAGTAATAGAAATTATCTTATTTGTTGGACCCATCTGCCTGTGAAATTTGAGCTAGCGCTGTTAGTGAAAGGAGTTATATGAATGCTTATGGGTGCTTTCTGATTATTTTGAATCATAGAGAGGTTCAGTATTTGGGAGAGTTTTGTAAATAAGGAATGATTAATGCCTGCCTGCATGCATGTCTCTTGTAATCCTATCATTCAGTGTTTATTACCTTCAATATGTGCTTTTAATGTTTCCACTTAAATGTGACATGTTTAAGGTGTCTTGAAATTATTCAAGTTAGGGGATTTCTCTTTTTAAAAATATGTATTGTTCAATTCTCTGAAGAAAGGGATGATCTGGTTTATTTGCTGAAACCTGTTTATACACAAGACTAAAACCTTCTGCTGTGAAGCAGAAGTCTTTCTTTAAGGCCTACTTGAACAGCACAGAGAAGGAGTTTCATGTAATAATATGAATTTGCAGAGTTCAGAGTAGAACATTAGGTGGTATTCGGCAGCAGCACAGCTAAATTTTGATAGTCCCCAAAAGTGACCTGAGGATTTACTGCTATTTAATGCAGTTCTTAATATACATATAAGCAACATCAAGTAATAATACTGTCTGCTTTTTCTATATAAGGGCAGCTAAGCTTTTCCCCCCTGCTCATTCTAATTATCTGGATTTTTTTTTCATTTTTGTGTTAAATTCTATCTTAACGCAAAAAATGTGTTTATTTGTTAGATGTATATCCACCTTTTGTTTAGAAGCTCAAGGTAGTGCACATTATGCTTGACTTTCTCATAGCGCCGTAGCTTACTCAAATGCAGCATGATCAACTTCTTTCCTATTGAAGGATAAAAAAATTAGGGAAGAGTGAGCAGTTGCTGGTCAGTGTCCCTGCCTTTAAAAAATAATAATAACAGTTCTGGCCTGTTATCTGAAAGGTGACCTTCTTTCCTCCAAAAAGTATTGCCTTGGAAATAAAGGGAAATATTTTAATTCAGTCTTTGAGGTAAAGTGGACTGATTTGCTCACAGACCTTTGCTGTATATCAGTGGCAATAAACTTCTTATAAAAAGTTTCTATTTGGAGCTTTTTGGTTGTCTTCTGCATCTTTCTTTCTTTCTTTCTTTCTTTCTTTCTTTCTTTCTTTCTTTCTTTCTTTCTTTCTTTCTTTCTTTCTTTCTTTCTTTCTTTCTTTCTTTCTTTCTTTCTTTCTTTCTTTCTTTCTTTCTTTCTTTCTTTCTTTCTTTCTTTCTTTTTTAGATTTATATACCGCCCTTTCCCGAAGGACTCAGGGCGGTTTACAGGGTATTTAAAACAAGAAATACAGAAGTTAAAAACAATTAAAAAAATTACATCAATCCCTGAAAAAAGTAAAAACCCCAATTAAATTAAAATTAAAAATCTCAGCCTGGGCCAGAGAGCTCGAAGAGCCAGGTCTTCAGGTCCCGGCAGAATGAACGGAGGTCGGGGGCAGTCCTGAGCTCCACGGGGAGCTGGTTCCAGAGGGCAGGCGCACCCACTGAGAAGGCCCTCCCCCTGGGTGTTATCCGCCAGCAATCTTTTACCGGCGGCACCCTGAGAAGACCCTCCCTGTGGGAGCGCACTGTTGAATCCCTTTTAAAAGGCTGAGGGCTCAACATTCTCACCAGATGTAGAGCAGGTATGTGTTTGTTAGTGTATTTCTTTTGAGAATGGAATCTATGTCTAGATGTGGAATGGGGTAGGCAACCTTGGCTCTTTTATGACTCGTGGACTTCAACTCCCAGAATTCCTGAGCCAGCATGGCTCAGCTTGGAAACCTCTCCCTTTTCCCTCAGCATGGTTGGCTCAGGAATTCTGGGAGTTGAAGTCCACGAGTCATAAAAGAGCCAAGGTTGCCTACCCCTGTACTAGAACCTTGCCAGTTGAATTGCTGTTTGCCATCTTCTCTTAAAAACAGTGATCCAAACATAGTAAGAAATCGCCCTAAAAGTACAATGTAAGAATAAACAACAATCTTAAAAAAAGGAAAAAAATGTGCAGACGTTTTAGGTATCAGCTTTATTACTTGCCCTTCCCTCTCACGCTTTTCCCCCCGAAAATGGGAGGCAAATAAAATGTCTTGTTTCCTATATTTTAAAGCTATAAATATATTATTTGCTGGAAGACACGGAGTCGTAAAATGAGCTCATTCTCTCGTTCTAACCTTGTTGAGTTTATTTTCTTCATCTCTGTTCCTATAGTGTGCAAACTTTAACCCCGGTGAAGAAATGTGGTAAAATTCTATTTAACAAATCTATTTTGATCTTCCTTTTAATGTCAGTGCAGAACAAGTAACAAATGTGCATATTTGCCCAGATAGGTGAATTCAAGGACTTATCCACATCCTGGATGGCATAATCACCTTAAACAACAGAGGAGCATTTTTGCTTTATTAGGAAAATTTCAGCATAAAAATATTTTTCCTACGATTCATAAAGCTCAAAAAAATCTAATAAGTAACATTATTAAACTATTAGTTTAAGAAGAAATCCCTATTTCTGTGTGGTGCCTACAGTATAATCACTTTCACATACAGGTAGTCCGCAACTTACAACCATTCATTTAGTGACTGTTCAAAGTTACAATGACACTGCAAAAGTGACTTATGACTGTTTTACACACTGACGACTGTTGCAGCATCCCCGTGGTCACATGATCAAAATTTGGGCACTTCACAACTGGCATGTATTTATGATGGGTTGCAGTGTCCCTGGGTCATGCGATTATCTTTTGAAACCTCCTGACAAGCAAAGTCAACGAGGAAACCAGATTCGTTCAACAACTGTGTTACTAATTTAACAACTGCAGTAATTCACTCAACACCTGTGGCAAGAAAGGTCATAAAATGGGGCAAAATTCATTTAACAGTTGTCTTGTTTAGCAGCAGAAATTTTGGGTTCAATTTTGGTTGTAAGCCGAGGACTATCTATGCGTAAGCTACCATTTGCTATTGGGCAAATGTTGATCATGCACGTGTGAATGTGCCTTATTATATGTGTGTTTTGATTAGCAAGCTCCTTTATGTTTTTATTTTTTTGTAGAACTTCCTTATGTCTTATCTGCAGTCCAACCCTTTCACTAAGCCTCCTGCCTTCAGCAGCACTAACCCTTTTGTTGACCCTCTGCAGTTCAACACTAACAAGGTTGGATTATGCCCGTGTGTTTGTGGTGGACTTGGTGAATATGTGTGTATCCTTTTTCCCTTCCTTTCCTAGACCCTCATTTAATAATAATAATAATAATAATAATAATAATAATAATAATAATAATAATAATAATAATAATAATAATGCTTCATATGCCAGTGGTTTGTTGGAAGTGAATATTCTCCATATTGAAATATGCCCATCGTACTCATCCCTCTCATCTCCTTCCATTGATTAAAGAATGGGTGGCCTAGAGCTAAATTATGGCATGGAGGTAGGAGAAATTTTGATAGTGTCCGACCTATCAAAGGATGATGGTCGGTCTTGTTGGAATCTTAAAAAGTTCGAATTTTAAGTGTAACTTTCTAACATGATTTGGGTTTACTTAAAGGGGAAATTTAGAGCTGAGTTAATTGGCAGAATGAATGGAGTCCTGTTACTTTTGAACACTGGACTTTGGAACTTTTGACAAAAACATTGATAGAAATATTTTCCCCCTTCCACAAATCCTGTTAGCTTGTAAAAAGTTAAATCTAGCAAGTATCGACTACAGCCAGCTAATGGTACAGTCTTACTCTCATGTATCTGGAGTTTAGCATTACGGCAACTGTAAACAGATGTTTGTTGAATGGATTGTAAGTGAATTGTTTGTTCAGTTAGAAATAGAAAGTTCTGTTTTTACAAGATCATTTTAGTCTAGTGGTTAAAGCACTCGGCTAGGAATCAGGAGAGACTGCCTTTAGTCCCACGTTAGCCATGAAATTAGTGCAGGTTTGCATCCCACCAGGCTCAAGGTTGACTCAGCCTTCCATCCTTCCGAGGTAGGTAAAATGAGGACCCAGATTGTTGGGGGCAATTAAGCTGACTTTGCAATAATGCCGCTTGGGGGGGGGGGGCGAAAGCCCTAATAAGCAGGCATATACATAGAATGAAGGCTATTGCTAAGCTTGTAAGCCGCCCTGAGTCTTCGGAGAAGGGCGGGATATAAATGGAATTAAAATAAATAAAATAAAAATGAAAACGATTGGGTGACTTTGAGCTAGCCTGTCGTTCTGGGGAAAACAGGAGAAGGAGAAAGGAGTATTGGATATGTTCACAGCCTTGAGTTCTTATAAAAATAAGGAAGGCTCCCCATATTACCTTTTTGCTCCTACCCATTTTAAGTTTTCATTTATTTTGAATAAGTCAAATTATTCAGTATATATCCTTATATATATATTACATTTCTGCATTCCCATCCTTTACTTTGACCCTCTGACAATTTCAAAGGCATCATCTTTGCCTTCTAAATATATCTGCTACTTTAGTGTGAGCATAAATAACGTTCATGTCATACCATGAAGAATTCAGGAATTCCCATGACTAAATTTATATCGGATAGTATTAATTGGAGAAAGAAAATTGATGTCTCTTTTAAGACATAACCCCCTTTCTCGGCAGTTATCCAATTTCAGACATTTTATTTCCATTCATTTCTTCAGGCCTCTCCACACATTTTCTTAAGGGCATGGAAATCAAATTCCAAAGTCAGATATGCAAAAGGCATCTTTTTAGTGTATTATTTGTTTATTTAAAATTTTCATAAGCACTTCCAATAGTGTACACAATTGAAGGAATGCTGTCTGTGTGGATCCAGCTAATGTATTGCATCCATTTTGCCCTTCATTCGTGCAATCATTCGGTCAATTTATACAGCCATCCATCTCGCATCAGTGACTCTGGGCAGCTCACAAAATTAAAAACCACGGTAAAATATAATAAAATACAAATAACCATAAAACTAAATCAACATGGAACAGAAAACATTTTTTTTCATTTGTGAAAACAAATTAAAAAATACTTCCTGCTCATTTGCTTTCCCACAGCAGCTCTTCTGTGCCATCTCCAGTACTATAGTATGCAGTATTTATAATAGCATCTGTCCATCCATCATGGAATTCCCAAGAAGAACTCTTGATCCAGGCTAATGTAATGTCTCTATCAGATTTCACCCCCATTTACTATTCCAGAGACAATTTGTTTTGATAAAAAACAATGCAAAATCAAGAACATAAATATCTTTTAGAGGATTCATTCGTATTCCTTAACATGTCCCTGTTTGTCCAGTTTTGGAACTAACATGCAAGGTTTTTGTGGTATGTAGGCTGAACAGACATTCATCTTCACCAAATTTGATTTGTAGTTTCCATCTCGATTGCTTTTTTTATTCTACTGTTGCTGTGTATTTTAACTTCAAAGTCCTGGGTTTTTTTTTTTCATCATCCCATGCATTTCGATTGACCTTAATTCCTCTCTGCCTTCTCAAACACTGTACTTTCCTTACTCCCCACAGGCATCCAGTCAGTCAGATTCAGAGCCAGAAAAAAAATCATTCTGCAATCTGCCTTTGCCACCTCCTTCGGTATTTCCAGCAATGAGCAGTGAAGTTGTGCTGCAGTCCTCTAACAATCATGTGGAAGATTTGGATAAGGAGGATGAGTTTGGATACAGCTGGAGTAAGTTAGTTCTTTGTCTGCAGTGTGATGTTTTCAATAGTTTTTCTTTAATTTGCTTGAGTAGTATCTGTGGTCAAATCTAACAGCTTTGTTGTTTCCTTGAGCCGTAAGCATTCAAGTCTGGGCCACAAAGCTTTAATATAATTGTGCTTCATGTGTAACGCAGGATTGATTGTGATTGTTACTAAAAGTATTCCTAAAAGTAGCATATAAATATAGAAATTATTTTTATAACGAAGGAAGGAATGATGGATAGATTCTGACTTTCCTGTTTTAAAAAATGAAGTGGCTGGGAGCCACTTCTAACTTTGGCAAGTGAATAGAAGCATATATTCATTCTTGAATTGTTTTGGTTGAGTTGACGTTAGGACTGTTGAATTCCAAAGTTGCAGTTCCTTTGCAATTTCCCAAGCTCGGTTTTGACTTCGCCACCCATTTGAATTTTGATGTCTTTATAATTAGGGAAAATCAGTCACCAGTATGGCAACCTGTCAGGAGATCTGCACATGGTAGAACTGGAGAAAGGGAAGACTGGATTAGGACTCAGCCTAGCAGGGAACAAAGACAGATCCAAGATGAGTGTCTTTGTAGTGGGCATTGATCCAAATGGAGCAGCTGGAAAAGATGGCAGGCTGCAGATTGGAGACGAGTTACTGGAAGTAAGTGTCTAATAGACTTAAATGAAATTTACTGACCTTAAGGACAGAAGAACAATTAATTCAAAACAATTAATTGGTATAAAATGTAGGGTTTAATTTAAACATTATTTTCATCAGTACGTCCCTTCTTTATATAAGTTGCACCTTCGAATCGGTTTTGGCATTTGGCAACTACATAACTAGTCCTTTTTCTTAAAAAAAAAGATTTTTTTATGGAAATGGTTTGCCTTTGCCTTTTTCCCACCTCTTAGAGAGAGTGACTGACTCAAAATCATCCAGCTGGCTTTGAGCCTAAGGCAGGACTACAACTAAAGTCGTAGACTATAAAATGTGACTTACAGATTATAGCATACAGAGACTGATGCCATGATGGTGGTGGTACTTTGTATGCTAAATGCAAAGTCTGTAGCTTTGGCTTGCTTCTTGAGCGTTAATAGAGAGAGGATCGTTTTGTTCCCTTGCTTATCCTCAGGAATGGTGTTCTCCTAGAGAGTTGTATAGCTCTTGTGTTCCTTGGTTTAAAAAGCTGTTAAAATAGCAATAGCACTTAGATTTATATACCGTCCCATAGTGCCTTACAACGCTCTCTGGGCAGTTTACATTATCAGCATATTGTCCTCTAACAGTCTGGATCCTCGTTTTGACCTTGGAAGGATGGAAGTTGAGTCAACCTTGAGCCCCATCAGGATCAAACTCCAGGCTGTGGGCATAGTTTGTCTGCAGTACTGCATTCTAACTATTGCTCCACCAAACAATGCTTTTCTTATGAATGAAAGCAAATATACAGGATAATGTTGCAATCTGGGTCAGACACTCGGACCAGAGGTTTAGTCTTCCAAGCTTTCAGGCTTGTGTTGGAGCCCATCCTCAGGGAACCTCTCTCCACCAGAATTGTTTTTCTTCCCCAGACATGGGTTAAGGTAGTTGGTAAGCCTCTTCCAGGCTTTTGCTGTTGAGCTGGGGTTTTTTTGCCCTTCCAGATAGGTTTTGTCTCTTTTCTGCTTTGGTTATTTGTTTGTTATACAAGTTGTCCAGAGTCACTATATAACATGGGCTTATCCATCCCTCCCTCCCTCCCTCCCTCCCTCCCTCCCTCCCTCCCTCCCTCCCTCCCTTCCTTCCTTCCTTCCTTCCTTCCTTCCTGAGAGAAAATAGAATACAGCAGCCAGAAGGGCATGAAAATAATCTTTGTGGGTCCAAAGATTTCATATATATATCTATATATCTATCTACAAATTATACCTTGGACACTAATGATGTGTAGAATGGGACCTTTACAAAAAAAACCCTTAAAGAACAGTCAAGATGATATTTCAAACGCAATCTCCCTAATAGACTTTGCCGGGAAGAGGAATTGCTCTCTTCTCTTTGTGCTGCCAGAAGCAGTTCTATCCACAGAACTTTGGAATATGTTTGGTGTCGTTAATTTAAAGATGATTAACCTTGGAAATTTAAGCAAAATATTCAGGACATTCTTGTGCAGCTATAAATTAGTCTGATTGCAAATCGTTTTGCAGTTATTTGCATTTATCAGTCTGCTTCTCCATGCCTTTGTTTTCATTTGGCAAAAAGTAAGCTATGAATCATTAGTGAAAATTCATGATAAGTGTTCCCACTGTCAGCCAAACCACTGCAATCAAGCAAAGGGCATTTTCAAATTCAGGAGAGAGGCCAGTACAAACCAACACTGTTAGGATTTCGATAACCGGGAAAATAATATATAAAGAATTCAGGATTAGTATCCACCATGGAATGACTGAAGAACACTATTAATAAGTTAACAATTATAATTAGTTAACAGTTTATTACACTGAATAAATTATAACAATAATGAGCTTTGCATGTGACAGAATTAGTTTGGGAAGAAATAATGAAATGTGTATTCTTGTCTCTTTGTACCCTGCTGATCAGATAAATGGGCAAGTTCTGTATGGAAAAACACATCAGAATGCATCTTCAATCATCAAATGTGCACCTTCTAAAGTAAAAATAATCTTTATCAGGTAAGAAACGTTTAATATTTTAGTCTTGTCCCAGTTCATCTTTCAAATAACGGGAAGGGCATCAAACGGATTGCTAAGGGTTTTCTTGAATTATATACCTGTTTTCAGAATTGCGGATATTAACTTCAGAGTCCTCCTGGACTGAGGTAGAGATCAGTCACCTCAATCAATCAATCAATGGCATTGGCATCCTTCAGTCTCGAGAGACTGTGTTATCGTGCTCTGGAAAGAGGTCCTAAAGCAGCATCTGGTGTGGCTAGAAAGGCCAGTTCGAGAGTGGCGGTCCCTTCCACACCGAGGACAGATACAGTCTGTCCCCTGTCCAGTCCCCAGGTTTCACTGGTTCTGGGACTGCCTCTTTGCCTCAGCCTGCCGCGCAAGTGTCTCTTCGAATTGGAGAAGGCCATGCTGCGTCTTTAGCCTCCAAGCTGAGCGATCAGAGGTCAAAGTTTCCCAGCTGTTAATGTCCATCCCCAAGGCCTTTAGATCCCTCTTGCGGATATCCTTATATCGCAACTCTGGTCTCCCCCGGGGGGCTTTCCCTTGCGCTAGTTCTCCATACAGGAGATCTTTCAGAATCCAACCATCAGCCATTCTCACGACATGCCCAAGCCAGCGTAGACGTCACTGTTTCAATAGTGTATACATGCTAGAAATTCCAGCACATTCCAGGACTGCGCTATTCGGAACTTTGTCGTGCCAGGTGATGTCAGGAATACGTCGGAGACAGCGCATATGAAAGGTGTTTAACTTTCTCTCCTGCCGTGCGTAAAGGGTCCAAGACTCACTGCAGTACAAGAGTGTGCTCAGGACGCAGGCTCTATAGACCTGGATCTTTGTATGTTCTGTCAGCTTCTTATTAAGCCATACTCTCTTTGTAAGTCTGGAAAATGTGGTGGCCGCTTTACCAATACGTTTATTCAGCTCAGACCTATCAATCAATTAATAAATAAAGTAGATTTTTTTTTACTAAAAAAATTAAGAAGCATTATTTAGATATTAAAATTTTAAAGAAAACCTCATCCAACACCAGTTCTGTAGTATTAAAATTTTGTACTTTTTGTATGATAGAAACAAAGAGGCTATCCATCAGATGGCTATTTGTCCTGATAAATCAGTGGCATCACCATCTTCGTCTTCTGGAATGGGTCAGCACGAAGAGGTACAGTGTATATTCAATATTCCGTCTTAATTTAGTGATTGAAAAAAAATGCTACTTACAATGTTTTCCATTGAAAATAAATCACAAGGCAGAGAAAATTTTAATTTAGAAGTAACTTCCTATAGATATTTTGAGTAAATTTAAACGTGTTTCTTTTATAGCTATTGTGAATATATATTTTTAATGTATTTATTTTGTTTAGGGGGAAGTGAACATTTCAAGGTCTAATTTACCAATAGATCTGACTTTATATAAGAATGTTCAAAATGTGGAACTACCTAAGGTAAATACATGTATTTATGTTCTGTTCGTATCTTTGTAGACCTAAATGAATTTCTGGCTGTAAATTTTTTTCATTCTGATGCAGACGGTACAAATGAGGTAAATCACCTCATATTCTATTTATGTATTTATTTACACACACACACCGATACCTAGATATGACTAAGCATGCATGAGAACATTGTTTGATGGGCTTAAGTTTCCCAAATGCTTTTTAAGTTTCTGTAAAATGTAAAACCTGAAGTGTGGCTTAAAATTTATCTGTATTTAGTTTGAAAAATTTAGCTTAAACTTTATTTGTGTAGAATTTGCAAAGACAGAATTCCTAAAGTATCATTTTACCATTGGCTAAACTCTTCAATAACGGTAGTTGCCCTTTGTGATTCTTTAGGATCAAGGTGGCATAGGTATTGCTATTGGTGAAGAAGCTACCCTTAATGGTGTAGTTATTCAGAGCTTAACAGATCATGGTGCAGCAGGAAAGGTAAGCTCAACACTAAAAATGATTTTTTTAAAAAAAAAGTACATTTCCTCCTCTTTGACCTGAGTTAAAGTAGTTCTTTGATTTCAGGATGGCCGAATTAAGGTTGGAGATCAAATTCTAGCAGTGGACGATGAAATAGTTGTGGGCTATCCTATAGAAAAGGTAATTGAGCAATGGCTACCCTAGGCAGCTTTTGAAGATTTGTTTTTGTCGTAAGCTGAAATGCTTGATTATTTTATTTTTATTTGTTAGATTTGTTGGCTACCGATTTTATCACAGGGTAACTCTGGGCAGCTTATATGTTAAACAGGATAAAACTATATAAAACATGCATATAAACCCAAGTGAACTATTATAAAAATATAAATTATCAACTCTAACTTAAAGAATTGAAGAGGAGGAGTGCATGTGGGATTTAGATACTTCCTATGGGCCTAGGATGGTAGCATTGTTCAATTTTCAAAACTCAATTCCTATCTCACATCTCATGGAAGACACCTGTCTAAGAGAACATGTCAAACAATCAGATAATTGTTGATCAGGGTAAGAATCACTGATGTTTAATGAAATATTTAAAATATCTCCTTTGAAGAATGAATGTGTGTGTGTGTGTGAGAGAGAGAGAGAGAGATTATACACACTTTTTAGTTGATATGTTGGCAATCATCTCTTGGCAGGGAAAACAAGTTATAGAAATGGGCATTCAGTCAAATATTTGTTCACAGACATAGTGTTTGCTTTTCTCTTAACAACTTCGCTATAATAGTTCTGCTGAATATTATACAGCCATATGTTTGTTTGTTTGTTACATGGTAATTTGTCTGATTCAGTATTTCTTATGATCTGTTTTATTATTTCAACAAGTTTATCAGTTTGCTGAAAGCATCGAAGCCCAATGTGAAACTCACCATTAGTTCAGTTGAATCCGAAGGCCTGGCAGTTTCCCAGCCACTATTGTCAACTTACAGTACCACGTTGAGTGAGGGAACCAATATCCAACCATTACCAATTGTTCCATCATCTGAGTCACCAGAACCAGAGTTAATTAAAAGTAAGAATTTTCATTTACTCCATGTTAAAAAAAAGCACATCACTGTACTGTGTCCATATCAATATGCGTGTATGCACACAAACATTTACCAATTATTGAATCAGCCGTTAGCCTATATGTCATTGACTTGGTACCTCAAATGTCCTCCTTTGTAAGATTTAAGCAAGTTATATAGAAATCAATATGTTCTTTCTTCCCCTTTCTTCTTTTTGGCCTTTGGAAGTTCAGATAGTCTTGAATTTGGGAACCACAACTGAGCCCAAAATTTCTGTTGCTAAGTAAGACAGTTGTTAAGTGAGTTTTGCCCCATTTTATGGTCTTTCTTGCCATATTTGTTAAGTAAATCACTGCAGTTGTTCAGTTAATAACAGTTAAGCGAATCTGGGTTTCCCCATTGACTTGGCTTATCAGAAGGTTGCAAAAATTGATCACATGACATCCAGCACTGCAACCGTCATACATATGAGTTAGTTGCCAAATGTCTGAATTTTGATCATGTGATCATGGAGATGCTGCAATAGTCATAAGTGTAGAAAACTATCATAAGTCACTTTTTCAGTGCTGTTGTAACTTTGAGCGGTCACTAAATAAACTGTTGTAAGTTGAGGACTGTCTTTATAATTAGCCAGTTGTTCAAGTAGAAATGTTTGTATGATCGTTATATATATTCAGCTGTAAGACAAATTATCACTGAATTTGTCCCATGGTTAAACATGGCTCTGTAATGGTATGACATACGTTATTATAATACTGTTTGCTGAAATACTGCAGAAATGCACCCCAAAGATGGTTTTCATTTAAAATAAAAAACTTTATTGAGGAAATGTATACCTTACAGTTGTTGATGTTCTGGTATATCCTAATTCCACCGGGGACATATATCCATGGACCTTATAAAACCCAAGTTATGGGGTAGTTGCTCTCAACATGGTTTGCAAAGTAGAACTCTTGATGTAAAACAACAAACTAGGTATCTTAGAGTCACAGATTATAACCAGTTCTTCTAATTTGTATTTTTAGATGCAAGCAGGTCTTCAACTCCAGCCATGTTAGCTTCTGACCCAGCCACTTGTCCAATTATCCCAGGTTATGAAACAACAATCAGTATCTCCAAGGGACGTACTGGTCTTGGGTTGAGCATTGTAGGAGGAGCTGATACATTACTGGTGGGTAAAAATGGTTTTTGTAATCCCTATACAATCTCTGGCTAACATTCCTAACACAAAAAACAATGTTCCATTGAATGTAACGACACTTATCCTCAGATATGTGGATGTAAGATTACACTGTGAGACTTATATGAAGTGACTCAAATAAATGAATTTAAATACAAGATACATTATCGGAAGTAAATTTAAATCCATAACTGCATAAAGCACTAATACCTTAACAGTACCTTAACCTGTGGTTACATTTCATTCCTATTCATTCCTAGTTGTATTAAATATTTCCTTTTTTTTGAATCCATAAGTTACTGACGTTTTTAAAACGTTAGGGTTTTTTTTCTTTCTTTTTATCATATTTTGAGTTTCTTGTTAATGTTTCTTATTTTTTGTGTATAATTATTTCTATAATGTTCTATAAAATTTTCTGATTTGTAATATTCATTTAAGAGGTACATAATTAAGATCTCAAGGGGGAGGGCGCACAGTGACTTAACAGTTAAGACACAGCGCTTGTTGACCAGAAAGGTTGGCAGTTCGAGATTCAAGCACTGCCTGACAGTGAGGTCCTATTACTTGCCCCAGCTCCTTCCCACCTTGCAGTTTGAAAGCGTGCAAATGCAAGTAGATAAATAAGTACCACTTTGGTGGGAAGGTAACCGCGTTCCATGTGCCTCGGCATATAGTCATGCTGGCCACATGACCATGGAATCGTCTTCGGACAGTGCTGACTCTCTAGGAAACGGAAATTTAACACCATCCCCTAAAGTGTGATGTCTTGATCCTCATACAGACACACACAAACGTACAGTGAGAGTTCAAAAAGGTGTTTATTCAACACCCCCCTCCCCAAAACAGGTCTTCAGAAAGTACCCATATTGCACAGGTTTGGATTCCAAGCTCAGCATGGCAAAAGTCACTGAGTAAACCAAGTACAACGGGCACACACGAAGTCCAGGAAAACAATTCACAAATCAATGGGTCAGGATACACAGCACGAGCACACAAGGCACAGAGCTGGGCACATTGATCCAGCAACACTCAAGTCCTCTGAGCAGGATTAAGTAGGCAAGGTGAGGCCCTTCATGAGGGGTGAGGTTGCTTCCTCATGAGTAGTCTAGGCTCTAGCCAACCGCCATTGCACCTGTCTCGTCTCGTCTCCTCCTTACGTGTCCTTGGATCAGGAGGCGGTGTGGGCTCTACCACCTACTAGTTGCTTACGGTCAGCAGTTGCCCCCGGTCCTCGCCTGGAGCTTCCTGGCTAATTCGCTGCAGCTTGCCTCACTCAGCCTCAACCTGTTGCTTGTCCGACGCACCAGGCTGAGACTGTTCTGTCAGGCCCTGAGTCCTGATTTAGGCGATTGTGCAGCTCCACGTTTTCCAACTCAAATTTCTCCTCCTATTCTGAACTCGCATCCGGAGAGGGATCCCAGAGTGAATCCATGACACTGAGTTGGATACGACTGGATAGGGGAAATCTTTCCCTTTAAAAAAAAAAAATTTAGATCTCATTTCTCCATTTTTCCCTATTCTTAGTGCATTTCCGTCTTTAGTTTCTAAAAATACATCGCAGCATCCGAAACCTATTTAAAAATACATTTGCGTAGAGGTTTCTGAATCTTAATGTATGTGTGTGTGTGTTTTCCTACATTGAAAAAAACTTTACTTTTAAGGTAGTTGCAATACATGGTTACGAAGTTAAAAGTGAGTGATAGAATCTTTCAAATCTACAGGGAGCAATTATTATCCATGAAGTATATGAAGAAGGAGCAGCATCCAAAGATGGAAGACTCTGGGCTGGTGATCAAATCTTAGAGGTACAATATTGAGCATTTTACAACTTAACAGTATCCTCCTGTGTAGGAAAGAGAAATGATGGGGAGAAAAAAGAAGTTGTGGAGATTTATGTAATTTTTGTAGTAAGCTGGCCTATGTATTCAGCTTTCGTCATCTATCCATTTTAGGTGAATGGTATTGACCTAAGGAATGCAACACATGATGAAGCTATAAATGTCCTCAGGCAGACACCACAGAAAGTCCGCTTGACTGTTTACAGGGATGAAGCCCAATATAAAGAGGAAGACATGTATGATGTTCTGAGTATCGAATTACAAAAGAAACCAGGGAAAGGGCTTGGATTAAGTATTGTTGGGAAAAGGTGGGTACACAGCTGATTAAATATAGTTTATGCCAGTAACAAGGTTTCTAAGAAAAGGCAAAGTTAACTTGGTCCAAACCCAACCAAAAGGTACAGAGTAGAGGTATAGTTTTGACATATTCTTGACTTCCTGCTTAGCTATGAAGTAGGTCTGTATCAGTTACCTTCTGTATAAAAATAAGAATTATTTTCAGATCCACTCAATAAAACTGATTACTAGAGGATTTATTTATCAGGAGTGCCTACAAACTAGACAATATGTGCTGTTTTGTGCAATGAAACTGACATCCTGGCTTAACTGTTCTGGTTGGGTCATAGTCTAACAGAACCGATAGCCAGAATATTTGGATTGTTCTAGGTTTTGTACAAGAAAAAGTCTGAAGTCCTTTGGGTAAGTAAGGCAAGATTGTTGTACCTTAGACCACTTTTCCTTTGTCTTCTGTGTATCCTGTGCACCAACCTGGTCTAGTTGTCTACCTATTGCTACCTTTCAATTTAAGGTGTGGCATATCCTACAAGCCAATCCACCCTCTTCCCCTACTGGTAGATTACAGGAATTTTTTTTCCTTCTAGTACTAAATACAGCTGTGTCTCCCTAAGCCAAATTCTTGTTTTTGTGGTTATAGAAAGAAAGCTATTTGGGTTTTAAGAGGCACTTTATTTAGTGCCTGTGACATAATCTTGGCGCTCAAATTAATTTCTGTGGGTTTTTTTAACCAAACAAATTTATGATACGTTTTTAATAAGTTTTTATAAAAAGAGATATTATATAAATGCGAAATATGTAGAAATATCTGTCACAATTTTATAAAAACTTAAAATTAATATTAAAGCAGATCATTAGTATTTTATTGTATTTCATATGATCATAAACCTCTGACTGATGATTAAAACAGTGAATTGGAGTGCATGTTTACAAATTTATTTATTTATTTATTTATTTATTTATTTATTTATTTATTTATTTATTTATTTAGATTTATATACCGCCCTTTCCCAAAGGACTCAGGGCGGTTTACAGGGCATTTAAAAGAAAGTCAATACAAACGTTAAAACAAATTAAAAAAGATTAAATAAAACCCTGAGAAAATTAAAACCCAGTTAAAATTAAAATTAAAAAATTCTCAGCCTGGGCCAGAGAGCTCGAAGAGCCAGGTCTTCAGGTCCCGGCGGAATGAACGGAGGTTGGGGGCAGTCCTAAGCTCCGCAGGCAGCTGGTTCCACAGGGCAGGCGCACCCACTGAGAAGGCCCTACCCCTGGGTGTTACCCGCCGGCAATCTTTAACTGGTGGCACCCTGAGGAGACCCTGTGGGAGCGCACTGGACGAAGGGAACTTGATGCTGGCAGCAGGTGTTCCCTCAAATATCCCGGACCCTCGCCATTTAGGGTTTTATAGGTCATCACCAGCACCTTGAATCTCACCCGAAGGGCAACTGGAAGCCAATGCAGCTCGCGGAGTAGAGGTGTTACATGGGAGTATCGGGAGACCCCCATCACGACTCCCGCGGCTGCATTCTGCACCAGCTGAAGCCTCCGGGTGGTCCTCAAAGGCAGTCCCATGTAGAGAGCGTTGCAGTAGTCTAAACGGGAGGTCACAAGCGCATGAGTGACTGTGCGTAGGGCATCTCGGTCCAGGTAGGGTCACAACTGGCGCACCAGGCGAACCTGGGCAAAAGCCCCCCTGGTCACGGCTCCTATATGGTCTTCAAAAGTGAGCTGCGAATCCAGGAGGACGCCCAAGTTGCGAGCCCTATCAATGGGGGGGTAACACCTCACCCCCCATCGTTAGAGATGGAATAGTCTGGTTGACCCGAGATGCCAGTATGCACAGCCACTCAGTCTTGGCAGGATTGAGACGAAGCCTGTTTCTCCCCATCCAGACCCGGACCGCTTCCAGGCAACGGGACATCACGGCGAGGGCATCGCTGGGTTGCTTTGGGGTGGAGAAAAAAAGTTGGGTATAGAGATTAAGAATCAAATTTATGAAGTTCTGCACTGTTTATAGACCAACTTATACATATGACGGGGCTGTATAGAAAAGTCCAAATAAGTAACTAACTAAAACAAACATACATGAATATTGCATTTGTAGAAATGACACTGGGGTGTTTGTGTCGGACATTGTCAAAGGAGGTCTGGCAGATCTGGATGGACGGTTAATGCAAGGAGACCAGATATTAATGGTGAATGATGAAGATGTTCGAAATGCTAACCAGGAGACAGTGGCAGCCTTATTAAAGGTACATTAGATTTGATATAAAATGATATTAATTCAGAATCTGATCCAGATCTTCTTTGGTTGAAACCCCAACTGTCGCTCATCTTTGATTTGATTTGGGTATAGTTATTTTGATAAAATCAGATAAATATATTGGGATTACAAAACCTGGTTAATACAGTGTATACAGCAGCTGTATACTCCTCATTTAATGACTACCTCAACTAGCAACCATTCACAAATGTGATAATCATAAAAGGTAATAAAAAAATTCATTTTCCAATCAATGTGAACCATTACGACCAAATTTAACGCTCTCGACCATAATGCATGCCGTTGTGAATAACAATGGCGTAGCTGCGTGAGAGAACTTTATTTGATCTTAGTGATCTTAGCAGCATTCCTCCCCCCCCCCCACCCCGTTTCTCTGTCTCAGTCACATATTCACTTAGTAACTATTTCACTTAGCAATCTGGTTGCTGGAATAGAATTCAGGAGCTAAACAAAGAGTGGGTTTTTTGTTACTTTTCCATGAGTGATACTAATCCTAGGATAGGTGTTTCCCAGTATAAATCAGATGAGGGGGCTGAACTGAGCAGTTTAGAAATCTTTACCATACTCACCACTTTTAAAATTGATACATGATATTTTGTTTAGATTTAACTTTAACTGGGGTACTTACCAGTTGAAAAAAGTTATTATTTAAACGACTTCTTCAGTTGTGGCTTGTTTGTAGAAGAAAACAGGAAGCCTGAGTGTTCAGTGGTCAAAATGAAAAATAAGTCGAGCGTTAGAGGTTGAATTTCATTAACAGTGTTAAGAGAAGAGATAGTGGAGTTGGAAGATATTGATGTTGGATTTTAAAATTAGATTTTGAGCTGATTCAAATTATGCAAATTTTTCAGCTGGCAATTGAGTCCAAAGGCAGGCTGTCTTCTTTCAACTAAGATATGTCTTTATTGATCCCTGATCAAGACAATTATCTAACCAATTGTGTCTCCTTCGTAGTGCTCATTAGGTGTTGTTAAACTAGAAGTTGGAAGAATAAAGACAAGTTCATTCCATTCAGAGAGGAGACTCTCCCAGAGCAGCCAGGTTTGTAACTATTTGCACTGATTTCATTTGGGAAGAAAAAAAATCAAACCAGTTATGACATTATAAAAGTTAGAGAACAAGGAAAATTCGATTTTGCTGTGTCATGATATTTCCGTAGAATATTATCAAAGATAATATAACCCACAACTAAATTCCATAATTGGTTGAACCAGCCCCTGTTCAATATTTCTAAAAGTGATATTTAGGAGAACGCTTCGCAAATTGTGTGTGTCAGAATTTTATCTACCAAACACACTGAACAACAAATTGTCATTTTTATAATTTTGGCTATCACAGTTAAAGCGGAGTAAACCTTCAGAGCTGCATTGGTATAGAAAGAAGTATTGGGGGTAGAATTGGTCATCATCTTTCTAATGACTTTACAATACCACCAGTTAGGACAATTGCCTAAGAGCTCTATTCCATAGGGGGGAAAAATATGGGTCACATGGAATCACGAATGCTTCTTCGAATACATTTCCTTCTACCTTTGTTCAATATTTAAGCCAGGCCAGACAATTTTCCAAATCCACTGTTGTAGCTGAATATATTGTAGCCTGTATTATTTTTAGATCCAGATTTTTTATCTTTGCTCTTATAGAAACCATGTCCTGGATCCAAACTGGTAGGTATATTTCCAGAAAAATTATGTGTGTGGCTAAAATATTAGATAGTATATTGGTTTAAAAAGGAGGCAATGATTCCAGAATAATTTTGATGTGATTATCTAAGGTCAGTGAAGGAAGCGGCAGCTTGACATCATTCAGCTTCCCAGGGGGTGGATCCAATCCGCCTGAAAGTTACGAAAGCACTCTGAAGAAGAACTGTTGTAAGTTTCAGTAGTAATTATTTATATTATTTATTATATTATATATTTCGGTGCTATAAAATAAGTGATGTTCTAATTGTGACCAAATTTGAACAACCTTTAAAATGATTTTTTTATAAGTACAGATAGTCCTCAAGTTGCAACGGCAATTAGGATTTCCCTCGCTAAGCAAAGCAGTCGTAAACCATCACATTGTATGAGTTCATCGCTTAGCGATGACAGTCTCTGCAGTCATAGTCAAGCGAGGATTGTGGGACATTAAGTGAGGAACCTGCTTCCAGCTTCCTGCCGCCTTCCAACCAAAGTCAGTGGGGAAGCTGGCAGGAAGTCACAAATCCTAGGTACCTTGCAAGCAGGCTAGCAAACAGGTACGCAACTGCTGCTGGGTGCAAATGGGTACAGGGTAGTGCCCGGGTGGCCAGGGAGGCATGGGGCAAGTGCAGTGGGGCTTGGGATGACTGGATCTGGGTGAGGGAGGTTAGAGAAGGGTTTGTGAGTGGTGGAGGAGCCAAGGTATGAGCATGGCAAGGCTTGGGGAGGGTGCGTAGGCTGGGGATGAATGCAGCAAGGCATGAGACAAGCACAGCAAGGCTTAGGTTAGTTGCTGCCTGTGGAGAAGGATGCGTGAGTGGCGGGTGAGATACAGCATTAGCACAGCAAGACTAGGGAAGAGTGTAGGGTTGGTGGAGCACAGTGCAAGCTCAACAAGGCTCAGTGAGGTGGTTGGAAGCGGGGGAGGCACAGTGCGAGTACAAAGCTCCAGAAGGGCACCAGTGGATAGCCAGTGAGGTGGTGCAGAGGGACTGGGGACTTGGCACTTGGGTGGGGGAGACTTAACTGAGCAACTTGTGACCTTCCCTGCTGGCTTCCCCATTAACTTGTGGGAAGCCAGCAGGGAAGGTTACAAATCACAATCACGTGACTGGGGAAATGGCAACCATTATAACTTCCAGACAGTCGGCAAGCCTCTGGATTGTGATCACACGAATGCAGAGGTTCAAAGGCAGGCATTTCTATAAAATAACCGAACCATTTTTTTCCCCACAGTATTGCAGAAAGGAGATGAGCACCAACCTAGAAGCATTTTTCTATGTCTATCCTGGAAACAGAAGCTGTCTGTGGCTGAGAACAGAAGCTACTGTTATCTATTCTCAGCGATAGATACCTTGCTCTAAAAACAAAGTAGCCTTTTAAAATGCGTGAAAATTCAGCGGTTTGAAATAGAAAATTACAACCGTAATTTCTGTGTTTTTGATAGTGGCGTCTGAAATACAAGGATTGAGGACAGTTGAAATAAAAAAGGTAAGTATGTTCCAACACATTTAATAAAAGAAGAAAGCATTGGAGGGAAATATGCTGAACAAAATTTTTGGTGAGAGACTAGGTTTAAAAAAGAAACTTGAATTTATACCTAAACAATATCACTTTTTTTAATCCTGTGGGATAACATTTAAAAAAAAAAAATTCCTAACTTTTGGGGGGTGATTGTTCCCTTAATTAAGAATGGTATAAACTTTGTTCTGAAATGTCTTTTATCTTTCAGAATTACGGTTATTGCTTTTTCTTTTTATTTAAAAAGAGATCTGCCAATAATACGAACATTTACACATCTGTAGGGGGGAGGTTTTTTTTTACCATAATATTTTTTTTTAAAAAAAACAACCTGGTACTTTCCTGGTCCACTCTGTATTACAAGCCACCCAATTCAATTTGAGCAGCTTCAGAGCCTGTTCATCACAGAGCAGGGCAGGCCTGTTATTCAGGAAACAGAAGACCACAGCTCCCTTGAGGAAGCAGAATGATTTGCATGACAGTCCATGTGGGCGATGTTTGTTCGTAAACTTCATATGATTTTGAAACATAGCATAGTAGGTGTGTTGCGTGTGCACGCGTCTTTGCGTGCCCTAGCGCAGCGAGACTTAACAGCAATCTTAAAAACCGACTTTAAAGAATAATTTTCTAAAGGAAACTTTTAAAATGTACAAAAGGCTCAAAGTAGGCAAACTGCATTTCCTCCTTTCCACCATAGAAATTTTTATGAAGCAGCATGATGCTTCTGCTCTCCAGTTGCTCTGGAGAGGGTGTAAGAGGCAGATGGTCACCCCACCTGGGTTTTTGGGTGTTGATGCTTACATCCTGGAGCTCGCCGGTCAAGTTTCCATTGCAGCACAGGGACAAGAAGCAGAGATGTTTTAACTTGGTCTGCAGAAACAAACTAGCTTTGATGAAAACCGTGTGCTAGAGTGAATAATGTAAAAGATAACCTTCAGTGGCAAGGTTCACAAATAGTTGTTCACTTTAATCAAACGCAGTGGTTGCCTACTTTTTCTGTGAAAAACTGATCAAGTATGATAAGTTACTAGCTCCGCCAGCTCTGACTGGATAGTGGGGAATGGAAAGATTTATACTACTTGCAAATCTTTCCATTCCCCACCATCTCAGGAATTCTGGGAATTGAAAGTCCACACGTCATAAAGGGGCATTCGTTCCTCTCCGTTTTACAAGATTTAGGCCTGAAACTTGACAGCTGCTGTTTAAGAAGTATTACTGTTCAGGCTAAGCTTATGTAAGAATGGAGGCTATCAGCTCAGCCTTAAACTAGTTGGATGCTTTCATGAGTAGTTCCCTCTCCAAGGTAAATACATGGCAAGACCCAGTCCTAAATCTATCCAGGCGTACCAATCCTCTGGCTGCTGTGTGATAACTTCTTGGAATTACTGGGAATGCATTGAGAGTAATTCTTTCCCTGTTGCACTTGCAAGGAGATGTTCTCCTGTTCAAGATGTGGGCAGAGCTGAGCTTTAAAAATTGACATTAAAACAGGGATTTTACTGTTACTCAGAACCTTTCCCCAAAAGAGAAAAATCCATATAAAGAATATCCCCAGAAAATGCCCACTCAATCTAACTTAAAATCCACCTGTATTTTTAATTCAGGTTTGCTGATGTCCAGTGGATAGGAAACAGTTGTTCATTTTTAAACGTAATAAAACATAATAAATAGGGAATAGCAGATAATCATTTTCCTTATTTTTGTTTCTGGTACGTAGTACTGTTTCAATATTACAATATTCAGAAAGCTTTGGTACATAAATTACTTGAGTACTGATTATATTGTCCACTGGCATTATGTTTTTAATCTTTCTGAAATTTGTTTTAGTTACTTTTTAAAAAAAAAAATTAAGACAGCTTTTGAAGCTGCTGTTTACGTAACATCAGATTCTGCAAGGCAAAACAAGCGTACTTAAAGTTGTGGGTAAAAACATACACTAGAGGGAGCATGATTTTATAGGATTATAGTACTTTCCTTTGCTAATGAAAAGGTATATTTCACATACAAATGGCATTTAAACGTTTATATTTCATTTGTTTCTTAATGAGATTCAAAGGATATTGGCGATAAAGAAGGAATCAAACTAAAAGCTAATGTACGCTGAAATCAGCCAAGATACGGAGCAATTTTTGTCCAACACTCACAAATCTCTTCCGTTTACAGACATAAAAATCTGAACCATTCATTCAAATACTTAGTATAACCTTCCCATTTTGGAAGGCTATTTAGATCAGTTAAAACCTCCCCTAGTCTGCAAACAGTGTAGAGAGTTGAGAAAAAGAATTACCTTCATCTGTTTTCTTTTTGATCATACAGAATATCTCAGAAGTACATTTTATACAGACTCTCTTGGACAATACATGATAAACAAAGTAATCAAGTTAAATAGAAATGAAGCAGCAAAACAATAAGCACAGATAGTATTTTTTCAGCCTCTCAGTGGTCTCTGCAGGAACCCTTGATTGCTTATGAAGGCAGTCAAAGAGGGGCCTTAATCTGATTTCTGAGCGGAGGCTATTTCCAAAGAAAACGTAATAAATTCAAAACACTTAACGATCTTCAAAAGTATCCCCATTGTTATGGAATTTATTGTGCAGAGGTCTCCTTGTGCTACCAAAGAGTTGCACAGACAAGGAAGGGCACTGAGAGCAGTAAAAGTCACACACAGAAATACACTGAGTTCTAAAAGCAAAAAGTATTTTACTTTGAGGTGGTGTAAAAACAAAAATGCACAGTCAAAAATAAACAGTCCAAGTCATAATCCAAACTACAAAGTCTTCTTACCGGTCCAGAGGTCAATACACAGTTCAGGTTTACAACAGTAGTAAACCAACAGCAGAGCAAAAACAGTAATAGTAGAGATCAGTGAATTCAGAGAGAGAAAGAAGCTACGTTCCTAGCTTCCTCTTATGGCCATGAGAACACTTACACACCCATTGGCCAATTAACAACTTAAAGACATAGCATTATGGTTAATATATTTTCAACCCAACATTGTAGGCTAACACCATATGCCTAACATTCTCCCCTTTGGGTAGAATAATATATAACTCTTACAATCTTATGCACATTCTTTCACAATTAGCATTGTGTTTCACAGCACTTTGTACCTTCGTAAAATGGTCTGCAATATTTACATCAGATGGACAATACTCTAACTGTATTAATTTATCTTTGACACATTGTCTGACATTTAAATAACGAAGATCAGTATGTTTAGATCTTGTTCTTACTGCAGCACTATTAGCCATCTTTATCGCAGCTTGATTGTCCTCATACACAATAAATGGATCATTTACATTTAAACCCATATCTAACAATAATTGTTTGTACACTAGCAGTTCTGTACATAACACTGATAGACATGAAAATTCAGCCTCCATTGTAGATAAGCTTATGTGCTTTTGTCTGATGGACTTCCATCCAATCAAAGAATCACCCAACATAACAGCCAACCCTGAAGTAGATTTACGAGTGTTTGTATCAGAGGCAAAACTTGCATCTGCATATGCAGTAAGGATTAACTCACGATTTGGCTCTAGATATAACGAGTAGTGAATAGTCTGCTTCAAATACCTTAATACTCGTTTAGCTGATTGCCAGTGTCTAACAGTAGGATTATTGTTGTACCTAGCTAATTGATTTACACAGTAAGAAATATCAGGTCTAGTCCAATTACTCAGATACATAAGACTTCCTATCAAAGATTGGTACATAGTCTTATCAAATACAGGACTCTCAACATTAGTGTCCTTAAAATCCATAGCCATCGGAGTTTTTGCTGGTTTACACATTTCCATATTGTATCTCTTTAATAACTGAGATATTTTACTGGCTTGCGACACCTTAAAACCCCTATTTGTTTTCACAATATCTAACCCCAAATAGTGGCTAATTTCTCCAAGATTTCTAATTGTGAATTTATTTTGCAATCTTGAAATGATAGTTTGTGCTTCTAACTCAGTTTTTGTTATTATTGCAATATCATCTGTGAATAATAAAATAAAAGATAATGCTCCGTTGTGTTCCCTTCTAAACAAACAAGGATCAGCATTACTGGCTACAAAAACCTATTGCACTTAACTCATTAACTAAACATGTATTACACTCATAGCCTGATTGTTTCAATCCATAGAGGCTTTTCTTTAATTCCCAACAATCATGGTCTCTATCACTGGTCAATCCTGGTGGTATTCTTAAATAAATAGTATGTTGCAATGGAGCATGTAAATATGCAGTTTCAACATCTACATGATTAACCATATATTGGTTTTTAGCCGCCCATACTAAAGCTGCTCTTAAAGTAGTTGCCCTTAGACTGGGTGCAAACACTTCGTCATAATCCTCAGTAGTTTGGGCAAAACCTTGTGCAACCAAACGTGCCTTATGGGTTACAGTTCCGTCTACACCCTTCTTTATTTTATATATCCATTTACAACCTATAGCTTGCTCACCAGGTGGCAGTTTTGCTTTCTCATAAACGTTAAGATCCTGCAAAGACTTCAACTCCCTGTTCATTGCAGCTTTCCATGATGCCTGTTCCTTTTCAGGATACATCCTGATCTCATCATAGTTAGAAGGCTCTACACTAACTTGACATACTATACTAGCTTCATAGCGATCAGGTGGATGTCTGATACGCATTGAACGCCAAGGAATTACAGGGCTTTGAATTTCTGTCTCCTTTCCTTCCTCTGATTCATTTTTTATCTCCCCTATCTCCTCTTCATCTTTTATATTTACAGGAGATGCATTATCATTACTAGTTACGTTATCAGAGGAGTCCTCAAACACTAGAGGATCAGTATTAACAGTTACTTGCTCTAACCTATCCCAACCAACGTGCTCAAGGAATTTTGCACTAGCACTGTTATATACATTAGTTGTGCCTCGTTCCCAGAAACGATAGGGTCTGTGATTAGCTTCGTAACCTACGAAGTATAATTGCCTAGCCCTATGTTGGCCTTTACTCCTGAGTTGTGCAGGAATGTGGACCCAAGCTGGGGTGCCAAATGTGTGCAGGTAATCAAGGTTTGGTTTTCTACCATGCCATATTGTATATGGTATTTTACCAGTAGAAGTATTAACAACTATATTCAGAACATGGTTTGCACATTTTGCTGCCTCCCCCCACAGTCTATCTGTTAAGCCAGAATCTCTTAACATGGTTCTAATCATGGCTTGTAACGTTTGCCCACGTCTCTCAACAAAAGCATTATGTTGAGGCCTATAAGGGGCTGAACGTTTATGCTCAATGCCAGCTGATTCTAACATATCAACAAAACGCTTGTTTGTAAATTCAGTACCATTATCAGTAATTATACACTGAACCTTTCTCTTTGTTTTTCTCTCCACGAACTTCAGCCAGTTTGCAAATTGTTGGAAAGTGTCTGCCTTTGACTTAAGCAGATAACAAAAACCATATCTAGAGTAGTGGTCCAATATACTTAAAATATAACATGACCCTCCTAAACTTGGTTTCATGGGTCCAATTAAATCAGCAAACACAACTTCCAAAGGAACAGTTGTTTTGAAGCCGTTTATCCTGTTTGCAGGAGTTGCCTTGCTCTTTTCCTGATTACAGGCATTGCAATTCAAATACTTACTACATGGCTTCAGTTTAACTCCCTCTACTAATTCCACTGTTTTACGTAGTGAGTTAAAGTTTACATGCCCTAACCGCCTATGCAATAAATGTATACATTCATCATGTGGCTTCTTGTTCTCACATATTGAGTTAGCTTTAACTGTACTAACCTGGTTACTTGTGAGAATGAATAAACCATCTTTCAAATTAGCAGTTACACAGGTTCCATTCCTCTCAATAGTGCATTGCTCCCCTCTGAATGTTACCACAAACCCAACTTTAACCAATTCCCTTACAGATAACAAGTTGAATCTTAGTTTAGGTATATATAACATAGGTAACTGTTCATTAATGCATGGACAATAGGAATTACCTTCACCAGAGGCCTTCATCCTCCAACCATTTGCCAGTGAAACATATTGGTTGCTGTTTTTCATAGTAACAAACCTCTTTTTCTCTTTAGTAATGCATTGTGAAGCCCCACTATCAACAACCCACAATTCATTATTTCTGGATGTTGGTTCATCAGAAACAGCCAAACCAATGCCCTTCTTAGCCTTCCCACTGCTATTCACATTCTGTTTTTTACCCTTTCTACAGAATTTGGCTATATGCCCTGTAGCCCCACAAGAATAACATTTCTTGACGTTGTAAGCAGTGGTGAATTGCTGCTTCTCTCGTGGCTGTGTCTCTCTCAGCTGGTCTCTGTCACGCCTTCTTCTGGACTCTTCCAGCAGTCTCCTAGTAATGTTAGTCAATGTCAGTTCCTCTCTGGTCAGGACTTCCAAAGAAGAAACATACCCATCATAACTCTCATCCAAAGATGACAGAATAATGTAGACCTGATGCAACTCTGAAAAAATCAGCTCCTTTTCATGAAGCTCTTGAAAAGTTGCCTTCATGTAATTTAAATGGGTCAGCATATCTCCATTCTTCTGCAGACGAGCCCTAAACAGCTTACGTGTAAGGTGTATATGTGCACCCACACTGTCACGAACATAAAGCCTTCGCAAAACGCCCCAACACCTAGCAGCAGACTCCTCACCACGAATATGGACAAGCTGCTGGTCATTCAGTGTTAGTCCAATAATGCAAAGAGCTTTCTCATTGCTACGTTTAAAGTTGTCTAACTTCTTTGCATCCTCTTCATCATCTGGATCCCAAGCAGTAGTATCTGGTGGGTTATTTACAACAGTCCATAGTCCTTCCTTGCGCAAAAGCAAGCAGCATTTCGTGGACCAGGAAACATAGTTTGTCCCATCCAACCGGGTTATCCAGGAGATGCCTGACAACTGTTCTTGTGCCATTTTACACCAAAAAGCTAACACAAACTCAGCTAGGAATATTGTGTGTACTTACTCTCAGTACAGGCCTGGGCCCATAACCAGTGTTATGGAATTTATTGTGCAGAGGTCTCCTTGTGCTACCAAAGAGTTGCACAGACAAGGAAGGGCACTGAGAGCAGTAAAAGTCACACACAGAAATACACTGAGTTCTAAAAGCAAAAAGTATTTTACTTTGAGGTGGTGTAAAAACAAAAATGCACAGTCAAAAATAAACAGTCCAAGTCATAATCCAAACTACAAAGTCTTCTTACCGGTCCAGAGGTCAATACACAGTTCAGGTTTACAACAGTAGTAAACCAACAGCAGAGCAAAAACAGTAATAGTAGAGATCAGTGAATTCAGAGAGAGAAAGAAGCTACGTTCCTAGCTTCCTCTTATGGCCATGAGAACACTTACACACCCATTGGCCAATTAACAACTTAAAGACATAGCATTATGGTTAATATATTTTCAACCCAACATTGTAGGCTAACACCATATGCCTAACACCCATGCCAAGTGATTGCCTTCCAGGTGAATAGTGATGAGTCATGAGTCAATATAGCAAGCAGTTAGGCATCCTACCTGCTGCAGATAAGGATGCAGCTGACACACCAAAGAAAGCTGGATAATAGCCCTCCTGGCAACGGCCTCCGTGTTTCCTTCTAGCAATGATCATGACTCCATTTTGGTTTGTCAGGTGAATTGGCCATTGGTTTTGAAAAGGTGCTTAAAAATAAGGTCAGAGTTCCCACTTAGCCTGCTGTACCCTGTAAGAGATGTAATGAGCATAAAGTCTCACTTTGTGACTTTTGCAGGTAGATGAGCGCATTAACGCCTAGAATTCAATTTGTCTTCTACATTAAGGCAAAGCCAGCTGATCTGTCATGGTTAGAACCTGCCTCTGCCAACAGAACAAAGCAAACTTCTATTTCTTTTTATTTATTTATATTTCCTATTCCTAAACTGCCCATCTCTTTCCATTTGTTCTAACAGGGCCCTTCAGATTCTTTGGGAGTCAGTATTGCTGGAGGAGTAGGAAGCCCTCTTGGTGATGTTCCTATTTTTATAGCCATGATGCATCCAAATGGAGTTGCAGCACAAACCCAGAAATTGAGGGTAAGAAGAAAATTGGAAATGTTATGATAGACTATTCTTGTTTCAAGTAACCTGGTCCAATATTGTTTTTATTTTTGCGTTAATCAGATAAGACAATGGTAAGTAACTTGGGGTGTGTTGGCTGCTTTGTGGCCTCTAGCCACTATTTAATGCAGGGATTTTCAAACTTGGCCCTTTTATGACTTGTGGACTTCAACTCCCAGAATTCCTCAGCCAGCGTGCCTGGCTGAGGAATTCTGGGAGTTGAAGTCCACAAGTCATAAAAGGGCCAAGTTTAAAGATCCCTGATTTAATGGCTTCCACATCATTTCCAATCATACTAATCAAGTTCAGTAGAGCAACTATCAATTTTGAATGACACAGTGGTATGATTGTTTGATTTGATGGCTAAAAGATGTAAAATGGAGGTTGTAAAAGGCTATTGTTCTGAGATGGGCAGCCATATAAATTATTTGAATAAATTAATAAAACTTTATGAAGCTCAGAATATCTGTCTATAGTTTAATCCCTCATCTTCGCCTAAAGGACAAAAATGGCAGGATTTTTTTAAAAAAACATGCTGTTGTATCATTACCATATCACCTGTTGCCTTCAGGGGTCAAGAAGCTTTAGTCAAAAGAGCAAAACGTGAGCTTCTGTTCTGTGTGGATTGAACATATTTAATGTAAATAAAGGTCATCTTTACGAAAGAGAATGCCATCTTGGGTACAAGATGGTTCACCAATAAGTGACTCAATTTGGAAAGTTCCAGTGAAAACTGCAGCAATGGGAGCAACTCTTCAATTTGTCCAAGGGAAAAAATGTTGCTTTTATTTCTGTATTGCCAGTCCTCAACTTATTACTGGTTCTTTAGCCATTGTTTGACAGATCCTCCCCAAAAAACTAATTACAACTCAGATTCAAAGTTCTGACAGCCCCCCCTCTCCAGTCACCTGTCCACATTGGGTGCTCAGCCACTGGCCCACATTTGCGACTGCAGTGTCCTGCAGTAATGTGACTACTATTTACAATGTTTTTCCCAGAAAAAACATTTACTTCTGTTTTCTGGCAAAAAAAATGTTCCATAATGAACAGTGGGTTTATGACTACCACATTCACTTAATGACCATGGCAAAAAAGGTCATTAAATCAGACGCACTCACATGGTGCCCTACAGTATTTTAACATCATGATTTACAACTGTAATTGCAGCCTCATTTATTGTCTTTAACTGTGGAACCATCTGTATGATCACACTAAGCCGCTAAGTTGTATTGTTTATATTATAAGGCCCAAATTTAACCAAGTATGAGTTATTCACTACAACTAAATCAACCACAATTTATTATATTCAAGGCCCACTTTTTAATTTTAGAAACATGGAAGATATTTCCAGTTATTAACATTGAGCCATAGCGTGGCGGTATATATTGGGACACCATAACAATTTTTGCTTGTTTAAAAAACACCCTAACTCTTGCAGTGTAATGGGAATGAAGGTATTAATGACTTTGAAATAATTTGGTATGATAGATTATTTCTCTCCCCCTCCCCCGGGTATCTCATCTTTCATCATCTAGGTTGGAGACAGGATTGTGAGCATTTGTGGAACATCCACTGAAGGCATGACTCATTCCCAGGCTGTCAGTTTGCTGAAGAATGCTTTGGGCACCATTGAGTTACAGGTAGGAACGTTATCTGCAAATTAACATGTAAAGGAGGTAGAATTCATCTTCCAATTATTCACATTATGATTTATATATTGTGATGTCTGTCTGGAATCATATGCCAGCCCCATAAGGTAGGTCAGATCAGGAAATTAACTGCACAGGAGGCCACAAATTATTTTTACTGAAATTGGTTGTAATAACAGAATCATGCAAATATGCTATTTCTCCCCTTCTTATACTACAGTGAATCTGGGCTGGTTTTTTTCTTTTTTTAAAATACTTTATTACATTTTTTTCAAAACATAAACTAAAAATACCAAACAAAATTATTAAGGAAAAGCATAAGAGGAGAGAAGGTACAAAGGAATAAAAAAAACCCAAAGAAATGAAAAATAACTTCCAGTTTTCTTTGATATAGTTACAAATGTGTATATAAAAATTCAACAATGTCCAATATTTCTATAATCGTAGTCTTAAATCATCAAATCACAAAATATATCATTTTTATATTCTATATTATTCTGTATTGGTTTTAGCAATAAAAAATACATACAGTATATCCAAAAGTGCTTTCCACGTAGAAAAAGAAAGTGAGACAAAGTCTTTTCTTTAAGTTAGTCAATTTTGCCATCTCAGACAGTTCTATTAACTTCAGCATCAATTCTTTGATTATGGGAATCTGTAAGTCTTTCCATCTCTGTGCAAGGAAATGTCTGGCTACAGTTATATATAGAACAGTTACCAGCTGCTTATCCATCAGATCTAAACAAATAAACCTCTTGATTTCAGTTGTATATTTGTTTTAAGAATTCTCTTAATTAAAATACATATTTCATCCCAGTAACTCTTAGCTTTCTTATGTGCCCATCTAAGGTGATATAAAATGCCTTCATTGGAAATTACATTTCCAATGTACGTGTCAAACCTGACTCGACTTTGCTGGCAGCTTTGCCAAACAGTGACGGGAGGAGGGAGGTGAATTTCGAAGATGGGTGTGGGGGGGGGGTGGCTATGTAATGCAAGTGAACCTTCTGTTGCTGGAGAAACGTTATCTAACAAGGCTGATTCATGAAGAATGTTTGACCAGGGCAGACAGTTTTTTCCCAAAGCAAAAGAACTGAACTCGGTGATTTACGAACTGTGGGTGGCCCAGAGGGGAAGAATCCCAGAACTGACTTTGCTTCTGCCGCGCCTAGATAGATTTTTCAGTAAAGCTGCACTCTTGATCAATCTAGAGCAGGGCTTTTCAACCAGTGGTACGGGTACCACCTGTGGTAAATTGGCACCTGGCAGGTGGTACGCGACCATCCTAGAAAAGTGGTAGCGGGGGAGGGAAATGAGCTGAACCGGTGGCAGCACCGCACAAGCCTGAGCAAGAGATGGCTGGAGTTGCAGGGCTGTCAGGGCTCAGCAGAAGCGCCAGGCTCCAGCTGAAGCTCGGCGCTGATCCTGGCAGAGCCCAGAAGAAGCGCCGATCAGCTGGAATGTTGCAGCATCTCCAGGGTCTTGTGATTTACATTCAGATGCTTGGCAACTGATTCATATTTATGACGGTCACAGTGTCCCAGGGTCATGTGAAGTGACCAAAACCTGCTGCAACCACCCAGCACACGGGGGTTGGGGAGGGAGGGATAAAAACCAAACACCCGCCACCCCACTCCTGCTGCCAATCCTCAACAGAAATGCTCACAAAAATGAAAACCTTGGACAGGAAGAAGAGCGCCACCGGGCAGGCAGGCAGGTGTCTTGCTCGGCTGTGGCTTGGGGGCCACTTTTCTCAGTGCCATTGTAACTTCGAACAGTCACTAAGCGAACTGTTGTAAGTCGAGGACTACCTGTACTTCATCACCTTTTTCCTTTTTTTTTTTTTTGCTCATCAAGTTCTTGACACCTTGCTAGGTGACTGGTGGTACTCGGATGTTGCCATATCCTAAAAGTGGTACAATGGGTGAAAAGGTTGAAAAGCCCTGCTCTAAAGAGCTGGGACTTTCTTTCATTGAAAGTGCCAAATGGGACGGTTGACAATACGTTTGGCCCGTATTGAAAATTTTATCAGGTGTTAAATATCAGTGATACATTATATTACAGAAATTGTCTTTCAAATTATAGTTCAAAGTAAATTGCAATCTCTTACTCCACGTGTTCCCACTGCGGTAGCATTACTGTATCCCAAATATTTGGCCTACTTAATCGCAAAGTCTTCTTGTATATTCATTTTACACTTCTTGGCAATGACATGCTCCCCCTTAGAACACAAATTCAGTTCAAATTCAGTTCTCTCTTTTGTAAAACTAAAATTATTCTTGTTCAAACTTAAATCTTTTTAATACCCCAACATAGGCAAACCATTGACATAAAACCATCCTTTTCCAATTCTTCCCTTGTTTTTAATTTAAGGTCTCCTTCAGAAAATGTCACTAAATCTGCCATAAATCAACCAAGTTTGTGTGGCTTATCATTTCTCTTCTATAACCATATCTCATTGTTATATGCTTCAGAACTATTGTACCCAGGCAATAGTTCACATATATTTTCATCAAGGTCATTTTTACTTTCTACATCTATATTTATAGTACTTTTTAAAAGCTAAACAAGAATCTGCAATCAGCATGTTCTTTTAAGGTACATTTAGAGCTTAAGTTGAAGCGCCAGATATTTTACATCATCACACAGGTAAACTTGCTTTAAATAGGCAAGCGTCTGTCCAGCCCACTGCTGTGCAAACATCTGTTAGCTGATTCTTCATGTGTGATCAGCTGCAGTAAAAAAAATATATGTCCCAAAACATCTTTATTTGGAAACCAGGCATATGGCTAATGTTATCATACTAGCAGCCTGTCTTGGGCATTTATATCATAAATCTAGCATTCTGGACATCATTGCTATATTTAGGTGTTTAAAAAAACGGTTATAAGCAGGAATGTGTTTCTTTAGGGACTAGGTTCTATTTGCAACTAGACATAATAATAGCGGCTGTCTATATGCCACGTGTATTTATGGAGGCCTAGGGATTTACATGTAGTCCTTCACTTATGAAAGACCCTCCCCCTCCCCAAAGCTACTTATGACCTGGTTTCACACTTATGGCTGCTGCAGTGCCTACACAGTTGTTCACCCTTGTAAAAAATGCAGCAGCAGCTGACACTCTCCCCCACCCCCAAAATCAGTTTTCCCTGACCGATCCCATCAGTTCCTTGCAGGCCTTTGGCCTGCTCACCACCCAGTTATTCAGTCACCCAAGCTTGTGGGCCAGGCCTTCTTCGCATCCTGGGCCTACAAGTTCTGAAGCCTGTAGAGAACCTGAGGGGAAGGGAGTGGATCAGGGTGTGTGTGCCTGAGAGGATTGGAGAAGGCCTTGGGAAGCCCAGTACAGGCAGATCTGGACCTGCCCTAAGCCTCCCGGGGCCTCCCCCACACTTGAGGTACCCGTGCTCGATTGAACAAACCACACATTCATTTAATGGCCATATCGGGGAAAGCAGGACGGGGGTGGTGGTCATTAAGGGGGAGGTCATTAAGCGGGTCCCATCTCATTTAATAGCCATCACCATTTGTAATCATAACGGGTAGGTTCCATTTCGGTCATAGGTTGATTACTACCTCTATAATTGAGAAATGAGCTTGCTGTGGAACCCAATTACCTCCATTCAGATCAAATATGCAGCATTCTCTGAATTTCTCTTCATGTTCAGAAAGAAATGATTCTTTCTGCAACTAAAAGAGCTAAGCAGAGCACTAGTTGAATGATCGTTGTAACATGCACAAAGCAATTATTACCTAATTTCAACCAAAAAGTGGGCTAAGAGAAAAAAATAAAGGGAAGTGAAACTGAACAGATATTAAAATCAAATAAGCTTGCAATACGTAGCAATAAAACATGTGGCTTAGTTTAAACTTGAGGACAAGATGCATAGCATGTGGAAATGAGTGAGTGAGCTCAGTAGCTGGCTATGTATATTATTTGAGAAATGAAGACAAGCTAAACACATACAGGAGCAGAAGAAAACTAAACAAACAGTTGCTTTGTAGGTATAGTTATGCCTCTTAATGAAGCTTGATTATAGCTCTATGCCTTTAAAACATTTTAAAGAATATAAAAATTCAGGCCAATTTTTGTTTTTGTTTTGTAGGGCTGTGTCTGTCTTCCATATAATAATCTGTATACTTGTTTGTTTATGTTTAACACTAATTTGCAGGTTGTAGCTGGTGGAGATGTCAGTGTCATAACTAGCCAACAGCGGGATCCACCAACATCTAATCTAACATTTTCAGGTCTAACTTCAAGCAGCATCTTTCAGGATGATTTGGGGTGAGTTTATCAACTTAATAGTGGTTAATATGGATTTTTCCAACTTAACTGCCAAATCCACAGTAAGAAAATGTACCTAAATTGAGTATCAATTCTACTTAAAATTTGCAACAGTCTATTGCAAGCTTGTATGTCAAGATTTTTATAATTAGGGAAGCGCTTTGAGGCTCCATTCTTTCTGTGAAGATAACAAAAATATGCCACTGGAAGGGTTTAATACAGAACACTGGTAATAAATAATAGTGGAGCAGAAAAAAAGAATTGTCAGCCCAAACCAGTTCATTGCAGGATGAAGACGTCTTTGTTAAAGGTTATTTACTGGTGTGTGTGTGTGTGTGTGTGTGTGTGTGTGTGTGTGTGTGTACACAGATGTATATTAGACAAGCATGTTTAAAGGATTTATTGCTAAGGTAAACAGTGAGACACCTTTTTTGTGTGTTATAGGCCACCCCAGTACAAAACCATCACTCTGGATCGAGGTCCGGATGGCTTGGGCTTTAGCATTGTAGGTGGATACGGAAGTCCTCACGGAGATCTACCCATTTATGTTAAGACAGTATTTGGAAAAGTAAGAGCTTGATACCAAATTCATTTACTAACTAGATATTATGTTTTAAATCCAAACAATCCAGACTTTAACATGGTCCTTTCTGTCTTCTCTAAAAGATTGATTCTGTGCCACCATCAAGTCTGTGTTGATCCTTAGCATCTATATAGATAATCTAAGATACTATCTGGGATTGGTGTGACCGAAAGCAAAGTATTATACAGTCAAAACCATCTAGAATAGAGGTTTTCAACCCTTTTCATCTCATAGCATGCTAAACTGGAATTACTTTTATCTATCTATCTATCATCTATCTTACTATCTATATTTATTTATTTAATTAAATTTATTTAATTAAATTTCTATACCCCCCTATTCCTGAAGGACTCAGGGCGGTTTACAGGGCAGCATAAAATACAATATAAAAGATAATATAAATTAAAATAAATTAAATTAATTAAGCCCAACAATTAAAACAATGTTTAAAAAGCTAAAACCCCTTCAGTCCAGGCCAGATAGATCGAAAAGCCAGGTTTTCAGGTCCCGGCGAAATGAACGCAGATCGGGGGCGGTCCGGAGTTCCGCAGGTAAATCATTCCAAAGGGCAGGCGCGCCCACAGAGAACGCTCTTCCCCTGGGAATAACCCGCCGGCGTTCCTTAACCGGCAGTATCCAGAGAAGGCCCTCCCTGTGGGAGCGCACGGGACGAAGGGAGCTTGATGCCGGCAGCAGGTGTTCCCTCAGATAACCCGGACCCAAGCCATTAAGGGCTTTATAGGTCATCACCAGCACCTATATCTATATCATCTATCTATCTATCTATCTATCTATCTATCTATCTATCTATCTATCTATCTATCTATCTATCTATCTATCTATCTATCTCTATCTATCTTATCTATATCCATTCATCCATCCATCCTATCGAAAGTAGTTGCAGTTTAGCACAGGGGTGTGGATTTACATATATACACACACACACATATATATACACACATACATACACTACCCTGGTAACAAAAGGTTCGGAAACCAACCCACAAGCTCAGAGAACAGATAGATAGATAGATAGATAGATAGATAGATAGATAGATAGATAGATAGATAGATAGATAGATAGATAGATAGATTAGTGACCTTGATTTTTTTTATTAAACAGAATTTGTCTCAAAGCCCGCAAATAAAAACATTTGCATTAAAGTAACTGTAAGATAATGTCCTACAGTTCTCTCTACTACGACTCATTATTTAATGCAAGAGGACTCTAATGAAGAAATATTTGAGGTGAACAAGATCCCAAGTTGTAAGAATTGAATACTTCTTGATTTTGTCCTCATGCAAAAAAGCAGCCCATTGTTAAGAAACCCATTTTATCAAAAATTCCCATGGTATATGAATTATATTGGTTTGGGGTCAGTCCAAATGCAAAGCCAAAACCAAAGAAAAGACATTATGATGCAGCCTGTGGCCTCAGTTGGACACCCTATGTGTATTCTGTAAAATAAAATCTGTTTTTTTTTTAAAAAAAAACAAACATTGTAGGGGGCAGCAGCAGAAGACGGGCGCCTTAAAAGAGGGGATCAGATCCTTGCAGTCAATGGGCAGAGCTTGGAAGGAGTCACCCACGAAGAAGCTGTCGCTCTTCTAAAAAGAACAAAAGGAACTGTGACTTTGACTGTTCTCTCTTAAGCCCTGTCCCCAAAGATGAGTTGGGAGTTTATTTGTTTGTTGCCAGGCTGTTTTTAATCAAGAGTGAAAAATAACGAATGGTCTTTATTTTGATCCATGTGTAGACATATTGTTGGATTACAGAGACTGGCTTCTGTAGGATTTGAAAGTGGCAATAATAAAATCAGAGTAGGAAAAAGGGGAATGGAAAGGGGGAAATGTATGGTGTGGTAACCTGGAAGGGCATGTTGTGTGATTGTTGAGTAATTTATAATGCGGAATTCTGGAATTTCTGGAAGACACAAAACATTGGCTATTGGTTATCCAGGGTTAACTTAAAACTCTCATATATTCATTTGATTAAATTTTATTAATATCCCCGTGCCCAACATGACCTCTGAGACAAACTTTTTTCTGGAATAATAGTGCTTAAGAGAAACACTTTTTTTAAAAAAAAAGAGAGTAAAAGTTTTCCTGATCTTTCCTAGAATAATTAAACTGAATTGATCTTCATGTTCTTTTTTCAGGAGACAGGACATATCTGATAGTAATACCTAACTGTTGCAGAGTCCCCCGGAATTCAGTATATTTTCTCTTCTTTCTTTGTGGGGTCATCAGCATTGATAAGCAAACTTTTCACAGTTGAGATGAAATAGCTTTTTGTCACCACAATGTATCTTATTTTCACAAATGACCCAAGAATTATTAATGAAAAAATCAGTTCCAAATTCTGGCTTCTTTAAAATACATTTAATATTTCCAATGCTTTGTTCTTTGGTGGCAACAAAAAGAAAGTGAAAGCTTGACCTACTGATTTTAAATCACCTAATTAAAACATTATGATATTTAACTTAGAATATTTGGTAGGTTTTCATACAGATGCTTGCATAACAGGTTAGTAAAAAGTGGCCTCAAGCAGTTCTAACACACCAAATAAAGACATAGATCCGACATCCTTCTTCCCAGACTTTGAAGATTGTGTTACTGCAGAAGACAAAAACTGTCTTTAATATTTTCCTGCAGTTAAGATCTCTAGAGTTGGGTGATGCTTTGAGCTGACTTTTGAGGAGCTTGTTTTCTGTTTTATCCGAAAGTCATAAGCCAGGTTTCTTTGGGCCACAGACCACCCAGTGAATTTCTTGTGTTCGACTGGAGCCCATAAGATCACAATGCTAAATGTCAGTAGTGAATTACAATAAAAAGGATTTTTGTGTTTTTTAAAGCACATAAGCCAGGGGTGTCAAACTGCTGGCCTGAAGGCCGGATGTGTCATGCCAAAACTGTGCCCACCCCATTGCCGGCAATAGAAAAAAAGTTGTGATACGTTGTGATGTCACGTAAGGTTGCAAGTTTGACACCCCTGACATAAGCAATATGCCCTCTAATTGGTTTAACTTCATTACACACACACACACACACACACACACACACACACACACACACACACACACACACACAGCATTCACCTTAACTTCTTTTTGTTCCTAGTAACAACCACTGATTCCATATTAACGGTATTTGGTTAAATTAGGGCAATTAGAGAAATGTACTCTGGTCTATCCTTGCCTCATAATCTTACAATTACTCCTCATTTAGCAACTGCCTTGATCATTTACAGTTATAGCAATGATGAAAAAGTAACTTTTCGACCAATCCTTGCATTTACAACCTTTGCAGGTCTGTAGAGCAAAGGAAAGACAAAATATAAGCACAGTTTCTGTTTCGCTTAGCGACCACTTCATTTAATGACCAAGTCTCAGGTCTCTGTTGTGGTCACAAACTGCCTATATGACAGTTTGTAAATTCTCAATAGTTCATCAGGATTTTAAAAATGCAACTCAAAATGTTAACTACTGCCACCAGTTAGGAATAGAGAAACCTAGAAAGGCCTCCAGGGGAATTTATTTTTAGTTTAGTTAAGAGCACGGGTGTCAAACTAGATTGAGTCAAGTGACGTATTGTGACGTATCGCGACGTTTTTTGCCTTTGTGGAGCGGGGTGGGCGTGGCCTGCACGTGATGCAGCTGCCAGTTTGACACCCCTGGTTAGAGGGTGGGGTTTTGTTTTTTAAGAATTTGATTGGCTACATTCTGTCTGTGCCTGCTGCTTTTATGTGCTAATTACTGAAATTCTGGAAAATGTTGTTCCTCATAACTACTCTTATTTTTTCTTTATTTATATGAGAATGAATACCTCATTAAAAGACCTACTAATATTAATTGGGACAATGTATCAGAAGGTCCCCTTTTCCAGTTATTATCCCAAGTTAGCATGTTGTGGTGTAAATGTATTTATATTTAGCTTTTTTTTATTTTGGTTGTGTTTATTTTAAGTCTATATCCCTGGGATCTGTATATTAGAAATACCCAAAGACTACCCCTGGGATGTTAAAGGAAAATGAATTTAAAAACCAATTTATAAGAGGATGGTAGAATTACAGAATGTAAGGACTGGATGGGCCTTCAAGATCATCCAGCCCAAACTACCTGTTAAGTACAGGATCTCCTACTACTAAGTATGATAGCTCATTCAAACATACCAAACGAGTGCTGAGACAGTAACCCACTTCTGAGCATAGTTTGCTTTTTAAAACTCCTAAATGAAACAGACTTTGTTTACACAGTCCTGTGTTCCAAGTACCTGAAAAAAGTTGCATTACAGCTTATATTTTGGAGTATGTTTGTGGTGTTGTTCTCTGGTTCTTGCAAAGGTCTATACATCGGAGCGTGAAGGGAAATCACCCAACAAATATTGATTTTTTTCCCCAAGCCAAAACAAACACACACACACTCAAATGAGGCTACAAGTAATCTACATAAAACAGGATAGCATTTTGCAGAGTACTTAAATTCTTGCTTCCATTCGTCTTATGAAGAAAAATGTCCCTCTCCCTTTCATGAGGCCTAGTCTTCTGTGTAGAAAACATCAAGAAACCATATAAGGCAGGGGTCCCCAACCTTGGCCACTTTAAGACTTGTGGACTTCAACTCCCAGAATTCCTCAGCCAGCCAAGCTGGCTGAGGAATTCTGGGAGTTGAAGTCCACAAGTCATAAAAGGGCCAAGTTTGAAGACCTCTGATACAAGGTGTTAACTGTTCCATAATTGCTGCTGAATGAATGTTAAGAACCAATTTCAAACTAAGCAAACCTGATTTAGAAAAACCATGAGAGATACCAGTACAGGTACTTATAAGCACGATTGGGACCAAAGTTTCCATTTCAAAGCAAGATGGTTGCTAAGTGAATTGTGCTCTATTTTACAACCTTTTTTGCCACAGTTAAGTGAATCACCGCAATTGTTAAGTGAATCACGGAGTCATTAAGCCAGGGGTCTTCAAACTTGGCCCTTTTGTGACTTGTGGACTTCAATTCCCAGAGTTCCTCAGCCAGGAATTCTGGGAGTTGAAGTCCACAAGTCATAAAAGGGCCAAGTTTGAAGACCCCTGCATTAAGCAAATCCAGCTTCCCCCATTGACTTTGCCATCTGGGAAGGTCACAAATGACAATCACCTGACCCTGGAATGCGTCAACTTTTGTACACACGTGCCGGTTGCCGAGCACCCAAATTTTGATCACATGACCATGGGGACACTGCAATGGTTATGCGCAATGACCAATCGCACGTGCCCTTGTAATCCTAACCACTAAATATTTGTAAGTTGAGGACTATAACATCTTTATAAATTCAGGAGGGTTTTATGAGCACCTTTTCAGACTCAGCGCATTTATAAAAAGGCATAAGCACCTGATGGTACAGCTGTTGATGAAGGGACCAATAATTCACAAAATCTTATGCCTTTTCATGAAATGTATTGGTCTGAATAGGTTCTATCAGGCACCTTTTGATTTTGGGCTACTAAAGGCTAACACAGCTATTCTCGTACAGTGTCTTAGAGTGGTAGTAATTCAGTGCTGTTTGGTTCAACAGGAATTCTTGATATCATTAGTTGACATTCAGATGTAGAGAGAAAAAGCTTCCATCATCTACAATTACTGGCAATCTGTGTTGGATTCAAGTCCTGTATGCATTAACAGTGTAGAGCAGGGTGTCTAATCTTGGCAAATTTAAGACTTAGAGATTTCATTTCTTAGAATTTCCCAGCCAGCTATGCTGGCTAGGGAATTTTGAGACTGAAGTCCACCAGTCTTAAAATTGCCAAGATTGAACACCCCTGGTGTAGAGCATGTGATACATATGTGCAACCACTTAAAAACCACCTCTATATTTGTAACAGATGTAGTGTACAGATATTTTGTTATTTTTTAATAAATTTTCTCTGAATGCAGTATTAGCTTGATAAATGTGAAGTTATTTGTGGCAAACAAATAAAGGTTAACACAGCCATGTTTTTTTATGTCTAGACTTTCTGTCAATTGGGTATGATTTCATTTCATTATGAGATTTATATTACAACTTTTCACCACGACCAGCTTATGAGGTACTGCCACAAACGAGCATTTATGGCTGAAGTGGAGTAGAATCTGGATCTCCTGCTCCAGGTCCAGTGGCTTAACTATAACATCACACTGGTTTTTTGAACAAACTGCTTCCTAAGAACCTAAGTCCAAAACATTTGATTTTATTCACCCAGAGACCTTCCAAGATATGTGGATATCACAGCTAACTTAATTTGACCGAAAGCCAATGCAATGAATTACTTCCTGGCACCTCAGGCTTTTTATCCTCCAGATCCATGCACAATACAAGAGAAAGCTAGAAAAAAATGTTATTTCATGCCATAAATACCTGAACATTGTGAGCTCTTTGGCGCTCTCTAAACTTGATGGTTTTCTTGCAGATGTTTCATTACCAAGTTAGCATCATCAGTGCTAGGATGAAGTGGGGCTTGTGACAGTGGCTTGCCCCATCAGTGTTGGTGAGAGCACTTGTGGTTCTTTGGAATATTTTTTCCTTCTTAATTGTTGGGCTGGTTAGTGTTAATCTACTGTAGACGCCCAAGAAAAGCACCGGGTTCAGGGAGCATCAAGGATTTCACAGTTCAGCCTTGAGCTACAAATGCTCTCTTTTGAAGATAGCATTGCCATATCGGGAAGTCACTAAAAACCAGTTCACCTGTGGCAGCCAAGCATTAATTTCAGCGTTAATTGGTGTGGGATCAGTTTTAATTTCAGTGATATGAGGAGGTCCATGTGGTTTTCGTATAGTAAAAAAAAATCATCCCCATTTATTGTGTGACTGTGCAAAGATAGAATTAACTTCTTAACTGTAGCTGTTTCCTAGCTTTGCTGTAGCCTGGATGCCCTGAATTTGAGAGAACAAGCTTCTTATTTCCCATCCCTGCTGGAGCTATTGATAGAGACGTTTGGGAGTATTTGGTAACTAATTTCTGCCCTTTGGGAAAGGCAAATGTATAAACATCAGCCAGCACGCTATGATTCTTGAAATAATTGGATTAAAGTGGAATTTTTAAAAAACGACAGAAGAAAAGCATTATCTTGGGGCAGGGGAGCACTCCAAAAGATAAAACCTGGAAAATAACACCTGCCACACACCTGCAGATCCTGCCTTCAGTTTCAGCACACCTCTTTCCCTGTGCTAGTGTCATGCCTCCGTTGGAGCCTGAATCTGTGGAGAAAAATAAGCTGGAACGAGACCCTATGGAGGTCGATGGAGAGTGTCTGTGACTTCAGAGGAATGTGGGGAAGAGCAGGCCGAGGCAGGCCAGGGCCCTTCAGGATTGGGACAGGATGAACAGGAGAGACAGAGGTCAGGCGATGAGCAAGGGCCACCCCCTCCTGATCCTAGAGCACAGAGAGTGGAGAGAAGGAGGGAACAACATAGGCAGGCTCAACTACTGGGGGGGGGAGAGTGGCCTGCCCCTCTCCACAAGGCACACCTGGAGACTGACACTTGAGATACTGTGGGGAGAGGCATTGGTCAGAACAAACGCTGATTCCTTGGAGTTTTGCATGTTGTTGCCGATCTCTTGTTCTGGGTCTTCTGCTTGGAAACCCGGAAACTGACCATTGGACTTACTGACAACCTTGCTTCAATGTTCAAAGACCTCGGACTGTATTTTGGCTTCTCTTCAAGCTTGTATTCACACAGACTCGTTAGGCTTATGATGTGTGTTTATCTCCATGGCCTTGAGTAAATTCCTCTTCTAATCAGACTGTATGTGAAACTACTTGCAGCCAGAAGTGGCCGAAGGTGTGTGTGTGTTCCTTTGTTTGGAGGCTTGCCAGAAATGTGGGAGCATTTGGGGAAAATTTGGAGCAATTAAAGGGCGGTTTGAATTGCCAGCTGACTGCATTGCCTCTGTGCTGTGCCCTGGGTCATCACAGCTAGGCAGAACAGGTAGGTTTTCAGTATTTTCCTGAACTCCATGATGGACAGATCTCTGTCTAGAGCACAGGTGCCAAACTCACCACATCACATGATGTGTTGCAACATATCATGACTTTTTTTGCACTACTGGAGCTGGGGTGGGTGCGGCCTCCGTATGATGCAACCAACCTGCAGGCCGGCAGTTTGACACCCCTGGAAAGGGAGGTTCCAAAGAATTGGATTTGTTCTGCATGATGAGCGACTTTCAAATATTACAGTTCCCTTTATGAATGTAAAGCAGATAATGACACTTTTCCACAGCTCTCATAAATCTCTTGAGCAGTATTTCCAAGCCATGAATATTTTTAGTGATCTTTATAAACATTAGAAACTGCTCCAAATCTCTGAATCACCAAGCAAAAATAAAGTACAAGCGGATTTTATTTGCAAGATAGTAGTAGTCCATTAACTACTAGTACACAACTCAACCTTATTTACCGTGTTCATCTGCCAGTGGGAAATTTCTTGTTTATTTCTAACTTGGTCATCACAGGCAAAAACCTGCAGCTTTTGCCTATCAGACCTTGCTGCAGTTCCTGGAGCTGCAATCAGATGATGTAAATGCTGAAGCTGAGCCTTCACCAAATAGGAGCAATTAGAAAACAATTAGCCAACAGTTAGGACACTGGAGCATCTGGCACTTAAAATCCTCTGTGTTGGCAAACACGAATCACAGAATTAGACGGTTTGGACAATTAAATTACCAAACTTGTGTGGAAGCCCTAGATATCAAGCAAGTTTATACCAATTCTGCTGCTGCTTAAATGATACAACTTGAGTATTCCCAAGTGATTTCTACTTTTAAATCTATCTAAAAATAGTCTCGGTTCAAAATTCTGTGTGGTTCTAATTTGTAATTTACATTCTTTGTATTTTAAGGGAAAACCTCATCTGCTGTTCTTCAAACCATATCACAAACCCCAAACTGTCAACACTTGTGTATAAAATGGTAGCTGCCTTTCTGGGGATTCTCACACTACAGTAGTTGTGTTGCAATGTATATCTTCAGCTGCTCCTTTAAAGAGGTGATTACAGTAACAGCACTGTACACTTAGAGTACTACCGGTGACTTCTACTATGCAACACTGAGTGTCTATGGAGATTCTCAGTCATGGTTGTCTCAAAGGCGCTTTTCCCAAAAGGCATCTAGACTGGCTTTTTTTTCCTTGAAGAAGACATTTCACTTCTCATCCAACATACGTCATCAGTTCATCAGAGAACTGAAAGCTTCTTGGATAAGAAATGAAATATCTTCTTCCTCAAGGAAAAAACAGTGCAGTTGCCTTTGAGATAACTCATACTGAAGTTTTAGAGGCATTGAAGCAAAATTCAATTTTCCATTATAAACCTCATATGGTAGCCATCTTTTTTTTAACACACAGAAAATTAACCAGGGAAAATCAGAATTGCTGCACAATGTCCTTTGACTGGTTGTTCTAAACCTCCATGGAACTGCATTCAGTCTCACAGTTAACATTTATTAATTAGGAGTCCAACTTATTAACTAAAACAAATCTGAGTGTCAATCTAAACAAGTATACAAGAAATTCTATTGTTTTCCTGTAAAAATGCTCCTTTCACATCTTGTTTAAGTTACCGAACTGATAACATTTTCACAGGCTTAGATGAAAGCAAGCAGTACAGATTTGCTAAATAGGCTTGTAAGGGGAGGTTACATGGATATTGATTTCTCAGTTTGATATAAAATAAGCTTGCAGTACTATACACTGCAAGCTCATCTGAATCTTAGCTGAATCTGCACTTTCAAAAATGGCATTCCGATTAGAAACTGCAATATCTTTAGCCATCTATGTGAATGTACTCCATGATGATAGTGTTATTGTTGAACTTAATATTTCAGATTTTTTTTTCAAACGTATCATCTTTCACATGTGCTGGCTAGCTAGTAATTAGCAAAAGAGATAGATATAAGTGAATAGACATTAGAGTTGCATACCATGGTAGATTTAAGCACTAGTTAGGAGGAACAAATCTTGTTCAATCATCACAATTAGCATTCAAATTGAAAAAGAACAGTAGACTTTATAAGACTACCCATACGGGAGGTACACATTCAGAAATCTATGTGCTAAACAGTGCTGTAATTTATAAAATGAAGGATTTTGTTGAGTTCATGTGACCGTCTAATTCAGGGGTCTTCAAACTTGGCCACTTTAAGTCTTGTGGACTTCAACTCCCAGAATTCCTTAGCCAGCCTGGCTGAGGAATTCTGGGAGTTGAAGTCCACAAGTCATAAAAGGGCCAAGTTTGAAGACCCCTGCTCTACAAGGAAGAAGTAAATGACTGAAGATCTCTGTGCTGATCCCAGGTGTTCTTCCCCTGCTGGGAGTTGAAGTCCACAAGTCTTAAACTGGCCAAGTTTGAGGGCCCCTGGTCTAAATAAACATGCTATTTGTCCTTCCTCACACTGATTTAACACAGTACAGGTTGGCTTACAACCATTCATTTAGCAACTGCTCAAAGTTAAGAATAGCACTGAAAAAAGGGGGGGAACCTATGACAGATTCTTGCCCTTAGGACCACCACAGGGTCCCCAAGGTCACTCACATGCATGGGTATCTATTTTTTTTCCAGTTCTGGAAATTAAGGGAAAGATCTTGGCCACGCAAGTGTGGGAAGTCACCCCCCCACCCCCCATAGAAGAGGAAATATGAAAAGGGCAGAATATTGTATTTCTTCAAAGGATCTTAAAGAGGCAGAAAAGCATGCCCAGTTTTTCTTAATAGCCCCAAGTCTTCCTCCCCCAAGCAGAAACCAGCTCTGTAGAAATGCAGATGTAATAATCCATTCAGGAAGGTTGGAGCCCTCCAGCTAGAAGCTTAGGAAGACAAAGACACCTAAAATCTACATACCCCACCCAAACTCTAGGACAGGACATAATAGGATTAACCCACAGATGCCAAAGGGGCACACACAGAGACTCAGATCAAAGTACATGACACAGGAAATACAAAGCCTCAAACAGGAACAGGAAACAACTCCAAACAAAAGCCTAAGAGGGTATAAAACCCACTCCCTACTACATGTACTCACTCTCTTCTTTTTCCAGAGCCATTTTTCTGTCTGGCTCTCCTCTTCAATAAACTACAACCTTATTTCTAAAGCAATCCCCATGTTTGTTTATTTCCGGCTTGGACTGGACCCTGATGAGGATTTTTCTTTCAACACAAGTTTGTACACGCTAATCTTCTTTCTGTTTTTGGTGTGTCGAGCAGTCTTAAGTATGCTACACTGAATGTATAAACCCAGGAGGGGTCTCCTGCAATTTTTACTATGAATTTTATTTTGGGGGTCTTCAGAGCCTCCTCTACCCATAAAGTCAAAGGTTGGAGGCATGACGGGCAAAGTCACTACTGCAGTTTCCTACAGGCGGCATTTGTATAAGACATGACTGAACTGATTGGTAAACCCTGATATAGATCTGGTGTATCTTTTTAGATTCCAAAACTTGCCAAATATCCCCCAAATCCCAAGCATTGCCTATCGATTGTCACTTCCTCTCTGCCCATGTGACTTTGGTGCTCAGCTTGCGAGATTTGATTACCTCTCATGACGTGAAAGATTAGAAGCCTCAAAGCAACAGAACTTACCCAGACTTAAGTCCAGGCCTTGATTTGGGCTAGTTGATTTCATTCCTGAATGTCTGGAATCCATTGAAACCCCTTTGAGGGAGAGAGAGCATGGAGAATTATATCTGCACTGGGCTACAAGTAAGGGCTGAGTCAAAACCTGGAGACCTAATTACAAAACAAGAGCCATCGGGAACTGTCAGAATAAGCGTGTGCGGATTTTAAGTTCCCTCTCTTGCTTCCAGCAATAAGCAGAGCTTGTAGCTCCACGATCATTATTATCCGCTCAACAATCTCAGGATCTGTAGAACGATAGGAGAATCTTGCAGTCTTGCAGCAGCTAGTGGCTTGTAATTGATTTTTTTTTTTTGCTCTTTATGATATGCCTATTAGCTTTTCCTCCTCCTTTTTGCTTACATGCATTTCGACGCAGGCAGAAGTTTTGATCTTCCAGTAGGTGACAGGAGATAGATATGTAGTATACCTGGGGGATAAACAGCTATTTTAAGAGTATATTCAACAACAGGAAAGGAAAGCTTAGAATCAATTAATTGAGCATGTATTTTTTTACTACTGGCACTAGAGAGCAGTAGAGAATCAGACTGATTTTCTAAGGCTTGTACTGTTTTTGAAAAGGGAAAAGAAAATCATATATTGTGCTTACTTTGGCTTATGACATTGTTTATGCAACAAAGTGATAGAAAGCACAAAGGAGCACAAGGCTATTTTGCTCTATCCTGGTTCTAGACAGTCAATCCTATCCCTTGTCTAAATGCTGGGAAAGCTTGCCAACTTCTGGGATTAAAAGATGAGAGGAAGTTTTACCAGTCCCAAATTCTTCAGTAGTTTTGGATTCAATCTAAAATTCCAGCTGGGAGATGTTAAATTTGAAAATGTCTGTCTAAAACACTCTCCTGAACATCCTTCTGATCCAAAATATGTAGAAGTGGGAGCCAAAACAGGTTGTTGCATAAGAGCTTATAGGTGGCTCATTCGAAACTAGGGATGGACTTTCTACAGGTGATCATCTTCAATACCACCACCATCACCACCATTTATCTCTCCATGATCCACAGCAGACAGAAGGCCCTACCCGACCATTGTTTACGCTTGGAAGCTCAGGAGGGCTAGTGTTGAATTAATTGGAAACCAGAAAATTGCCACGCTCTAGATCAGGGGTCTCCAAACTTGGCAACTTTAAGACGTGAGGACTTCAACTCACAGAATTCCTCAGCCAGGCAATTGCAATCCCTAAAAATGCAGTAGAAAACTTTTCCCAATACTGCTAACTGAAAAACTGCATATCTATCTATCTATCTATCTATCTATCTATCTATCTATCTGTCTGTCTGTCTGTCTGTCTGTCTGTCTGTCTGTCTGTCTGTCTGTCTGTCTATCTATGTCTATCTTACTATCAGATAGATAGATAGATTATCTATCTATCAATCTCTCTCTCTCTCTCTCTCAAATGTATCAAGTGACTCTGGGGGAATTACAATATAAAACATTAAAATAATAAATATTAACATTAAAATTAACAAAAATTAGCTAAGGAAAGAACCAATACACACTGAATGGAGGTGGAGTCTTCTTTTAATCTTCTAACCACCCTTGGTATGGAACACCATCATTTGGGCCGCAGAATAATTGGCAGAGTCAGGTTTTAAGGCCCTTCCTGAAACCCAAGAGATCTCACTTGAGGGGGAGTAGGTTCCAGAGGCCGGGAGCCATGGCAGAAAAGGCTTTTTTCCTATACCCTGCCGGTTGGATTTCCTTGAACGATGGGATCTGAAGCATGCCCCTTCTCCTGATGTAAGTGGGGTGGGCCAATCTCATTGGGCAAGACAGGTAACCTGGACACATGCCATAAGGGGCTTTAAAGGTAATAACCCAGTCCTTCAATCGGACTTGGAAGTAAACCGGCAATGGACATGTTTCTGAGCCAGGTCTTGAGTATAACTCAAAGAATATACTACTTTTTATCCCCAGGAACTCATGGCAGCCTGTAGGGAATATTTCCCCTTGGCTTAACAGGATCTTGAGACTGTAAAGTGACTGCATGGAAACTCAGTTTCCGCTGTATTACATTGACTCTCAGGTATTACAAACACCAACTCTCATCAGTCAGTCAGTGTAATAAATGGTGAGGGACGATGAATCAAAGAGTAGCTGATTGGGTTACAGGTTGTAAGGGGTATCTTAAAGAATCAGTTGGGGTGAGTCCCAGTATTAGATGTGAAAGGAGCCTTGAAGGATTAGGTTAATTGCTTTCAGGGTTTATCATCTTATTTACAGCCTCAAAGCAAAGTCTATTTCATTTGGGCTAAGGTTTCCAGCATTAACATGAGATTGTATCATGGGATTCCCTATCTGGGAACTACCCAGTATTTGATATAAGATAGGGGGCTACATAAATGTTTTAACTAACTAATTAACTATCCCAGTTATGTTAAGGAACATTAGATTATCGGGTTGCATTTATACAGGCCTAGAAAGATGCTCTATTTCAGGGGTCCCCAACCCCTGGGCTACGGCCCACTACTGGGCTGTGGCCTATTTGGATTTGGGCACATGAGTGGCTGGCCAGAGTGTATGCACATGCACTTGCATGAGCAGCAGGCTGGTGGGCACCCATGCGCATGTGCACTGGCCTGACACTCGCAACAGCCTACCACTTTTGCAAGGGCTGCATGCATGCACACGCTGGCATGTCACTTGCAAGGCCCAGTTCCCCTCTCCCCCCACCGGCCAGGCCATCAATCCACAAAGGTTGGGGACCGTTGGTCTATTTCCATTGAATATAGTGTAACCTCATTCTAAGATAAAGGTAAAGGTAAAGGTTCTCCCGCACATGCGTGCTAGTCGTTTCCGACTCTAGGGGCCAGTGCTCTTCTCCGTTTCAAAGCCGAAGAGCCAGCTTTTGTCCCAGGACGTCTCCGTGGTCATGTGGCCGGCATGACTAGATGCCCAAAGTGCAAGGAACGCTGTTACCTTCCCACCGTAGTGGTCCCTATTCTAAGATAATGGCCTGCAATTATGCAAACAGCTCTGTCATATTGGTGCAACAATATGCAGACCTGTTTAAATAAAGCTGCTTCTTCAGAGTGGGTAGAAGCTTTTTAGTTGACAAGAAATAAATCCTACAAAGTAGTCCCGAACAGGATTTTGATGTCTGACATATATATATATATATAAATATATCTGACTGCTTGCCAATTTAGCTTCAAAATTCAAACTGGACCACTTTCTCCAGTTCTATTTCCCCTGTGTATTTTCTATAATGTGGGTGGAATATTATTTACATGATAAAAAGGCAGTGTGCAGAGCGCAGAACTGATAACCTACTTTTCCCTAGACCGAAGGAAGTTAATGATCTATCTTTTATTCCCTGCACTGTTGCTTCCTCTGGAGCTGTGAGTGGAAAACGTGTGCTAAGTCAACATACAGCAGTCACGCATGAATAATCAATAGTAAGCTATTCACAGCAAACTTGTTGTGTTCACTGGAATCAGAGTACAAGTTCAAACAAGATCAAGGCAAAACGTTGGCAAAAAAAAATCAGGCTGCAGTTCTCTACATTGAGTAAATTCTGAGACAAAAAGACTTTTGTTCTTATCCATCAGGAAATAGATTCCATACTATTTTATTTTCAGCTTTCTAGGAAGAGTCCCATTCTCAACAGATGGTGTCAATGAACACATTTCCAGCTTAAGGAAATCAGCAGTTACCAACATTTTGGGCCCAGGGCACCCTCCTAAAAATAAATAAATTGGCAGAATATTTTGGAGACTTTAATGCAAGAATGATTGGATGAGATTTTGGGATTTTGTCAGGTGTTTCAAATTTTTTTCAGCAACATGGTTGCTGATTGTGAAGATAACAAGTGCTCTGATGCTGTTGTTGCTGATCTGTCTAATCACAACCAAAAGGATTTCTCTATCACTGCCTGTTCATGCTGTCAGGTTTATTACTGAATGTGATCCAACTCAATCTAATCAAAATATGTCTAGACTGAAATGTCGAGATCCAAGAACCAAACAGTATTCCACCCCAATTCTCTTCAGCTCCACACAAGTTTGGTATGGGACAGATACAGGATGGAGAGGACCAGTGCTGACATCCAAATACAGGTAGTCCTCGATTTACAACAGTTCATTTAGTGACCATTCATAGTTACAACAACACTGAAAAAAGTGATTTATGATCATTTTTCACACTATCATTGCAGCATTCCCCCATGGTCTCACATGATCAAAATTCAGATGCTTAGCAACTGACTCATATTTATGACAGCTGTAGTGTCCCGGGATCATGTGATCCCCCTTTGCGACCTTCTGACAAGCAAAGTCAGAGGAGAAACCAGATTCACTTAACAACCGGGCTATTAATTTAACCACTGCAGTGATTCACTTAACGACCGTGGAAAGAAAAGTCATTAAATGAGGTAAAACTCACTTAACAAATGCCTTGCTTAGCAATAGAAATTTGGGGCTCACTTGTGGTCCTAAATCAAGGACTACCTGTACAGGTAGTATTCAGTTAGTGACCACTTCTTCAGCAACTGTTTGAAGTTATGAAAGTGCTGAACAACTGTTGGTTATGACCAGGTCCTCAAAGTTCTGGCCATCCCAGCACCCCCAAAGTTACATGACTGTGGACTGGGCATTTGGATCAGACTTACAATGGTTGCAAAGTGTCCCACAGTCATGTGATCATAATTTACCAACTTCCCTGCCAGCTTTCCCTGCCAGCAAGTCGATGGGGAAGTCTGCAGGAAATTTTAAAGCCACTTGGTTAAGTCTCCTTTACCTGTATTCCCTGCCCTAGCTCTTCTGCACTTGCGCTGCCCTAGCCACTCACATTTCATCCCTTCCCAAGCCTGGCTGCATTAATGCTTTCACTCATGCACCCTCTCCATCCACTTGTGCATCCTCCCACACCCTTGCCTATCCAGAAGCAATTATCCCAAGCCCCACTGTGTTTGTACTGAATGCTGGGAGTTGAAGTCTGCACATCTTAAAGCTGTGGTAAAGATATGGCTCTGCTTCCCTCTCCCCCTTTTAAATTCTAAAACGAGTGTGCAATATTCAGCTCGAATGTTGACAATATTTTGGTGAACAGAGTTAAATTTTTGTCCCACACTGATCATCTCCCCGTTCACACCCCCTGAAATGGAAACACCCAAAACGAATCAGTTTGGTTTCATCCATGTGCTTTAAAGTATGAGAGAACTCCAGGGTCAAAACAGTTGGGTGCTTTGCATAAGCGGGTAACTAAATTGTAGCTAATTTCATTTGGGAGTAAATGAAGTATGGCTGGAAAGCAATTTGCGCAAAATGCCAACCGAAGAGACAATAAAAATTACCGAAAAGCAGATTTGCCAGCTATATACCCCAGGAATTTATTTTTCACTGGAGCAGAACACGGGTTGGTTTATTCCCTTTCAGAGGCAAACTTTAACGGTAAGAAAGCAAAAGCACTGGGGGGGGGGGGAAAGCCCTGATCAAAATCAGCTCAAAGACCTGTGGTTATTCATTAAACAGTGAAATGGCTCTGTTAAAAATAATGTGTTACAGAAAATATTATTTACTGAGGGAAGAATTTTGGAGTCCCAGCAATGGAGAAGAATAGCTGCAATGAACTTTGAATTGTTCACAATTCTGATAGAGATCACTCTGAGATTTTCCATAGCTCTGCAAAGGAGCATTATGGCTCACACTTAAGAGATAACTTGTCCATTGTAAAATAAAATACTGCGGGGTTTACTGTGGGTTGGTCACATTTAATGGTCTCAAGGTACTGTACTGGAGCTCACATCCCAAAGGGGAAACCAAACAATTCATGCTTGTTTCAGAGAAAGAGAGAGAGAGAGAGAGAGAGAGAGAGAGAGAGAGAGAGAGAGAGAGAGAGAGAGAGAGAGGGAGGGAGGGAGGGAGGGAGGGAGAGAGAGAGAGAGAGAGAGAGAGAGAGAGAGAGAGAGAGAGAAATATACACATACACACACATACACAGACAGAGAGAGACAGAGAGACTCTTTGGGAGAGGAAGCATTAAATGCAGAATTCATTAGTATTCAGAGAATGAGTCTTTATTGGACATCGAGAAGCAAAAACTATCACACTTCACCAAAGTAGACGAGGGCAGTCCACAGCCCCAAAGTCACATGATACCCTTGGTCTACATCAGACATGTCAAACACAAGGCCCGGGGCCCGGATCCGGCCTGCAAAGTGGTTTCATGTGGCCCGCGAAGCTATCCTGGAAACCGTGAGGGAATGGCCCCCACTGCCTTGGCCCTGGCCCAGGGACCCTCGTTCTGCCAGAGACCCTCAGATCTGTCCCACTACTGCCCAGGCCCCCATAGGCACCCTTGATGCGAACGATGTAGAGCTGGCCATGCCCACCCAGTAGGCCATATGCACTCTAGCCACACCCACCCAGTAGGCCACATCCACCCAGGCCATACCCACCCGGCCCCCTGAGGGCAACTGCAATGCTGATGCAGCCCTCAATGAAATTGAGTTTGACACCCCTGGTCTACATGAAGTCTAACTTCAAAAAGTGCCCATAAGATATTCACTCACAGCTGGAGTAAAAGCAAGCTGAAAAGTAAGCAGCAAAGATGATTAGGGGACTGGAAGCTAAAACGTATAAAGAACGGTTGCAGAAACTGGGCATGTCTACTCCCATGAAAAGAAGGACTAGGAGTGACATGACAGCAGTATCCCAATATCTGAGGGGCTGCCGCAAAGAAGAGGGGGTTGGTCAACCTATTCTCCAAAGCACCTGAAGGCAGGACAAGAAGCAATGGATGGAAACTAATCAAGGAGAGAATCAACCTAGAAACAAGGAGAAAATTCCTGACAGTTAGCAATTAATCAGTGGAACAACTTGCCTTCAGACCTTGTGCTGTTCTGTCACTGGAGTTTTTTTTTTTTTTTTTAGAAAAGACTGGACAGCCATTTGTCCAGAATGGTATAGGGTGTCCTGTTTGAGCCAGGGGTTAGACTAGAAGATCTCCAAAGTCCCTTCCAACTCTATCCTATTCTGTTCTCTGGCAGATGGAGGGCAGAGACAGGGAGAGTGATGGCAGCAAGAGACCAAGAGCAGCCACTTCTTCATGACCAGCCTTTATGTTCTCTTCTTTTTTTTATTTAACTATTCAACCAAGCAGGAATGGATGGAGCCCTTCTGTTTTTAGATCTGTAAAGATCAGGTTGCTAGAGGGAAAGGTTTGTTTACTAATTTGTGAGTCTGTAGTGCTCATTAAGATCTGATTAAGCTGCTGAGCACTTCCTGGCTATCAGCAGAGCCTAGGGAATTATCAGCCACTCAATAGGTGATTCTCACTTGGCTTTACTGGAAAACATCCTTTCAAAATCCGGAAATGCCAGAGCTCCATGGGCTGTCTGACAGAGAGAGATCATTTTAGAAGGGAGAAATACACAGGCAGTCATCTTTACAGTATCACTAATCATTCTTTAATTTGCAGAAAAGCAAAGGGGAAACTTGAGCTGGTTTTTTAAAGTTTCTGTAAGTTTTCAGTTGGGTTTAAGATACTTGTGCCATTGCTTCAGCTTTTTGCTGGACAATCTCTTTCTCATCCCTGCAATGTCTGCCTTAAATGTAGGACAGGAGGAACATTTTGGCTTGTCTCGCATTGAAACCCTTAAAAACACCCAGTTAAAATTTGAAAAGCTCTCTTCTCCCTGCTGTTTTAATTCCATTCTGACAAAAAAAATAAAATAAAGCAACAGCAGGCCTTGCCAATACATCTATTGCCAAATCTGTTGTTGAACTGAGTGTTCTTTCTCAGAATGGCTCAAACAGAGTCAGTTGGCCCTTAAATCCCAAATTCAGATTGATTCATGCCCTCTTTGACTCTTAGCCTCCACTTAGATCACATCAGGACTGATCTTCATGGATCTATTAATCTTCGCTTTCTTCATCTTTCAGATGCACCCCAAACAGAAATGGTATTTTTAATTTAATGGTTTAACGCAGAACAGTAACTGCACTGATATAAGCTCTGAAGCCACAGTCAGAAATGTAACCATTGCTAGCTTCAAATAAAAGTGACGCAGCTAGACTGACCTACTTTGCCAATAGAATAACCTACATTTAAAAGTAAGGCAAAAATCACTCCATATAATTCCGAAGAACATTATCAGCTTGCTTCTTACCTTAATGTGCATAAAAGTCAGCCATTTAAAGGGTCATTTAATGTGATGCAGAAAACGAGACCATTTATTTGTATGAAATAGAACTATAGAAAGCAGAATTTAATCTTGGGTGACTTTTCTTCACCACAATAAAACTTTATTTCTCTATCCTTTAAGAACTAACCAACCAATTCCTCCTTCTCTTAAATATTTTGGGTTTTGACAACCTATGGAGCCATTATTATTTTTGTCATCTAAGTTCTGGCTGAGCATGCAGTCTCTGCGGAATTTTTCTTTGGTTCTCTAAGTCTCCTTTGACCTTTGCTGCAGAAAAATCAGAATCATTCTCTGCCATTTTGACATTAAAAACCAATTAGAACTATAGTATAAACCAAGTGGGTACTTCACACAATTTTAGAAAAGCAAAGATGCCTCCACTAAATGATATATATATATATATATATATATGAAATATATATGAAATATATATAGGTAAAGGTAAAGGTTCCCCCGCACATGCGTGCTAGTCGTTTCCAACTCTAGGGGCCGGTGCTCATCTTCGTTTCAAAGCCGAAGAGGCAGCGTTTGTCCGAGGACGTCTCTGTGGTCATGTGGCCGGCATGACTAGACGCCAAGGGTGCACAGAACGCTGTTACCTTCCCACCGTAGTAGTCCCTATTTTTCTACTTGTTGACAAGCTCAGCATCCTAACCCACTGAGCCACCACTATATATACCGTATATACTTGAGTATAAGCCGAATTTTTCAGCCCACTTTTTGGGCTGAAAAAATCCACTTCGGCTTATACTCCAGTCAACAAAAAAAAAAGAACTTACCGAGGACTTGCGCGCGGCCGAGCTACTTTGCCTGATGCTGCTGGGGTCGCCCGGGCGCCTCTGCTCGCCCTCAGCAGCACCTGGCCCAGAATCACATGCGAAACAAGCCCGGCAGAGGAGCCGGAGCGGCGAGCAGAGGCGCCCGGGCCGGATCCTGCAAGGCCCCGGCCGAGACACGCCCCCAGCAGCGGAGCTGCTCCGGCTCCTCTGCCGGGCTTGTTTTGCATGTGAGCTACTTTGCCTGACGCTGCTGGGGTCGCGTCTCGGCCGGGGCCTTGCAGGATCCGGCCCGGGCGCCTCTGCTCGCCCTCAGCAGCACCTGGCCCGGAATCACATGCGAAACAAGCCCGGCAGAGGAGCCGGAGCGGCGAGCAGAGGCACCCGGCCCAGATCCTGCAAGGCCCGGCCGAGACACGCCCCCAGCAGCGGAGCTGCTCCGGCTCCTCTGCCGGGCTTGTTTTGCATGTGAGCTACTTTGCCTGACGCTGCTGGGGTCGCGTCTCGGCCGGGGCCTTGCAGGATCCGGCCCGGGCGCCTCTGCTCGCCCTCAGCAGCACCTGGCCCGGAATCACATGCGAAACAAGCCCGGCAGAGGAGCCGGAGCGGCGAGCAGAGGCGCCCGGCCCAGATCCTGCAAGGCCTGGCCGAGACACGCCCCCAGCAGCGGAGCTGCTCCGGCTCCTCTGCCGAGCTTGTTTTGCATGTGAGCTACTTTGCCTGACGCTGAGAAGACCCGCTTGGGCACTCGGGTTGGTGTCAGTCTCCGCAGGCCCTTCTCGTTTCCAGGAACGTCAAGCGCGCTTGGCTCCCCACCCCCACGGCAGGGCAGGGCAGGGCAGAGACTTGCTCGCCCTTCTGACGGCCCTGAAGAGAAACGAAGGGCTTGCAAACTCCCCGCGAGAAGCTGGGCGAAGCGCGCGGCTGGGCGAGTGTGTGCCTGCGCGCGTATTTACGAAAGAAACGCTCCGAGAGTTCTTTCTCCGCCCCCTTGGGGGGAACTCTAGCGACTGCTGTAGCCGCGCTTCTCTTCTCGGCTCCGAAAATAGGGATTTCTACTCTCTCTCTCTCTCTCTCTCTCCCCTCCCCACCCCGCATTCTCCTGCCTCTTCGATTGCGACAATAAAAGGGCGAAGGGTGCGCTGGTTTCTTCCTCCTTCCTCCCCCCCTCCCCTCCCCTCCCCGATTGTCAGGTGAGGCAGCTGGAGGTCTGGCCGGGAGATTGTAGCCGTTTTGAAACGCCGCGTCTTGAAACGCCCGATCAGCTGATTTTCGGGTGGAAGAGCCGCGGCTTGAATCTGTTTGCATCTGCCTGAATTAGACCGAAACGGCCTGAATTTGACCAGAGTTGCTTTGTAATGGCTGGAGGAACTGCAGAGGAGGTCTTGCCGGGAGATTGTGGCCGTTTTGAAACGCCGCGGCTTGAAACGCCCGATCAGCTGATTTTCGGGGCGGAAAGAGCCACGGCTTGAATCTGCTTGTATTTGTTTGAACTTAACCAGAAACGGCTCGTAATGGCTGGAGGAACTGCGGAGGGAGTGAATGCTCCAGCCTGGAATATTTGGAAAGGCTGGGGGAACCGGATGAACTGCAGCTTAAGCGACTGTTGCCGGAGGAGCCATGGCTTGAAACGCCCCAGTTTTGGGGCAGCGTTTGCTTGTTCCGGGTAGAAAAAACGCTGTCGACCCTGGCATCTTTTGCGGGGATTTCCCATTTCCCGTTGCGAAACCAGCCGAGCCCAAGTCCACCCTTTCTTTTTTTTCCACGGCACGGCCTTTCCCACGATCGTGTCTCCTTCAGATCTTACGCAAGCTTCCTCGATTTCCTGGTGTGTGTGTGTGTGTGTGTTTCTTTCTTATTCCTCCCTTCTCTGGTGGTTGGAAAGGCGTGTGACGCGCTTCGACAACAACTCTGCTGGCTCTCTCGGTGGGAACCTCCCATCCTCTATATACCCCCATTTCGGCTGCTTCGCAAACTGCTTCCTCCACCCCACCCCACCCCACCTCACCCCTCCCCGCAAAAGATGCCGGGGTCGACAGCGTTTTTTCTACCCGGAACAAGCAAACACGCAGGCAACCCTGCACTATTCAGCTCAGTGAAGTCACGCTTGGTTAAAAAACAGATTTAATAATAATAATAAGAAGAAGAAGAAGTTGGGCTGATCAAATGTTTCAATAATGACTGAAGGAGAGCTGCTTGTACCTTGGTCTTTGTGCTGGTGTCTTGACATGCCAGTGTTTTTATTTATTCCATTTGATCAGCACAAAGTACAAAAAAAAAACCCCAAAAACAAGGTCTAGTTTCACGGCGATGAGCGACCGGAGTGCCAATCAATTAGTTAACAGACTTCATCAGTTCCAAAATCAAGATCACACCGGCAAGCTTTGTCAGTTGTCACTCGCGGCAGTACAAATACACTAGTACGGAAAGCTGCCGTTCACTTTCGGGGGGAGGAAAAAAAAACACAACAACACCGCATGCTTTCCGCCCCGAAAATCAGCTGATCGGGCATTTCAAGCCGTTTCAAGCGTGACTTCACTGAGCTGAATAGTGCAGGGTTGCCTGCGTGTTTGCTTGTTCCGGGTAGAAAAAACGCTGTCGACCCCGGCATCTTTTGTGGGGAGGGGTGAGGTGGGGTGGGGTGGGGTGGAGGAAGCAGTTTGCGAAGCAGCCGAAATGGGGGTGTCAAGCCCTACGGGGACCAGGGGAGCACTTCCAACAATGCCCGCGCAGCACCGAAGGCCCATTGGCACCCGCACCCCCCAACTGTTCGGCGGGCGAACGCCAGACCCGCTGCCGCACTTACAGCTGATCGGCGGCCGGAGGAGATTGTGGACGGGCGCAGAGGGTCCGCGTCAGCACAGACAGCTGATCGGCGGCTGAAGGAGACTGCGAGCGGCTGCGGAGGTTCCGCGCCGGCACAAACAGCTAAGGGGCAGCCGGGGACGTCTACCAGTGGTCACGCAGCGCGATCAACTGAGCGGCAGCTAGAAACAGCCGCCGACGGTCGCACGGGCCTCACGGGACTTTTCGGGTCCGATGGCGGCTTGGAGAGTGTGGGTGACTGCTTCGCAGACCTTGCATGCCGCTACAACCGCCAGGTCTGCGAAGCAGCCACCCACACTCTCCAAGCCGCCATCGGACCCGAAAAGTCCCGTGAGGCCCGTGCGACCGTCGGCGGCTGTTTCTAGCTGCCGCTCAGTTGATCGCGCTGCGTGACCACCGGTAGACGTCCCCGGCTGCCCCTTAGCTGTTTGTGCCGGCGCGGAACCTCCGCAGCCGCTCGCAGTCTCCTTCAGCCGCCGATCAGCTGTCTGTGCTGACGCGGACCCTCTGCGCCCGTCCACAATCTCCTCCGGCCGCCGATCAGCTGTTGATGTGGCCGCGGAACCTCTGCAGCCGCTCGCAGTCTCCTTCAGCCGCCGATTAGCTGTTTGTGCCGGCGCGGAACCTCCGCAGCCGCTCGCAATCTCCTCCGGCCGCCGATCAGCTGTAAGTGCGGCAGCGGGTCTGGCGTTCGCCCGCCAAACAGTTGGGGGGTGCGGGCGCCAATGGGCCTTCGGTGCTGCGCGGGCATTGTTGGAAGTGCTCCCCTGGTCCCCGTAGGGCTTGACACCCCCATTTCGGCTGCTTCGCAAACTGCTTCCTCCACCCCACCCCACCCCACCTCACCCCTCCCCGCAAAAGATGCCGGGGTCGACAGCGTTTTTTCTACCCGGAACAAGCAAACGCTGCCCCAAAACTGGGGCGTTTCAAGCCATGGCTCCTCCGGCAACAGTCGCTTAAGCTGCAGTTCATCCGGTTCCCCCAGCCTTTCCAAATATTCCAGGCTGGAGCATTCACTCCCTCCGCAGTTCCTCCAGCCATTACGAGCCGTTTCTGGTTAAGTTCAAACAAATACAAGCAGATTCAAGCCGTGGCTCTTTCCGACCCGAAAATCAGCTGATCGGGCGTTTCAAGCCGCGGCGTTTCAAAACGGCCACAATCTCCCGGCAAGACCTCCTCTGCAGTTCCTCCAGCCATTACAAAGCAACTCTGGTCAAATTCAGGCCGTTTCGGTCTAATTCAGGCAGATGCAAACAGATTCAAGCCGGGGCTCTTCCACCCGAAAATCAGCTGATCGGGCGTTTCAAGACACGGCGTTTCAAAACGGCTACAATCTCCCGGCCAGACCTCCAGCTGCCTCACCTGACAATCGGGGAGGGGAGGGGAGGGGGGGAGGAAGGAGGAAGAAACCAGCGCACCCTTCGCCCTTTTATTGTCGCAATCGAAGAGGCAGGAGAATGCGGGGTGGGGAGGGGAGAGAGAGAGAGAGAGTAGAAATCCCTATTTTCGGAGCCGAGAAGAGAAGCGCGGCTACAGCAGTCGCTAGAGTTCCCCCCAAGGGGGCGGAGAAAGAACTCTCGGAGCGTTTCTTTCGTAAATACGCGCGCAGGCACACACTCGCCCAGCCGCGTGCTTCGCCCAGCTTCTCGCGGGGAGTTTGCAAGCCCTTCGTTTCTCTTCAGGGCCGTCAGAAGGGCGAGCAAGTCTCTGCCCTGCCCTGCCCTGCCGTGGGGGTGGGGAGCCAAGCGCGCTTGACGTTCCTGGAAACGAGAAGGGCCTGCGGAGACTGACACCAACCCGAGTGCCCAAGCGGGTCTTCTCAGCGTCAGGCAAAGTAGCTCACATGCAAAACAAGCTCGGCAGAGGAGCCGGAGCAGCTCCGCTGCTGGGGGCGTGTCTCGGCCGGGCCTTGCAGGATCTGGGCCGGGCGCCTCTGCTCGCCGCTCCGGCTCCTCTGCCGGGCTTGTTTCGCGTGCGAGCTACTTTGCCGGCCGCTGCTGAGGGAAGATCTCTGGAGAGGAGCATAAGGTGAGCTGCTGCATTTCCCAGCCTCGGCTTATACTCGAGTCACCAACTTTTCCCACTTTTGGGGGGTAAAATTAGGGGTCTCGGCTTATATTCGAGTCGGCTTATACTCAAGTATATACGGTATATATATATATGTGTGTAGCAGAGTGAGCGCCTGTTACTCATCCCAGCTTCTGCCCACCTAGCAGTTCAAAAGCACGTAAAAATGCAAGTAGAAAAATAGGGACCACTACGGTGGGAAGGTAACAGTGTTCCGTGCGCCTTTGGCATCTAGTCATGCCGGCCACATGACCACGGAGACGTCCTCGGACAAACGCTGCCTCTTCAGCTTTGAAATGGAGATGAGCACCGGCCCCTAGAGTTGGAAACGAGTTGCATGCATGTGCGGGGGAACCTTTACCTTTATACACACACACACACACACACACACACACACACACACACTGTTTTCTTTGAATGTATACTTTAAAGACTCTTTTTCAATGTGTATTTTATTTTCTTCTTCTCCTGTGATTTGTCCAAAGAACCAGTGACTGATGGATTAAAGTTCCATTAAGAAAACATCACTAAGAGTTATACCGGTAGGACTGATCTGTACTAAGCTGGAGGATGTCATTATATTTAATAATTCTACATCAGTGGTTCTCAACCTGTCGTCTATGGACCCCTGGGGGGACCCACCATGTCATCATAGGGTGCCTGCAAAGACTTGAAGAAATGTTATGATTTAAATCCTGAATTAAGTCTTGGGGGTCCATGGCCACGGTTCATGGCTACAAAAGATATTTAAAGGGGATTCATTGTGAAGAAGAGGGTGAGGAACATTGTTCTACATTATTCAAATTAAAAATTAAACACATACATCCACATATTAATCCTTCTTGCATACAGAGAAACCAGAACAAGCTTTTAGGACAGTTTAATCCTAGTAAACTTAAACTTAAAATGAGTTCTGCATACAGCACAAGTGATAAGACCCCCCAGATGCAGCTGAGGGGATTCCATCCATCCCCCACTCCCATTGGATTCTGTCCTGGGGGCTTATTGCAGAATTAGATCAAGCAGATACTCTTTACCTCTGCAGTATATGTTCTGCCATTCTTAATGGACTGGTTTGTTCAGGTTCCTCAGTATTAACCAGCATCCTTGTTCTTTGCTCCTTCAAAATACTGTACTATTTGGCCATATCCCTAGAATCAAAGCAAACAGACTGCAGCTGCTTTTATCCAGCATGATTAAATCAAACAATATAGGTTTGAAGTAAGTTAGGAAAGCATTAATTTCTCCTGACAGCAAAATCGACTCTGTAACAATCCTAAAACTGCACCCTCCCAAAACTTCAAATGCGAGGTTTATAAATAACCCAGAAATGTAATGTTACAAACAATGAGCTTGCAGCCTGGGATAGGGTTGGGCTGCCAGTTTAACACTTTCACCCATGAGAGCCCTCAAAGAGGACCCAGCAAATGATTTTAAAAAGAAAAAGCCAATGTAATAAGGTTGCTCATAATAAGTTGAACCAGCCATTTCAGATGAGAAGTGAATGTATGCACAATTGGAATATTTCTAGATATGGATTCCCCCTCCCTCCAATATACCTCAATGACAGAAAAAAACCTATCCGTTGCTTATTATTGGCTCATCTTTAACAATTGCTCCATCTGGCTTCATCTGAGGGAGAAGAAGGATGCTACCATTTGTCTTCTCCTCTATCTATTAGTAGTCAAAAAGAGTAACGAAGAACCGACATTTGAGTGAATTTCTTCTCCATAAAATGCCTTGTTGAATATTTCAGGTTAAAAGGAACTGATTTCCTCAGAACACTTGGCATCACCCAGCAATCATTCATGTCATCATTCATTCACCCAACCAATCAAACTTTGTAAATGCAGCTTGTGTTTTCATAACTGCCACCAGTTAACAAGCCAGAAAGGAGATTTCAGAAGCAACTACAAAAGACTAGAGTATAAATCAATTACTGGATTAGAAAAATGCAGCTGTTCCCAAACAATATGGTGCCTAAATAAAGTCCTCGACTTACGAGAACAATTGAGACCAAAATTTCCATTTGTAAGCAAGGCAGTTGTTAAGTGAGTTTTGCCCCATTTTATGACTTTTTTTGTCACAGCTGTTAAATGAATCACTGAAGTTGTTATGCGCTCATTAAGCGAATTTGGTTCCCCCCCCTTGACTTTGTTTGTCAAATGCCAACTGGGGAGGTGCCCGAATTTTGGTCATGTGACCATAGGGATGCTGCAATGGTCGTATGTGTGAAAACTGGACATAAGTCACTTTTTTCAGTTCCACTGTAAATTTGAATATGGTTACTAAATGAATGGTTGTTTAAGTCGACGATTACCTGTATAAGCTTGGTTTCAAAAGAATAGAACAGATAGGCATGGTGGAGCCCTTGATTGGGTGGAAACTTTCAAACGTGTAAGTGCAATTTGTGGAAAATCCTCCCTGGATTATCAATCTGATAGTGGTGCAACGAAGCACAAATTTTACTTGCCACATCCCCTGGCAGGATCAAGGATAGGATCAGTGGTAGGATTCAGCTGGTTCGCACCACTTTGGCAGAACCTGTACCTAATATTTTGTTGCTCAGGCCCAGAATGGACTTCCGGAAGTGGCATCCACACAGAGAACCAGTTGTTCACCTATTTGAATCCCACCACTGGATAGGATCAAGTGGGATCAAGCAGTCAGTCCATTAGAGCCTTGGTGGAGCAGTGGGCTGATGCCTCCTTAAGTAACACCAGCTGCCTGCAATTAGTGCAGGTTCGCGTCCCACCAGGCTCAAGGTTGACTCAGCCTTCCATCCTTCCGAGGTAGGGAAAATGAGGACCCAGATTGTTGGGGGCAATTAAGCTGACTTTGTAATAATGCCGCTTGGGGTGGTGGTGTATGAAAGCCCTAATAAGCAGGCATATACATAGAATGAAGGCTACTGCTAAGCTTGTAAGCCGCCCTGAGTCTTCGGAGAAGGGCGGGATATAAATGGAATTAAAATAAATAAATAAAATAGAGACTTCAGGCCCAAAACATTTTAAATGTGATATCAAATGTCTTGAAATAAAGTTAGGGGCCAATATAATTCTTGTGTAATAGGCCACTATTAATATCATATTTTAAAATATATTCGTATGCACTAAAACTACAAAAAAAATGCTTCAGGCAGCTCACAACATCTCTTGTTTATAGCTAAGACTATCATTCTGAAGAAATACCTATAAGATGTTGCTTCCTCTATCCTAATTTTGGGGGTGGGTGGGATGGCTTGGTGCTTTTACTAAAAATTGGTAAGGGGAGAAAGTTGACTCCCCCAAGAGCTGTTTTGTTTTTGAAAAAAGGTACTTAATTAGCATGTTCTATTCATTAATAATTAATGTAGTAATTGATAAATAATGCTGAGGGGTTCTCTCCCAAGTTGAGGCCTATATGAGTGTTCCTGATTGATACTGTATCAAGGCATGACTCCTATTCCTAAATGGTCCATTTCAATCTTATCTCATTAAAAGAGGTGCTTTGCTTCCTGTTTTAAGAACTTTATCTCAAGATTAGTTTGTATCGGAATTATAGATCTGAAAGAGAAGTTATAGACTACAATATTTAACTAGTGTATGCTCATTCCAGCTTTGTCTTCAACAAAGGTGTCAAAATTGCCATGTTCCGTGAAGCTGGATTCCATTTTTTTCTGGCATTTCTTGACACCTCAGTAGCTCCTTTGAAAGATTCATGTTGTTAATTTCAGGAGTTTGAAACTGTTACTCAACTTCTTTTCATTCCAATCATCTATTCCTATGCAAACAGAGCTTCAGTTTGTCCAGCTATGTTCTCCCATCATATATTCTCTGAATTCTAAGATATTTTGGTTATTTATGTTAGCATTTGGCTGTTCTTCTCACAACACTAGTAATAAGGATATATACTTTCTTTTATATGGATCATTGCTGGTTTGAAATATATATATATATATATACTGGGTGCAAGAGCATAGCTGCTTTTAAAAAAACATGACTATTCTTCTGAAATACTGCTTTCTTCCTAAAAAGGAATTTATGAAAACATGGGAATATGAATATTACTCCACGATGGCAATCAACATGGCCTAGATTTCATTCATGTGATCCACCAAATCTATTTTAGGGATCTTCAGAGCCATCCCTAAGTATGCTACTGCATTCTCACAATTTCTCCATTGTTTAAAGGTTGGTTTTGGTTTTTGCAATTTAGAATAGACTTAAAAGTTAAAAGTCCCTTGAAATGTCCTTAAAAAGTCCTCCAAAGTCCTTTGAAATGGAAAAAAAGAGAAAAGTATTCCATTTCATTTAAAATTCAAGACAAAAATATCCTCTTTTATACCTATTGTCAATCTCAGGTCTTCTTTTAATGTCCAAGAATAGGAGCTTTATTGATAAAATAAAGTTAGCCAGTATTTCTGATTTCCCTCCCCCACTGCTATTTTGTAATCTTCAGAAAGAATTGTATTTTCCAGCCCACTTCCTACATGGCTATACAAAAGATTGGCCCAAAGTATTGATCTAGTTCCTGTTGCATACCAAGTTGAGGTAGACTCACTTACTCAATACCCAATGCCCAGAGTCAAATCAGGTCACTTAAATTGTGAGAAAATAAGCATGAGGGTCTCTTTACAGGTAGTCCTTGACTTATGACCACAATTGAGCTCAAATTTCTATTGCTAAGTGAGACATTTCTTAAGTGAATTTTGCTCCATTTTATGAGCTTTCTTGCCACAGTTGTTAAATGAATCACTGCAGTGGTGAGTTATTAATATGATTGCTAAATGAGTCTGGCGTCCCCATTGAGTTTGCTTGTTAGAAGGTTGCAAATCACATGACCGGGGACACTGCAGTTGTCAAGCATCTGAATTTTGATCATGGAGCTGTTGCAATAGTTGTAAGTGTGAAAAATGGTCATAAGTCACTTTTTCAGTGCTCTTGAATGATCACTAAATGAACTGTTGTAAGTGTAAGACTACCTGTATATGCAGAGGTTATGCTAGTCTAGCTGTCTGTGTTTAAGGTAAAAGGTAAAGGTTTCCCCGCACATGCGTGCTAGTTGTTTCCAACTCTAGGGGCCGGTGCTCATCTCCGTTTCAAAGCCGAAGAGCCAGCGCTTGTCCGAGGATGTCTCCGTGGTCATGTGGCTGGCATGACTAGACACCAAAGGCTCACGGAACGCTGTTACCTTCCCACTGTAGTGGTTCCTATTTTTCTACTTGCATTTTACGTGCTTTCGAACTGCTAGGTTGGCAGAAGCTGGGACGAGTAACAGGCACTCACTCTGTTACACGGCACTTGGGATTCAACCCGCCAAACTGCCGACCTTCTGATCGACAAGCTCAGCGTCCTAACCCACTGAGCCACCGTGTCCCTGTCTGTGTTTACCCATTTTTATTTGATTATTCATGCTGGGCATTCTGGAACAATAATGGAATGAGAAATAATTAGTTGATGCCATTCCCTTAAAATGTGGAGGAATAAAGATTGGTGTGACACCATAGTAACTACAAATGTAGAATAATTGCAGATGCTTTTTTTCAAGCCAATAATACGCACCTTTCACAAAAAGATATTTAAGTAGGTTCAATATACATATGAAATATAACTTTGAGCAACCAATAACACAACTATGGTTGAAATCTAATAGAAAAAAATCTATTCCAATGAGTTTTGGAAAATTTGGCAAACAGATGCCCATACCACAAAAAAATAAAATAAAAAAACAACAAGAAACCCCCAATTGTTATAAAAAAACCAATGAAACCCACAACATTCTGTCTAGACTATGTCTAGTCTATATTTTTCCTACATATTTTGTGACGTTTCACTGGTAAACTATACCTTTTATAGGTATCCTTAAAAGAATGTAACTCTGAGCTGCTTGTATAACAATCAAAACAATATTATTAACAGTTTGTGAGGAATTTTTTGAAGGAAAAAAATTGTACAGAGAGTTTTATTGGGCGCAAGAGAATGAAATATGGAAAGAATGTTGTCTTTCTGGTTGATCATCAGAGAAACTCCTTGGAAAAAGATCAAATGAAATAAGCAGAAAATAATATTAAAAAGAGATAAGGCCAAGTACTTGATATTTTTCCTTGGCAAAATCCGACATTGGCAGAAATATTTGCTAAGCTTGCAAGGTATTTTCCATCTTTAATTTCCATGTCTCTAACAGATACACCCACAAAAGAGTGAAGCAAGAATACCTATCCCAAGGGCCATTGGCAATTCTATGCCATATATTTGATTAGCAGGATACATTTTTACATCTTTCACTTAGTGGCTGAAAACACACAGTGGATTTGTTAACAAATTTGTACAGATTTGTAGATGTTCCTTCTTCTCCTCACCCCCATACCTATTTCTATGGCAAGCCGTTGTTAGAGATAGTAGTCCCAAAGGCTGGCCTCTCTGTCTGTGCTTTACCTAAATATAAGAAGTATTATCATCTCTGGGAAATTATAAGATCAGCCGAAATCCTTGGTCAGCAATGTAAATGTGAGAAGAATTTATAAATGTATAGCAATAGCACTTATATCCTGCCCTACAATGCTTTACAGCACTTTCTGAGCAGTTTACAGAGTCAGCATATTGGCCCCAACAATTTGGGTCCTCATTTTACCAACTTCGGAAGGATGGAAGGCTGAGTTAACCTTGAGCCTCGTCAGGATCGAACTCCAGACTGTGGACAGAGTTTGCCTGCAATACTGAATTCTAATTCTAATCACTGTGCCACCAGGGCTTTATATAACTCTGTTAGAGATATTGTTTGGGGAATCATATGTTAACTTACCCATGTCTCCAACAAAGTTACTGATTAACAAAACAAAGTTGCGAAAGTTGCCCGTAGCCTCTGGAAAAGCTGGCAAGCGAGAATAACGAAATCCTTTAAACTCACAGCAAACATAAGAATTAATTAAATACTTATTTCGAATTGTAAACACACACAAGCAAACACAAAAAAACCCTCAATCAACACAATGCAAACATAATTATAACATTAACAGTTGAAATCTATGTCACTTTAATCAACCCCTTCTCCGGGTCAATACCATGCCCTCAAGCCCACACCAAGGATCAGTCCCCTTACAAAACAACCTTTCTGTACTCCATTTTTTTCTCTCTTGATAAACCCACAGGCAAACCTCTTTGTTTTGGGGAATAAACAAATCTCCTTTCCTCATAGCATGTCTGAATTTCATTTTGATTTCTTCTTGGCCAGCCCTGGCTCAAGATGGAACCCCAGATTATTTGTCTGACAGTAGTTTGCCAGCTGTCCTTTGGTTAGGATTCCCTTTTTAATTGTAGACTAGGCAATAATGTATTTATTGGTTAATGGTAGCACACCCAGGTTTCCATTTTAGGAAGGCATTTTGTATATTATACTCTGCAGTTGTGGCCATCAATAATATATTTTGAGACATAAATGATGCTTAAGGAAGACTAGAGATTTAACACCAGTGGGATACTTTTAGGTTGCCAGAGCATGGATGCAAGGATGTCTACATCTGGTGGAGAAACTCAAGAGGGGAGCTATGCCCCCATAATCAAAGACCTGCTTCTTTATATGTTCATGGGTGGCCACCATTTTGAAATAATAATAATAATAATAATAATAATAATAATAATAATAATAATAATAATAATAATAATAATAATAATAATAATAATAATGATGTTGGAAGGGACCTTGGAGGTCATCTAGTCCAACCCCCTGCTCAGGCAGGAAACCCATTTCAGACAAATGGCTGTCCAGTTTCTTCTTAAAAACCTCCAGTGTTGGAGCATTCACCAGTTCTGGAGGCAGGTTGTTCCACTGGTTAGTTGTTCTGTTAGGAAGTTTCTCCTTAGTTCTAGGTTGCTTCTCTCCTTGACTAGTTTCCATTCGTTGCTTCTTGTCCTGCCTTCAGGTGCTTTGGAGAATAGCTTGACTCCCTCTTCTTTGTGGTAGATATTGGAACACTGCTATCATGTCACCCCTCGCCCTTCTCTTCATTAAAATAGACATACCCAATTCCAGCAACCGTTCCTTACATGTTTTAGCTTCCAGTCCCCTAATCATCTTTGTTGCTCTTCTTTGTACTCTTTCTAGAGTCTCAACATCTTTTTTACATCGTGGTGACCAAAACTGGATGCAGTATTCCTAGTGTGGCCTTACCAAGGCATTGCAAAGTGGTATTAATAGTTCACGTGATCTTGATTCTATCCCTCTGTTAATGCAGCCTAGCACTGTGTTGGCTTTTTTTTGCAGCTGCAGTACACTGCTGGCTCATATTTAAGTGATTGTCCACTAGGACTCCAAGATCCCTCTCACAGTCACTACTATTGAGCAAGGTACCACCTATACATGGAGCTGCCCTTGAGGACCACCCGAAGGCTTCAACTGGTGCAGAATTCAGCCGCACGAGTTTTGATGGGAGCTTCCCGATACTCCCGTGTAACACCTCTTCTCCGTGAGCTACATTGGCTTCCGGTTGCCCTCCGGGTGAGATTCAAGGTGCTGGTAATGACCTATAAAGCCCTAAATGGCTTGGGTCTGGACTATCTAAGGGAACACCTGCTGCCGGCATCATCTTCCCATCGTCCTGTGCGCCCCCACAGGGAGGGCCTTCTCAGGGTACCGCCGGTTAATGAATGCCGGCGGGTTATTCCCAGGGGAAGGGCGTTCTCTGTGGGTGCGCCTGCCCTATGGAACCAACTACCCACAGAACTTAGGACTGCCCCCGACCTTCGCTCATTTCGCCGGGACCTGAAAACTTGGCTCTTCGATCTGTTTGGTCCAGACTGTGGGGTTGTTAATTTAACTGGGTTTTAGATTTACTCTTGGGGCTTGAATTTAATTTAATTGTTTTAATTGTTTTTAATTTTTTGTATTCATGGTTTTAACTGCCCTGTAAACCACCCTGAGTCCTACGGGAATAGGGCGGTATACAAATCCAATAAAATAAATAAATAAATAAATAAATAAATAAATAAATAAATAAATAAATAAATAAATAAATAAATACTATACCTGTGCATTTGGTTTTTTCTGCCTAAATGTAGAACCTTACTTTTTTCACCATTGAATTTCATTTTGTTAGATAGCACCCAGTGTTCAAGTCTGTCCAGATCCTCCTGTATCTTAAGCCTGCCTTCTGGACTGTTGGCTACTCCCAGTGCTTTTTTTCTAAAAAAAAAAAGGTGCCGAAACTCTCATCTTGTTAATCTGGCATGGGCATGACCTACTGTGTGGGCATGGCCAGCTCAACGTCACTTGCGTCAGGGGCACTTATTCGTAGCTGGGTAGGACTGGGGCAAATCTGAGGGTCTCTGAAGGAGGGGGGATGGGACCGGGGCGATCGCTGGGTCATGGTCCACTGGAGGAGCCTCATTGATATTAAAGTGGGTGGGGAAAGACATGATATTAAAGGGGGTGGGGGAGACATATTAAAGAGGGTGTGGAAGAAATGATATTAAAGGGTGGGGGAAGACGGGGTGAGCAACTTCAGCAGCTGGGAAACAAGGAAGGGGCTGTCAGCTTAGTGGAACCTGGATCTGGGAAGCTGTAAGTAACTGCTTTGGGTAAGAAGCGGAAGGAGGCATCACCTATCCCCAAATTTTTTAGACATTCCAAAAATTATGTCACGAGTGATGTATTTATTATAGGTATATAATTGACAGTACAATTGGCAGTGCAGACATGCCAAATGCTTCTAAAGTTAGAACCAAAGTACATATATACACAATTTTTTCTCCCCTAAATTTTCAGGTAATGTATCTGTTCCATATAAATATAAAAGCATGATAGGCTCTGTATTTGTACAAATGGCCGATTATCTCAGTGTGCAAAAACGTGGATAACTGCAACCAGAAGTTGCAAGCCCTCTCCTTTTCACTGCATGGGAATTCAGACCCAAGATGAACTGGGCTGACATATCTAGAATCTCATATAATTATTTATTGACTAGCAGTCTATTTTATAACTGTGTAATAATATCAGACACAGGTATGTGATATGCTGTCCAATTCAAAGATTAGTTGTGGATTCAAAGAAATAAGAAATACTAAGTGTCAGACTATCTATCTGGATTCTTTACTGACCCAGATCTGTGTATTTGCATAGTGTGTTATCAGTAACTCTGATCACAAGGAAGGAGATGCATGATTCTGCCTCCTGGCCAAGGATTTAGTTTATGAAAAGTGAGCATCTGTAAACTCTAGTCTGGCTCTTAAAGCTCCATTGATTGATATAGGCCATAAAATTAAAAACTGAACACTCCAGAAGGTAGAGGTCAGCCAGTGATTCATTGTGATCTAATGTGCTGGGCAGCAGCTCTTTGTGGTCGAGTAACAGGCTGTGTAAGGAACGGAAGGGTGGGACAATGGAAAGGGATCAACCCGCACTGCTGAGCAAGGCAAGAACTAGTTTGCTTTTCACTGTTTTGACCTTGGAAAGTAATAATTGGGACCCACATTCTGTGGCTCGCTTGCTGCTGGATGCTCCAGCTGAGGGACCTCTCGAAGCTCTCTAGTCGGGCCCTCCCAACTAGATGTTCACGGGCTTCTACACCCTGGAGGTGCCCGCCAGCAGCTGGATGGTGGGCCAATTCCAGCCGGCCCCAGCCCTGCTGCTGCTGCCCTTGACAGCCTGTCCAGAGAAGGTGAAGCAGCCCATGAACGCCTTCATGGTCTGGTTGTGTGCGCAGCAGCGGCGGATCGCACAGGAGCAGCCCCAGCTGCACAACTTGAAGATCTCCAAGCGGCTGGGTGCCGCCTGGCAGCGCCTCGACACCGCCCAGAAGCAGCCCTTCATCGACGAGGCCAAGTGGGTCCGGGTGCACCACATGCTTGACTACCCAGACTACAAGTAGAGGCTGAGGCGAAGGAGCTGGGCCAGCCGGGAGCCCAGTGGACATTACCCTGCTTGTCTGCTGGGACCATCGGCACCCCTCGGATGGATGCCCGTCTGCGTTGGCTCGCCCGACACAATCCACGGGACCGCCGGCCAGCCAGGGCTGGCCTCAGGCAGCAGCTGCATGATGGGAACTGCAGCAGCACTGTGCAGCAGCCTGGTGTACAGCATGCCAAGCCCCCTGCCTTCGCCACCATGGCAAGGAAGCTGGACACTGGCCTTCAGCACCCGCTGGGGGACTTCCCAGACATTGTGGCTATTTATGGGCTGCAGGGATGCGAGGTGTCTGACATAGCCACCCCAGGCTGCCTCCCCGAGCCCCCTCCCCAGCCTCTGGGGTTCAGTTGTGCTGCCCACTTGGCCCCCCCCCTCTAGCAAATATGCCAGCTGCAGTTCCATGTCTGGGTTTCATCACACACGGAAGGCACAGCCGGGAAAGACCAACGTGGATGTAGTTTGGAGATGCATGCTAACCAACCCCCAGGTCCAGCACTGGGTAGGCCACCAGCCTGGCTGACAGGTGAGCACAAGGAAGGAGTGCACATGCACTCCACAGAACCCACCTCCCACTCCTTGCCCTCTCTTACTTAACTAGTTGAGATGGTGTAGTTGGGCAACAGGGAGAGGTGCAAAGTTCCTGACAACTGGCCTTTGCTACAGACAACATGCCTGTGCAGTTTGCTGGCCGGGTCTTTTGGTGGGCTCAGCAGCAATTCCTATTGGCTTTTGAAAGCCAATAGAGGGAGTAGCACAGCTTGTGCAAAAGTTTTTTGTCTGTGTGCAAGTGCAAAAAAAAGGCACCGGAACGCCGTTCTGAGCGTTCTATGAGAAAAAAAGCCCTGGCTATTCCTGCACCCCACTACACACTTCCTTCCATGTAGATGCAGTTCCATTGAGGACCACATGCTGAGTACAGCCAGTCAGACACCTACGAATCCATCTGGTGGTGATGCTGTCTAACCCACATTTTTCTATCTTATCAAGTAGTTGGTTGTGATCTACTTTATCAAATGCCTTACTGAAGTCCAAGTAAATTATATCCACAGCATTCCTCTGGTCCACTAATTTTGTCACTTGGTCAAAGAATGCAATAAGATTTGTCTGGCATGATCTGTTTTTGACAAACCCATGTTGGCTTTTAGTAATGACTTTGTTTGCATCTAGGTGTTTGCTGATTCATTGTTTGATTATCTTTTCCAGGTATTGAGGTCAGGCTGATAGGTCTGTAGTTTCCAGGATCTATTTCCCCCCCTTTTTTGAAGATGGAGACTACATCAGCTCTTTTCCACTTGTTGCAGACAACAGGGAATCAATGTTTTTAATTTTTTTTGATGATCAGGTTAACTGTACAGGACTACAGAGGAAGCAATATATTAAATGAAGTAGCTCTGTATCAGTATGTTAAATCTCTGGGTTTCCAAATGGTACTGAGCTACAAATTCTAGGGACTTCAGCAATGTTGGCCTGTAGTTTAGCAACACTGTTTAGGATTATTATTCTTTGTCTAAGCTGTTGTTCAGTGTAACAGTTCATAACATTGAATCATACTTTTTCCCCCCAGGTAGATTTATTCTTCAAAGCTTTGTAAGGCACAATTTCTAGAAATTAAAAACAAAAAGCGAACTAACCAAAACACACTATTTAACCCATTGGTGAAGAAGGCAAAGTGAGAGACAGCTGTTTAAATTGTCTGTATAAAGTCCTGAAGATTCTGGGAGAAGAGTCTTCAAGACTAGGGTTAGACCTGAAACAAAAAAAGATGTCAGACATTAACAAGTCCGGAGAGATGTGAGCTGCCAAAAAAAAAGAAAAAAAAAAGAAAGCCATTAGATGAAAGCAAAGAGTTAGAAGTTTCCGGGTTACCTTTCCAAGTGGTTGGAGGCCTGGTCTCAAGTTCTGGGGACCATCTGAATTTTTTAAAACCTGCACAGGGCAATTGGACAGATCTCTTAATCAAAGAGGACGAGGAAGAAACTCAGAAACTAAGACTCCAAACTCTGCACCAGCTGAAAATGAAGCAGGTCCCTGATATTTGGAGGGTACCAGACAGGTCCCTGATATTTGGAGGGTACCAGACAGTTCAGGCCTGGAACTTGAGACCAGGCCTCCAACTACCTGGAAAGGTTGGAGGCACAAAAAGCCTCAAGATTGGAAGATGCATGAGTAGCTGCTAGCAAGGGAGGTTGGGGCAATGCAGAACCTAAGCCAGTAAATCAGAGAAGCTCAGCTGCAGCTGTATCAAGATGGGGAGCAGGAAAAACTTTGAAGATTTGGTTTTGGAGCAAGTTCTTTTTTTAAAAAAAAATTGAGTAATTTTCTAATTCTACAATCATAAGTACTTAATAAGCAATGTGTTGTCTGGGTCTATTAGTAATTCAGTGGTACATATTAACTTTCTCAGTCTAGTTCCAATACTACACCATCCAATGCTTCCTTGGTCCTCTCTTCTTCTGGTAGTATGCATTTTTCCATACTGGGCAAATACAATTCTTGTTACTGTTAACACATATACAATGAAATATAGACATCTTCATCACATTTTTCTGGTATTATACATAATATTGATAGTATCAATTTATAATATCTTTTCTAGCCAAAATATATCTCATTTGCATTTGCACTTAAAATCCATTTATTCAATCAATACGCTGTTTTCCCTGCTTTTTAAAATTTTTAATTTCCCATCAATGTTCAAAATATTTATTTATTTATTTATTTATTTATTCGGTTTATATACTGCCCTATTCCCAAAGGACTCAGGGCGGTTTACAAGGCAAAATTTAAAAACAATCCAATATAAAATTAAAATTAAATTAAATTAAGTCTAGCCGCAAAAATTAAATCACAATTTAAAAACATTAAACCCCTCAGTCCAGACCAGATAGCTCAAAGAGCCAGGTTTTTAGGTCCCGGCGAAATGAACGAAGGTCGGGGGCAGTCCGGAGTTCCATTGGCAGTTGATTCCATAGGGCAGGCGTGTCCACAGAGAATGCCCTCCCCCTGTGGATCGCCCGTCGGCAATCCTTGACCGGCGGTACCCTGAGGAGGCCCTCCCTGTGGGAGCGCACAGGACGATGGGAAATTGACACTGGCAGCAGGTGTTCCCTTAGATAATCCGGGCCCATGCCATTTAGGGCTTTATAGGTCATCACCAGCACCTTGAATCTCACCCGGAGGGCAACCGGAAGCCAATGCAGCTCGCAGAGAAGAGGTGTTACATGGGAGTATCGGGAGACTCCCATCACAACTTGTGCGGCTGCATTCTGCACCAGCTGAAGCCTCCGAGTGGTCATTGCAGTAGTCTAGCCGGGAGGTCATGAGCGCATGGGTGACTGTGCGTAGTGCATCTCGGTCCAGATAGGGCCGTAACTGGCGCACCAGGCAAACCTGGGCAAAAGCCCCCCTGGCCACGGCTCCTATATGATCTTCCAAAATATCTCTATCGCTTGTAATTTTCTCATTAAAAATTATATTTGGGTAACCAAAAGCTTCCCTTATTCAAACCCTTTTAGCTGGTTTTGGAGGGTCCCCTCCTCCTTCGTCGCCTCTTTGGGGCAATTTTCAACCCTTTTTAGGGTCCCCAGCTGGGCAAAATAGAACATGGAAGATGGAGCCCCGTCTTCCTGCGCCCTTATGCCACAACGTCAAACCAGAAGCAGAGCAAATTCTATAATAGTTTTTATTTTACTGCTTTGGAATTTGCCTTATATGTATGTTACTCTGGACCTGGCACTGGTTTACTTTATTGTTCCTTGAACCTCGGTCATTTTTCTTGAACTCTTCACTGGGAATTTTGTCATCAGCCTGATGTACTTTGAGTTCTTTTCCAGTCAGTCCAGTAAGAAGTGACTATTAAATGATTTAAGTTTATCACTGTGGGAGGAAATACAGAAGAAAACAAGACTGATTAATACATCATTTAAGGGGGTAGTTCAGTGAAATGGATCCCAGTATATTGTTACATTTTCAAATGATAAGCTGTAGCAATGTTGCTGATAAATACTCAGAACTATTTAACATCAGCTGAGGCAGGAGGGCTGTTCAGATCAGAAAGAAAGGATGCTATATTTTGGTTTTCACCTAGTGATCAAAATTGTTCAGTGTTTTGAGAAAAGCTCATATTTTAATTAGAAGTTATATTTTCAGCAAGATTGGTAGGCAGTTGTAGCAGACATAGACATAAAGCACCAATTGTACTGTCCAGAAATTTTTGGCATGATTTTGAGATGCCATTCAGCAATTTAAAATATTTTTATAGGGTGAGAATGTGGACAGTATCGACCTAAATGAACGCTTTGAAGAACTGAGGTTGATGAGAATGGAAACTGAACTGCTTCTGGCTGATCTATAAAGGAACAGGGCTACTTTCCTAAATGAGAGAGAAACAAACTCATTGTGTATTACTCTTAAGGCCAACTGCACTTCTGCTATTGTTACTAAGAACACATAGACACCCCCTCCCAATGTGTGTCCCATTGCATCTGTATTGTGCCAAGTATGTGTCTGCTGCTAAGGGCTCAAATGATGCTTACACTCTTGCAAGCGATTATAACTGAATAATGGCCTGTGTTTTTTTGCTATGAGTTGACAGATCTCTAGCGATTCTTTGTGAAATGTCACCTGGGAATTTGTCCTCTGAAGCTTTGTTCCTGGGGTGACTTAGTTTCATTTGGGCTATTGGAGCTTGACTAATGCTCCCATCCTCACATGCAGTTTTATTTAATCTAGCTGGTATTCTGGTCTTGAAAAGGTATGCGATAGAATTTACGGCAGTAAAAGAAGACCCTTTGGAAGCCCTGACCTCCAGATTTCAGCATTTTAGATTCTAAAAAAAAGAAAGTTTCCTTTTTGAAAATAGATTGATCAGATTGATTGTTTGCTTATTTTCTCATAGATCAGTGCAACAGAGTTTTTAAACTCAAGGGCCAAATTATCATGATGTGATGATTGCGATGTGATGTGAAGCACACCATTGAATGCTGCAGTATATTGCTTTTCTTTTTTCTTTGCAAGTTAAGACTGCAGCAAAGCCTTAACACAAGACGTGGGATTTCAGCACTTCCTCTCCATTATGGTCTTGATTAAAATAGGCTGCCCCATGAAGCTGCTATTTAGCGTGAGGGGAAAGTTTGCACTGATAGTGAACATTGTGAACTTTAATATTATGTGCACTTTAATTCTCTCCGTTGGGTTCTTGATGTCATCTGAGCTTGTGTTTTTTCTTGCAGACGTTTCATTACCAAGCTAGGTAACACCATCAGTGCACAAGGGGTGGTGTTTGCTGACTATTTATTATTCTCATTATTTCAGGGTTGATTTGGCCCAGGCATGAAGGCAGACCACTGAACATTTTTCAAGGACAGGAAAGCAATATATCCTCTGTTTTACTTCTGTAAATAGCTGAAATGTTTTTTTTTTTAAAAAAAACAGGTTCCCTAGTTGACTGGTGAAAGGTATTTTTTTTCTAGTTTACTAATGGAATAATACAGCCTGAAGATAAATATGGCAATTAATATCTTGGCAGGGTTGATTTATAATTAAGCTAACCAATTATGACTTAAGGAAACTAATGTAGATAGGAGAATCCAGTTTAAAGCATCACTTCATGAAAAAAAAATCTGATGTAAATTACCTTCTCTTTAAAGACTTACAGCCTGGTCATCTCAGCAGCAGATGTAATCTTTTATGGCATCACATGGCAATAATTATTGTCACTTTCAATCGCTATAGTTCAGTTTATTGTTGAAAGCTTATGTGTGAAAGCTGATTTTTTTTTAAAAACCAACCAACTACATACACTGCCAAGTGTAAATAAAATAAATCAAGCTGTTTCCACTAGAAATTTGAATTTTCTTTTGACAACTAACATATACTTCAGTTAATATACTTAGGATGGATTTTTGTGGAGAGCTTCAGTATGTGAAGTAAAATTGACTCTCAAGAGGACAATTTAGTGACTGTATCAACCAAACTGCAGCTATTTGGGACTACTTTATTATATATAACCAAGACAAAATATCATTTCATAAAAGATTCTTCACATTTCTTAAGATTGTTTTCCTCCTTCCATTAGGGTGTTTACTAGGTTCCTCACTATCTTATGAAAACAAAACGGCCTGCGTTTGTTCCTGTAACAGAGTCTCCAAATAGGCAATATTTCCTCATTCTGTCATATTTCTTTGTGCTGATTTATGGACAAACCCAAAGTGTTATGCCGCTGGATCCAATCTCTTTTCGAGTAAGGAACTGCAACTACCTAATAAGGCTGCATCTTTTTTTGTTTCTCATGTGGGTTTTTTTTTTGCCTGAAGTAAGTAAGAGGCGGGGCAGCTTCCTATAATGAAGGAAAGTTGCTGCTTTTCTGCTTGGGCTGGGACCCTGCTAAGTACTTAGCTTATTTATTTATTTGTCAAATTTTAAAAGCACCCACCTCCCACACAAAAGGACTCTGGGTGGCATATACAATTAAAATATTAAAAACAATGTATAACATTTAAAAGAGGCAAGCAATGTTAACAATTAATTAAAAGGAAGGGGTGGGCTTGCCTCTCTGTATGTCCCAAGCAAGGAACCAGAACCGTGGTGGCACAGTAGTTAGAATCCAGTATTGCAAGCTAACTCTGTCGACTGCCAGCAGCTCGATCCTGACTGGCTCAAGGTTGACTCAGCCTTCCATTCTTCCAAGGTCGGCAAATATGGCACTGTACGTGATCCTGAATCTATGCATCCAAGACACAGGTTGAAACTGTGTTCATTGAGACAATTGTGCTATATGACTTTATGATTGCTTGTATCCCTCAGCATTACAGGTAGAGCTGTGGTGGTGCAGTGGTTAAAGTGAAGTATTGCAGGCTGACTCTGCCAACTGCCAACAGTCCGAGGCTGACTGGCTCAAGGTTGACTCAGCCTTCCATTCTTCCAAGGTTGGTAAGATGAGGAACCAGATTATTTTGGGGGGGGGCAATATGCTGATTCTGTGAACCACTTAGAGAGGGCTGTAAAGCACGATGAAGTGGTATATAAGTCTAAGTGCTAGTGCTATTGTTATTGATGCCTTTCCACAAGGCCAGTAGAGGGGGAGGCACCTCATCTTTTTTTTGGGGGGGAGAGTATTTCACAGAGCAGGGGCAATGGCAAATGAGGGTCTCTTCCTGGACCCCACCAGTTGGATTTCTTTGGCTGAGGGGGTCTGCAACATACCCTCTGACCAGGTGGGATGGGATGATGTAATGGGACAAAAACAGTTCTATAGCTAGCCCGGTACTCTATGTTTCTGGTTCTTTAGGGAACTTATATCCTGATGTTTCCAAGTTGGCATTGCTGCAGCTCTGCCCTTTGTCTAAGCATGCTCTGCCAATGTCTCACTGAAAGTTGGGCAATGAGATGTATCATCCTTTGTGGGAAGTCTGATTTTCCTTTTGAGACTTTGAAAGACGACAGTTCACTGCCCTCTTCTACCACATAATTAGAAAACAGCGCTTTGCACAAAGCTTCTAGGTCTAACCTCTGTCTCTGCCTATCTCTCTTGCAGTATTAAGGATTGTGCATAAGAAGTGGTGGAGTGGATTTACATGTCACTTTAAGTGCTGATGTTGTTTGCTGATTCTGTAAGCCTAATGCAGTGTGCGACACCATCTAATTGTCATTTATTTCCTAAATCATGGTTAGTTATATAAGCCACTGCTTAGCATGTTGGATGAGTCCTGCCGGCCCTTACTTAGACTTATCTTTTATGCAATCAGGTTTGGTTCCGAAATTCTTTTGATTCCTCAATCCAGGCAGGATTTTTGTATCCAGATTGGAATACACAGACCTTTGTGTTTGGAAGATTTTGTATTTTTTTCTGGGTACTTTGCACTGAAATGCCTACTTACCCAATTGTTTCATAAAACTCTCCACTCCAGATTCTATCAGTCATCTTTCTACATCTTTTAAGTAGTATTATCACCTCTGCAATAGGAAGGGACCAGAATGATAATTTAGCACTAGAGGACAAGCTTGATTGACAGAATATAATATTGTTAACAGGCCTGCACCTATATGACATGCACACTGGACTTAAAATAGCATTATACAAATAACATTCTTTTATTTCTCTCATATCATTTGTATTGATAAATTGTTTTGGAAACTGAGCGGAGGGCATTATATAAGTATTTAAAATTAGTAGTTAATTTGCTATTCCCACAGACATTTTACTGTCTGTCCTTGTATCACATAGCTTTAAATGAAGGAATGGTGTTTCTACACATGTTTTGTTATTGTACAAAGCTAAGAAGATGTTAAAAATTACAGTCATGCCAAGAGCATCTCTGCTCAAAATAGATAAATATAATATAAATAAGGCCAAGGAAAGAAATAGAATTATGACACAGTATGAGGACATTTCCAGCACAGATATTAGCAAAACTGTCTCAGTATTAACTGTTTGCAGCGTACATTGTTAGGAATGGTCTGCATTAATTAGAGAGCTGAGTGAAAAATGACATTTGAGGCATCCACTTATCTTTGATCATTCTTCCCTTTCTAGTTTATTGAAAATTTCAGATCAAAGCTTTTTTTTACACAATTATAAAATTATTATAACACAACTGTTTTCCTTGATTGAGACAAAATGATGTTCAATTTACTATAGAGTAGAATCATGGAAATTTGTTAAGTTCTTCAGTGAGTGCTAAAAATAGAACAATACTATTTGTGATAATGTGTATTCTCTTAAAACATTTCATTGTTGCTAATTTTGTATGAAATAAAGGTATTTATTACAGGTAAATTAAACCTTTAATTTAATGGTTCCATGTTCATCATTCCTTTAGATAGCAATGTGTATTATTTAACTGAAATTTAAAGCTTGGTAAGCTCAGAGGCCTGCAGTTGGGTGCTTTATGACAAAGAAGTTAAAGGAATGCAAAATGAGGATAAGGTGATTATAGAGAATCTGAATGAATTCTTTGTTTCATTTTCAACAATGTCTTCTATTCCCAAAGTATTGTGCTGTTCCCCCCTCACATTCTGTAGCAGACAGGAAATCATGCTAACTTAAATCTTGGTGAGGCCACGGTGTGTAATGGCTGAGAGAGAAAAACTTGAGGAAGAATCACAGCCAAGGCAATGGTCAGATAAGAGAAACCTCAACCCAAGGCAGAAATGTAATCTGAGAAAGCATCTGAGGCTGGACCTTTCCTAGTTGTCTTCAGGATAAAGGCAGAGATGAGAGAGGCACATTCAGAACTGCAAGATACTGTTACTGTAACTCTATAATAAAAGTCATTTTAGTATATTTAGTATAGTTTGGGGATCTAGTCTGATCTACTTCAAATGGCTGACAGTGTCCCTCTGTCCTGCAACAGGAACAAATCTGTGTTGCAGATTTAACAAGTACATCCTAAGGACTTAAACTAGTGATTCCCTGGCTGGAATCTGAGCCCCATTCATTTTAATCCTACATCTAAGAAGCCTCCTGCATAGAGTGTTCTACTTACTCCATGCCATCCCATATTGATTTGATTCATATTATCTTTTATTTTTTTAGCTTTAATATGCCTACTTGGGATTCATTTTTGTTCCTCTGGTAATAAAGATAGGAATATCATAATAAAAATAATTTCTAGTCATGATTCTGTTGATTTCCTGTTTCCCAAACCAGCTTCTGCATTATTATATCAAAGTCAGAACCACAGACTCTTCATTAAAAGAAAAAATCACATGAGAAATCTCATCATAAAACATTCCATTGTATTTAGAACAATGATCAAGATCACAAAGTCATAAACTTTTTCTCTCTCAGTGGTAGAAATGTTATGGACTCGCCCCAAAACCCAATCATCATAAAGCAATATGGAATGACTTACATTCCTGCTGTAGAATCTAGGTCACGAGTGGAACACAAAGTTGTATACAGGAAATGAATAATGAAAGCCTTCTCTTCATATTTGTATTGGGAGAATGTGTGAGAGCAGTGGAAGAATACCACACATTGTACGTTGTCCTGCGTCATACACCTACAATAAAAAAAAAGAAAGTCAACCCATCTTTTTTTCCTTAGGCATCTTAGGAAATGGGTCTACACTGTGTGGGACATGCTTGTTTTTCAAATGTGTAGCCTTTCTTTATAAAAAAAAATCAAGTTCTTCATTTGAGAGTCAAAACTGTGAATCGCTCTGCTATATTGCTTTAAGAGGACTTCTGGAGTGATATCTTAATGTGTTCTCTTGTAAAGATAAGTAATACAACTGAGATTAAAACAAGTGTTTGAGATACACAGTGATTTGCTCTGGGTTATTAGGGTAAAAATAGATTTGAGTATTGTGTTTACCAATTTGACTAATGGATTGCTTGAGTGACAATAATAAAAAGGCACAGAAAATAATAGGATCTTTTTAAACTGTCTCATCGCAGTTCAATAAACCCATGAAAATAAGCCTATTACAACTATTAATATGACAGAAGGCCACAACATGAGATGTCATATAATTTGTTCTGGGGTAGATGTTTTTGGAAATTAACTTATATTAACAAAGTGTAGCTTTAGGAAAAGTTCTCATTTAATACTGTATCACTCAGAAATAAGTCATACTATGCTCAGTTGGACTTATTTGCCACCAAACAGCTATAAATGCAAGGAAACATTACATTTAAACAGAGCCGTGTAGTAAAGTTGCTACTGAAAATGCTATCTTGTAATTCTAGTTCGATTTACCTGGGATGCTTGCAATAAATTGGGAATGACCTTGGGAAATGGCCATCATGGTTAAATTGTGGGATGTTGTCCCGGTACACTTGGAGGAGTCTTGTTTGCTAAAAAGTGTTGGAATTCATAATTTAACATTGGGTTTCCTGCTTGGACAGGAGGTTGGACTAGAAGACTTCCAAAATCCTTTCCAATCCTGTTGTTCTGTTATTCTGTAATCCCAGATCAATTAATCAGTGGAACGGCTTGCCTCCAGAAGTTGTGCATGCTCTACCACTGGAGGTTTTTAAGAAGAGGTTAGACAACCATTTGTCTGAAATGGTACAGGGTTTCCTGCTTCGGCAGAAGGCTGGACTAAAGACCTCCCAGGTCCCTTCCAACTCTGTTATTCTGTTTATTATTACATTGTTTGGGCACATCTATTTTGGTCAACAAAGGCTATTTTCTCTTTGGTGGATGGTATTTAAATCTATTCCTTCTTCTCTAAAAAAATAAAATTGGGAATAAATTAACAGCCTTCCTTCCTTCCTTCCTTCCTTCCTTCCTTCCTTCCTTCCTTCCTTCCTTCCTTCCTTCCTTCCTTCCTTCCTCCCTTCCTCCCTTCCTCCCTCTTTCTCTTCTAAACATATGTAATGAGTTAAATATGCTTCCATTGGATTATGATGAAAGGTTAATTACTGAACAAGATTTGTAAAACTGCACAATGACATTTTGTAAATTCCACTGCTACGTTTAATGAATGGGTTTTATTTTGATTGTAATCCAATATACTTGAACTCCTTGCTGCCCTTGTAACTAGTCTCCTTCAGAGATGGATCGCAATCTGAGTTAAAGGAAGAAATTAAGTTCTTAGATGCTATCTTATGCCTTCGATGTAATATCTGGTTGAGTTAGATACTGACTGCCCTGAATTAAAATATCTTTTCTAGGAAATGGGTAACATTATATTCAGGAACATGCAAATAAAATAAAAGTAGGATAGAGTCTATCCTGGACCCCCTTTTGTTTCCAAGGCCCTTAATCATTTCACTAGGCATGACATGAAATTGATGCTCTGTGGTTACACAGTAATGAATACATTTGGTGGGCTTGTACTGTGGGCAAGTGATGCATTAGAATTAGGGAAGAAATACATCTAAAATGTCATTTGTGCTTTTTCAGCTGTGGTTACATTATGGGCCACAACCATGGGGGTCATGTAGGAGATGGAAATGGTACTATGTTGTACCAGTCATGATAGCCTCAATGAGTATTGGAAAGATACCAGTTGATGGGGGGAGGGAATGGCCCATTTTGATCTTACTAGATCTGATGGAATATAGCAAGGAAATGGGTCCCCAGGAAGGACGGTTTGCATTTCAGAGAAGTAAGAGGCAACTCCATCCACCCAGATATTATTTTGTCTATAGGTGCGGAACAATAAAGAACTCAGCTTGGAAGAAGTATCTTGTGACAATCTTGGTTTTGGGTTTGACACTATATTTCTTGCTCTTTCTGGAGTAGCAGGAAGAAACTCTGGCCAAAGGGCCTATTCCAGTCCTATAAGGTAGGCCAGACTAAGAAACCAATGCCATATACTTAATTTTATATTGATAGAATCTTGCAAACCTGAATGTGTTTCTCTTCTCCCTCACTCCTCCCTTATCTTCATGTGAACTCAGAAAGGGCTTGTTTGAGAAGTGTCCTCAAATTAGTTTCCTGGCTTGGGCTCAAGCCTTGCTTATCCTAACTGTTGCCTTACAAGCAGCTTTTCCTCCTGTCCTTCAAGGCCATTCCCTATGCCTTTGACCAACTTCAGCTGGTAAGCCAGTTACAGTTCTACCTACACCAGAAGCCATCAGCAACAGTGACTCATACTCTTATCATCGAGTTAGACTAGACATGTCAAACTCGTGACGTCACGTGATGTCGCACAATGTATCGGAGCTTTTTCTCCATTGCCGGCAATGGGGTGGGCGCGGTTTCCTGGTGATGTGTCTGGCCTGCGAGCTGGCAGTTTGACACCCCTGAGTTAGACAATAGCAATGCACACTTCATAAGCCTGCATTTGAAGATGATTCAAAAACTACAACCGCTACAGAAGGGAGCAGCCGTATTGCTGGTAGGTAGACCCTGGCATTGCAAAAAATGACCCTGTATGCTTTTGTAGCCATCAACAAAGGACCTTTGGATATATGTGCGACTCTTCACTCCTGGCTCCTAAGAAGCTACTTAAAATGCCTCCTTTTTAAAACAGGTCAATAGAAAAGAGAGATGGGCATCCTTTAGATAGTTATATTATTAAAATGGTTGGAGAATCCTGCCCAGGATTCTGAGACTAGCAGTATAAAAATTACATGAGTACATAAATAAACCAATAAGCAGCAACTGAAAAATAAGAAATAACCCCAAAATTTTAAGAGAAATTGTATAAGAAAATTAAATAATAATGTCAGCATTACCTACCCACAAGGAAGGCTGGTAAAAGTATTGTCTTCACAAAGTTGATATGCTGCCTAAACTGCTTCGAGCTTTGGGTAGCTTACCATAATATATCCATAAAGAGTTAATAAGAAGCAAAAATATAAAAACCAACAAACTCATTAAACAGCCTGGATAAAATCTTTATACATATTTTTCTACAATGTACTTCTAAGATTTTTCTTTTGCTTTTTATTTGATTTTGGTCCTATAGTCTGGCTTATGTTAGCCATTAACTGTGTAATTGGACTTTAATTGCATATTACTAAAGTTTTATGAATTTTGTAAGGGCTCCTGAGAGACTCATTTCTTCCCCTCAGATAAATAAACAAACAATGTCTGCATAATGCCTGTGATTCCATAATTAGAGCCATTATCAAATTGTTTATAACAGTATATAGTGTTCCTGAGAACTATATACTTCATAAGCTTACAGTACCATTTCTCCTCTTTTATAATACCAAAACCCAGTGCTTTTTTTGTAAAAGAAAAAGGTGCCGGAACTCACACATGTCATACAACCCGCCTTGCCTACCCTACAAGGTTCCATCCAAAAAAGGTGCCGGAACTCCGTTCTGAGCGTTCTATGAGAAAAAAAAGCCCTGCCAAAACCGAATAAACTTCAGATGACAAGTATGGAAAGTATATAAGTGGTAAATAGTGCTAGGATTAGAAAAAAACAAACAAATCATATTTAGTCCTGATGTCTTTATTTCAGATGTGTATACAGAATCCTCATATGTTGTAAAAAATCTTGGACAATTCTTCTGAAGTTATTAGCAGGAAATAAGGGTTTTTATTCGGTTTTATTTTGCAGGAAAGTCATCACACATGGTTTTTCACGAAAGGCAGCCTGGAACTGTTGGGACCCAGGCTGCTGTTTATGGTAAAGAAAGGAAGATACCAAAGATTTTTTTCTTCTTTGAGCTCCTTGGGTCCCCATCACCAGACTGACAGTGATGGATAGAAGTACCATCCTGATACTGATAAATTAAAAAAATAGCCATCTCTCTGGAATTTTGATGGTAGAATTGTGTTCAGAGAAATGGGGTCTTTGGATCTTGCAAAAAACCCCTCCTCAATAATTATGAAAAACTGTCCATTTTTGTCAACATGACAGCATTGGAGTGTCAGGACAGAGACGAGTGGAAGTAGACGCAATAGTTTTTCAGTTGCCTTTCCTCTTAAATTTCTTCCTGAGTTACCTAGAATGTAGCAAGACTGATTCACATTAGTTAAGGTCACTATTTATCCAAGGTCACAATTTACAACTACCAGTAATTGTTAAGATAAGGATTATTGGCACCATATAATTTGCTGTCTCTTTGGAATATGATCTAATACTCCAGCACAGTTGCAAACTTTCCAAAGAATAAACAAAGGCATATGCATTTTTAAACAGTGATTTGCCAATAACCTGCTTATGGTTTCTTGCCTTCTGCTAAAAGAGAACATGGACAAGGAATTGTGGGAACAAAGCTAGGATCTCTATATTAGCAGGAATGAAGAAACCCAACATTTTTAGACTGAAAACAGATGCAAACTATTGGCAGCAGTTGTAAATTAAAGGAGTGTGCTAGAGGTTTCTTTCACAGCTGGGAATGAATCTGTGAGGAGAAAAAATTCCCCATCAGGGTCTTATGACTGCAAAAATAGTCTAGCAATGTGCATAGAGTAATTCCAAAATATGTGGAAGAAGAGGCCCTGTTTATGTAATAGATGTGTGAATGACCTTGGGGAATGAAGGGAAGAGAGGCTGCCTATTAAATAGTCAGGCAAGAGAGCCCCCAGTGGCTTAACAAAGAAATTTAGGAAGGACCAACTGTAATGGCTCAAGTGGTTAAAAGTGGTAGTGGGAAGTTTTAATGTTCAGACTTGCAAGATACTGTTAATGTAGCCATATAATAAAGTAGAATTAGCTTATCTAGTCAGGTTTTGCTCCTCGTTTACCTGGGAGGCCTGATAGAAGGGAAATCTAAATTTTCTCAATTAAGTAGGATTGAGATTAAAGGAGAAGAGGGACAGAATTAAATGTAGAGGTATTCCTCATTTAGTGACCACAATTGGGACCAGCAATTTGATTGTTAAGTAAAGTGGCCACTAAGTGAAACTGCAGTTGTGCTTATAATTGCACTGCGGCTTTCCTTTGATTTACAGACCTTTGCTTTACAGACCAACAAGGTTTGTAAATGAGAGGATGGGTCATAAAGTTTTATCATTGTTGTAACTGCAAATGATCATTGAACAGGACAGTCGCAAAATGAGGACTACCTGTACATCACTCCTATTGCCCTCTGTCCACAGTCTCAGCTTAGGCTTTCAATATTAGATAAATGGTATTTACAGTAGACACAACCTACAGACACAAACAGTTTCCTGTGATTTAAAGGTTTAAATGCAATGTTTTCAGACATTATTGTGAGCACCATCATCTCACAGTTACTGCTAATAAACACATCAGGCTTTCCCCCACAATTCTGCAGTTGCTTTCGCTTATAATAATTCAGAGAATAGGGCTAGCCCTACCATTAGACAAATCGAGGCAGCACTTTGGAAAGTGGTACGCAGATATTTAATTTAATTTAATTTAATTTAATAATTTGATTTCTATACCGCCCTTCTCCCGAAGGACTCAGGGCGGTGAACAGGGCAATACACAATAAAAAACCAGATACAAAAATTAAAAAACCATTAAAAACCAATTAAACATCATGCCCATAAAATCAATACATAATTAAGTTAAAAACTAATTTTAAAAACCCAACCCCATCCCGTCAGACCAGGCCAGCTTGTTCGAAAAAGAATGTTTTAAGATCGCGCCGGAAGGAGCGAAGGTCGGGGGCCGTCCGGAGCTCAACCGGTAAGCTGTTCCAGAGGTCTGGCACGCCCACAGAGAACGCTCTCCCCCTGGGGGTCACCAATCGGCATTCTTTGATCGGCGGCACCCTGAGGAGGCCCTCTCTGTGGGAGCGCACTGGACGGAGGAACGTTGACGCCGGTCGCAGGTGTTGCCGTAGGTAATCCGTAGGTAATATTGCTGAAGAGGAGTAGGTATGTCCAAAAATTCATGTCATGGCCATATTGGATCCCAGTTCAGAGGAGGAGGAAATGTTTGGAGAGGCCAGGGACTGAGGACAATGCTATCCCAGGCCCCTCAGGTATTGGGGGAGGTGGTCGATCAGACCAGGAGCTGCCTGCCCTCACAGACATAGGGGAAAATTGGATGCAGACAGGCAGTGGTGTTGAGAGGCAGCGGATCCCCCTCTGATGAGGAACAGCTGCCTCCCCCATTCAATCCAAGGACACAGAGAGTGGAGCTGAGGCAAGTTCAATGGAGGTCTGTGAGGTTGCTTGAGAGAAGGTCACCCCGCTCCTCCTCACAAGGAACACCTGACTTGGGTAGACTTAAGCAGGAACAATTGTCAGGAACAATTGTTTTGCTTAGGCATGCACTTCCCCAGCCTTGGAAATACTCTGCTTTGTATCGTGTTTCTGCCTGTGGAATTCAACCTTTATTTGTGGACTCTTGCCCTTGTCCTGTGGACCTGGAATCTCCTGTACAACTTATGGGCCTTGTTTTGGGACTTGTGGTGTTTGTGGTGTTCAATATGTCAGTAGTCCGATAATTTCCTCACAACTGAAATAGCAATCTACTCATTTTAATTTTTTTTTAAAAATTGTACTATCAACCAATAATTTAAACAAAAGTTGAAACCAGCTGCTCAAAATTCTTACTGCGATAGCATTCTGACTCATTAATATAGCAAATGTTATAACTATTGCTGTGTTGATCCTTATAATGTCTTGGGGTCAATAACAATCTATTTTATAGATCAGAATGAAGAACGAAACAAAACAAAAAACCCAGCCCTTCTCCATGGATGCATGTCCTGCTCTGTAAGGAACGGAATCCGTTTTCATTACCCATTCAAGCTTTTTATCTACTGAGCCCTAAGATTACCTGTCTTGGATTGTCTCTGCATGTACCACAAGTAAGTGTTGAGTGAAGCTATAATCCTCATAATTAGCCAGGATTACAGCTCTGTCATTCACAGTTCCCATAGGGGATGCAGTGTGTTTCTGCATCTATCAGATGCATATAAACATATAGGAAATAGGTGCAGGTCTCTCTCACTTAATGTAGTGTTTTAAAGCTAAAGAAATGGAAGAGTGCATTTCTCCACCAACTTGCAGTGAAGTTATTTTGAATAAACCCAAGAGGAAGGAGAAATATGATATGAAATGGCTCTGAATAAATGACTGGATTTGATTTGGATTAGAGACTGGTGATTCAATGAAATACGATTCAGTCTCAGTTTCTGAGCTGAGGTTTCAGAGCATCTAATCCAGTTCATACACTCCCTGTAGCTTATTTTAGGTAGAGGGAGTAAGTAGAATAACAACAGCAAATAAGACAACTCCCACCAACACTGACCAGGCAAGCCACTAGAATATAAAACGAGAGCAAATCTCGCTCTCTACTAGTACTGACGATGTTACCTAGTATGGGTAATGAAATGTCTGCAAGAAAACAAGCAAGCTTGGAGAAGGCAAAGGCTGTCTCTGAATTCTGTCCTCTCCTCCTGCATTTCAGCCTGATTTTCATTCAAACAGAAAGGCCAAGCTGTCAGGTGTATCAATGGAGGCTTTGGTTTGGTGATCCACATCACCTCAAATATCCTCTGCACATTTGCTTTTACCACTGATAGATTCCTGCTTCCTAGGCCTAAAACCTGGCTGGAATCTGTGTCCCTCTGGTGATCAAGATGACATAGATTGGGCTTTTTTGGGAGGGGGAACAGCTGGCAAAGCTTTGCCCCTCCACCACCTAGCTTCTTTTTCCATTAATTACTTTCAAGTTATATACAACAAGACAGAAGCCACTGCAATCACATCCTATTATCACTGAGAATAATACCCAACCATACTCATCACTGAGATTAATATTCAGCCATCTTATACTTTGTTGTTGTTAGCTGCGAAGTCGTGTCCGACCCATTGCGACCCCATGGACAACGTTCCTCCAGGCCTTCCTGTCCTCTACCATCTTCTGGAGTCCATTTAAGCTCACACCTATTGCTTCAGTGACTCCATCCAGCCACCTCATTCTCTGTTGTCCCCTTCTTCTCTTGCCCTCAACCTTTCCCAGCATTAGGCTCTTCTCCTGTGAGTCCTCCTATGGAGAAAAAATCTTTACAGCATCAGACTTTCCTTTCACCACCAGACACATCCACAGCTGAGCGTCCTTTCGGCTTTGGCCCAGTCGCTTCATTCTTTCTGGCGCTACTAGTACTAGCCCTCTGCTCTTCCTATTCAGCATTGATGGGGATTATAAAATATCAGAATCTCATCTAGAAAACCTAAAACTGTTAAGGTTGCCACTTACTTAGCAGAAAGCAAGTCCCACAGAACATGACAGAATTTACTTCCATATAGACCAGTGTTTTTCTCAATCTTGGTGATTCTTGGATGTGTGGACTTCAACTCCCAGAGTTCCCCAGCCAGCATGGGAGCTGAAATTGCATATCTTAAAGCAGGGGTGTCAAACTTGCAACGTCACATGATGTGTTGCGATGTATTGTGACTTTTTTGCCGTTGCTGGCAATAGGGTGGGCACGGTTTTGCTATGATGCATCCGGCCCACGGGCCAGCAGTTTGATACCCCTGTCTTAAAGTCATCAAGGTTGAAAAACACTGACATAGACATATATAGATAAACACTGTAAAGTGTTTTCCAGAAAAACTCTGCCACAATTAATAGTAGGAAATCATTAATCAGGGAAAAGCTTTCTTTCTTAACTGCGTGGTCATGTATTCTGTGTTTTATGAATCATGACCCATTTAAGGAAGCCACAGTCCAGAGACAAACAGAGCAAAACAGAGTGACTTAGATCAGCAAAGGATTAAGGAGGCTGTATGTTTTCTCCTTATTTGTCCAGCCTATTTGCTGAATACATATATGGGAGGCTGGATTGGACAGTTTTAAAACTAAAGGACATCAATAACCTAAACTATGATACTTCTATGCTAACCAAAAATACAAAGCATATGCAAGCTCTAATTAAAATCAAGGAACACAGAAAGAAATGGAACTAAGATTAAATATGAAGAAGACTAAACGAATGAAGGAACCGTCCTTACAATTGGCAATGAAATTGCTGAAATGATGGATAGCTTCTGTCTTTTAGGATCTATTATCAGCAGTAAAGGATCCAGCAATCAAGAAATATTCATACACTGAAATTTAGTAGGAAGGCTTTTGCCTACAATGATCAGGATGATGTGAACACCAGTTTTCCTTGTGACACTGTTCATGCAAATGTTGAATTTTGGAGAAGCAGAAGAGAAGAGCATGGATACTTTTCAATGTTGTGTAGGAGAAAATTCCTGAGAATACCATGGGAAACCAAGAAAAAAAATGTATCACAAGACAAATCAGTCCAAAGCTCTTGCTCGAGGCGCAAATGACCAGGCTCAAATTATCATGTTTTTGACATAATATGCAAGCACCTAGCTTTCTTGAGAAATCTATAACTGCAATGACAATAGCACTTAGACTTTTATACTGTTTCATAGTACTTTACAGCTCTGTCTAAGTGGTTTACAAAGTCAGCCTATTTCCCCCAACAATCTGGACCCTCATTTTACTGACCTCGGAAGGAAGAAAGGCTGAGTCAGCCTTGAGCTGGTGAGAATCAAACTGCTGGCAGTTGGCAGAAATAGCCTGCAATACTGCATTTTAACCACTGCACCACCATGGCTTTTCCCACGGTAAGGCTGGGAGAGGTGGAAGAAAAGAGAAGAGGACAACCGGCAGCAAGGTGGATGAACATGAACCCCAGAAAGACTAGGTTAGCACAAGTCATCCTACAAAAGTTCTCTCTATGTGGTTAACACTGACTTAATGGCACATCACGTCTCCCTCTTTCACAGCTTTGTTAAGCTTTTTTTTCCCTGAAGTTATCCATGGGTTAGTTATTCTTTGACGTGCATTCAGAGCTTGTCCTGGTAGAACATCACATTCCCAATTTGAAACATGGTAATATATTTTAAACTTTCATCACTCTGTTTCAAGGTAAATTTCCACACCCTTTTGATGTTGGGGCAACATGTCTTCGGTGTTATGTGGATACTTATCTCGAATCTAACCACTCTTTTCCTAGGATGAGTATGAAAGACGAAGAGTGCCCTAGGGTCTTATAAGGTGATAAAATCACAGCATCCTTTTTTATCATTCCGATTTCATACCTTGAGGTTAAGCATAGTAGGAAAGGTTTCTACAGTAGTGGATATCAAGCCAATCTGTTGCCAATTTGCTGGATAAATTGGCCACTCCTTTTGCCCTATTTTATGACCTTTCTTGCCACAATTGTTAAGTGAATCACTGCAGTGGTTAAGTTATTGACATGGTTATTAAGTGAATGTGGCTTCCCCATTGCTTGGCAGAAAGTTGCAAAAAGTAATCACACAGCCCCCAAACAGTGCAGCCTTCATAAATATGAACCAGTTGCCAAGCATTTGGATTTTGATCACATGACCACAGGGATGCTGCAACAGTTATGTAAAAATGGTCATACGTCACTTTTTTTGGTGCCGTTCTAACTTCAAATGGTCACTAAATGAACTATTGCAAATCGAGGACTATCTGTACTGTATGTATGGTACATACATTACTCTCCATTGCTACCCCCCATTGCTTTGTTTACTGTAAACAAATGATAGCAGCTCAGGCAAGTGCCAACAAACTGAATCAGTGATCACATTCACACATTATGTTAGGCCTGATTCACAAAAGACAGCACGCTAAGGTATTGTAAGCTGCCCAGGATTACCCTGCGATAAGATGGGCGGCCAATGAATTGGATAAATAAATAAAATAAGGTATTATTTACCAACAACAATTGTGGGCTTCACCCATTGCATGAAAACAAAAAGATATGTGATTTTTTTTAATGAATGTATCAACACTAAGTAATCAGTGTGTGGCATTTTTGATGCCCTAACCCTTCCAAACAATTTGATATCTGATTATCTTCACTCTTTCAGGCCTTGGGAGATCAAGGAGCCAAGACTAGATTTTGTGCCTTTGCTGCCATCTCTAGGGTGCCTTGAGTTTTGCAGCTCTGGCTTTTAAATATGAATGGGGAAAAATGCTTCTTCCCCTGCACTGGTGCCCTTCCTCTCTCACACTTCATGCTACTAAAATAAAGCAAAATAAGCAAAAACAGTAATATTTGTTTATGCTCCCCCCCATCCCCTCATTATGTTGCTGTGAAGAAAAGTTGTTGTTGTTAGCTGCGAAGTCATGTGCAACCCATTGCAACCCCAAGGACAACGTTCCTCCAGGCCTTTCTGTCCTCTACCATCTTCTGGAGTCCATTTAAGCTCATGTCTACTGCTTCAGTTGCTCCATCCGGCCACCTCATTCTCTGTCATCCCCTTCTTCTATTGCCCTCAATCTTTCCCAGTATTAGGCTCTTCTGCAGTGAGTCCTTCCTTCTCATTAGATGGCCAAAATATTTGAGTTTCAACTTCAGGATCTGGCCTTCTAAAGAGCAGTCAGGGTTGATCTTCTGTAGGACTGACCGGTTTGATCGCCTTGCAGTCCAAGGGACTCGCAGGAGTCTTCTCCAGCACCAGAGTTCAAAGGCCTCAATTCTTTGCCGCTCAGCCTTTCTTATGGTCCAACTTTCACTGCCTTACATTGCAACTGGGAAGACCATAGCCTTGACTATATGCACTTTTGTTGACAGGGTGATTTCTCTGCTTTTTAGTGTGCTGTCTAGATTTGCCATGGCTTTCCTCCCCAGGAGCAAGCGTCTTTTAAATTTCTTTGCTGCAGTCCCCATCTGCTGTGATCTTGGAGCCCAGGAAAATAAAATCTGTCACTGTCTCCATTTCTTCCCCATCTATTTGCCAGGAATTGAGAGGGCCGGATGCCATGATCTTGGTTTTCTTAATGTTAAATTTCAACCCAACTTTTGCACTCTCTTTCGTCACCCGCAACAAGAGGCTCTTTAGTTCTTCTTCACTTTCTGCCATTAGAGTGGAATCATCTGCATATCTTAGGTTGTTGATATTTCTCCCGGCAATCTTAATTCCAACTTTTGATTTATCTAGCCCTGCCTTTCTCATGATGTGCTCTGCACATAAGTTAAATAGGCAGGGTAACAGTATACAGCCTTGCCGGACTCCTTTCCCAATTTTGAACCAATCAGTGGTTCCGTGCCCAGTTCTCACTGTTGCCTCTTGACCCACATATAGGTTTCTCAAGAGACAGATAAGATGGTCTGGTACTCCCATGTCTTTAAGAACTTGCCAGTTTGTTGTGATCCACACAATCAAAAGCTTTGGCATAGTCAATGAAACAGAAGTAGATGTTTTTCTGGAACTCCCTAGCTTTCTCCATGATCCAGCGTATGTTGGCAATTTGATCTCTAGTTCCTCTGCATCTTCGAAATCCTGCCTGTACTTCTGGTAGTTCTCGATCCACATACTGCTGGAGTCTAGCTTGTAGGATTTTAAGCATAACTTTACTAGCATGTGAAATGAGTGCAATGGTGCGATAGTTTGAACATTCTTTGGCACTGACTTTCTTTGGAATTGGAATGTAAACTGATCTTTTCCAATCCTGTGGCCACTGTTGAGTTTTCCAAATTTGCTGGCAAATTGAGTGTAGCACTTTTACTCCATCGTCTTTTTAGATTTTGAATACCTCAGCTGGAATACTGTCACCTCCACTAGCTTTGTTGTTGCTCAGCTTTTCTAAGGCCCACTTCACTTCACATTCTAGGATGTCTGGTTTGAGGTCAGTGACCACCTCATCATGGTTATCAGGGACGTTAAGCTCGTTCTTGTATAGTGTAATTTTTCCACCTCTTCTTAATCTCTTCTGCCTGTGTTAGGTCCCTGCCATTTTGGTCCTTTATCATGTCCATTTTTGCATGAAACGTTCCCTTCATCTCTCAAATTTTCTTGAAGAGATCTCTGGTCCTCCCTATTCTATTGTTTTCTTCTATTTCTTTGCACTGTTCATTTAAGAAGGCATTCTTATCTCTTCTAGCTATTCTCTGGAATTCTGCATTCAATTGGGCATATCTTTCTTTTTCTCCCTTGCCTTTCGCTTCCCTCCTTTCCTCAGCTATTTGCAAAGCTTCCTCAGACAGCCATTTTGCTTTCTTGCATTTCTTTTTCTTTGAGATGGTTTTAGTTGCTACCTCTTGTACAATGTCGCGAACCTCAGTCCATAGTTCTTCAGGCACTCTGTCTATCAGATCTAATTCCTTAAATCTATTTGTCACCTCTACTGTATATTCAACAGGGATATGATTTAATTCATACCTGAGTGGCCTAGTGCTTTTCCCTACTTTCTTCAATTTAAGCCTAAATTTTGCAAAGTGAAGCTCATGATCTGAGCCACAGTCAGCTCCTGATCTTGTTTTTACTGACTGTATAGAGGTTCTCCATCTTTGGCTGCAGAGCACATAGTCAGTCTGATTTCTGTGTTGACTGTCTGGTGATGTCCATGTGTAGAGCTGTCTCTTAGGTTGTTGGAAAAGAGTATTTGCTATACCATCATATTCTCTTGACAAAATTCTATCAGCCTGTGCCCTGCTTCATTTTGTACTCCAAGGCCAAACCTGCCTGTTATTCTGGTTACCTTTTGGTTTCCTACTTTAGCATTCCAATCTCCCATGATAAGGACATCATTTTTTGGTGTTAGTTCTATAAGGTGCTGTAGGGCTTCATAGAACTGGTCAGTTTCATCCTTTTCAGCACTGGTGGTTGGGGCATAGACTTGGACTGCTGTGATATTGAATGGTTTGCCTTGGATTCGAACTGAGATCATTCTGTCATTTTGGGGATTGTATCCCAGTAATGCTTTTCCTACTCTTCTATTGACTATGAAGGCTACTCAATTTCTTCTGAGGGATTCTTGCCCGCAGTAGTATACCTGATGGTCATCTGAATTAAATTCACCCATTCCTGTCCATTTTAGTTTGCTGATACCTAAGATGTCGATGTTCAGTCTTGTCATCTCTTGTTTGACCACGTCCAGCTTTCCTTGATTCATGGATCTTACATTCCAGGTTCCTATGGAGAAAAAGTCTTTACAGCATCGGACTTTCCTTTCACCACCAGATACATCCACAGCTGAGCGTCCTTTCGGCTTTGGCCCAGTTGCTTCATTCTTTCTGGTGCTACTAGTACTAGCCCTCTGCTCTTCCCCAGTAGCATATTGGACGCCTTCCGACCTGAGGGGCTCATCTTCCAGCGTCATATCATTTTGCCTTTTGGTACTGTCCATAGGGTTTTCATGGCAAAGATACTGGAATGGGTTGCCATTTCCTTCTCCACTGGATCACATTTTGTCAGAACTCTCTGCTATGACCTGTCCGTCTTGGGTGGCCCAGCACGGCATAGCTCATAGCTTCATTGAATTACGCAAGCCCCTTCAGAAGAAGAAAAGTTACAGGAAGTTATACATGCAATGGTATAGGAAGGAAGGAAGGAAGGAAGGAAGGAAGGAAGGAAGGAAGGAAGGAAGGAAGGAAGGAAGGAAGGAAGGACAGCCAATCTGCCCTGGTACCTTAATACAGTGGTCCCAACCTTTTGGGCATCAGGTTCTCTGGAGAGAGATTTTTCCCTGGACTGGAAGTGGTGTGGTTTTGTGTGCTGTCTGCATCCCACGGATGGGGTTTCGCTTGTTTGTGTGGACCAGTTTTTGGCATGCCACGGACCAGTTGCCAGTCCATGGACTGGGGGTTTGGGACCTTTGCCTTAATACTATTCCTTTGTTATATTTAAGCATATCTGAAAGTTAAACTACAACATTTCAGTAGCTTTGCAACCAAGCTTTTTTCCCCTCCTTTTTTGCTGTTGCAAGAAACACAAGAAATTCAGTTTCCCAAATGAGTCAGCATCAAGTGATTACTTAAATTGGATTATCATAAGACTAAAACCAAAATGAGTACAATTTAATTCTTTACTTTGGAGAAGAAGAACATGGGTCACTCATGTTAAAAGAGTCCATTATGAAATCTTCCTTGGACCGCCTGGGAAATTATCAGCTGCTCTCAAATGTACTATTTCTAGCTAAGTTAGAAGAAGGCCTTGCAAGTTTGAATGAATCTGGAGGCTGTTGATTATCTGGATGGATTTCAATTGGGCTGTGAATTGGGATGTACGGTATAACTAAGATTGTTTGGACTACCTTGGTAGATACCTATATGCTTACAAAGATCAGAATATTGCAGACAGTGGTATTTCTGTGACATTTTACAGACACCAAGACTGGGCTTTGAAGAAATAGGATAGAAAGAGAATTGAAATTTTTGAAATTTGGTCTTGGAGAAGATTCCTGAGAAAACCATGGTCAGCCCCAAGAAAACAAGTGGATCATTGATCAGATCAACCCAGAATATACATACTGTAGATCAATATATAAATAAACTGAGATTGAAAATCATGTTTTCAGAATTTATTATTTGGGTCCCAACAAGTCATAGTTGGTAAACATGATCAAATTTATCTTTTCCAAATTTTTGTTATATATTTGAAAGAATGCAAGAAAGGGGTATCACCAGTCAGAAAAAAAGTATGGGTTGATAAATAACTAATCTAAAGCTGATATATTCCAATATCCCATTAGCACCCTGTAGTATAATGAAATATTTCATATCCTTTATATAGTTAAAATCCACATTATCACCAGAGAAAAAAATGGTTCCATAGTCCAACATTAAAGTCTATTTGAAATTTGCTTTTTAAAGACAAAATTATTTTAGACACTCACACAATTTAGTTAGCTGTTCCTCCAAGGAGGGAATCAATCCTTGTAACTTATAACATTTACAAATGCCAATTTATGTAAAATTTAATACAAATAAAATTAAATACAAATTTAATACAGGTTGCAATGGGACAGCAACTGTCAGAATTTGTTCTGTCTGTTAGTGAATCATTTTCCAGTATCATTTGGTGTTACAATATTGTCACATGGGACAGAAGGATCCAACCTACTTGTTATGTTTCCAACATTTTAGGAATCAAAACTACAGTGATATATCAACTAGAGCAGGGGTAGGCAACCTTGGCTCTTTTATGACTCATGGACTTCAACTCCCAAATTCTGGGAGTTGAAGTCCACAAGTCATAAAAGAGCCAAGGTTGCCTACCCCTGAACTAGAGCGATGAATGAATATCTGATACCAATTGTGAATATCTTTGAAGAAAATTAATTAATTCTTCCATTGAAATTCCCACTATTGCATCTCTATAACTGTATTCATATTCCGATTCATCACAGAATCGTGTCTGGATTCTGACTGATACTTCACTAGAAATTTATACATTACGCCTAACAAATAATCCATACATTTATGAGGTTCTCAAATTTGCTCAGACATCTTAGTATTCCCTCTTGTTTCTGTACTTTGTTTATTGCTGCTCTGCTTGTTTGACGATACTGAAACCAATTACACGTGGAAGAGCATTGTGCAGTAAGAGACTCAAAAGATTTTATTTTTGTTTTATTGTCAATAAAGTCTTCTCATCTAAACTGAGATTATTGTCTCTCAACTGGATACATTTCTTGGATCCTCCATCTTCATAAAAAGGGTCATTTAATTAATCAAGTTTAAACACAACAGCAAGCCAAATCTAACTTTTAAAAAGCTTGATTAATCCTTCTTTTAAACAGAGCGATTGAAAGTCCCCCAACTGCAGGCCTCCAAGCATGTGCTTATTTGTGAGAGAGCAATGTCAAAATAAAAATAAAAATAAAAAATGGGTATAAGCTGGTGATCAAAGTCTTTCTTTTTGGGTCATGCATGGGCAGGCTGGGCAAGTTTTTTTTACTGCTCATTATTTTTTTAATTTAATTTAATTTTTTTGGTTAATGTATTTAAGCACCTGTCACATGTGGGTGGGTGTGGCTCGCAACGATTTAAAAACAACCTCAAGCGCAATGAACAAAATACAAATAAAACAGCAAGCATGCAAACGCTTACTAAAAACCATACTAAAAATAGGCAACCTGTTCAGTGGCAGGGTACAATCCATTCTTTACATTCAACACAGGTAGTCCTTGACTTACGACCACAACGGGGCCCAACTTTTCTGTTGTTAAGTGAGGCACTGATGAAGTAGGCTTTGACCCATTTTATGACCTTTCTTGGAACAGCTGTTAAGTGAATCGCTGCAGCTGTTAAGTTAGTAACCCGGTTGTTAAGTGAATCTGGCTTCCCCATGGACTTTGCTTGTCCAAAAGTCGTAAAAGATGAACACGTGACCTTGAGACAACAGTCATAAATATGAACCAGTTGCCAAGCATCTGAATTTTGATCACATGACCATGCTGCAAAGGTCGTAATGGTCATAAGTCACATTTTTCAGTGCCGTTGTAACTTTGAACAGTCACTAAACGAACTGTTGTAATTCGAGGATTACCTATGTAGCCATTCAACAAGCTTTACACTACAGCCCTTATTCCACTCTTTGGATTCTGACCCAAACTGATTGTATTTACAGTTAGTCCTTGACATAGTATCTGTCCAAAGTCATGACAGACTCCCACCACCACCTCCAAAAGGTACCTATAGCCCAGATTTGATATTCCAACCGCCAATTCTTGCCCGCCCCCTTTATGGTCATGTGACTGCATTTTGAGCACTCAGCAACCAGCCTGCATTTATGGCCATTTGTAGCATCTTGCGTCACATGATGGTAATTTACAACTTTTTTTTTTTTGCTGGAAGCTGGCATTTGCTTCTGACAAAACCCATCCACTGCAAATAATGGGTTCACTTAATAAAATTGGATGTGGTCACATGGTGCCCTGCTTAATGACTGGCATAGCTTAGATTGTAATTCTGGGTTCAATTACTGTCATAAGTTGAGGACTACCTGTATTGTTGCAGATCAACCTGCAACACACCTTCTACCAACCCAATGTCCTTTAAAAGTGCCAGGACTACAATGCCCTGAATTCCACCCCTAGTGTGCCCTGACCTTTTCAGCGTATTAAGACTCAAAGTGTTCTAGGTTTTGTTTTATTTCACTGTAACCCTTAATCACGCAAAATAGTCAAAGTAATGGAACTGAACTAAAGAAGAAAAAAGGAAAGAAAGAATAATTAACCAGAGATGTTGACAGAGGGCCTGATAAATATAATCTGTGACTCACTTTGATTATATGATATTGATGTACCACACAATGCAAGCTTTGTGCACTATGTTACATTGGGAAAAAAGCAGCTTCTACTCAGTTGAATTACCTCATCTTGTTCAAACTAAGCATACATACCTGGCAAAGTATCAAGACACACAGTGCTAGTAAGACTGAGACTGTGAAATAGTCTGATTGTGAACGTACATTTGGGGGGAAGAATATATGTTGTGCAATGAAGTATTTATCTGATGGAGAAGGGAAAGAACATATTCTTCTTCAACTTAAAACTGGCTAAGTATATACAAAGAGAATGAGAAAAAAGGGAAAAGGAGAAAAAAATAGTTCAGATCAAGCTGAACATTTCTACTTCTTACTTAACTGTTCTGCGGATCACAGTGCGAGCATAACAAAGGTGAAGTTTGAATTGTGATTTCATGACATCGTGGAAAGACAGGCTACCTGTTGGAATGCAAGCCCTCTCCTAGCGCCAGCATCGTCCCCAGTTGCCCACGGTTTAGCTTATAAATAATTCATATCCAAAACTTTTTATCCAGACTGGCAATGGATCCACCCCGTTCATCCTGCTCCCTATAGATCTACACAGTTGTTTGTTGTAGCAAAACATCCTTTTCAGATGATTATTTATGGCAAATGAACAGAAGTGTGTGGAGAGGGCATCGCTAGAGGTTTCTGGATTGCGGGGCTAAAATTTGATGCGTTCACGGCTGCATTTATAAATGCTCATAGATCAGTACTGAACACTGTGACAGTGTCATATCTACATAAATGAACACTTCCTGAAAGGGTTAACCCAATAAGGGCAATATAATCTTTCAGGAGCTGACACCTTTGACTTAGTAGGCCTTTCAGTATGATTTAGAAATAGGTTAGATATTATTAGGTTTGAGGCTATCATGCCCAGTGAGGCAAGAGTTTCTGAGTCATTGGCATTTAGAGTTGAGAGAGGGGCTGCGTGGAGCAACATGTATGAGGATACAGGTGAATCAATCTATAGGCCTGTCTGCATGGTGACAAGGGCATGGTTTTCAATACACTGCCTGATCAGTCAATCACCTAATAGGGCTCAATGGAGGCAAAGCTTTTTGACTGGAGGAGGATTAATTTGCATGTTTGTTTTACCTGTGACCTTAATAATTGTGGCTTGTAGGAGAGATATCCAGCATTTTAGGTCATGTTTGTGCAAACAGGTTCTTAAATTCTACTGCTGCTTCTGCTGCTATAGAAGAGAGGCCCAGAAGGTTCCCCTCCAGAGTCAGCCTGCTTGCGCTTCTCCTCTATACTGTAATTATGGCTTCCATTGGACATGCACTGTTGCAGGGTCAGAGTTCAGCTCAATCCTATTTCACTTCCCCACTAGGTATGGCTCAGAATGAGACTCTTGCACGGTGGCCAAGCTAGAAGAGAAGTGGGGGGGTCCCTAGAATCAAATCAAGAGGGTTTGTATAGCAACCACAGTATTCAATTAATGACCACATGGCTTAACAACCACTTAACGACTGTGGCAAAAAAGTTCATAAAATAGGGAACAGCCATGTGGTGACCCATTTAATGGCTGCCATGACTTACAACTATAATTCCGGGCTCAATTATGTCATAAGTCGAGGAATACCTAGACCAGGCATGTCAAACTCGCGACATCACGTGATGTCACGTGACATATCAAGAGCTTTTTCTCCATTGCCGGCAATGGGGTGGGCGCGGTTTCATCGTGATGCATCCGGCCCGCGGGCCAGCAGTTTGACACACCTGACCTAGACCAACAAATAGCTTGTGGATTATCACAGATCACAATCTTTCTTTTTCTTATATCCCTATGCAAAAAAGAGCATCTTATTTTTAAATTCAAATAAAATAAAACAGGCAACCAGCTCAAAAATTTAATTCTGCTGCAAGTTGTAGGAGAGTAAAAAGCAATTCAAAATTCTGTTTGAGATTCATGCCTAAGCATGTAGCGGAAGCACTTTAGATAATCACAGAGAGATTGTGCCTGCAGCTATGTTGGAGTTAATGCTTAAAAGAAAATGAAAAAAATAGATTTGGGGGATCAGTGCTTCCAAATCTACATATCATCAAGATGGTTTAAGCTGCAATCCTATATAGCCTGGCAAATGAGTTCCACTGATCTCAACAAAGCTTATAAGTGAATGATCGATATTGGAGAGCTCAGCCTACTAAAATGCTGAGATCAGGTTGCTTTTCAACAATCTGATTTTTCTGTAACCTGAAGTTATACACACCTTTAAAAATGCAACCTATTATACTTGGGGAATCTTAATAACCTAATAAATATTGATACATTTGATATTTCTTGTAGCAGTTTCCAATGGTTGACCAGGGGTGTTATCTGGCAGATGATTTCAATTCTTCTACTTCCTCTGTGGAAAAGATAGAGACCCAAGAGTCTCAGACTGAGCAGAAAGCTAACCATTGCCTCCAGCAGGCCTTCCGTACTCTCTCTGCCTTTTCCTATGCCTCTGCTGGTTGCCACAGCTCCCATTAACCTCTATGTTGCTGTGACTTGAGAGCAAGGCTAGTCCAGTTCCTAGTCAATCAAGATCTAAACCAGGAAGAGAACCTGAGTCAGATCTGGTTATTGCCTAACACTTTAGTGTTTGCTCTCTCAGAATATTTACTTTCCTTGTTTCAACAGTGCTGATGCTTCAGATAGAACAGACAGTTTTGTCCTGCATCACAACAAAACATCATTCAGTCCTGAAGCCTACACACATACTGTATATTACATTATAAGGTAGCATTATCACTTTCTAGAGAAAAACAACAACAACGACTTGGCTTGGTCATTCATTAGTATGGATTTGCACTGATACAATATAATTCTATGCAGAATTAATTATATTGGCTATATAAGGCCAAAGGAAAAGGGGGTTGGATACATGTAGAATCTCTTCCGCTAGATCCCTGCATATTGGCTTGTTTCTTCAGATACTCACCCAGAGTCAGCACAAAGATTTTAATTCAGAAACTACATTTTGTACATTTTCAAAATTACTCTACCACCCACGCTAGAAAGTGGCCAGAAATTAAACATTGTTCACATATACTACAGTTCGTTGTCTCTTTTCTTCATTAATGATCTGTAGAGTATGTTTTCACAGAACTATTCAAAAAAAGCAATGAGACAAATATTTTTAAAAATGTCATCCTATGGGTACAGTATTAAAATTTCTATTTCCTGGTTCTACATAAAGTGCTTTTAGTCACAATTCTTATTGACAAACTTGGATAATAGAGAATAAGGAATTTTGAAATCAAGTTACCAGATATTTGCAGCCTATTTTTTTTTTAACCGGAACCCACTGATCTTGCTGAAAGTTGTTAATTCAGCCTGAAAGATGAAGGCAAATTACAAGTTAAAGATAATTCCAGAGATAATCACTCTTGGACAGTTAGCCATGCAAACAATCCCTTATATCAGACATGTCAAACACAAGGCCCAGGGGCCGGATCCGGCCCGCGAAGTGGTTTCATGCGGCCCGCGAAGCCATCCTGGAAACAGTAAGGGAACGGCCCCCTCTGCCTTGGCCCTGGCCCAGAGACCCTCCTTCTGCCAGTGACCCTCAGATCTGTCCCACTCCTCCCCAGGCCCCCATAGGCACCCTTGATGCGAACGATGTAGAGCTGGCCACGCCCACCCAACAGGCCATACGCACTCTAGCCATGCCCACCCAGTAGGCCACGCCCACCCTGGCCATACCCACCCGGCTCCCTGAGGGCAACCGCAATGCTGATGCGGCCCTCAATGAAATTGAGTTTGACACCCCTGCCTTATATTAATGGCTCTCAAATACTGTGATAGGGGTTAGTATACTCAAAAATCTGAGTGCAGCTACCAGACCTCAGGCAACATTAAAAAAAAATAGAATCCCTAACTAGTAGTTTGGCGTTTCCCAGGAGTCCTGACCCATAAAACTTTGTTTTAACAGAGAAATTGCCTCCAAATGTAAAATTATATAAGATATTATTAGCAACAAATAATCCTAGCTTAATATATCCTCTGAGGAGGGCACTGAAACTAGAGTTCATTATTCTCTTATTGAAATTTGAAATCTGCCCTTCAATTAAATTGTTTTTTTTTAATGTCTCAGGGTAAGCAACATACATAGCTTTGACTGGGACCCTTAAATATTCATTAAAGTCACTCATCTGAGGAATGTGCAACTTATTATGAAGGGGAAAAACGATAAAGGAAGAGAGTGTAAGATTAAACATCTAACTTATGGAAGAAAATATGCATGTATAAAAACGCTCCTGGGACCAATTTTCTGCTTTTGGCACTGTCTATTTCCTTCTATAACTGCTCTAAAACCTACATAGTTATAATTATGTGCATAATTAAAGGATCGTGTTCTAAAGATAGCCAAAATGCAGGCATTTCCCCAAAATGTTGCCTGTTTCAGCTAGTTTCACCATGTGCCCTTTGAGTACCTCAAACATCTTTTTTTATTATGCTTCATGTATCAAACCATTTCCTTGTTGACTAATACTAAAACATGCATTTTTATTCAGAAGTTCTCATTAAACCATAAAATATAGGGGGTTTTCCTCCGCTCCACGTATTATTTAAGTTTTCCTGCATTTTATGAGTGTTGCGAATTTAGATGAAGTAGTCTGGAAAGAATGATTTGTTAATCCATCCCTCTATTCATTCATGTCTTCGTTTCCAGTATTTATACATCGCTGCTAATTGATTCTGGGTAGGTAACAATAAAATAAATTTTCTCACATATACATGTATACATTGTCTTTCCTAAAAAAAATTAGCAGGAATGAGCTAATCTCACCTTGAAAGCATTAAAGAAGACAAGAAAATGGTAAAATAAATGTGACTTAAAAAAAGAAGTGTGATGTGTGTGATCCCAAACCTTTAATGAAGCCTTCAAAGGACCTTCAAAAATTGCTACTAGATTGCTTTTTTTTATTGTGGCAAATCATATTAACTTTAGTTTAAAAGTTTTAATGGAATTTTAAAGAAATGTAAGTGAATTACAGGGTCGGATTAATTATTTTTGAGGAATGTGGCCACTGTTCCACTTGTCAAGGTCAAGTCCAGGTCTTGTCTCCTAAAATGTTGCATAGCAATAGCACGTAGACTTATATACTGCTTCATAGTGCTTTACAGCCCTTTTTAAGTGGTTTACATATTGCTCCCAACAATCTGCGTCCTCACTTTACCAACATTGGAAGGATGGAAGGCTGAGTTAACCTTGAGTTGGTCAGGATCGAACTCCTGGCTGTGAGCAGAGTTAGCCTGCAACACCGCATTCTAACCACAGCACCACCAGTTACATGCCTTTGTTCTATAGACTTTAGAACTTTAGAGGGTAATATTTGTAATTCAGGGTTGAACTGTGGGGCCCTTGGTGCTCCTTGAGCTTGGTGGGGGGTTTTGCAGATATTTCATTACTAAATGTCTAGCACTGACTACGGATGATGTTATCTAGTTTGGTAATGAAACACCTGCAAGAAAACCATCAAGCTCAGAGACCACCAAGCACCCCCCCCCCCCAAGCTGGCAAATTTTCTTTGAAATCTCACACATTTATTTATGTGTAGATGTTTAAAGGTTCCAGGCCTTCCACACCCTACTAGCAACATGGCTTTCTAATGTTTTGAAACCTAAGCATAAGTCCCTACAAAGGCTCCACTGCTGGAGAGTTTCTTCCTAATTTTCAACCTTACAATTTGTACGTAAGTTGATTTTAAAGCAGCAGTTTCATTCCCTTGAAACTCTTCCTTCAACAAATATCAGCAGTGGCACAAGGAAAATATCACCACAATGAACAAACTATGGGGTTCATAATGGGGCAGGTAAGGCCAATGAGTTCTTTGAACTGGGCTGAGCCTTGATGCCATGTATTAGTTTTTGGAAAGTAACATTATAGCATATTTTACCTTAATATACTCATATTTCCTTTTAAGGACATTTGGTGACTGATGGAATTAAGTTTAGAAAAAACAGGTTTATTACTGCCATATTCTCTGAATCCGCAGTATGTACAAATAAGATTTATTAATGTGATAAAGACTCCACTCCCTGGAACCCAGCTATATTAGTAGGCAGAAAATAAATTAATTTTGGGGGAAGTGTGCCCCAATCCTCCCCACAAATCTGGCACCACATTCAGCAAATATGTTTAGGCCAGCCTTCCACTAGAACTAGATGCTCTGCAATCGAACTGGATTGCAAGTAGTCTTTGGCCAAACTGGTGGGAAATCCTGAGTCTTGAAATCCCAAAACTTTTAGCAAATGTTAGGTTGTGGAAGCTTGACCTAGACAGAAGACAGAAAGATGTCATAAATTAAAGTCCATACGATATCAAAGGAAAAACCTAAATACTGCTTTCTTCAAAATACCTAATGATCTCTTTAACTGCTTCATAATTTGAGATATGGCTCCACCGTCTCTATATTATACAAAGTGCCATCACAGAGCCAAAGAGACATGATCACAAACTTGAGATTAAGGCGTATACCAGCATTATCTGAATGACAAGCTGCAGAACACCACAAAATCACCAGAGTCTTCTCACTAAGCATGAATCACTAGGATTTTGAAACAGCTTTCTTAGGCTTGGCCTCTGATTACAATTAACCCTTGCTAAGGTCCTTGCTCCCTGTATCTTTTAAATGAATGAAAAGAAAAGAAACAAAAGCAAACAATAACTTGCTAGCACAATTGTATTAAGTATAAAATGAGAATTATGATTTGCTGTGTCACTACTAAGTAAATTGGAAGAAATTCACCTATGTGAGAAGCAGGCTTTTGATGTGACTCAGGATTTTATCTTTGGATGTGGGCTTCTAGAAACAGTATTTTGCTTGGGTCAACTGACCTAATATTACACGTGAGTTCTACAGCATTTCCCCAGCACTCAACCACCAAAATCTAAGCATAAGTGACAGGTACCCAGAATCAGAAGTCCAACTTCATTTTGTTAGAATAAATGACTATTTTGGTCAGTATGAAGCTCTTTCCTGTAAAACATTGCAGAGGAGATAGCTTCAAAGAATATAAAGTTTGTGTAAATCTCAACCAAGCCCTGCAAAGGAAGAGGGGGTCAGAAAGAAACTCAAGATACCTCTGTCTTGATTCTTTTTGCTATAAGAGCAGGCAGAGAGAAATTTTGACAGGCTTTCAAACTTCTACAATTAGATTTGTTGTAATTGTTCTAGCATTGCCTGTTCCTGACTTAGCCTGTCTTGAATGAAATAGAGATTTTCCAATAATTTTAATTATGCTTATTATCCACACATTTTTGTCTCTGTGTTAATTCTCCTCTCACACCATTCATTCTACCCCCAAAATATTTTCTTTTTTACCCACAAAAGGACTTTTAAAAATATGTTAGCTTTGTCTTCAATTCATCCAAGTATATTCAGGACCAGGGTACAGAATGATTATCTCTTTAAGAGTTCTCATCTCATTTGCAATGAATATGAGAACTCTGGAGGAGGAGGGATTAGAACTGGGATATGGTATTAGAGAATAGTTATTCCATGCTCTTGCACTCTGGCTCCATCTGACCAGATCTTAAGATCTTTGATCTATCTTCTACCCACAATCTCCTTCTGATTCCAGAGCCTCATAGGAAATAGGTTGTGGATCTTCTATGTCAGGTCATTTTTTTGTTTATCTTTCATTTCAGAAACAGGAAGGATTTCACCAGCTTAAGTGAAGAGGTTGCTTTTGCCTATACATGTAGCCCTTGATTCTTCACCACAGTCAAGGCAGTGCTAAGTGTTATAGATCATCTGAACCCCTGAACAGTTCCAAGGAGGAAAGCAATGCCATATAAGTAAATTACACCATGATGCAAATGGCACAACTTACGTACTTCTGTTTGATGTTGCTGAATAATGGTGTCATTTGGGTGATGATGTCGTCACACACATGTCATCCTGATGTCATAAAGGATGTCATAGTGGATGTTGCTCTCTGAACCCCAGAACTCTTGATAGAGCAGGATGGGAAAAACACAAAAGAAGAGGTTACCAGGAACCATCTGATAGCTTTCTGTATCAAGTTTTAACAGTTGATGTAAACACTTGTAGGAAAGAAGCACCAGATGTATGCCCATCTCTTCACCCTCTTGAAAAAGAGGGTAAAAGAAAAGCTGCCACTTAGCCTGTTATTATCTCCCATCAACTGACATTGGCTATTGTTATATTGTTTATAACATTATCTGAAAACATTTTGTCTGTCAATTTATGGAGAGTATTATTCACAGCAACAGGGAAATTTTTGCAGTAGTTACAAAACAAAAACCAATATCCTGTCTGTCATTGGACTAGATAGTTTAGATTAAGAGATCATTGGTTCTCAGGAGGATTTTAAATTCCTGCTTCCAGTACCTATACACACATCATGTATCCCCATAATGAGTTCTAGAAAAATCACAGACATATATTTCACAAAAGGTTTATTTGTTTGCATCTCTGAATGTCTTTATAACTCAATGGGCCTTTGCAGCAAATTTGGAACTAAATGGAATTTCACTGTGTTTTTGTTCGAATTTCAGTTTGGGCACAGAGGAACAATGGGATTTTGGAAGTAAAGTACCATTTCCAAAAAGAAAAGACTTAGCTTCAGCTGTAAAGCAATTTGAAGCAGTTTTTAGAAAAAGAAAATAATGCTTTGAATTAAAGAAAGACTTTGACTATCTTCTGAAGCAATGGTTGAAGATAAAATGCTGTTATGGTTAAGCAAGGCCTTTAATTTAACTTTTTTATAGCTCTCATCTGCACTGAATTATTCTTGTCTCATGGCCAGCATTTTCATATACACCTTCTCTTCAGGTCTTTGCTCCAGGAATCATGCGATAATAGAGCTGTCAACGCTGCTAAAATCGGATGTTTTTGCATTGACAACAGATGGAAATGTAGCCATTTTCTTCCTTTCGCTTTTAGAGTTAGATGCTGATGGGGAGGGGGGAATGTGAATGAGAGTCCAGCTAGATATAACAACACTGAACCTAGCGTGAGAATCAAGGTTGTTGAAATCAGAGATGATAAAGAATTGGCGGGCTGGAAAGGTGGGGAGGAAGCCCATGCTTCAAACTATTTGGGGAATATGATTTATGACTGTAAATTGAAGAAGGGAATTGTGCTTTGATACTATGTGCCCAGGGGAGGGGAATTCAGTTTTTGGCTTTGATTATGTAAGTGCTGGTATCATGCTTCTGGAATAAAAGATTCTTTAAGGTAAACAATGCCTCGAGGTTCTTTTGAAGAGTTTCATCTGTCGGAACCATGACAGGAGCTTTATACAAGAATTTGATACATCAGGGAGAAAAGCCCCATCGCAATGTTTATCTTCAATATGGAAAGCAGAGATCAGGGAATTCCTCCATAGAGATGCAACTGCCTAGGAAGAGCTGAATCTAGTGTGGTCTTGGCCTACTCTCATTCCATCAACATCTGCCCTGTCTTGGCCCCAGTGCGGAGAGAAAGACTGACCTTGCTCCAGTCAGAAGCAGGCAGTGTGAGCTTCTCACTGGCCACAACTTCCTAGGCTGGCCCACATGAAAGCAGCCTTTAATCTACCCTGGCCGGTGTGTGTTCCTTATTTGAAGTGCAATTTATAGGGCAAGCCCCAGGGCACTGGAGGTCACAGCCAAGCATGTGCCAGTCTCTTGACTTAGCAATGCAGGCAATTACAGTGCAGCACACTGCAAGGCCTCAGCATACCCTTCTTAACAACCAGTTCACTTAGCTTCTTCTCATTTTACAACTATAAGTCATTTTGGTTTACTTCCAAATGAATGCACCCTCAACTAACAACTAGATCTAAGCAACAAGACCAACTAGCCTAGTTCAGATCACATGAAGCCTGGGAGTGACAGAACTTAAAATCCTATCATGTTTTTTTTTTTAGTTTATGGAAGGCAACTACTGGAACTAAGCCACAATGCGGGCATAACTCTGCCCACACACACAAATAGATTTATCTGCTAATCCTCAGAAATATCATTAATTAATAGGCAGTCTCTTTCAGCTCCAGTTAATGAAAGCTTCAGGTGTGACTCAGATTAGTGGCGTGGTGCTACAAAGCAAACGGCAAAGCAGTTGGAATCTCTGCAGGTGAGAATTTTTATCCCCGATGTCTTGTTGGTGAAATGATGCATTGCTGAGTGGTTTTAGTCATGAGCAGGGCATTCAATGATGGTTGGAATTTTCTTAGCAGTTGAAGGTAATTTCATGAAAACCCGGGCTCTTATCTGAAGCGTATAAATAAATCAACACTTAGCTAATTCCAGAATATTTAATTCTGGCAACATTTTAAAAGAACTAAGTAACGTTGAAAGGAGGAAAGATTTATTTCTGTTTGTGGCAGTAAAAAATGTGGGGAGTTGCCTTTTTAAAAGATATTGCAACTCAGCGTACAATTACCTTAAAAGGTCCCCACAAAATATCTGAAATGTAGGATGTAAACAAAATGGTTGTGTGACATTTTAATTGAGAGGAAGGAGAAACATGAAAAGAAGAACCCCTTAGGTGCTGGAAACCATAAATAAGCTACATAATGACCTACTATGATTTCCCATATTATGAAAGTTATATATCAAGTTCTTTTCTAACTCAGACGTAAACCATATTGAATTACATGTACTTATTCCCAGCTAAATGAGTGCAAATCTACACACATCTTACAATGGCAGGGTTCAACAAAAGACTGAAACTATGATTTGTTTTGTGAGAACCAGTTTGATGTGATGATTAAGGCATCAGGCTAAAAACTCAGAGTCTCTGCGTTCTGGTCTGCTTTAGGCACAAAGTCAGTTGGGTGGCCTAGAGCCAGTCACTTTTTCTGAGCCCTAGGAAGGAGGTAATGGAAAATCACTTCTGGAAAACTTTGCCAAGAAAACTACAGGGACTTGTCTAGGCAACCTCTGAAAATTGTATTGAATGGAAGGGGAAAAAAAGGTTTTTAGCATAGTTAATTTCAGTGGTCCACCTTTGGCTGACTTTACACAGTGCCTGGTTAGCCAAAACCAAACCAACTGAACTTTGATTTAACCCAATAAGCCAACAGCCACTAAATAAGCCAAAAAAAAAGAAAGAAAGAAAAGAAAGAAAGAAAGAAAAAGAAAAAAGGTGTGTGTGTGTGTGTGTGTTACGTACACGTTCTTCCTTCACCACAGAATGTGTCAAAGCGTCACTGTAGCTTGCATTCTCACTCTTGAGCTCAAAATGGAAAATCAAACTTCTAGAGGGAATTTGAAAAATCAATATTTCAATAATCCTATTTTTAGGATCTAAAAGACACAACATGAGAGAAGATTTGGAGTGGGGTGGGGTAAAGAAGAAATTCAAGCATGAATTCTTTGTTGCAATTCCTAATTATGTCAAAGAATTGTTTTCCAGCAGGGTGCAGCAGAGAAATAGTTTCTTTAGATCTGTTTCATCTCTGGTCAATGAGAAGGATCTGGTTTATGGTTCCCGTTCAACAATGTTCTTTCTGGATGGCAAAGGGCCAGCTTTTTCATGTCAGGTCCTTCTGTGGCTAATGGACACCAAGATGTGTTATCCTTCAATTCTGTCACCCCAGGGCAACGCATATGGTTTATAGAGACACAGTTATTTTTTTCCTGGTTACCCTAAACATCAGAGGGAGGTCAGAAGAGCTAAAATATGCAAAGTACTTCATTCTTCTCCATTCTCTCTTTGCATTATCTCCACACAAGTTCTAAAAAGTACCGTTCTTCTGCATCAGATAGATGTTTTGATCCGTCATCTCAACTCTAAATTACTCCAAGCCCATCATTCTTAACGTAAAAATGTCATCGGCTGACATTTGCAGTACCTGCTACATTCATTAGTACCAAAATTTGTTCCACTAAGATCGTAGCTAGTATCACAAAGATGAGCTGATTTGGTCTGGGAAATCATAAATTTTGAAATTATCTTCTGGCTTGAATATATGTCCCATTCTTGCCATTTGTTTAGCTCAGTTGGGTTCTCAGTACAGTGCAGTGGGAAGTAGAAAAGGATTAGAATACCAAATAAAGCATTCTGAAAAGGTCAACCACCAGACTCTGCCAACTCTTTGTAAGCAAATGTTAAAATCTGGACTGCCCAATTCTGCCAATTGCAGCCCCTAGCAAGGACAGAGCAAGAGACAAAATATATATTCAGATTGCTATTTCCCATAACTCAGGGGTGAGAAAGCTTTTGAATAGCCATTGTCAGTGATGGGCTTTCGCATGAATGTGCACATAGAGGTCTGGACTTGCATTAACTGCATACAGCCTGCTTCTCCAGCCTGACACTATCTAAATCTATTGCACTGCAACTCCTGAAGAGTATGCTGCTTGGGGATGATGGGAATTGCAATTAGAATGGGGAGTCTGACTCAGTGAATTAGCTTGATCCCATGGCAAGTGGCTGTGGGTTCAGATCTCATCTTGAGAAAGATATTGTTTCACCTGCATGAACAAAAGGGAACTCTAGAAAGATATTTATTTATTTGTAGGTATCGGGAAATTCTAGGTAGCTTATAATAAAGAACAAAAACAATGATTAAAACAAGCGATGCAAAGCAAAACATACCCAGATTAAGATCCACTGTCAGTCAATTAGAGCCAAAAGCCTAGAATTTTTTTTTTTAAAAAAACCAGCGTGTGGAATGCATTGTATGTATCACCATGGGAAACATGGTTCAGAACATGGAAACTACTATGGAAAAGCTTGACCAAATCCTATGTACATCCTGTAGGCATTTGTAGGTAGTCCTCAACTTAGAACCACAACTAAGCCCAAAATTTCTTTTGTTAAACGAGAACATGTGTTAAGTGAGTTTCGCCTCATTTTATGGCCTTTCTTGCCACAGTTATTAAGTAAATCACTGCAGTTGTTTTTTTTAACATGGTTGCTAATTGAATCTTGCTTCCCCATTGACTTTGCTTGTCAGAAGGTCCCCAAAGATGATGATCACATGATCCTGGGACACTGCACCCGTTATAAATATGAACCAGTTGCCAAGTGTCCAAATGTTGATCACATGACCAGGGGCATTCTGCAAAAGTCGTATGTGTGAAAAATGGTCATAAGTATTTTTTTTCAGTGCCATTGTAACTTCAGTCACTAAAGTTTGTGTTGTAAGTTGAGGGACACGCATACCTGTAGTTTCAACAGCCCCCCCTGAGATTCTTGGTCTATGTGGGCAGAATAAATTTTTGGCAAAGTGACATATCCTGTTTGTTGTTAGTTGTGAAGTTGTGTCCGACCCGTCGCGACCCTATGGATAACATTCCTCCAGGCCTTCCTGTCCTCTACCATCTTCTGGAGTCCATTTAAGCTCACACCTACTGCTTCAGTGACTCCATCCAGCCACCTCATTCTCTGTCGTCCCCTTCTTCTATTGCCCTCAATCTTTCCCAGCATTAGGCTCTTCTTCAGTGAGTCCTTCCTTCTCATTAGGTGGCCAAAGTATCTGAGTTTCAACTTAAGGATCTGGCCTTCTAAAGAGCAGTCAGGGTTGATCTCCTCTAGGACTGACCGGTTTGATCGTCTTTCAGTTCAAGGGACTCACAGGAGTCTTCTCCAGCACCACAGTTCAAAGGCCTCGATTCTTTGGCGTTCAGCCTTTCTTATGCTCCAACTTTTCACAGCCATACATTACAACTGGGAAGACCATGGCCTTGACTATACGAACTTTTGTTGGCAGGGTGATGTCGCTGCTTTTTATTGTGCTGTCTAGATTTGCCATGGCTTTGCCATGTCATATCCTGATGCTACTCTATATATTCACCAGAAGTTTGAACTGCACCTGGAACATTATTGGTAGCCAATGTAGCAATTTCATATTGTTCCTCTCCTGGAAATAGCAAGGCTGCCCCAACCAGCAGTCTGCCTGCTATGTTCTGGACTGATTGCAGCTTCTGGGTCATCTTAAAAGATTGCTGTGTGTAAAGTACACAACTTGACCCTGGAAGGATTACAGTTGGCTTATCAGGAAAAGTTGGGTCAAAGCTTTCTGGATCATCTATCTCCAATTGGGTCTATCTGTTGTTTAGATCTGGCAGGAGAGGCACGCTTTGTGCCCTATTACTACAGAATTTCATCTGGCAGGATCCAGGAAGAGAGTCTTTTCTGTGTTGGAATATTATTTCTCCTCTCCCCCAAAATTAGATTTGCCCCAATCCTGCTGGCCTTTTATAGGGCATTAAAAACCTGATTTTGCTACCTTGTCTGAGGCCCCGGCAGTATGCATGAGCCTCTTTCATGACTAATTTGAATATGAGACACTGTGAATGTTCTTGGCAGCTATTTTGTTTTATGTTATTGATATTGGTTTTTGTTTTAAAAATATGTTTTATCCTGTTTTTATTCTGTTTTTAAATTGTTAGCCACCCAAAGTCATGTATTCAAGATGGGCAGCCCTATAAATTTACTAAATAAAATAAAAGCCCGCCCCATGACTTGCCTTTTAAAATTTATACTTTCCTTTACATTTAAAGGAAGCTTGGAAGCCTGAAACGAATGTCTGACAGTTCAGTTTATGATATTTTTTGGGCAATTTCAGCAATCTGGGTATGTTTTCCACTAGTAGTTAGGCATAGTTAACAACATCCAATGGCAAAAGTGAGATTTTGTCCAGTAACATGAATATTACATCTTTCTATTTATTTTAGAGGAGTTCTTTCTGTCTGTCCTGTTCTTAGTCTCCCATCAGAAATTGCCATTACAGGTCCCAGTTCAGGCTGAGCTTGGTTCCATTTACTTTCTGACTGATGAAAAAGAAAATAGGTTATAAGTATGCATTAAAGATAGCATGTAATTTGGCTGCAGTTTCTCTGTGTTTCTTTTTCTATGAGTATACAGGAAAAAACTTTAACAAAAAAATTATACTGTAGGACAAGCCGTGCCAGTTTATCCTGAAGGGCAAGGACGCAAGAGACTACAGTATGTAGTGCAGGGGAGTCAAACTCAATTTCATTGAGGGCCGCATCAGCATTGCGGTTGCCCTCAGGGGGCCGGGTAGGCGTGGCTAGAGTGCGTATGGCCTACTGGGTGGGCATGGCCAGCTCTACATCGTTCGCATCAATGGTGCCTATCGGGGCCTGGGCAGGAGTGGGACAGATCTGAGGGTCTCTGGCAGAAGGAGGGTCTCTGGGCCAGGGCCAAGGCAGTGGGGGCCGTTCCCTCACTGTTTCCAGGATGGCTTCGCGGGCCACATGAAACCACTTCGCGGGCCGGATCCGGCCCCCGGGCCTTGTGTTTGACATGTCTGATGTAGTGTAATAATTTAAAACAAATTATTTCCCAAACATAAATGCCCAAATATTGTTGGCTCACAATTCTCATCAACCCTAGTTATTATGGTCTATGGGACCTGAGCCTGACATAGGTTTCTGTTCAGTTAGTCTCTATTTCTCCTTCTGAATCTGAGCTTTTGCCTTGCTAGGAATTCTGGGAGTTGTAGTCCCAGTAGCCTTGGAGAGCACCAGCTAGTAAGGGAAGGCCATTTTATTCAGCTCATATAATTGTAACAATAAACTGGAAATGTTACTTGGACTACTTGAAGAATATATAATGTAAAAAAAAATAGCGGTAAATACATCAGGAAAATGTTCAGTCATACTTTTCTTCTCAATTTGCAATAGTGGTTAGGTTGCTGACCTAAAAACCAGGAGACTGTGAGTTCTAGTGCTGCCTTTACCCACAAAAAACAGCTGAGTGGCTTTGGGTCATTCTCTGTCAGCCCTAACCCAGCTCACAGGGGGAAAAAAGGAGAAGGAAGGAATATTAGGTATGTTAGCTGTCTTGAGTTATTTATCAAAATAATAAAGGTGGGATATAAATGAAATGAATAATAAAATAAAATAAAAACTTCAGTCCGCAAAAATACTTCCTGGTGGGGGAAAATAAATAAATAAATAAATATTCCCCACATAGAACTTGGGATCCAATTAATAATTTAGACCTTATTGGGTAGATTATTGCTATAGTCAGGGGAGGAGCCAGGGAGAAGACTAACAGATCAAAATACCCCCCCCCAAAAAACCGAGAACATTTTCCTGTGCTCTGAGCTGTTTTGCACACGTCTCTTACCTTTTCTAAAAGCTGTGCCCCACCGGTCTGTTTTTCTCCTTTCTGCAAATCAGTTTGACAAATCATTCAATCTTGGTACTCGGGCAGAATTAATTCCTTCCCACTGGCATATCTGATATTTCAGAGCTGGTGCTCGAAGGATTTTCTTTTCCACAGCATCTTTTTTGTTATTTTTTTAATCTTCATATAATTTGCTAGATAGCAAGAAGAATATTATGCTCTTTTCCTGGATCCCATTCTATTGTATGGACAGTATTTACAAAGGGGAGGAGAAAGCAAGGTAGAGAAAAACTTTGAAAAATGGATGCTGGCAGTTCCTGAAACCTTTTACTGGCAAAGGCCATTCGGTGGTGTTTGTATTTTCTTCTGTGTAATAAAGTAATTAGTTGTATCTAAGTACAATTTGCCTCAAGGGACTAAGCAGGGCATTATTTATTTATTTATTTACTTACTTACTTACTTACTTACTTACTTACTTACTTACTTACTTAAAAGGTAAAGGTAAAGGTTCCCCCGCACGTGCGTGCTAGTCGTTTCCGACTCTAGGGGCCGGTGCTCATCTCCGTTTCAAAGCCAAAGAGCCAGCGCTTGTCCGAGGACGTCTCCGTGGTCATGTGGCCGGCATGACTAGACGCCAAAGGCGCACGGAACGCTGTTACCTTCCCACCATAGTGGTCCCTATTTTTCTACTTGCATTTTTACGTGCTTTCGAACTGCTAGGTTGGCAGAAGCTGGGACGAGTAACAGGCGCTCACTCTGTTACGCGGCACTCGGGATTCGACCTGCCAAACTGCCGACCTTCTGATCGACAAGCTCAGCGTCCTAACCCACTGAGCTGCCACGTCCCTTACTTTTTTACTTATTCATTTGTTTATATCCTGCCTTTACCATTCATTCATTTATATCCTGCCTTTACTATTTATTCATTTATATCCTGCCTTTACTATTTATTCATTTATTTATTTATATCCTGCCTTTACTATTCATTCATTCCTTCATTCCTTCATTCCTTCATTCCTTCATTCCTTCATTCATTCATAACCTGCCTTTACTATTTTCATTCATTCATTCATTTATATCCTGCCTTTACTATTCATTCATTCATATCCTGCCTTTACTATTTATTCATTTATTCATTCATTTATTTATATCCTGCCTTTACTATTCATTCATTCATTCATTTATATCCTGCCTTTACTATTTATTCATTTATTTATATCCTGCCTTTATTATTCATTCAATCATTCATTCATTCATATCCTGCCTTTACTATTTATTTATTTATTTATTTATTTATTTGTTTGTTTGTTTATTTATTTATTTATTTATTTATCCTGTCTTTACTATTATAAATAACTTGGCAGCAAACATACCAAATATTCTTTCCTCCACCTATTTTCACTAGAACAACAATCCTGTGAAGTGGGTTGGGCTGAGAGTGAATGACTAGTCCAAAGTCAACGTCTTTCATGCCTAAGATGGGACTAGAACTCACACTCTCCTGGTTTCTAGGAGTGGCCTTAAGCACTAGAGCAGACATGTCAAACTCGTGATGCCACGTGACACCACGCAACGTATCGGGAGACATTTGCCATTGCCAGCAATGGGGTAGGCGTGGCTTCCAGATGACGCATCCGGCCTGCGGGCAAGCAGTTTGACACCCCTTCACTAGACGAAACTGGCTATATTAGACAGGAAACAAAGAAAATAAAGAATTGCGACTAAATGGAAAAACAAAAGATTTTAAAGAATGGCTTACAAATTTTTTTGGACAATGCTTACATATGCATTTATAATTTTCTTTTTCTTTAAGGCTATGTTATAATTTTGTTTTTCTATAAGTTACCTTTTCTAATTGTCAAAGCCATAAATCAAAAGTTCATTTTCCCACACAAAAAGTCCATAAGGGGTTTCTAGGCTGTAATATACTGTATGTAATAGTTGATTTTCTCTAAGCAACAAAGTTAATCTTGTCATCTATAAATTAGCCATATGTTTGGCCCAGTGCAAGCATCATATATTAAATAATAAGACTGTGGCTAAGATTTATTGACATAATGTAAATAAAATGTTACGAACATTCCAAATGCTAGATAAATGCAAAACAAAATTGCTGCAAGAGAAAAGTATGTTACTTCTGCATAATCTATTTTACTAAATTATATTGTTTGCTCACATGTAGTCCAGGTATTTGCATCATGATGTGTTTAATAAAGCATAAAACATAGACACACCAAATATTAATTTAGGGGGAGGAGGCAAAAATATTCTTTGAGATGTTTGTCTTTTCTGTGAAATTCTATAGCATGTGAATGGCATAACCTAAATTACAAACTAGATTGGTTCTCTATCCTTAGATGTTAATTAGTCTCATCATTTCCCAGTAGCCATTTCTTGTCATAGCATTTGTTTACTCTCTCAGTTATTTAGGAAAACCAATTCGACAAAGTCTGCATGTGAAGATCCCATGCTGTCACTGAGAATGATGGGAAATGGCTGCACTTAATTTAGACCGCAGAGGCCTGTGTTCTGAGAGTGAATACAATCTTTAGGGAATCCTGCTTACAATTTAAAACTTTCTCATGGAAGACAACATCTATCTTATTTAGGGGGAAATTATAAAAACTTAGAAAAACTCCAGCATATTGATCTCGATTGTAGAAATACTTTATGCCAGAATTTTTTTTAAAAGTAACATTTCTAACACAAAATAATTTGGTATCACTACTTGCTGATACAACTTTATCCTTTCACTGACCCTCTGAATTAGGAAGGAAGGAAGGAAGGAAGGAAGGAAAGTTTTCATAGTATATCTTATAACAGTATATCTTGCAATACCGAATCTTCGTTTGAAAGACTTAGCTGTCTTCAAACCAAAATCAACACTAAAAACCCTCCGTATTTGATGTCTTTTTTGAAAGAAGTTTTAGATGAGAGCCAAATGTGATCAAAGAGATGATAAGGGATGAGAATAACAGAATAATAGAATAACAAAGTTGGAAGGCACCTTGGGGGTCATCTAGAAAGAGAAAAATGGATACTTAAATTGTCTGCATCAAATTATGTTACAGCCCTCTTCCTTTGCTTCTGTCAGCTTTTTTAATTACTATTTTCATGATTACTACCAGCTTTATCTTTTCCCTAAAATCCATCACAAGTAGTTAATAAGAACCTTGCTGTTTCCTTTCATAAATAATAACATTATTAGCATGCACTTTCAAAGGGCTACGCACAATATAGGATATCAAGCTGGACTGGCTGTCTAAATCCTGAAGCTCTTTAGATACATGGCCTACACCTTCTACCTTGATCACAGAATTACAGTTGGAAGAAGCTATCTGGACAGTTTGTTATCCCTCAGAGTGGAAGATCTTGAGCTGTTGCTGGTGTCTCTTCAGGTGTCGCTGAGTTTTGTCATCTGGTTTGCCGTGGTGAGAGAACGACAACCTTACTCAGCTGGAAACTTTTGGAGACTTCCAGAACAGCACATGGTCGCTGTGAGAGAGTGGCCATGCTCGGGATTACACTGTCCAGTTCTTTGGCTTATTGCCATCATTTACGTTTCCATCTGTTTTTGCCGATTTCATCCCTCCCGGCTGTCTGATTGTTATTGAGGGCCTTTACATTGGTTTATTCTGTGGCTGAATTGCTAGCCCTGAGGGAGTCCCCCCTCTCTCAGGAATGGCCTTCTAACCTGTGTCGCCTTTTTCTTAATGATGGGTCTTGGGACCCCGAGAGGTGACATGGCACAAAGAGGAAGTTATGGATTTTTTAATGTAATTTTTTAATGGGTTAGGGAGGGGGGAGGAATGTAAGATTCGGCTAAAATGTAGGGAGGTTCTGCCGGATCAAGTTCAGTCCAGGTTGGCTGAGTGTCGTGGCAGTGGGGGAATGGGGTGGAGGGTTCTAGGGGGGAAGGGGGGAAGGGGTGGGGACAGCGATCTGCACGGTGATTGGGAACGACAGCAGATGGATGAACAGAGGGTCATACCAAAACCTGGGAGCATGCCACCGCTATCTTCGAGCAGTTGTGCGCTCTGACCTTCTGGTTTCAACCTGCTTTCCCAGGGGTGTGGGAGGGCAGACCCCTGAGGTCAGGCTGGTTTATTTGAATGCCAGGTCTGTGGTGAATAAAGCCCCCCTCATCCTGGAAGTGATCGAGGAGGAAGATGCAGAACTGGCATGCATTACAGAAACTTGGTTGGGCCTGGAAGGAGGGGTTCCTCTGATTGAATTGTGCCCAGCAGGTTTCCATGTGCTGCACCAGCCTCAGGCTCAGGGTAGGGGCGGTGGGGTGGCAGTTGTCATTAAGGAGGCCCTTTGTCTGCGGAAGGCCTCTGCCCCTCAGATAGATGGGTGTGAGTCTCTCCTTCTGAGGTGGGGCCCTGGAGGTCAGTTGGGCCTGTTGCTTGTGTACCTATCTCCCAGCTGCATGACAACGACCCCTACTTGACGCTCTCTCGGGGTTGGTGGTTGAGTTTCCCAGACTTATTGTTCTGGGTGATTTCAACCTACCTTCCCGGGGGGGCGTCGGGGGGGGGGACTCAAGAGTTCATGGCTTCCATGATGGCCATGGACCTGACCCAGATAATTCAGGGTCCGACTCATGAAGGGGGAAACGCGCCCAACCTTATTTTTATCTCTGGGCAGTGGCTTAATGATCTGGGTGGGGGTTCCCCAACTGTTCGACCCCTTTCATGGACCGATCATTATCTCCTATGGCTTGGCCTCCGTTATGCCACCCCCGTCGCTGGGATGCGGAACCGACTTGGTGGTTCTGCCCCAGGCGCCTGATGGATCCGGAAAGGTTCCAGACGGCGCTTGGGTTGATTCCTGCCTCCCTTTCCCACAGCCTGGTCGGGACCTTGGTGGATGCCTGGCAACGGGCTGCCTCTGAGCCTCTTGACCGTGTTGTGCCTTTGCGGCCTCTGACCTGGCGCAGGTCCCGGTTAGCCCCTTGGTTCTCCGTGAACCTGCGAGAGATGAAGCGCTGGAGGAGGGGCTTAGAGAGCAGTTGGAGATCCAGTCAGTCCGAATCTGACCGAGCGCAGTTAAGATCTTTTACTAGATCTTATCTTGTGGCAATGGAAGTGGCGAAGCGTGCTTACTTCACCACTCTCATTGCGTCCGCAGATAACTGCCTGGCCGCCCTGTTTAGAGTGACCCGTTCCCTATTGAATCAGGGGATGAGGGAGGACCCTTTGTGGGGACGAGTTGAGGAATTTAGTCAGCATCTGCTGGACAAAATCGCTCAGATCCGGACCGGCATGGACTCCGAATGGGCAGTATCTGATGGGGGGGGGGGAAAGTGACAGATCTTGTTGATACCATTTGGGAGGAGTTCGAACCTGTGACTCCGGATGAAGTGGACAGAATCATGGGAAGACTGAGTCCCACCACGTGTTTGTTGGACCCATGTCCCTCCTGGCTGGTGTATGCAACTCGGGAGGTTACACGAGGCTGGCTCCAAGCGGTTGTCAACGCTTCTTTGAGTGAGGGGTGCTTCCCTGCTGCCTTGAAGGAGGCGGTGGTGAGGCCCCTCCTCAAGAAGCCTGTCCTGGACCCAGCTAATTTGAACAACTTTCGTCCTGTCTCCAACCTTCCCTTTATTGTGAAGGTTGTTGAGAGTGTGGTGGCGCGGCAGCTCCTGCTGGCTCTGGAGGAAACTGAGTATCTGGACCCATGCCAATCGGGTTTCAGGCCCGGGTACAGCACAGAGATGGCATTGGTCGCGCTGGTGGATGATCTCTGGCAGGCCTGGGATAGGGGTTATTCCTCAGTCCTGGTCCTATTAGATCTCTCAGCGGCTTTTGATACCATCGACTATGGTATCCTGCTGCGACATCTCGAGGGGTTGGGAGTGGGAGGCACCATTTTACAGTGGTTCTCCTCCTACCTCTCGGGCCATTCGCAGTCAGTGTTGACAGGGAGGCAGAGGTCGACCCCGAGGCCTCTCACTTGTGGGGTGTCTTGGGGGTCTTGGTCCTCTCTCCCCTCCTGTTCAACATCTATTTGAAGCCACTGGGTGAGATCATCCGTGGTTTCGGAGTAAGGTACCATCAATATGCTGATGATACCCAGCTTTTCATCTCTACCCCGAACCAACCCAGTGATGCCCTCGAGGTGATATCCCGTTGCCTGGAAGCGGTATGAGTCTGGATGGGGAAGAACAGGCTCCAACTCAACCCGTCCAAGACCGAGTGGCTATACGTACCGGCATCTCGGGTAATCCAGGATATTCCATCTTTGGTTATGGGGGGAGAGGTGTTACCCCCTGTTGAAAGGGCGTGCAACTTAGGCATCCTCCTGGATGCATGACTCAGTTTAGAAGATCATATAGGAGCCGTGGCCAGGGGGGCATTTGCCCAGGTTCGCCTGGTGCGCCAGTTGTGCCCCTATCTGGACCGAGATGCCCTACGTATGGTCACTCATGTGCTCGTTACCTCCCGTATAGACTACTGCAATACTCTCTACATGGGACTGCCCTTGAAGACCACCCGAAGGCTTCAACTGGTGCAGAATGCGGCTGCGCGGGTTGTGATGGGAGCGTCCCGATACTCCCATATTACACCCCTCCTGCGTGAGCTGCATTGGTTACCGGTTGTCCTCCGGGTGAGATTTAAGGTGCTGGTTCTTACCTATAAAGCCCTACATGGCTTAGGTCCTGGATATTTGCAGGACCGTCTGCTGCCAGGAACGACTGCCCACCGACCTGTGCGCTCACACAGGGAGGGCCTCCTCAGGGTGCCATCGGCCAGACAATGTCAACTGGTGACCCCCAGGAGGAGGGCCTTCTCTGTGGGGGCACCTGCCCTTTGGAATCAACTCCCCGGATCTCCGTTCCTTTCGTCACGACCTTAAAACATGGCTTTTTCAACAGGCTGACCTGAACTGATGGAAGGGAGGTTTTCTTAATTTTGTTTTATTGTGTTTTTAATTGGACTATTTATGGGATAATTTGATTTAATACCTTTTAATGTTTGTATTTTGTGTTTTTATTGTTGTTAGCCGCCCTGAGTCCTTTGGGAGATAGGGCAGCATACAAATCCCATAAATAAATAAATAAATAAATAAATAAATAAATAAATAAATAAATAAATAAATAAATAAATAAATAAATAAATAAATAAATAAATAAGATACAGGAGAATGGGAAACAGTATTTCATTCCTACACAAGATAAGGGAATTGGCATGACAATATCAGACATATGCGATAATCAGTATTTTGTACACATTTATAGCAACTTTGCTATGTTGTGGGTGATAACACTTTTCTTGTCTGCCAAGAGGCAATTGACATGACGTTCCTTGGGATAATTTGGTGCATATAACAGGGAAGGGAACATGAGTCTTCTTCAGATACCGTTATACAAGGAGCAGTTTAGCAGCAGGTCGAGAATAGATTCAACTGAACCATTATTACAAGGGCTAATCATGTGTTTTTTTTATTAAATCTCCCATATAAAACCGCTGAGGGTAGATTATTCTACCTGGTTCCGATATAGGTTACAACTATTATTTGTTGACCTGCACTCTGAGAAAAGAGAGCTGATCATTGCTTTCTTCTGTGTAGTACTTCTTCAAATACCTGATAAGGTCTTTCATATCCCAGGCCATCATTTCTTAAAGTGTCCATTTTCCACACTTCATAGAGCTTAATTCCTTCTTCTGACTTTCACTCTTAAATTTGTTTGTGTGTCAGTCTTGAAGTGTGTTGCCCCGAACTGGATACGGCACTCAAGAATTGGATTTTGAGAATCGCAGGATAAAATGGAACTCTCGCTTCCTGTGATTTGGACAATATACTTCTATTCATGTAGTCTAAATTAGTCCTTGCCTGTTTTGCAGGCATGTCAGACCGCTGGGTCATATTCAGCTTTTGATCAATTAGAATTCCAAGATCTATTTCACTTGTACTGTAACTAAGCCAAATGTCCTCTGTTCTATCTGATGTCTTTTTCCTGAGTGAAAAAGGAAGTTGTTCTTTCAGGCTCATTTCTCTGACTTATCAAGATTCTCTTGAATGTTGTTTCTGTCTTCTCGAGTATTAGCTACCCCCCCTTGCCCCAATCTAGTATCATTTACAGATCTGATAAGCATTCCCTTCCCAACTCTTCATCCAAGCTGCTAATGAAAATGTTGACAAGTACTAGACCAAGGGTTGAATTATGAGACGTCCAGTGGTGGGATTCAAATATGTGAACAACCGGTTCTCTGTGTGGATGCCACTTCTGGAAGTCCATTCTGGGCCTGGGCAACAAAAAAATTAGCCACTGGTTCTGCCGAAGTGGTGTGAATTGGCTGAATCCCACCACTGGAGACATCCCAAACAACATCCAAGCCCTCAAAAAAAAAAAAAAAACTTTGTGAGGACATGAAAAGAAATTCATTCTAAAGCAGCAGTGACAGTTATTATTATGATTCATCACAAAATCAGCCAGATGTTTAGATTGGATTTGGCAATTTTATCAATCTATCAAGTACTTCCTAAGGATCTGGGAGGGGCAGAAGTTGTTTTATGGTATTTAATCACCGGATGTAAACTGTTCCAAGTAAAGCTGCCTTTCCCAATTGACCGTTGGTGATTTTGTCAATGCTGATGGAGTTCAAGTGGTGCTCCAGTTGTTTGGAAATTACACTGAGGCGCCTATTACCATTGGTATTATAATTATTATATTTTGTCCCAACTTTTTGAAATATATAACAAAAAGCAGCAAACATACTCAATACTGCTGCCTCCTATTTTCCTCACAACAGCAACCTAAGGAAGTGGGCTGGATTGAAGAAAGACTCAGCTGGAGATACATAAATTGCTAAAGTGGGCTGTTGTTCCAAACAATAATTGTACTTGCCTTAATCTTCTGAGAAGCCATTGGTCTGGCTTTGTTCCATTTGCAAGTATCTCTTTTACTACATACTGGAACATCTTATGCCCTTTTCTAGCATGGCAGAAAGGGAAGAGAAGGACAAATGAGCTGGTTTTGGAGAGAGTTGGAAATGTGAGGTAGTAGAATTCATCGCAGAAAAAGTTATTGTAGAGGTTATAGCAGGGGGAATAAAAGTGCTTGTCAAGCTTCTGAAAAGACATTAGACTTACTAGAGCAGGGGTGTCCAACCTTGGCAACTTTAAGACTTGTGGACTTCAACTCCCAGAATTCCCCAGTCAGCCATGCTAGCTGGGGAATTCTGGGAGTTGAAATCCTCAGGTCTTAGGGTAACAGAAAGCATGTCAGAGTTCATAACAAGGTTCATGAAGGCATTCCTCAAATATCTAAAGAGAGTTTTACAATAGCTGCAAATTATTATTATACCAGCACTTCAACAGACACAGTAATCAGCCACCTCTAGGTTCAGATTCCATCATTCGTAGTGACATAAAATGTTAATGCTATCAATTATTATTTAAACTTCTTGTGGCATCTCTTATGCAAAACTGCATTGCACTTAAAACATTCACACAACCAAGGAAAAAGGTAAGGGTTCCCCCGCACATGCATGCTAGTCGTTTCCAACCAAACCAACCATTAAAATAGCTGAAAGCTATTTTATTGTATTTAATAAAAAAATAATTTAGCATGAAATCAGCTCTTTATTGTCTTTACTGTACTATTAAATGTATGAATATGAGCCAACCTATTAATATATTTAAATTCAGTCTCAATCTCAGAAAAATATGATTTCAGTGTTGCAAGGCTCCCTGGGGACAAATCTCATCAGATGTCATATTTGTGTTGTTTCCATGTCACATACTTCCCTGATCCCAATAAATATTGCCATGTTGAGCTCAGCTGCAGTCCCAGTGCAGTTGATTAATGCAATAAAACTTTACTGTTGGCTTTTTTAATCTGCATGCCAATAAATATATTATGGTATGCGTGTATATATCTAATTCACACATTCTGGAAAATTCTTACCTCAGGTGACTGCCCTGTTCTTATTTTCTAGTCTGTGACTGGGGATGGGGGGGGGGCAGGAATACTTTTTACAGCACAATTTGACTCTGTCGTAGATATGGCATTTATTTTACAAGTTACCAAGTTGCCATTTATCTCTGAAAGTTTCATGCAATTCTTTTGAAAACAACTCTCAGTGGAAATTTCATGACATGTTCTCCACCAATAATTTTTGCACAGCATGCTGCACTCTTTGTGATACAATAGCTTTGACAAAATACCAATGTCATCTGTTAGATTTTTTTTTATTGCCCATTTTATCAAATTCTCCTAAGCCTTTCAGGGATGAAGTCCAGAACTTTAAATCTTTTTAAAATAACAATATTCTGAGTGAAGGTGTGCAAAGAAGCCTTCAGTTCTGAAAAATAATCACCTATTCTATGTGTATTGTCTGTCTCTAAAGCTTGCAGATGTGATCTGAAGTTATTTTAATGTTTATTCCGGCTGGTTCTGAGAATAGTCATCTTTATATTATGCAGTTGTGTCAAGTGAATCTATAATTTATTTCCTAATTCCAGGGAAGTTATGATGATTATAAATCAAGTTCACAAAAAAGAGAGAGCCAAATTACTACTGCTGGGTGCCAGTTAATTTTTGCATGACAGATGCTGCAAAACAAAACAAAACAAAATAGAAAGACTGTCATATGACAACAGTTATCAATATTGACAGAAACAGGATGTGGAATCGACAAAGGGCAGAAGTATTTAAGTGGTATGAAGCAAGGCTATATTCTTTAGGCCAGGGGTGTCCAACTTTGGCAACTTTAAGATGTATGGAATTCAACTCCCAGAATTCCCCATGTTGGCAAAGCAAAGTTGCCAAGGTTGGAGCCTCTGTTGGACACCCTTGTTTTAAGTTGTAAATTTGTATTGATTTCAGTAGTGTTTCAGCAAGCAGAGATGGACTCGAAATTACATATCACACTCATTATATTTAATATGTGAATTGGAAACATTGCTATCGATTTCAAGGAAATGAAGTGGAATCCAATTTCAGAAGTTCCATTTTGATCCCACCTTGCCATTTCTTCAGTGTGGTTTATTGTACTTAGGAACTACTTGTGCATGAATAAGATTACAATTATACTTCATCTCTAACTGGAACAAAATCTACAGATTCAGTTGCATACATGCATCTTCCTGTTATGTTATTTTCATTTCCACTCTGTGTTTAAAGTTAAATTATATGTTTTCTGGACCAAAGAGCCTTAGAAAAGGCAGACATTATATAGGTCATGTGCTACTACAAATAAATCCTCTTTCATGTTGTTGCCAAGTGGCAATTGGCGCAATATGGCTTGGGATGGGAATATAGGTACTGAAGTTATTTCTTTATGGTAACTTAGTTCCAAGTTGAACTTTCTAGATAAGAATAGCACCCTGAGTCTTGCTCAGAGTTGATATTTTAGGACAGGAATATTATGGCACCTCAACCAAAGAACTGCCATGTTGTATACTGATTGTATCTTTTGACCAGTGTCCTACAGAGACGTGAAACAGTGAATCAGGCTTGAAATTTTTAATGCTTGAATCTTAATAGTAATACTGTCTTGTCCTATGTAATGAGCTTTCCTACCCTTAGAGGTATTGCAGTGCAGTGATCAAAGTCTTGATTTAAGACTAGAGAGACCCAGATTTAAGTCAAACTTCAGCCATGGAAATTTTCTCAACCCAAACTATCTCCGAGGGATGTTTTAATGGAAGAAAATGAAAGGAATTGGTGCCTCAGAGACAATCTTGATGATGATGACAATGGTGACAGAATCTCCAAACCATAAACTTGGTCTCTAACTTGTGAAGTACCACCCCATCCCAAGCAAATAATTCTCTAATCCCTTTGGGGATTTTTTTCCCCTCTAGCAATTTTAAATGAATGATTTGGGAGATATTGCTCAAAAAAGAAAAGAAAAGAAAAATCATTGAGACATATATTTTAGTTCTAAAGTATGGTTTTAATTACTTACTAGCAAAGTACACACATTTAAGAATTATGGAATTTGCCAAAAGTTAAGAGAGACAGAGAGAGAGAATGCAAAACTGTCCTTTTCAGCTCAATGATAAAACACCCAATAAGTTCAAACAAAACTTAATTAATTTTCAGCTCATACAGCTAAGAGGAGTGTAAGTTCAATACTTGTTACTTATGGTTGCAGAGTAATTTAACCATCCATGTGCAAAAGGGTCACATTGAAAAGATCAGTGATTCAGAAAGTATTTTCAATAACATGCTATTTTGGAGACACATCAAAAAAAAGTAATACCACCATTCCTGTCTAGTAGTTTGTCAAGAGAGCTACATAGGAATAGTACTGTTATATTCGAAAGCATGTGCTACTTCCAGTTGATTCATGTCTTCGTTCCATGCTTCCATTATTCTTTATTGAAATGTCTTAATTATTGTAATGTATGACCCAATATTATAATGTACATTAGAATTATAAAGTATAATTAGCTTAATTACACACCACAGCATGCTAGGTTGTGAGACCTGTGTACCATATTCTTGTCCCACACAGTTTGTGGTTTGTTACTCATCTCTAGATTACCATCATTATCTTCGCAAACACAGTCATCCACATGTCTTTCTACTCTCGGACAGATGTTACAGCCATTCCCTTGGCCCCTGTGCAGCAGCTGCTTTGTCATGTGAAATACAGACGGATGTGCAAGGATGGGAGGAAACAAACATCAACTGCAAACAAAGTTGTAGGTCTTTGGTTTCTGGATGCTGGGCATTGAGGCAGAGTTCGGAATAAGACAAGCAAATAAGCAAAGCAGATAAAGGAATGGTACAACTATAACACTCAGGATTTTTAACAGTTTGTTAAAATCAAGGCTTCATACACTGTACCAATCCATAATATCTTTTGATTTGGATTTAAAGTGATGAACAAGCTTAGCATTATCATTTATAAACAGTTCTCAAATTGTAAGTTGTGATCCCTGGGAGGCACAAGTTACTTAGCGGCAGCAGTGGGGGGAGGGTGGTGGGGGAGGGGGAAGGTACATGAAAAAAAAAATGGGAATGCTGAAATCACTTTCGTTTTACCGAGCATGACTGCAGAATTCCATTGCTTTATTCCTTTCCTTTGATTTATAGACCGGCAAAGGTTGTAAACATGATGATGGGTCACAAAGTTACTTTTTTACCATGGTCACAATTACAACTGCCTGTAAATGAAGCACTCCCTAAGTGAGGACTACCTGGACTTTTGTTTAATCTTTCACTGTTTTGAGCTTTCTCCTGTTCACGGTTTTTACATTCCACAATGTCGCTGTAATTCTGTCATTGTAGCATCTACTTTTCTTTCCCCATAGGGCAATATCAGTACCTGTACATCCTGCAGGCTTTAATCTGGCCTTGTCGTAAAGATGATTAGCACTCTGAGAGAAGCTCAGCAATTCTTCCATAGTGACATTGTGTGTCATTCGAATTGAGGGGCCCAACACCTGGCACTGTATCATCAATTGTGCAGTTTATATGTGATTTTCTTGGTAAAAATGCAGGATTCGTTTACCAATGCCTTCTCCTGTGCTGTAGGATTAGACGCCTTTGTCATTGTCACTAAAATGATTATCTGCCTCCATCATCTTATGTTGCTGCTGCCTAATATGGGAACTTGCTTGCTTTGGCTGGGTAGGTGGATGACCTTCACACTTGGTTGACTATGCTAGAAATATATACTCCTGTAATATACGCCTGGTGTGATTCATTCGTTCCTTTCAGGAACATTCATCCCTCATTCCCAGGCTACACTGAGGCACCTCAGCAGGACTTTAGAGATCTCTCTATTCTTGAGGGCATAAACATGATTTTATTTCATTATTTTATTTATGTATATATATTTTTACTTTACTTTATTTTTTATTTTATTTTTATTTTATTTTATTTATTTTTTATTATTTTATTAAATTATTTATATTTAGAGGTCAGGAACAGATTTTATTGCCTTCTACTTACTTTCTACCCATTATGAATGCCATCTACACTTGCATTTTCCTCCTTCAAGCTGAAAATAGATTTTTCTGGATTTTGCCAGTTCAAGTGTTGCTTGTCTTGCTTGTTGAGCTTTACTTTCTTCTAAACAAATCCCTGCACTTTGATTGGTGCTGCCTAGAGGAAGGGTCCCTTGTTCATGAAGTCAGTAGTTGTTGTCCTGTAGTACTCTCATCTCTGCTGCTGCTACTGCTTCTTAGTAGCGTAATCTCTCATCTCTGTTTAGGCTGTTGTTGTTGTTAGTTGCGAAGTCGTGTCCGACCCATTGCGACCCCATGGACAATGTTCCTCCAGGCCTTCCTGTCCTTTACCATCTTCTGGAGTCCATTTAATCTCATACCTACTGCTTCAGTGACTCCATCCAGCCACCTCATTCTCTGTCGTCCCCTTCTTCTCTTGCCCTCAACCTTTCCCAGCATTAGGCTCTTCTCATTAGGTGGCCAAAGTATTTGAGTTTCAACTTCAGGATCTGGCCTTCTAAAGAGCAGTCAGGGTTGATCTCTTCTAGGACTGACCAGTTTGATCGCCTTGCAGTCCAAGGGATTTGCAGGAGTCTTCACCAGCATCATAGTTCAAAGGCCTCAATTCAGGCCTTTGAACTGTTTAGGCTACTTACTAGCATAAACATTTCAATACTTTTCTATGAGTAATCCTCAACGTATGACCACAACTGAGCCCAAATTTTTCATTGCTAAGCAAGACAGTTGTTAAGTGAGTTTTGCCCCATTTTACAACATTTCTTGTCACTGCAGTTGTTAAGTTAGTAACACTGTTGTTAAATGAATCTGGCTTCCCCATTGATTTGCTTGTCAGAAGGTCACAATGATTCCGGGACAGTGCAACCGTCATAAATATGAACCGGTTGCCAAGCATATGAATTTTGATCACATGGGGATGCTGCAATGGTCCCCACCATCCACCCAGAGCTGAAGAAGCTTCTTGGATGAGAAGCAAAATATCTTCAAAAAGCCCCAAGAAAGTCCAGTTGCCTCGTGAAAAAGCACCTTTGGTTCAAATGGTGCAGACTTCATCAAGTGACTGGCTGAAGGCCTTCATCTACTGCACCAAGCTATGCTGATGTCATAGTAGCTTGTGATGGAAGCCTAAGGGAGGAAGTAAAAACCATTTGGACCAAATATGAAGATGTTTTCTGGAGAGGTTAACAGGGAAAAGCTTCTTGGAGAATAGTTACTTTGAGGGTTTGGAAGAGCCAAACATGAGGTTCCAGACTTGTTTGAAGTAAAATTCTGAACTTCTCCAAGTTTCATAGTGTGATTTTAGATTTTTCACAGGGATGCATAACGGTTGAGAAGTACAGTTTTGCTTCTGTGACATGGCCATATGATATATGATATATTTAGCCTGATAACTTAACCCATTATCTGAGTATATACAATAGATTGAAACATCCACACCAAATGAATTTAAACAACATGCTAAGATACCCAAAATATTAGTAAAAGGTAAAGGTTTCCCCACACATGTGTGCTAGTCTAGGGGCCAGTGCTCATCTCCATTTCAAAGCCGAAGAGCCAGCGCTTGTCCGAGGATGTCTCCCTGGTCATGTGGCCGGTATGACTAGACGCCAAAGGTGCACGGAACGCTGTTACCTTCCCACCGTAGTGGTCCCTATTTTTCTACTTGCATTTTTACGTGCTTTCGAACTGCTAGGTTGGCAGAAGCTGGGACGAGTAACAGGCGCTCACTCTGTTATGCGACACTCGGGATTTGACCCGCCAAACTGTCGACCTTCTGAACAACAAGCTCAGCGTCCTAACCCGCTGAGTCACCACGTCCCCTACCCAAAATATTAGACAAGTTTAAACTTTTTTAAAAAACTTTTTTTTACTCAAAATATTAGACAAGTTTAAAACGAATAAAATTTAGCATGTTGTACAAATGCAGCCACTTGTTCATTCTTAAGGTGTATACAAGCTGAGGAATAGTAATTGTAGGAGACTTGCTTGAAGAGATGTAATTAGGCTTTATAGTACATTTCCTTAATTTTTCTCCTGGGTCTGGGTTATGTTCTGGTGTGGTTTGATCTGCACAGAGTACTAAGCCAAACTGGGTGGATTAATATACAAAGTCTAAAGCAAACAAACCACAGTGTGGCTGACTGTCTGTGAGAGCCAGGGACATGGACAGATGGAAATGGTTGATTTGCCTTGTGGTATATCTGTGTTGGAAAGGAAAATTATTAGTCCTTGGTTAGGTTTTAGTTGTGGTCATCCTATGTGGCACTGGGTGTGTGAAGAGGGATGGAAGAAAACAGAGGTCAGTGTGGGTGGCCATTTTTTCTGCCTACAGAACAAGTACAGAAAAAAAAACCCACCAAAGATTCAGGTCCCAAACTAAGACAGGAATTGGGTTTCTGAAGGAGTTACGCTGCTTGTATTTGGATCGTATATATGAGCAGGGAAGAAGAGTTGCTGTATTGCTTTTCCTTAATTACTTGTTTTTCAGTAAAAATCAAAGGATAATGCATGTGAATGGAACAGATGCTGCTGTTGATGTGACATTTCCTTTGGAAAAGCAATACTGATTTTCTGATGATAGATGGAAACTATGCTATCAAATTTGTGTTTTTACTGATTGGATTACTTTCCCCCGTGAGATAGGAAAGAATTGGATATGGCAAATTCCATGGCATAAAATACAAGTCAAGAAGTGAGAAATTATTAATTAATGACAAATATTATTTTGTTATTAATATTCTACTGCAGAATTCCAGACCTTCCCCCATTTAAAAACCTCAATGATTTTTTAATAGAAAGAAAATAAGTTCAGTTAAAATAAAAAGAGTCCTACTTGTCTACTAAAGATCAAAACATCTTTGCATCCAGTAATCCTAATAACAGAAGAATAAATTACTTGACAACTATAAGTGTACAAGAACTGAAAAGTTCTGGAAGGTGAAAACATAGTAAAAAAATGGCTGACATTTTAATTTATTTTAATTTATGTAATTCATTTATTAATTTAATTAATTAATTTTTAATTAACAAATACTTTTATCTTAAAAAAGTAATTAAAAGTGAAAATGCAAACTAAAAATACAGACTAAAGAGAACAAAATTATTAATAGCAACTGGTTAACTAATGAATTTATTAATATAAGTAAGACAATATATTATTGTAAGATATCACAAATCTCTGTGTGAAATATGAAGTATTGCTTCCAAAACAATGTTTTAGAACTTTTGGTTCTGCATAATAAATAGAGAAAATAAGGAACTAGAAAGTTAAGGGACTTTTTGAAAAATTACTTAAAGCAGTATTGTTCTTACAGTTAACAATGTGGTTCAGAAAAGTCTAGAAAGAATAGGAAGCTCTCTCTGTGTGTGTGTGTGTGTGTGTTCTCTGAGCAATAGCTTAACTGATACATTTCAAAATATAACCAATTTATGCAAAAGAGCAACAGAAAGTTGCACATCTCACATTGCCATGTAAGTAGGGAGTTTTTGTTAATAGGCATTCTAGATAGGTTGTGAGCAATCTAGATAGGTTCCCCAGCCAACAGGGTAACCAGGACAGTGTTAAGCATCAGGTAAAAAGGTATAAAAACCTGTTGCATGCTTTGATCTGGGTAAATAAACCTTTGCTATTTTTGGTACCAGATTGCCTTCGTTGCTTTATTGCTTCATACCTATTTCTAACATTTGTAACACAATTGTTTTGATTAGTAGAAAATGCTGCCTTTTCTAAAACAGATAAATCATAGATTTCCAATAACCATTCCTTTACATTTAAAATAATGTCACTTTTCCAATTTTTTAATCTAATTCTTTTAGACACTCTGCATGCTCAATACAGCTATAATTCCCGATAAACAGTCACATTCCAAAGCACTGGGGTGTAATTCAAAATGGCTGACATTTGATTCATGTCATTTTTGAAAGGAATTTATCAAGAGAATGAGAAAGTTTATTCCCCTATTCAGTTCCCAAAGTAGGTCATCCACCAGTTTCTGGTGGCCGAAACCTCACCTCAGATAGAAATAGAAATTGTAACTTTGGCATGCTTGAGAAAATGGGTTTTGATTCCCTGTGTATTTTACTATTGCTTTGAAACTGAATTTGAGTTGCTAAGCTTCTATCCCTTTTTCTGATGAATTCTTAATTTTCAATCATTACAAAGCACCAGGTTCAATTGACAATTTCCATGCTGTGAATAGCATGGTTTAGTGCAGGGGTAGGCAATCTTGGCTCTTTTATGACTCATGGACTTCAACTCCCAGAATTCCTGAGCCTACTCCTGGTTTGTGGTTCACGTGGGTTACACTGAGGCAGCTTACTGGGTGACTTTGTGTCAGTTGTTGTAGACTGTAAGGAAGATGGTCTTGACAGAGATAAGCTGGTGCCATTGCCTAGACAAAAGGGGGTCAAAGCTGTTTTTTTTAAGTCTAAAGCAAGAGAATAACATTTGGAAGTGATTCAGGCAGATGCCTCCCTGATTCACTCGAGTATAAGAAGCGAGAAAAGGTACAGCCCAATCAGACTTGCAAAGTTCTATTATTATAGGCAATCTAGTTTTAGCCTTCCCATGGACATCATTTCCTGGTCTGCCCTACATAATGGGGCTGACATTCATTCTCTCTCAGCTCAGCTGATGTCATAGGATTATTGCTGTGAGGAATAATGACAAGATTATTAGTTTTGCGCCTGTAATTTTTTTTTAAATCTATATACAGGTTAAGAGCCCTATGAGTAGTCCTTCTGTCAAGTTTTCAAATTCAAGGTGAAAAGAGATAGAAAGAGGAAATGGTTGCTGAGCTCTTACATGACATGGAAGATTGTGGAATATTATAAAAGTCAAGTCAAGTGTAAAGTAAGTAAAGTAAAGTAAAGTAAAAAGGAAAGGAAAGGAAAGGAAAGGAAAGGAAAGGAAAGGAAAGGAAAGGAAAGGAAAGGAAAGGAAAGGAAAGGAAAGGAAAGGAAAGGAAAGGAAAGGATTATCTGGAGTCCAAAGAAATCAATCATGGTTTGGGGATTAAAAGTGGGGAGGGAGTGAATGTGAATAAATGAGCAACTGCTTTCCCCCAAAATTGTCACAATGAAGATTCAGTTACAATTCCATGCTAAGTTTACACTTTCAAAAGTCTCTCCCTTTTTCATGGAACTGTTTCAGTGTGGGCTGAAACATTTTGCCAAAGAGCCCAACCTTTGATAAAAATGGTCAAAGAACCTCCCCTTATCTCATCCTGACAAAATTCATGAAGGGAAAAAAACCCCTAAACTTGTAGGTCATTTTCTCAGAGGGCTACTGCCGAATACATTTGGCCTGCTTACAGAGGAACAAGAAATGTTGAAAGACAAACCTATTTGACAGATTATTCCAGTATTAATGGCACCTGTTCATTGCAGCTGAAAGTTATAGACCCCTTTGCTTTGTCCAAGCATGGCATAAGAACTATAATTAATGATAACAAGCATTCAGATTTTTTTGATAGCGATATGGAGACTCGTTAACCTGGGGAAAAAAAGTTTTTTAAAAAGAATTTAACTGCTTATAGCCTTTGATTAAGAAAATCATTTTAATATGCATCTATCCAAAAATTGGTTAACAATTCATTATTACTCTATTTGGAGACACAGTTTAATTACATTAATTATTTCTATTCATTCAATAATGGATTCTTTGGACCCATTAAGTCTTTGCTATGAGGATGTTAAGGTTTTAAAAAAATTAAATTAAAAAACTGGCACATCCAAATTAATTCAGGGTAAAACTCCAGATTGTACATTTTCTAATTCCCTGGGTGAAAGGTAAAGAGAAACTCAGTTTCTGGTATCTACATAGGCAGAATACAGAATAATACGTTATTGCTTCCTTCTTCAAGATGAGCTAGAGATATTTTCCAATTTTGCCTATATACAGTACCTGTAATTTCCTACTGATTTCTCAATTATATACTAATGAAATCTGACTATTTTTTCTTTCTTTGTAGATGAATCAATATTGGCTAGGAGATGTCACTCATTGGAAACATAGAACAATATTTCATAACTCTGGGTAACATTAGACTTTTCTTGAACAATATGTTCAGTGATAAGCATAACTGGACAATTGTTCATTTATGTATATCTTTGTACTTCTATTAATTTTATTATTGTGCATCAATTAGCCTACCAATACGTTCCCTGATTTCACTCAAAAAATATGATATTCAAGAGAAAGCATCTCCCTACATACTGTATGTTTGAGATAATTCATTTTCACAGGAAAGGCACTACTTATTTAGAAGGCATGCCACACAAGGAAATAGAATAATGTTTCTTTTTCTTTAGGCTCCTATGTAACCCTCTCTGCGTCATGGCTCGGATAGGCCCTGCAGCCTCCCCATTTTCACCTTTACCCCAAAATAAAAAAGAGTGGACAGCTTTTTTTTAAAGCATAGCTCAAAATACAAAGCGGAGTTGTAGACATTAGTCATTTTTAATGTCTCAGGAAGGGGAAAATATGAAATAAGTGAAGGGCAGTCATCATGTTAACTGCATTTAATTAAATCAAAACAAATATAATATAGATTTTGTCTTGCTTCACCAGCTCAGTTGTTGAAATGCATCTCCTGGTATGTCTTTTGATGACTTTCTCTGCATCAGAGCATTTAGGTCCTGCTTCCCCCCCCACCCTCTTTTTTTGGGGGGGAGGGGGTTTGATGTGCCAAGTGAACCAGATCCAGCACTGGCTATGGCCAAGGGTGATGTTAGCTGATTTATACCCTTTGGTCTTTTCTCTCAACGTTTCCCCTTTTTCCAGGAAGACCCTCTCATTCTCAGAACTCATGCCAAAAGCCCTTCAAGATCTGCATCTGATAAAATCACATTGTGGGAAGTTTGAATGCACCTGGCTTCCAGACCTGGTTGTGTGAATACTAAAGACAAAAAGAAAAAGAGAAGAAAAAGAGAGAAGAATTGTACATTTATTTCAGAGAACATGGCCTCCATCCAACAGTGTGTTGTATTTGTCAAGTGTGTCTGACTGAAGTCCTTTATTATCACATGCTGTTGAAATGACTTGCTTGGAAGGGACGTGGATCATTAGTAAATGGGATGAATTGCTCTTTGTTCTTTCTGACTGCACCTTAGAACATTCTTCTCCGCATTGCACATTCCAGTGTCCGATCACACTTCATTACCTGGTTGATAATTAGGTTATTAGATCACTAGGAAGAACTTGGGGAAGAAGCAAGAAATCTTTCTGAAAAATTCCCGAGAGAATGAATAGCAGGGGCCAAACTCAACGCACTGATAACTACTGGCTTGAATGTTGACTTCTCAAAAATTATAATACCTTTCTACCTTGCCAGTTTTATAAATTGGTTAATCTCTGTGTGCCATGTGACATCAATGAAGTATAAAATAGGGATAGGATGAATTCTGGGAAAATTTTAATTCCATAACATTCAGATTCTTATTAGGTACATTTGACATTCTGCACCATACTTGCATACTTAAAGAAGCAATGATGATTATAGAAAAAAAGGCAGAGAGTGTTTTTGTGACATAGTACATGCAATGTCTATGAAGAACATTTACCTATGACATACAGTATTTTAGGCAAAAATCTGGCTGTACTTGATGAAGTGGGCCTTCATGTTACATTTGTATTTATCTAATAATGGACATCTAATGGTAGAGGTATAAATTCTGCTGGGTTGAGTGCTCTGTTAAGGCAAGTGTAAAGCAGATAATGCTTGTGGCTGCCTCTGAAAGGACCTCCTTCTTCAATAGTGGACAATTTTATAGCCCCCAGATATATATCCAAACTCTTTTGGGTCTCTCAAATTGTCTCATCAAATTTTGGTTGCATAACTGCTGACAATTAACATTGTAGATTCTTGGTATTTTAACATAGAAAGCGGCAAAACTAAAACATTCTCCCTAAAATAATCTTAACAGGTTTTTTTAAGGAATCCAAATGATCACACCTCCCTCTCAGACTATAAAATAAATAGAACACTCCACTGCTGTCAGTCATGTTATCTTCCCAGTCTTGTGCTCTTTCATCTCCCAATAATGTTAACTGTAGCTCCACACCATCAAAAAGTATTATTTGTATTCTATCAGCATGAGGTTTCCAACTGCAGCACAGGAAACAACTCAGTTGTAAAAGTTGTCCTCATTAAAACTGATGGCTGGAGAACCTGACTGATGTGGACATGATTTTGAAGGTGGTAAGGATAGCCCCCAAAATTCTTCAGCACCATCCTACACAATCAAACTGACATGTGAAGAGAACTAAGAGTAACTCTCAGAATTCATCAATCACTTATACGATGAGGCTTTATGCACATAATATTTGAAAGGCCAAGCTGATCCCCGGTCGACATTCTAAAATAAACCATCTGCATCTGGTCAGGTTGAGCAGCAAAATTTAATTAGAATTTTAACTAAAATTTAATTAAAAATTAAATCTTACTTCCAGGCCAGTCCTGTTGTAAAAGCTGTGATGGTGGTAGCATAAGGCAACAAAACTTGGATGTGGTAAAAGAGCAGCACTTTCTTAGTTATATCTACTCCATTATGATTACAATTTTAGTGCCAGAGGAAGACTTTTCTGTACTCACTGGCGTCCTATTCAAATAGTTCACCTGAAGAATGGAACTCCCATCCAGGCAAACTAATTCATGAGAATCATGAGAAGAAGGGGGCAGAGTGATCGACACATATATGTTTACCTGGCAACCTGAATTGCACTGTTGTGTTCTGGGATCTTTGAGGCATTGATGAGGCGAAGGTGAAAGGAACAGAACATTTATTAGGTTAACACAGAAGTGGCTCTAACAGTCACCTTGACATCTATTTATATGGACCACCGATAGGCGGCAACCAATGAAATTGAAGCACTTTTCCCGCCCAAAACATAAGCTTGCAAAACTGCAGACAGGCAATTAACGTTTAAACAACACAGCCGTTATTCATTTATAACGGCCCATATAATTTACTTCAATACACAACATGCACTTCTATTAAAAAGCAGGCAAGAAAAGACAAGGAAGGTCCCCCCATTTCCATTCTAGGTGTATCCAGTCTCCAGATAGTTCCCATCGCCTGCCAGTTACAGTAGCCAATCTTGCTCCACAAGTCCCATTCCTTCTTTGTCTTGCAGCAGGTAGATGCCAGTCTCTGAATCTGATAGCAATCTTGAAACTATGAAATATTTGATGTCAATTCCATGCGGTATATTAATAGAATTAAAAAAAGAAGTAAAGCAAGAGAGGCAGTGACTGTGCATCTTCTAACTGTTTTTCCTGGTACAATTTCTTCCTATTTCTTCTAAAGAGATGTGGTCACAAATGGACTAATCACAGCTTTTACTGAGTAGGACTGGTTATTAATTACAGCATCCTTGCCAGTCCCTGGGATGCTTTTTAGTTGTGACTAAATGGGTGTAAATTAGAAGGTGTGTCAGTATAAACTAGCCATGGTCTCACTCAGATCAATTTTTGCAGATCTTAGTCTTGAGAAGTAGGGTTAATTACGGTAAATATCCAGGGGTGAGTGATATATTCTCTGACATTCACAATAGGGCTGAGGTGCTAAAATTGTAGCCAAGCTATTTTTAGAAATAAAAGGAAAATGGAACAATTTAGAGTAATCTCTGTTCACATTCCTCTGATATTTTTCTGGATTGTTTGATAGGGTTTCTAAGTTCATGTTGTTTTTGTGCTGTTATCTGAGTAAATTTAGTTTCTCTGCTGTGATTTGAGGAGATTTAGAAGCTGAAAAGCAACAGAAACTTGCCAGCATTTGGATGCAAGCAACGTTGTCATAGCCTGAAGTCTTTCTGACATATTAAGGTAGTTCTTACAAAACTCTGTAAACTCAGGAAAATATTTTTTTTTCATCCGTATTGTCTTTCAGCTTGTAATGCAGTGCTTGGTCAAGTCCCTTGCATTTGATTGATTCAAACCAGCATATGTAACTGAAAAGATAGGGCTGTTATTAATTTAAATCACAGCTAAATATCTTCTATGTCATGCAATTAGTTTTGCAAGATAGTGTATTCTCACCTTGTAAAGATTCTTAGGTGTGGGGAGGATTCTGACGGGGGGAAATCAGAAAAATCAAGTTGGTGGTTGGGAATCTTATCCATTTTTATTTTTTATTTTTTGCATGTGTCACACATGCAGCATACTTAAATAAAAGTTGGGACTTCACATAGCCAAGCTGCCACCTTTATTTTTTGTGTGTGGATGTCCCTAAGTATCTTTACAACTCTAGTTCTACAAAAGTTCAGCAAAACTAAGAATAAATAACCTTAGCTAAGTGGAATTCTTCTGTGTCTGATGGAGAATCTAGATCAGGGGTGTCAAACTCAATTTCATTGAGGGCCGCATCAGCATTGCGGTTGCCCTCAAGGGGCTGGGTGGGTATGGCCTGGGTGGGCATGGCCTACTGTGTGGGCGTGGCTAGAGTGCGTATGGCCTACTGGGTGGGCGTGGCCAGCTCTACATCATTCGCATCAAGGGTGCCTATGGGGGCCTGGACAGGAGTGGGACAGATCTGAGGGTCTCTGGCAGTGGGGGCCGTTCCCTCACTGTTTCCAGGATGGCTTCGGGGGCCACATGAAACCACTTCGTGGGCCGTATCCAGCCCCCGGGCCTTGTGTTTGACATGTCTGATCTAGATGGTTCTTAGACCATTAGCTCCTAGTGCTTAACTGATGTGGTCAAAGAAATCACCTACACCCTGGAAAAAAAAAACAGTGGAAAAAAGCCCCCAAAAGATCACAAGAGCTCAATGGTAAATAGATGGTAGCTGAGACCCTTCTTCCATATTTTAATTATTTTGACATGTATGGATTTCTATTGTTTAATAATTCTGGGGAAACACCTTTTATGACTTGTGGACTTCAACTTCCAGAATTCCACAGCCAGCCATGCTGGCTGAGGAATTCTTGGAGTTGAAGTCCACAAGTCATAAAAGGAGCCATCGTTCCCCACCCCTGATTTAAAGCAACTATATGCCTCAGAAGAGTAATATTATTGAGGAAATATTCTTTTGTTTTCTTCTAGCATATATTTTTCTTTGAGATAGTTTCCGTGTAGGCCTGATAATCCGGCATTATTTGTTCAGTGGAAGTAGTATGACAGCTTGAACTAAATTGGGGAATTTATTTCATTTTTAAAGGTTCCCTATTCATGCTACATGATGCTTCTGCACATATGAAAACAGTGCTTTTCGGATAGACATGCTTTCCAAAACATAGCACAATGGAGAGGCCAAAACCTCAGAAATGGGTGGGGAATCTTTACTGGTTCAAGATATTTTTTTTCTCAGAAACAAGGGAAAAGGGAGCCATTCCTTCCTCTCTTGTTACTGCAAACTGAATTTGAAACCAGACTGAAAGCTAAAATTAAGTAATGAGTGAAATTTCCTTAGGCTTGTTTTATCACAATTAATTTTAGAAAAAGCAGTCAGTGATTGCTTGGGGCAGCATATTCTTAAACTCCCTGTTGCTACAGTAAATATGACAGCCTTTTGAAATGGGCACACTGATGGTCTTCTGTTTCTTGCTTAACACCAAGATATTGGGAAACCTGCAAATCATGGCTGCCCCTTTATGATCTGTGGACTTCAGCTCCCAGAATTCCTAGATAGCAGAACATGCTGGCTCAGGAATTCTGGGAGTTGAAGTCCACAGGTTGTACAGGTTGCGGAGTTCCTTACCCCTGCTCCAGAGGATGGTTGAAAATGCATCTTTTGATAATGTGTCGGTTAGAATCGTTCTTCTAAGGAAGCAAAAATTAAAGTGAAGCAGCCTAATATGGGTAGTCTTCGACCTACGACCCCAACTGAGCCCAAAATTTCTATTGCTAAGTGTGACATTTGTTAAGTGAATTTTCCCCCATTTTATGACCTTTCTTGCCACATTTGTTAAGTGGATCAGTAGAATTGTTGGTAACACAGTTGTTAAGTGCATCTGGTTTCCCCATTGACTTGCTTGTCAGAAGGTTACAAAAGGTGATCACATGGCCCTGGGACACGGCAACCATCATAAATATGAGTCTGTTGCCAAGCTTACACATTTTGATGACATGAGCATGGGGATGTTGCGATGGTGGTCAGTGTTTTTTCAGTGCTGTTGTAACTTTGAACAGTCACTAAGAGAACCGTTGTAAGTCCAGGACTACCTGAACAGCAGTGTCCTCCTGGGCTGCTGGCAATGGTACTGTCAACTTGAAAAGCCCATATGTCGGAAACTTGACATGTACATCAGCCATCCACAGTTGCTGGGACTGCATATATCTTTGCAGAACTGGAAAGCAGAAGCTTGAGAAAGTCTGTATGTAGTCAGTGTTTAGAAAGACACAGCCTCAAAGATGGCACCCAAGAGTGGGAGGAGAATAAACAAAGGTGTTTGTAAACCAATTGGGGACGTAAAGTGTGGCTTGATGTTAAACTACTTTTTCAAAATAGTATTTGTCTTAGCTCATTGACAGCTTAGTGACAGCTTAGAATTAGATGTGAAAGAACATATGGTTTATTTGGAGATTCCTGGCCTTAATGGACTTTTTTTTTGTCCCCCCCCCAAAAAAAAACAGAAAAAACCCAAAAACCCACTTTTGATCACTGATTAGGGAACAGTTACAGATTTTTAAAAAAGAGAGACAGAAAAGCAGGACATGGACAAATCAGCCAAGATTATTTTGCTTGTTAGCAAGACTAAAATAAATAAATAAATCATGGTTTAGAATGATGCGTGGATGCAACCCGTGGTGGGATTCAGCTGGTTTGCACCACTTTGGCAGGACTGGTAGCTAATGTTTTGTTGCTGGGGCCCAGAATGGACTTCTGAAAGCGCCATCCACACAGAGAACCGGTTGTTCACATATTTGAATCCCACCACTGGATGTAACATATAAGTATTTATAGCCTAATTGGGGCAGATTAAGCCTGGGGTAACTGAGAGAGAAACAAATTTTGGCTGAATTGATATAGTTTCAAGCTCTTTCTTTCCTGCAGGTACACCACCCCCGAAAAGGGATGGTTGAAAGGGATGGTTTTCAATTTCAATTAATCATAGTTAACCTCTAAAAACTAAAAACTATGATTAACAATTGGGTATGTCTAGTTTAACGAAGAGAAGGGTGAGGGGTGACATGATAGCAGGTGTTCCAATATCTCAGGGGCTGCCCCAAAGAAGAGGGAGTCAAGCTATTCTCCGAAGCGCCCGAAGGCAGGACAAGAAGCAACAGATGGAAACTAACAAAAGAGAGAAGCAACCTAGAACTAAGGAGAAACTTCCTGACAGTTAGAACAATTAACCAGTGGAACAACCTGCCTCCAGAAGCTGTGAATGCTCCAACACTGGAGGTTTTTAAGAAGAGACTGGACAGCCATTTGTCTGAAATGGGATAGGGTTTCCTGCCTGAGCAGAGGGTTGGACTAGATGACCTCCAAGGTCCCTTCCAACTGTTTATATTATTATTATTATTATTATTATTATTATTATTATTATTATTATTATTATTATTATTATTATTATTATTACCAAATTATTGAAAAATTCTTTTTTTAACAAGCCAGGCTTTGAGATTGTTTCAAGATGTTGTTATTTTCAGTGTCATGTTTAGATTGCACTACATTCTTCAAATGAGCGAAAGGGCACTTTCAAATTTCTTTTGAGGGGTAGAGGGGAAAAAAAGGAGGGTGTGAATGAGCCAAGTCAACTGGGGCTCATTCCTATGATCCTTATGACAATGAAAGGCAGCCAGTGTGTGAATGTTAATAAGAGGTGGGTCTCCCTGGGTGTAAGAACTCTCTCCCTTAGAATAAACAGATGTGGAAACTTGAGCATGCCTTCTTATTTTCCTTTTGCAAAAATCAGTGATTTTTCAAAGCTTTAAGTTCAGTTGTATGAAAGACCAAAAATAACATGCTAGAATTTTGAATGGTTTGTATTTCCACTAAGATGGTCCACACCCATGGAAGTTATTTGTCCTCTATAAAGAAACTCTCGTTTCCAGCTCAGATCTTGAGTTATCGAAGATTAAAACCCATAATTTCTTATAACTTAATATGCTTATTTTAACCTTATATCTCTGGGTTTTTTTTTCAGCCGGGTTGGGTGGATTTCTCAACCGTACTGAATTTTAAAGGCAGAAGTAATAATTAGTTGGTGGGTTTGTTCCTGAATAAATGATTTTGTAGAACTTGAGAATTTCCAGAAAGTGGATGGTTTTCTAAAGACCGACTTGGTTTTTGTATTTATTGACTGTCAGGTAATAAAAAGGAAGTATGGACAATAGGCCAGTTAATTTTACATAATTATTACATTGCGCTAGTGTGTTACAACCTAATTGACAGATATTGTTGTTAAGAAAAGGTGGGAGGACTGACAATTTTATGGGTATCCAGAGCAAACATTAAGTAGAAACAGTCTTATTTTTACAAATTGGTTCCCCAAAGGCCTAAAGGAAAAAGAACAGAAATCTCAGAGTTATTGCAAATTGAGTAAACTTAACCAGGTGGATATAAACAGGCAAGAAGAGAGACAGAGGAGAATGTGAAAGAATGGGGGGGGGGGGGAAATAATGTGAAAGTGAAGGAGCTGGCTGGGGTATCTACAGTGGAATGCTCCTAAATTAGATGTCTAGAGTAATAGTTGCATTAGCTTCCAGTTCCTTTCCGGGTGCAATTCACAGTGTTGGTTATTACCCTGTATGGTTAGATTATCTGTGGGACTACCTTTGCCTAAAGACATCTATCCATCCTACTAGCTTAGGTAGGATAGGCATGCTCCTAGTCCCTTCCCTTAAAAATTGCCACTTCATGGGAGCTGCCTTTCCTGTGGTAGCCCCTGTCCTATTAAACACTCTGTCCCCTTAGGTTTGGCAGGCCCCTACCCCCTTAATCTTCCAAAAACCACTGAAAACCTGGCTCTTCCCCCAGATGCTGGGATAGGGAGAGGTGACTGTATGTCGGAAACTTAACTGGATACCAAGTTTTTGTTTTAATATTTAATATGGTTTTAACACATTTAATTTAAATTTCATTTTTTTAAAAAAAGCCAAGGTAGTCCTAGGCTGCAATAATAGAATAGAATATGGACAGAATATGGATAGAATCAAGATCACTTGAAGTGTTAATTTACCACTTTATAATGCCTTGGTAAGACCACACTTGGAATGCTGCATCCAGTATGCCACAATGTAAAAAAAAAAGAAAAAGTGGAGTCTCTTGAAAGAGTGCAGAGAAGAGCAAGAAAGATCATTAGGGGATTGGAGGCTAAAATATATGAAGAGCAGTTGTTGGAATTGGGTATGTCTAATTTAATGAAGAGAAGGATTAGGGGGGACATGATAGCAGTGTTCCTATATCTTAGGGGCTGCCACAAAGAAGAGGGAGTCAAGCTATTCTCCAAAGCACCTGAAGGCAGGACAAGAAGCAATGGATGGAAACTAATTAAGGAGAGAATCAGCCTAGAACTGAGAAGAAATTTCCTGGCAGAACAATTAATCAGTGGAAAAACTTGCCTCCAGAAGCTGCAAATGCTCCAACATTGGAATTTTCTAACAGGAGATTGGACAATCCTTTGTCTGAAATGGTGTAGGATTTCCTGCCTGAACAGGGGGTTAGACTAGAAGACTTCCAAGGTGCCTTCCAACTCTATTATTCTGTTCTGCTAACATAGTTTTTAGGTTGTTTTATTATACATATAGTTTTAATTCTTGATTGTGAGTGGCCCAGAGTTTGATATAAGCTGGGTGGTTATATAATTTTTTTAAAAAATTATATATATGTGTGTGTGTGTATATATATATATATATATATATATATATATATGTATATATATGTGTATATATATATATATATATATATATATATATATATATATATATATATATATATATATATATGGTTTTTTTTTGCCGGCTCCAAAGATGGCGGACACGCTGGGGAGAGCTCCGTAGCCCCCAACAGTAAGGCGTCCCCCCAGGAGCCCCCCAGGGATGTCAATGGACCCCTGGGGTGGGGCCAGAATTTCGGGCAGATGAGCTGGGCAATTATGCCGCCCGCTGCCTCCCGAAACAGCTGCAGGGGTACCGGGACATCTCCGCCCCGCCGCCTGGGCCATTGGCAACCGTTATAAACGGGGCCAGCACCTCCGCCCTGCCTCTACCGCTTGTCAAACTGCCGGGCAAGGGTGGCGCCTCCGCGGATCAGCTGTGCGGCGGAGGCGCCGGCGGCGAGGACGGCAGCGGCGGCGGCGACGACTTTCAAGCACCCAGGCTGGTCATCGATCCAGGGAGCCTGGCAACGGCGGTGGCGATGGCGGCGGGGCGTCTCCAGGCCCGCCCCTGGCCATCCAGGAGGAGCCGGAGGCTCTGCTCTACCCCGGCCCCCTGACCGGCTCCCGGGTGGTGGCGGGGTCTCCGGGCTATCAGCGGAGACGCCGCGGACCAGCTGGACCAGCTGGGTGGTGGAGGCGGCGGCATCTTTGGCGGCGCCGGCGGTGAGAGACCCGCCCCTGGACCACGACAGCCATCGCAGCCATCCAGGAGGGGCCGGAGGCTCTGCTCTGCCCCGGCCCCCTGACCGGCTCCCGGGTGGCGGCGGCAGCTTCGGCGGTGAGAGCCCAGCGGGCCCTGGTCTGCAGTCTCCTACGATCCCGATCACCGGGCAAGGGTGGCGTCTCCGCAGATCAGCTGTGCGGCGGAGGCGCCGGCAACGAAATCAACAGCAGCAGCAGCGACGGCTCTCCAGCCCCCAAGCTGACCGTCTGTCCCAGGAGCCGAAAAGCGACGGTGGCAGTGGCGACGGGGCATCACCGGCCCGCCCCAAGCCACCACAACCACTGCTGCCATCCAAGAGGGGCCAACATCTCTGCCCTGCCCCGACCCCCCCTGTTCGACTCCCAGGCTGCGGCGGCGTCTCCAATCGATCAACGGAGGTGCCGCGGACCAGCTGGGTGGCGGAGGCAGCGACATCGTCGGCAACGGCGACGGCAAGAACCCCGCGGGGCCCTAGTCTGTCGTCTCCCCATGGGCCTGAACACCGAGGCAACCGCAGCAACCACCCTGAGCAGGACCGGAGTCGTTACTCTGCCTCGACCTCCTGGCCTGCTCCTGAACAACGGCGGCGTCTCCATGGGATCAAGGAGACGCCGCAGACCGGCTATGCGGACCCGTATCGACCACCACCGAGGGGCCTTGACAACGGCGCTAAGCTTCTCCAGGCCCTGGTCGACCAATCTCACCAAAAACCCTCGACGGCAGCACTACTAGACGCGGCGTAGCGTCTCCGGCCCGCACCCTGGGTGCCGACGGTGTCTCCGTGCCGATCAACAACCTAATGTCGCCACGATGCAGCTAACCAGTGGAGATGACGGCGACTAGACCACCGAGGCCATCAGCATCTTGCCTCCACCAGCTCCGAACCCCCTGCCCTCCCTCGCCCCACAGGACATGATGGGCCTGGGTGTAAGCCACGGTGGCAGAGTGGCCTGTCCTACACCTGCAGCCCCATAGAGGTGAGAGCTCTATGGGGTATGCTTCACCCAGAGTGGGTCCTGGACCACCCCCAGAAGCAGAATCACAACCCATCGTGAGAGGATGGGGAGTGGCCTGCTTCTGGGGTTCACCCAGCCAAGTGGCAGTGGTTGGATGACGGTCCAGATACCCACCTACCCGACTAGACCCTCCTTCAAATGCTCCACCCAGGGGACCGCCTTCCCAATGCTCCCCAATGCTCCCTATGCTTCTCCAATATTCTAGCATAGATCTACTCGCCCTCAGGAGTTCCCCCCTCTCCTGGGTTCGTCCTGCCTTCAATACATCAAACCTCGATGACGGGCCCGACCATTGGGCCTCTGAGAGATGGCCAGGCAGGGTCAGGGGCCTTCATCACAAGACCAACAAGAGGCCCCTGGTTAAGTTTCTTGTCAAGTTTTTTGTCGGGTTAGGGAGGGGGGCAGGAAAAGAATATGGCTGCTCGGGAAAGGCAGGCCTTCCGGCTACCATAACGCAGGCCAGGCCTATGACCATTCGCGATGGTGAGAAACGAGGACCAGTCGCCGACAATACCCAGTGGCGTACTGACAAACATCCTATCCCCAGGATGGTGGGGAATGGCAGAAGGTGCACAAACAGAGGGCCGTATCGTCACCGGGAGTGTCATCTCCGCTCTGTACAAGCGGTGAGACGCTCCGACCCTCTGTACTTCCCCGGAGGACCCGGGAGCGAAGGTGTGCAGCCTCCTATGCTAAGGCTGGTCTACCTGAATGCCAGGTCCGTAGCTAACAAGGCTCACCTTGTTCGTGACCTAGTGGAGAGCGAGCACGCGGACCTGGCTTGCATCACGGAAACCTGGCTGGGCCCAGAGGGTGGTGTCCCTCTGGTTGACCTCTGCCCGCCAGGTTTCCAGGTGCTGCACCAGCCTCGGACCCATGGGAGGGGCGGGGGAGTGGCAGTTATCATCAGGGAATCCCTTAGCCCGCGAGAGACCACCGTCCCTCAGATGGTCGGGTGTGAGTCTCTCCTACTGAGATACGGCCCGGGGGCGCAGTTGGGCCTGCTGCTGGCATACCTACCACCTAATCGTGCAGCGGCAGCCCTGCCCGAGCTACTCGATGTCCTCTCAGGGTTGGTGGTTGAATTCCCAAAACTCATGGTCTTGGGCGACTTTAACCTACCGTCCCTGGGAGGATCGTCCGAACTGGCTCGGGAGTTCATGGCTTCCATGGCGGCCATGGACCTGTCGCAAATAATTTCTGGACCGACTCATGAGAGAGGCCACACCCCAGACTTGGTGTTCTTGTCTGGATGGTGGCGCGATGATATCGGTGGGGGTGCCACGACTGTTACGCCCCTGTCATGGACCGATCATCACCTCCTGCGGCTAGACTTCCCCTTTGCCACCCCCCGCCGTGGGTGCGCGGTGCCAACCAGATGGTACCGCCCTAGGCGCCTAATGGACCCTGATAGGTTCCAGGCAGCGCTTGGGGACGCACATGCACTCCCTGCTCACAACTCGGCGGATGCCTTAGTGGAAGCCTGGGAAAAGGCAGCCACGGAGGCTCTGGACCGAGTTGTACCCTTGCGGCCTCTGACCCGGCGCAGATCCCAGCGAGCCCCATGGTTCACCGTGGAGCTCCGGGAGATGAAGCGTCGGAGACGGGGCCTAGAGAGCCGTTGGAGATCCAATCGATCCGAATCCGACCGATTGCGATTAAGAATCCTCACCAGGTCTTATCTCGCTGCGATAAGGGTGGCAAAATCCAACTACTTTTCCACCCTCATCGTGTCCGCAGATAATCGCCCGGCTGCCTTGTTCAGGGTGACTCGCTCCCTACTGAACCAAGAGGTGAGGGAGGAACCCTTGCAGGGTCGAGCCGAGGAATTCGGCTGGATAAAATTGCTCGGATTCGAACCGGCCTGGACTCCAACTGGGCTGAGTTGGAAGAACAAGACATGGACAATCTTGTCGACGTCATCTGGGAGGAATTTGATCCTGTGACTCCTAAGGAAGTGGACAGGATTATGAGGAGGTTGAGCTCCTCCACATGCTTACTGGACCCATGCCCTTCCTGGCTGGCTTATGCAGCTCGAGAGGGGACACGAGGCTGGTTCCTGGCGGTCATCTCTGCTTCTCTGAGTGAGGGTCACTTCCCCACCGCCTTGAAGGAGGCGGTGGTGAGACCTCTCCTCAAGAAGCCCACCTTGGAACCATCCTCATTGAATAACATTCGTCCAGTCTCCAATCTTCGCTTCCTTGCGAAGGTTGTTGAGAGCGTGGTGGCGCACCAACTTCCTCAGATCCTGGATGAAGCGATTTATCTAGACCCGTACCAATCGGGTTTCAGGCCGGGCTACAGCATGGAGACGGCATTGGTCGCTCTGATGAATGATCTCTGGAGAGCCCGGGACAGGGGCCATTCCTCTGTCCTAGTCTTATTAGACCTCTCGGCGGCTTTCGATACCATCGACCATGGTATCTTGCTGCGACGCCTCAGGGGGCTGGGAGTGGGAGGCACGGTTCTGCGGTGGTTCTCCTCCTTTCTCCAGGGTCGCTCGCAGTCGGTGCTGGCAGGGGGACAGAGGTCGACCCCGAGGCCTTTCGTTTGCGGAGTCCCTCAGGGGTCGGTCCTCTCGCCTCTCCTGTTCAACATCTACATGAAACCGCTGGGTGAGATCATTCGCAGCTTTGGAGTAGGGTACCATCAGTATGCTGATGACACCCAGCTTTTCATCTCAACTCCAAACAACATCAGTGATGCCCTCGACGTGATGTCCCGCTGCCTGAAAGCGGTCCGGGAATGGATGGGGAGGAACAGGCTTCAACTGAACCCGGACAAGACTGAATGACTGTACGTACCGGCAAGCCAGGATACTCAGAACATCCCATCCCTTAACATCGGGGACAAGTTACTACCACCTGTTGATAGGGCCCGCAACCTGGGTGTCCTCCTAGACTCGCAGCTCTCCCTGGAAGACCACATAGGAGCTGTGACCAAGGGGGCCTTCTCCCGGGTTCGACTAGTTCGCCAACTACGGCCTTATCTGGACCTGGATGCCTTACGTACAGTCACCCATGCCCTTGTGACCTCTCGCCTAGACTACTGTAACGCTCTCTACATGGGGCTGCCCTTGAGATCCACTCGGAAGCTTCAACTGGTGCAAAGTGCAGTGGCACGGACACTCTTGGGAGCCTCCCGATACTCCCATATCACACCTCTCCTCCGTGCGCTGCACTGGCTTCCAGTTGCCTTCCGTGTGAAGTTCAAGGTGCTAACAATGACATACAAAGCCCTACATGGCATGGGTCCGGACTACCTACGGGAGCACCTTCTGCCAATGTCAACACCCCACCGCCCTGTGCGCTCCCACAGAGAGGGCCTCCTCAGGGTACCACCGCTCAAGGAATGTCGACTGGTGGCGCCCAGGGGGAGGGCATTCTCAGTGGGTGCGCCAGCCCTCTGGAACTGCTTACCAACTGAAATCCGGATGGCCCCCGACCTCCGCACCTTCCGGCGCGACTTAAAGACTTACCTATTCCAGCAGTCCGGCCTGGCCTGATAGCTCTGACAGCTCTAATTGGGGTCCCAGTTTGTTTTGCTTTGATTATTGTTTTTCAATACTGTTTCACTTTGTTGCCTGTCCTACTCTGTACACCGCCCCGAGTCCCTCGGGAGAAGGGTGGTTTATAAAAACAAATAAATAAATAAATAAAATAAATATGTATATGTATATGTATATGTATATGTATATGTATATGTATATGTATATGTATATATATATATATATATATATATATATATATATATATATATATATATATATATATATATATATATATATATATATATATATATATATATATATATATACTGGTAATCTGTGTGTGTGTGTGTGAAGTATTTGTCAAGGCTTTTGAATGCACCTTGCTAATTAACTCTTTCTTTCCTGCTTTGGCCTGATCCAAGGCTATCCACAGGATATAGTCAACTTATGACAGCTCATTATTTGTGTAAATTATTCAAATTGCTAAATAGATAGATAGATAGATAGATAGATAGATAGATAGATAGATAGATAGATATATAGATATAGAGATATAGAGATAGAGATACATAGATAGATATAGATAGATATAGATATAGATAAAGATATATAAAGATATATAAAGATAGTGAAAATCAAACAATTTAGGACATAGACATAGAATGATGAGTGAACATTTGTATGCCATTATGGGAAATGCAATGTCTTCAAGGATTTTTCAAATTCTTAATTCAGGGATAAAAAAATCTGTCTCCAGCAGCCTCATGTAGAAGTTTAACAGAAGTGGAGATAGCAGCAATCCTGTGGTCCCCTCAATCATAACCCACTGGAATCAACCCCTAAGGAAGGAGGCAAGCCAGCAAAATGCTGTGCCATCCACCTCCAATCTTTGAACTGATATAAAAGGAAATGAAGTCATTCCCTCATCCTTCCCTTGCTGCCCATTGCCATTGAGAGATTTCAAATGTTGGCCTCTGTTTCAAATCATCCAATCACTACTCACCCCTCAAGTTTTACCATCAGCCAATCGGACCTGGGACCAGAGGGAGGTAGGAATGGGGATGGAGATATATCCCTTTCATCTTCTTTGGTGACACATAACCTGCGAGTCCCTGGGAAGTATAGTTGGAAAGTGCAGTGGTGCTGAAATGGCCACAACGGTGTCAAATTTTAGTTCCATGGAAATAATGGATCTCAGATTTTGGATGCATTCTTTAAGGTAGCACATTGATAAAAAGACTTGTCCTATGGTGCAACATTTACCAGTTGAAGGCTACAAATAAACACTGAGAGTTTAACGGTATAGATTTTTATTATAGTTATTGGTGGCTGTAAATATTACCAGGGGCCAACAAATATATATGACACCAGTTCTTGAAAGACCGAAAACAGAAGGAATGGACAATCAGTAAAGTGAATGGATAAAATTTTTCTTCCCTGTATCACGTAAGACAAAAGAGAGAGCAAATTCATGCTTTGAGATTAATGGCTAGTTGAAAATAGCCATTCTGCTACTTTCTCTACTTTTATTTGACAATAAAAGTGGACTTTTACTGTATTGCAAAAGCTATAATAAAAGTAAACACCACTATTATTTTGACAAATTAGCTAGATGATGGTCACATACTATATATGTACTCACATATATGTCTGTCTTCAGATAAGTTGATCCTCAAATTGTTAACTAAAATACCATGAAAATACCATGGATATATAAGCTAACCCTCAATTTTTTTTTGAATGAATTTTCACGATTAGCTTATTTTTCTTGCTCTTTTGGTTAAAATTCAAGGGTCAGTTTATTCATGGTTGGACTTACACGTGATATCTATACAGGATGTATGAATAATTTAAAATAGTATTACCATATATATTTGTGGGTAAGTCAGCTCTAAAACATTCAGTTCTCTCATTGGGTGTCAGAAATAGAAATGAAATCACCTGTGCTCCTAACTCTTTTGCTTTTTTGCCTAGCTGCGCATACTCCCTTAATCTGCTTTTTCGGCTCTTTTTGTGTTGTATTGTTTGTCCCAATGTGAAAGAGGAGAAAGGGATAATAATCAGCAGGCTTGATTATTTGGATAAGCCTCTTTGTCACATATTTGATTTTTGCACCTGGGAAACAACATACCGGTAACTCCCTTGTTAGGTTGTTTGGTGGTCTACAAATTGCTGATTCTGTTCCTCTCAGAAGTGAGTCACCAATCACCACCACATGCCCTTTTTTGGGGGGGGGAAACTAATGGATTCTTCCTCTTTGTGAGAGACTGAAATATTTTTCTTCCTATCACTGAAATATTGGATGAAAACCCTACTTCAGATGCCTGCTTGCTTTCTTCAAGGAGAAGGATATGAAACTGATTGTTCACTCCAGTCACAGGGACACTTTTTTCTCTCCTCCGAGTAATATGTTGCCATTGGTTTTCTTCTAGGGCTCCATTTTTCACTGTAGTTGATTCTTTCTTGCCGCATTTAACTTGGATATAGACTACTGCCTTTCTGAAAAATTCCTCATTTTCATGGATGAGACTCAAGAGGGGTTAGACATGCCTCTAGACCTTCCACCTTCTCCTTCACTAATCTAGAAATCTGATCAAGTCTATCCATGGATAAGCTGAATCTAATATTTTTGGCTGATTTGGGCACATAAAATTCTTGGTTGTAGATAAGAACATACAATATTCAGAATCTATATCTTGCTACTCAATTAAAGCTTATTTTTCTACTCAACTGACTCTACTAACCATGAATACACACACACACACACACAATTTTCAACGTTTCCACCACTTTTACTAGTCCAGCATCAGTAATTACAGACCCATTGAAGTTTCCAAACATCAGAGCTTTCCCATTATTATCAATGAAATATTTTCCTTGACAACTCCCAGCTGAGCTAGGAAAAGTTTTATATTTTTAATTATAACCATTCCTCTTTCCCCCAAATCCATTTCCCTTTTGAAACTTGGTGTTACACTGTAAGCTTATGAGGAGGAAAGTTGCATTATTAATCTCTATAAGACACTTCGTATGCTTCTTTTGGTTGAATGCCCAAAATAAAAGGGGTTTAAATAATAATCACACCTGAAATTATCATCAGCCAACACTAAATCCAATCTTCAGATAATGGAAGTCTTTTATTGTCTGCGAGACGCAGAATTAAGTCAAAGTTCATTCATGCACTTAGGATTGCAGATAAATTTCCTTTATCTTTATTTTTTATATATATAAAAGAAGTCAAATGGTATATTATAAAAAAGGAGAAAGAAATCACAATAAATTAAAATAACAAAAGGAGGGCAACCATCCAGGAGGAAAGGAAAATAAGATCTAGGAGCAGCAACGGAGAGAGAGGAGCAAATTTAAAGTACATTGTCTTTGCTAAAGGTGCTTTAAAAATGCTTACATCAAATAGCAGCATAGAGGAATCATAAATACAAGTGCACATGTGTCTCTCGTAGATCTTCATTTTATTAACCGAAACAGTAGTACTCATTGGATTCCATCTTGGGATGTTTATGTAGGGGCTGTGAGTCATCTATGAGAGAAGAGTCACTGAACTGGTCCACATCTGAAGGAGTCTGCTGGCCAGGGATATCATCCACCAAAGTGTCCAGGTAACTCCCCACTGATATCCCATCCAGTCCATCGCTACAGTCTTGCAAGCTGTTGTAGCTGCCTCTCAAGGAGGTCTCCTGGCTCCCCAACAAACTACAGAGGCTGCCACTCAAGCTGCTGACCCTGCTGGTGATGGTTCCTTTTTCCTCGATTATCCACTTAATGGATTCAATGCTTTCATTGATGATCAGCAGCTGTCGCATCAGCTTGACATCGGCGGCCCGGAGATCAACCTGCAGCCACAAGGACAAGCATCCAATTAGACCATTACCAGCATAGAAAAGGGTCACAAGACAATCCCTGTGGCTCTGTACCCCTGGTATGCCTGAAATGTCAAATGTGATACAAGATGCAACATGCTGAATTGTATTAATTAGCCTGTTTTTTTGAGAATCAGCTGAATTCTCATTTAGCACAAGCAAAATGAGGCCAATCTTTCATGCGTGTTTCGTCAGCCTTTGGTTCCTCTGTAATTGCCTGAAAAATATATACTAATAGTTAAAATGCCCACTAAATGCTGGACTGTGCATAAAAATGCAGTCCATAAATCTTCATTACAGCTGAATGGGTTGGCAAGGACTGGTTTCAGCATCCTTTCCTATTATTTATTAAGCTACAATGTTGTACATGCTTATTTTGGAAGTAGCTCCCAACAGACTCAGTGGGCTTATTTCAAAAGAGGCATCTGCATTGCATGGCATATTTTTGTTCTGCAGGGCTGCCGTACAGACTACAAAAATAAAATCTAGGAAAATAATTGTTTTGCTTAGGGAAATAGAGATATTATTAGTAAGGCAAACAACTATGGATAGAGACTATTACCTTGCTGGTCCTATCAGATTACTTTTATTTCCTGCTTGTTTTGGATTGGCATATATATCCCCTAACCCTAATCCTAACCCTAACCCCCGCAAAAAAAACAGCAGACTAATTCTTAAACGTAATAATAAAAGTTTTGCATATGGATAAAAGCACAGTTGGTAATAACCTAGCTACTGAATCCTTATTATGCATATTTCCTTAAGTACTCTAAGATGATGATATGCATCCAGCAGTAAAGTTTATGTGCAAACAGACTTACAAACTGTTTCTTTCTTGTATAGAATGTATATTGAACTTCCCGTCAGTAATAATAGGTTGAAAAATCAATTGTTGATATTTTAGCCTATGTGCATCAAGCTTTTCTGTTCAGTTCTTCCATTTGGGGAATAAAACTTAACTGTTTGATATACATTCATACCTTAACCGAACAGCACACCTAGCGTATATCTCTGTGTGATACAAAACCCAATAACTATGAATTTTGGAGGAAATAGTGTATTGTGCAGGAAACAGATAGCTCTTTCCTCCCAAACAATTTATTTTAATTACTTTACCAAATATTAGCTGATAATTTGTGCCATTTAGCATACTAAATATGAATATGTATGTACTTATTCTTATTGATTAAAATAAAATGGAGGGCTTTAATTAAAATAAGACATTGAAAAACATTAGATCTCAAGTGAGAATATAAATACACAGAGCACTGGCATGCAGTGTATATGCACATATCTATGTGTATTTATACAAAATTAACAGTCATCCTCTGTTACCCAGCTAATCCATAGTAGTCAAATTGGATCCAACAGTCTCCATAGATTTGCTGATAGTTTAAGTGGTCATTTTTTGGGATGGAAGGTTTTAAATGGGGAAAATGAATAGTATGCATTGTGTAGTGTAGACTTTTATCCACCACTCTTAAGCCCTTTGTTTTTCAATATACGAATATAACATCTGCATTATTAGCTCACAATAAGCTGAAAAAAAATCCAGACTCTGAGGAAGTGAGTTCTTTATCTTGTTTTTGGCACATTTCCTTTTTTGCATATAATTCTTTCCATGGTTGTTCTCCCCCAGCCATTCAAAATCTCAATTCTGTCCAAATATACTGCTTTACCCATTGCCTTCTTTTTCAAATGATTATTCCGGTGGTTGTTTCCTGACCACCAACCAAAGAATTGGTGCATTCTTCTTCCTCTACAATTCTCACATCTGTTCCACTCGCCTCCATTCATCTTCATTTCTGCATTTTAAGAAGCCTCTGTAACTATTTCCCCCCTCATTTTTCACATCCCATCTTCAACCTCTGAAATCACCTGTCTTCATTCTTTTCTTTTTCATGATGCAACATTTTCAACCTTTCCTGGAAGACCTTGCCTCTCTTATAATTCAATCCTTAGGCTGTATCATAAACATATATCCTAAGAGAAAGATCCACTAAATACACAGTGGTCATAGCTTTTCCACAATTTATATCCAAGCAGCCATCAAGGGATACAATCTGGTACAGATCTATAGGAAAGTTATGACTTGGCAGACTGGACACTGGTATTTATATTAGGAGTGAGACACCTATATCATTCCCTCCTTTCTTTCAGTCCAGAAAGTTATTATTTAATCCATTCTGTAGGTAAATCCATTCTGTATGAGCTGTGGTGGCGCAGTGGTTAAATGCAGTATTGCAGGCTAACTCACTGCTGACTGCCAGCAGTTTGATCCTGTCTGGGTCAAGGTTGACTCAAGCTTTCCATCCTTCCGAGGTCAGTTAAAATGAGGAACCAGATTGTTGGGGGAAATACGTTGACATGGTAAACCATTTAAAGAGGGCTGCAAAGTACTGTGAAGTGATATATAAGTCTAAGTGCTATTGGTATTGCTAAAGGGACGTTGCCTTTTATGAGGCTATCATGTTTTAAAAAAACAAACAAAAATCCTTCATATGTCACACAGATAAACAAACTGGATGAACCTCAGAAACATCTTTGGGAATTGTTATAAAGACTAGCAACAGTTATAGTCATATCCTATTCTCATTCAGGAGTTAGCATTTGAATATAAATTTAGAAAAATCATTATTTCAAACATTCCCTTAGCATTTCTGCTTTTAATTTGTTATGGCTTTTCCTGTACAGTAGAATAGTGCATGCACCACATCAAATCATAAAATAATTTCAGTTGTGTTGTAATAGCAACTCTTAACTACTATTCTAAACTGTCATTATTGCAAAAATGCAATGTTATTATAATGAAAGACTTAGGTACAATATCTATACTCATCCTTCTTAAACAGCAACAAGCAAATTGTGAACTTATTATCATCAAGCAGCCAAACCCAAAGGGCTATCATTATAACATTACAAAACTGCCCTTGGTATATTAGAGTAACAGGTAAATATCACAAGAATTTTTCCAAACATCAAATGAGTGGTAATAAAAACATTAATTAATTAGGAAGTATGACCATATAAATATCCCTATAGAATACTTACACCAACCTTTTACAACTCCCACCGACCTTGCAATGTGATAAAAAGTATACAGATCCTAATCCTAATCTGTGGCTGTTCAGATGTTGGTAAACTACAACACTCAGCATCTCATGTTTAGCTTTGGCAGCTGATAGTTGTGGTTAAATTCATCAATATATTTCATAGCAGTTTTCCAGTGCTGTACAATATTTTTTTTACTACTTTGCATGGTTTAATTTGCTCCAGTAAGTTGTAGGTTGGAGCCAATATTGTGCAAAATATCAATACTCCATTCCCTGAACATCTTATTCATGTTTTCAGTTATCTAAAATTTAATCATGTTCTAGTCTTACACTTTAAGCCAGCTTCTGAATGTTTCAGACCAGAAACACTTTTTCAACAAATAAAATAGAGACTAAATTATTTACAAAACTGTTCACATCAGAGCAACTGTAATTTTTTACTTTTGTTTTTGTCTACGTTTAGCCCTACTCTGCATATAACTTAACAAAATCACTTGTAAATACATGGTCTTATGCTACATGTAAATGTAAAAGTTGTTAAAAGATAAATATGCCTATATTCCCAATGCAGTTGCCCAATTCTTTCTAGCAGACACACAGAAATCCTGGCATTACAACTAAGCTACTGAAAACAACTAAGTCAATGCAGAAGTTTTTCTTCTATTCTGCATGTGGCTTGAGATGCATATGTTTGCTGTCTTTCCTATAAGAAAAAGCAGGATATTGCTGATTATGATTATTTTTCCCTGTTTTTCAAAACTAATGTAAGAATCTGCAAAGCAGATAGAAGGACTCTAAACATGCAAATGATCTCATACTTGTCTCATTACCCATTATTCTTGAGTGCCATAAAGAAGCAACATGGTACACTTTCCTGGGCTTCTTGTGTTGTATGAGGTATGTCTTTCGTACCATCAGTGTAGCAGAAGAAGAAATACAATATGGATTTAAATATCTGTGTAACCCAAACCTTTGTGTTATGACAAATGTCATGATATGGTGATTAACATGGGAATGGGAAAACCCAAGTTGAAACCCTTGCTCCCAACAAGTGCTGACTACGTGATGGAGTGCTGAATGACTCTCCTAGCTTAATTAATAATAATAATAATAATAATAATAATAATAATAATAATAATAATAATAATAATAATAATAATAATAATAATAATTTAATTTGTATACCGCCCTTCTCCCGAAGGACTCAGGGCGGTGAACAGGGCAATACATAATAAAAAACAGGATACAAAAATTAAAAAGTGATTAAACAACTATGCCCGTAGTAATTGATACATATTAAAAATTAAAACTAATTATAAAAAACCCAACCCCATCCCGTCAGACCAGGCCAGCTTGTTCAAAAAAGAAGGTTTTGAGATCGTGCCGGAAGGAGCGAAGGTCGGGGGCCATCCGGAGCTCGACCGGTAAGCGGTTCCATAGGTCTGGCGTGCCCATAGAGAACGCTCTCCCCCTGGGGGCCACCAATCGGCATTCTTTGATCGGAGGCATCCTGAGGAGGCCCTCTCTGTGGGAGCACACTGGACGGAGGGAAGTTGACGCCGGCCGCAGGTGTTGCCGTAGGTAATCCGGACCCATGCCATGAAGGGCTTTGTAAGTCATCACTAACACCTTGAACCTCACCCGGAGAGCAACCGGTAGCCAATGCAGCTCGCGGAGCAAAGGTGTAACATGGGAGTATCGGGAAACCCCCAAGACAACTCGCGCGGCTGCATTCTGCACCAGTTGAAGTCTCCGGGTGGACCTCAAGGGCAGCCCCATGTAGAGAGCATTACAGTAGTCTAGACGAGAAGTCACGAGCGCATGAGTGCAAAGTTTGCAAAGCGCATTTGCAAAGTTGTTGTGAGAATAAAATAATGAGATAAGAATATATGTATTTTATACTCTTGGAGGAAAGGAGAATAGGGATGAATGAATGAATGGAAGGGAAAGAAAGAAAGAAAGAAAGAAAGAAAGAAAGAAAGAAAGAAAGAAAGAAAGAAAGAAAGAAAGAAAGAAAGAAAGAGAAAAAAGAAAGTAAGAAAGAAAAAAGAAAGAGAGAAAGAAAGAAAGAAAGAAAGAAAGAAAGAAAGAAAGAAAGAAAGAAAGAAAGAAAGAAAGAAGAGAAACACAGCACAAGATGATCCTATCTGAACAGAACTTCCGAGATCTAACCTATTTGTAGTCACCAGGTGCAGAAATGCCCACTTAGGCATAACTCATAATACTTGATACTTCAAACTGTAAAAAAAATTGCTTGTTTCAGTCAGAATTCATTTCCCAGTGGTGAATCATTATATTAAACTACTGAAAAAACAGATGTTTTCTTTTAATGCATAACTGGAAAACATATTTAATGCTACCTTATACCCTTTCTTCTTTCTCGATTGTTACTTTATATTTACATCTGTAAAATGTAATAGAATTATTTCAGACAGGAATCTTTAATGCTACCATGATAACCAGGTTGAAAACATATTAGCAAATTCCCTAAAGTTTGTGTGGGTTATTTTTAAAAAAAACCCACAGCATTCTTTTTTGCCAACCCATAAATTATTGGTCAGCATCAAATCTATTTTAATGGAAACAAAAGCCCATTTATAGATTCCTATTAAACAGGGTGGATAATAATCTATTATTTTTTTAATTTTTTTTAAAAAAAAATCAGATTTTTTTATTTAAATTGGTTTTTTTATTTTTATCAAATTTATTTTAATAAAATGCTTTTGGAGTAAAAATCTATCTAAATATTTTTATTTTATTTATTTTTTATTTTAATTCCATTTATATCCCGCCCTTCTCCGAAGACTCAGGGCGGCTTACAAGCTTAGCAGTAGCCTTCATTCTATGTATATGCCTGCTTATTAGGGCTTTCATACACCCCCCCAAGCGGCATTATTACAAAGTCAGCTTAATTGCCCCCAACAGTCTGGGTCTTCATTTTACCTACCTCGGAAGGATGGAAGGCTGAGTCAACCTTGAGCCTGGTGGGATGCGAACCTGCAATAATTGCAGGCAGCTGGTGTTACTTAAGGAGGCATTAGCCCACTGCTCCACCAAGGCTCTTAAATATAGTTTTCTATTTAATATACATTAATAATTTAGTTTATTCAGTATGAAATGGAGCTTGGTTATGTAGCATGAGGCTGTATATTCTGCAATATATACATTTTTGGTAAACTCATTCAATGAATCTAAGATCTGCAAGCTGAGATAACGTGCACTACACTGACCCGTTCACACAATTTCACAGTAACCATGAGATAAATCATAAAACAAAGTTCAGGAATATTCCTTTATCCTTTATTGTTTTTCAAATCTATGTACACTACAAACTGCATGATTGTTTGAAGAGAAATGCATCTGTACCAGGCTCTAAGTGTTTTAATTAAATAAAAGAATTTGAGTGGTTTTCTGACTATGTGTGATTAACCTATTAACCTAAAATCAGTTCTGATATCGCTGTTTTACTAACGTGACAGCTTATTATTCTGAATAGGAAACCTTCATTTTGTTTGCAAATAATAATATTAAAGATTCTACCTACCAGCAAGAATGAGTCCTTACATTTAAAGAGCACCTGTCATTTCAGATCCATCATGGCAGCGCTTGTTAGCGGGCATCCACTCACCTGCTGCCCATCACCTTGTGTCACTGGCACATCACCAGCCATCCCATTCAAGTGAATGGGACTGTCGGTGAGTCAACAGCGGGCCAGAGGAGGAGCCGCTGTGGGATAGAGATGACAGCTGCTCTTTAAAAATTATGATTTAAATCGAGTTGATTTAAATCAAGCCTTTTTACTCGTGATTTAAATCGTGATTTAAATCGACTTGATTTGAATCAAATCCACCCTGTTCTTAAATGGATATAATTTAGTTACATTATTATTTTATAAAGACAAAGCATGTTTTCAAGGCATAGCCACAATTAGATTGTGTAAATTATAAGATGAACCAAACAAGTTAAATCCCTTTGAAATCCTATTTACTTTGTGAATACACTAAATTTAACATTTCTTTTCATTTTGCAGTTTAAATCCACTGGTTTTTAATTGATTAAAAATTGATTATTCTCATTTGTTTCACTATTTTAAGGTTGAATATGTAAATATACTTATATAACTGAAGAACTGACTTTCCATTTTTTATATGTGGTTTTATTATAAATTCTTTAACAATTTACAAAACCATAGCATCTGCAGAGTAACTAAGGTAAAAAGGAACATTTTACCACACAGCAGTAAACAAATTTTCAGATACAAATTTCATGAGCCAAGAAAAGCAGTTAGCTGATTCATCAATAATGCAACAGCACATTCTTGAAAAACACTTAAGAGATAAATTGCAATTTAATTTGCACTGGACCTTACTAGCACTTACTAGTTCTTGATACTTCATTAGAAGCAACAGAATACTAAAGACTTGAATATGTGAAATAATAAGGCTACATTTACATATATATATTTATATTCTATTGTATTTCTTAGCATGATGGATAGAAGCAACAGAATACTAAAGACTTGAATATGTGAAATAATAAGGCTACATTTACATATATATATTTATATTCTATTGTATTTCTTAGCATGATGGATATGTGCATAGCCTCAAATTCTTTGATCTTCACTTTCAATAGATTCATTAATCCATTATATATTGGTTTGCAATTCAATCCTTGTTCTCTTCATATGAGCAAATCAATTCAACTGCACCTTTTTGTTCATTCATTCCATATTTATTCCACTTCCAACCATTTATTCCTTATACTTCGTTTTTATCCTATATATTTTGTAAGAATCCATTTCCACTTTTCTGTTTCTCCTTATACATCCAACATCTATATAACAAAAAGGACTTCACATTTGCTTGATCTCTTTTAATCATTGTGTGTTCTCTTTGCAATTATCCTTTTCTTTGTATATTCATTATCTTTCTCGCACTCCCATTTCTTTGCATCAATCATTCTCTTATGCCTTTTTTTCTTACCCACTGCATTTTTCATTTCATTATTCTATAAGCACCATTATTTATACATCATTGGAACTTCATTCACTTCTGTGGCACTCTGTAATGTAAATCTTTTTATTTTGTTCCAAGGAACATCCACATATATTTGTCTTATGTTCACAAGTTATAAATTATAAATCCTTTTATTCTAGATGAAAACTGAAAATAAAAATAATGGATATTTACAGTTGCCTTAAAAACAGATTTAAAAGATCTAAAATAGATTATGGTACAAATGCAAAGGTATTAGGAGTTGACCATCTTTGTCTCAAAACTACAAAACAGAAGGAAAACTATCAACTTAAACATGTAAGATTTACCTTGATTTACATCTTGAATGGTAAAATATCCTTAACAAAATACTGTCCTGAAATATTAGCACAAGGTTCTCTCTATATTTTAACAGTAAGAATGAAAGACATGTAAACTGTAAATCTTCCACTACTGTAATAGATTAACTGGCAATTCACAATGAAATTAATGTTCTTTATTTCTGCTGAGATGTGACACACATACAGAAGACTGAAGTTATATTCATCAAATGCGGTGCTTTTTTTGTCATAGAACACACCGGAACAGAGTTCCAGCACCTTTTTTGACATTTTTTCCAAGTTTTAAAAGTAACTTTTGAAAATTTGATGTTTGGTCCACATGGACTTGAATCACCTTGGCGAGTGTAGCAGATTGGCGGCAAAATCATTAAAACGATGATTGTGGGCTGCTTGTGTGTCGAGTCTGATGCATGTGTACTTTGTCTGCGCTCATTGTGATGGCGCTGCTCAGCTTGTGGCACTGCTCGGCTTGTGATTGGTTGTGTGGTCATGCGCTGAGTGCTTACTGTGGGCAATGACTATTATGTTTTGTTAAACAACTGATGTGTGTGGGTCTGTGTACAGTGATTGACTATGTACGAAAGGTAAATAATTGGTGAATTGAAAAACTTTTTTTAATTTTTAGTGTAAAATTTACTATGAACATTTGCCTTAAAGGCAATAAATTAAATGTATGTTAAGAACTGAATATATTATTTTTTAATAAAAGATTAACAAGATGTTAGTTCCGGCACCTTTTTTCTTACAAAAAAAACCACTGATCAAATGTATTTCGGTTACAGTCAGGCACAGACAGAAAAATGTTCTGAGAAAATCAACATAGTAATTTATATTAACTAAGCATATCCAGCCATGATCCTACTAACTGATATAACACAACACCAAGCATGTATAAAGTGTTTATTTGTGTGTTGTGAGGGCGGGACGTCTGTAAAATGTTTCAGACTTAATTCTGAAATAACTGTGTGAGAGAACCGGCTCAGGTACTTTGAAGTACTGATAGAAATGATTTCAGAAACAATCAAGGACTAATATTAGCTGATGAACTTGTATGTGCTTTGTTTTACTTGTTCAAATTCTGGAACAGAATCTATTATCACAACTAAAGTCAACAAGCCACCTTAGGGAATACAAGGAAAGGCAGACCATATAATGTAAACCTGTATTTTAGTACCCTACTTTATTTACCTTATTGCCCAAACTGTCTGGAGCAGCGTTTCTCAACTTTAGTGCTTTTAAGAAGTGTGGACCTCAACTCTCAGAATTAAAAAGGGTGATGGTTGAGAAACACTGGTTTGGACCATTCCTTTTGCTAATGGTAGGATGATCCACTCATATGAACTGGTCTTGTTATCCTCTTCCATCTCCTCCTCTGGCCATTTCCCACCTTTTTTTGCCAATTCTGCTTGATTTCTCTTATTTCTCCCACATTTCAGAAGACCATTCTACCATGACATGTCCACTTTTAGCAGAGATCACAGCAGCAAAAGAATACAACCGTCTCATGTCTCTATATACAGGAAGAAAAGCAATGCTGATGTAGATATTTTACCATTCTCTCTCACACACTATTTCATAGGCTTCTCCTGCATGTTTCTACAAAGCCAGAAACATCATTTTATTCAGGAGCTCAAATATAAGATTAAGATTATGATCTTCAGCATGACTGATTAAGATAAGTAAGGACCTAATTGTGCTAGGAATATTAGCGATAAGCAGGAATTGCTTCTACCTTGAATGAGTGTAATGACATAATAACATGTAATATGACATTAAAGTAGATGTGCCACAATGTAAGGATATTATTGAACCTAAAAAATTTTTTTCCCCCTTTCATGGATACAGGGATGGATAAAGTCAAGTAGATTGGGACTCTCGCATCTATCCTGAGTTTCTATAGATGAATAGGCAAATATTGATAAATAAATGAGAGAGAAGTCTACATTTTAGGTGGTCCACAGTTCTCATCGGAAGGAAGCAAACACTGTGATTAGAAAATTCCTACCACAAACTTACTGATCTGATAAAACAGATGTAAACATTTAATTTAATTAATTTAATTTTTAATTTTAATCCCATTTATATCCCGCCCTTTCAAAGACATGGCTGAAGATAATGGGAGTTGCAGTCTAACCTATTTAATACCCCAGCTGAATGCAACATTTGCCTGGCCTTGACTACATTTGGAAACTAAACAGGGTTGGGCTTCTTTAGTATTTGGAATGGAAGATCATCAGGCAAATCTAGGTCACTCTGTAGGATGGATTGGGAAATTAAAAAATATATATATCCAGAAAGACTGAATTTGAAACCTTGCATGCAAATCAATTCTGTATTAATGCTGAAAAAATTACATGATAAGTTCATGAAGTGATCAGGATCTGGGATTTAGTTGAAGAACTCCCCTTTTTAAACAACCTCCAGAGTGCCAATTTGGGAGCGGTAGATGTAATGTATACCAGCCCTTTGTTATTGTTTTGTGGGGAGGCTTATTTCTAGAACACATGGCTCAGAATTACCTACTAATCTTGTATGAGCTTGGAAGCTAATGGGCTTGGTTAGTAGCTGGATGGGAAATTACCAGGCTACGGGCTGCAATAACCTTGAAATATATAAGGGCATATCATTTGTATAGGGTTGGTCTATGAAATCACCAAGTCTTGAATTCAATTTGGTGACTTGAATGGACTCATAGTACATATGGGAATAGTAGTAAAATTACTTGGAAATTTTGAACTTAAAAAAACATTTTAAAAGCTGCTAGGAAGTAAATAGTTCAGTTGCTGAAGAATCAGCAAAAACCCGCAATCAAATGGTCAAAATATTATCTTTTTAATAAATTTTCTGAAATTGCTCTAGACCGTTCTCAATTGTACAAGCTTGGATCATTGTTACTCCAACAACAATAATATGTAGCTGGTATCATTCTCTTATGTTTGTTCCTATATCTGAAAGGCATTTTACTTCTACACAGCTATACCTCTTCTGCACTTAATACAGCTCTACTTTCCTGTTGCACAATATGGTGAAATATCTGGCCATAAAAATAAGAGACACTTTTCTGAATATGTGGTAGCTTCTGAGCATCCTCTTTCCTACAAGTGGGATATACATATACAGGTATACTGTATAAATTTTATATCCATCTGTATGGATGCCATATGTATTCCTGGTCTTGATATACATACAAGGGGTTTGGGATCTTATACTGAGAGCACTGAATTGTAACCTAAGGGCTATATTAGTGTGACCTGCTTGCAAAGAATTAATCATAGCAACTGTATTTAAATAAGTTGTTCTACAGCAGGGATAGAGTACTTCTGTACTTTCAAAAAGTTGGTTACCAATCCCCACAGCTTATCCTACAGTATATGATATTTGGGAAGGAAACAAAGAAACCATGGTTGAATATTAGAAGGATGCTTCAAATGTCTTCAGCTTCTGATTGACAGGTTACTTGGTTGTCTGCTTAGATCTTGGATGGACAATCGATTGTGCCTATACATTAAAGGTAAAGGTAAAGGTTCCCCCGCACATGCGTGCTAGTCGTTTCCGACTCTAGGGGCCGGTGCTCATCTCCGTTTCAAAGCCGAAGAGCCAGCGCTTCTCTATGAACGTCTCCATGGTCATGTGGCTGGCATGACTAGAAGCCAAAGGCGCACGGAACGCTGTTACCTTCCCACTGTAAAGGTAAAGGTAAAGGTTCCCCCGCACTTGCGTGCTAGTCGTTTCCGACTCTAGGGGCCGGTGCTCATCTCCGTTTCAAAGCCGAAGAGCCAGCGTTTGTCCGAGGACGTCTCCGTGGTCATGTGGCCGGCATGACTAGACGCCAAAGGCGCACGGAACGCTGTTACCTTCCCACCGGAGTGGTCCCTATTTTTCTACTTGCATTTTTACGTGCTTTCGAACTGCTAGGTGGGCAGAAGCTGGGACAAGTAACAGGCGCTCACTCTGTTACGCGGCACTCGGGATTCGACCCGCCAAACTGCCGACCTTCTGATCGACAAGCTCAGCGTCCTAACCCACTGAGCCACCGCGTCCCTTACCTTCCCACTGTAGTGGTCCCTATTTTTCTACTTGCATTTTTACGCGCTTTCAAACTGCTAGGTTGGCAGAAGCTGGGACGAGTAACTGGCGCTCACTCTGGGACGCAGGTTAGGATGCTGAGCTTGTCGATCAGAAGGTCGGTAGTTTGGCGGGTCGAATCCCAAGCGCCGTGTAACAGAGTGAGCCTATACATTATGAGGTCCCAATTTTTTTTCCAACTATGGGACACTTTTTTATCCTATCCATCCCCATTTTGGCTCATTGACATTCACAGGCAAAAAATGTTGTCTGGCAGAATATATGTTAGTTCTCCGGCTGAGTTACACTATGGCATGAAAAAAAATTGTACATGACAGGTTCACGTGAAAGGTATCACTGTCCTCTCCTGGCAATTCTTGGCAGGCCCGTTCCAAACTGGTAAAAATAATGTGCTGTGACAACAAAAATATTGTCCATCCAAGTTTAAAACTTTTTTCTTTAAATTCAATTATCAACTTGGCCAAATGTGTACTTGACAGATTTCCTGAATGTTTGGCCCGTACTAAAGACCACGTTAAATAGTACCCCCTTACATTCAGTCTAAATTTATCTAAATATTATTTTCCTAGCGTGTATTGAAAATGTGTAACTTGACAATAATAAACTTACAAGAGTAAAGTAGTTACATTGTTTGGAGCTTAACTTGCCAGCACATGAAAACCAAAACTATCCTTTTCCTTTCCTTGAATAAATAGCAATTAAAGCATGTAGAGGAAATGTTCATATATCTAGCAAATGCATAATTGCTGACTATGAACTATTAAGCACTCTTTCCTAAACTGAGTTTTAGATATAAAAATAGATAGCGGAGATTTTTAAGGGAAAGGGGGGTGAGAACAATAATATTTGCTATGGTATATTTATTTACATTTAACATTTATTGTTCCCATCAAAGTATATATCCACCAAGTATTGAAAGCGCAGGCAATAAATGGGAGAGCTAGTTTTACATTATTAGCATAAAATTCTGTGCATTAAAAATAAATACAAATGATTTTATGCTGAGCCCAGAAAATTCATTTCCTTACAAAAAGAGAAGCAGTATGAAAATTGTAGGCTGAAGCTGTTCTATGATCCAGGATATAGTTTGGCAAGGACTATACATAAAGAACATTAATTAAGTAATAGTACAGTATTAGATTGTTTTCAAAGCCTTCAATGTCAACAGGCAAATTAGAAGCTTGCTGCTTAAGATTTTTATCAACCCCTCCTGTGTATATTCCCCGGTCACAGAAGCATTGTTGGTTGATACTATCCCTGAGGTCTTTTTCGTAGTAGCATCCTGATTGCGAAACAACTTCCTGAGATGAAATTGGCTCTTTTATGTGTTTTAGAGAGCAAAGTTTGCTTTGCTTTGTTAGATATTATTTTAACAATGCCCCGAGATTGCTTATCTTACTCTATGCAGCATTAGATTGCATAGTAAACTATTACTAATGGAAGAGAGTATATGTAGCTTGGGGTTGAGTCTTTGATGCTCTCTGAGCTCGGTTGTTTGGTTTCATTACCCAACTAGGTAATATAGTGCAGTGGTCTCCAACCTTTTGGGCAACAGGGACCGGTTCTGTGGAGAAATGTTTTTACACGGACCGGAGAGTGTGAGGTTTTGTGTGCTGCCTGCATCCCACGGAGGGGGCTCTGCTTGTTTGTGCAGCGGTTGCTGGCATGCCTTGGCCCGGTACCGGTCCATAGACCGGAGGTTGGGGACCCCTGACATAGTGCACTGATGATGTTCCTTAGTGGGGTAATGAAATGTCTGCAAGCAAACAGAGAGCACCAAGGATTCCATTGTAACAGTATCAGATTGTTTAAAAAAACTTCGGATGTCAACAGGGAAATTAGAAGCTTACTCGCCACAAAAGCGTTGTTGGTTGGTTGATTAGTTTTTTTTATGTATTTTAGCAAGCAAAGATTGCTTTGCTTTCTTAGATTTTTATTTTAACTATGCCCCGAGATTGTTTATCTTATTCTATAGAATTCTTTGTAATATATATCTTAGGTTGGGTTTTATGAATGATACTGCAACAGTGTTCACTGTTACTATACAATGAATGCTGTGCATATTTCAATGGTATTTACATTGCATATTATTTTAAGCACCTGTTAGGAAAGAGTCCATATAAGGAAGCCAATCAAAATTTCTACAAAACAGAGTTACAGTATCTGGCAGTTTTCCTAAACCTGGTATACTCCCAGTATTGTATTATATTGCATTATATTATCACAGTATATTATATTGATTTATTGCTGAAACTCCCCAAATTCTCAACAAGTATGTTGCTCTGGAGGAAAGAGAAGAGCACATGTCCTTCACATTTCTTTATTTAATAGACCTGTCGGTTCTTTTAGAAGTGGTACTAGCCAGTATGGCTGCCACCTATGTTTCTTCTTTTACCTACTAACACCTTACTTAGGATATATTTTGTTCCCTAGTAGCTTTCTTGACTATCTTGCAACCCCCACCAAGTATCAGATAACTGGAGAAGGCAGACCCTCAAATAATTTAAGCTGGAAGTAATAATCGAAGTCTGTACTTTTCTCTGCCCCTTTGCTATTACATCTGCTCTAATTTTCTTCCATCACAGACCCACCTTTTTCCCCACACAATACATACACAGGAGAGAAAGGCAGAATCACAGATTTGTAGGAAATCATTCATATCGTCACGTTCGGTACAAATATATCCAATATATACCACATTCCATTTCTGCGGCACCACTTTTCCTACAACCCTGCTAATAGAGAAGAAAAGATAAAGGGACAGTCCTGAGTCAGCTTCAACTCCTGATAATTATATTATGCAAAAGGGACGCGGTGGCTCAGTGGGTTAGGACGCTGAGCTTGTTGATCAGGTGGTTGGCAGTTTGGCGGGTCAAATCCCGAGTGCCGCATAACAGAGCGCCTGTTACTCGTCCCAGCTTCTGCCAACCTAGCAGTTCGAAAGCACATAAAAATGTAAGTAGAAAAAGAGGGACCACTACGGTGGGAAGGTAACAGCGTTCCGTGCGCCTTTGGCGTCTAGTCATGCCGGCCACGACTATGGAGACGTCCTCGGACAAGCACTGGCTCTTCGGCTTTGAAACGGAGATGAGCACCGGCCCCGCGAGTTGGAAATGACTAGAACACATGTGCGGGGGAACCTTTACATTTAATTATGCAAAGCCAAGGTATGGAAGTGATTTGCCATTTGTCTTCTTCTAAGAAGTTATTCAAGTTCAATTTACAAGTCTAGATTAGAATTTAGTCTACCTTTGGTGGCCTCTCACTCAAGTACTAACCAGGCCAAATCCTTCTTAGCTTCCAAGTTGTTGAATTAAACAAGCTAAAGTGGTATACAGTAGCTATAGAGAGCTAGTTTGTTCTAGTGGTTAAGGCACTAGGTTAGAAACCAGGAGACTGTGAGTTCTAGTCCTGCCTTAGGCATGAAAGTTTTGGGTGACTTTGGGCCAGTCATTCTCTCTCTCAGCCCAACACAATTCACAGGGTTGCTGTTGTGGGGAAATAGGAAGGAAAGAGTATTAGCTAGGCTTGCAACAATATTTATAAAAAGTAATAAAAGTGGGATTAAAAAAAACCTAAAAATAAAAAAAGGTCAGAAAATGTTAGCTAGGTGCTACTACCAGGCAAAAATGAGGAAAAAAATATTGTATTCTTGATGATTTCATAGTCAAGATCATGTGATTTTTTTTGGTAACAGTATAGAAAGTATTGTGTTGTTTTCTTGTGGAATGCTTTTTCAAGCAACAAGATTGGTTTGATATCCAAGTATTAATATTGCCTCGCTTATTTTGTTAAGATCAGACAATATCGATGGTGCTTACCTATATTTCTAGGTAAGAAATATACCTCCTTAAAGAATGAAAGTAAGTCAGTAGAAAGAAGTGACCCCCCCCCTTCAATTTTAAATTTCCATTACCTGCAACCTTCTGAATAGACTTTAGCTATGAAAATAGCCATGGTTGCAGTATAATTTGCTTGCTCTTAAAAGCACCTTGGCCAGCAGGGAATCAAGTATAGTATATTAAAAAGGGGAGCAGACAGGCTTATTCCAGCCAATAATGGACTTGATGCCCTCTTCTCAAAAAGCCACATTATGTCAAATTTATTTCCAGCCGAATATCCCTGCTTCCTCAATTATCCTAATCATTGAAATACCTATTTTCCTGGTGGAGATTGCATAAATTCAGTTTGTCATTATTAGGGCTTTCAGGCCATGGGTCAGAGGAAAACAGTACTATAAACTGACCAACGCAGCAGAATACTACATACATATTTTAATGTATATAAAATACAAAGTTAGTGATAAGACTATGCAAATGCCCTTGCATCTGTCTGCTTCTTCCAGCAGCAGCAGCAGCAGCAGCAGGGGCCAAGACAAAATTCATTTTATATTTATTTACATTTAAGAAAAATAAATAAATAAATATGGTTTAATGTTCAGTTCCTATTCAATCAGGTATTTAATAATCTCAATTTTCTATTTCATTAAACTGGTCAATCTACTGATAAATTTTGAAGGGCCAAGGGGCCCTTAGGTTGTCTATACTTATTTTACCTTGTCATGCTGGTTAAATCTAATAATTTGACATCAGGTGCAGAGGTCTTGCAAGAACATGAGTGAGAGACTAGATGAGGAGACCTGAACTCATTGGTAGCTTCACACCGCAATGAAGAAGGACATGCATTCAATTTTGCAGCTACTACAATTGTTGGCTCAGCAGGGACAAAAATAGCCAGAGAAATAATTGAAGCTTTGGAAACAGGCACCCTGGGTCAGTCAACAGGAGAGCTGATTTACTTATTAGGTACTTAGGAGCTGAGAGCACAGTGGCACAAGGAAACAACAATCAACAACTTAATAGCCAGCCACCAACACCCTAATTAACAGGTAAAAGCTATACATAACCAGGCACCATACAAGCACAGTTGGTATACAGTAATAGCCCAGTGCACATATTTTGGAAGGAGAAAAATTCCCTAATAATGAACTCCAGCATGAACCCAAAAGCTTGGAAGAATAAACCTTTGGTCCTGGTGACCGACTCAGTCACCTGTTGCACAAGTGTCTGGGATGATTGTATTCCAGCAAAGATTTGAGAATGTTGAGTGCTCTTGCCAATCCTACTGTATATCTTCCTGGGGAATTCTGGGAGTTGAAGTCCACAAGTCTTAAAGTTGCCAAGTTTGAGGACCCCTGGGGCAAGGTATCATCAGTATGCTGATGATAATAATATATCTCCACCCATAACAATTTAAGTGATGCCATGAATGTCTTGTTCTAGTACCTGGAAGTTGTGAAGAGATGGGAAACAACAGTCTTCAGCTGAACCCTGGCAAGTGAGTAGCTTGGGTTGTGGGCCCACCGGCTCCAGGCTTTGCCATCTTTGTTGCTGGATGGGACTGCATTATCCCAGATTGACCCAGTGCACAATCTGAGGGTCTTCCTAAACTCATAACTCCTTTTCACAAAGCAGGCAGTAGCCATGGCAAGGAAGGCCTTTTTATAGCTTTATCTGCTGCACTGGTTGTGCTCTTTGCTGCATCAGCAAGCTCTACTTGTATTTACAGTCACCCATACCCTGGTCACCTCCATATTGAACTACTGCAATGAGCTCTACATGGGGCTGCCCTTGAAGAATATCCAGAAGGTTTAGAGGGTAAAGAATGCAACAGTGCAGACGTTTATGTATACCTATTCTATTTCTGCTTCACAAACTACATTAGCTGTCAGTTTGCTTCCAGGTCCAATTCAAGGTGCTGGTTTTAAATTTTAAAGCCTTTCATGGCATGGGACTGGGTTATATGCTTTATGGAGCATTCTTCCCCTCAAAATTAGATTGGCTCCATCCTTTTTGATAATTTGTAAAGCTCTGAAGTTTTGGCTGTTGTCAGGCCTAAAGCTCCCTGGCAATTTGCTAGTTGTTCAGATGGTTCCATTGTTCAGGTGGCCATTTTAAACCTCCCTCTCTTGTGGTTTCTATCTGTCATTATTATCATATGCGTTAATATGGTTTTTCATATTGTATAATGTTTTCATTTTTTGTTTTTATCTGATTGTGGTTCACCACTCAGAGTCACCTTTGGTGAGATGGCAGGTTATATAATCTGATAAATAAACAAAAGGGGTCTCAATGTTTTTCAATATTTAATTGCAGTGAGGTCTGGAAATCTATTTTCACAAAGAGAAGGTGATGAAAATGGTAGCAAGGCCTTTCATTGCCTTTTCACCAAAAGTTGTATTCTTTGTGAACTTTCATCCAAAATTCTTCTGGTGTGTTTTCCCAGCTGTTTCAATTTGACATCTGAGATGATATCTGCCAACATCTCTTCATTATTAGACAAGCTAGAATATACCGAATCCCAGAAAGGTTTACCAAGCACCTTCTAGTTGTTCTGGAAATCCTGTGATGTTGAAAAAGCACCACAATATGTGGTGGACAACCTCATGCTGTATTCCCTTGGGATAATCTGTAGGAGGAAGCTTGTCAACAAAGGTGGAGCTGAAACACATGGATGAGACCAATTATTGTCTCTTTTTCAAATATTCCCTTTTATGTCTCTCATATCTTCTTCCTTTATTCTTCCTCCCAGTGTACAAGTGACTGGACTGCAAGGAATATAAATCCTTCCATTCCCCACCATCCAGTCAGAGCTGAAGAAGCTTCTTGGATGAGAAGGGAAACGTCTTCCAAGAAAAACAAGAAAGTCCAGTTGCCTCTTGAAAAAGCACCTTTGGGACAACCATGACCTGGATGACTGAGAATCTCCATAGATACCTAGTTGGGTAATGAAACCTCTGCAATCAAACAACCAAACATTCTACTATATTTCACATTCAAGGAAGTTTAACTAGTTGATTGAAATATACTTTTAAGACTTACTTCTGATATTGCACAAACTCCCATTTATTGGATTTGCTAGACAAAAACAAAAGAAGAAGAAAAAACTAAGATGGAGATAGGACACAATGAGAAGGAAGTTGAGGACAGAAATCTCAAATCAACGTTGTAGTCCTGGTCTCTCAGAATTTTCAAAAGCATCTAGCCCTGTCATCTAAAAATAGAGGGATCATTGAAGTGAATTTAGTCCTAGTATTTCGTACAAGTCCCCAAATTAAATACCTCTGATGAATATATGTCCACCTATCCAGGATCTGTGTGAAAAAAGGCAGTAGTGTAAAGGGAAGCCTAGTCCTTTCCTAGGTAACAGCTATAAGATAGTAAAATGGAACAGCTCAAACTCTACTCACGTTATAATAATAATAATAATAATAATAAGTTGGAAGGGACCTTAGAGGTCATCTAGTCCAACCCCCTGCTCAGGCAGGAAACCCTATACCATTTCAGGCAAATGGCTGTCCAGTCTCTTCTTAAAAACCTCCAGTGTTGGAGCATTCACCACCTCTGGAGGCAGGTTGTTCCACTGGTTAATTGTTCTAACTGTCAGGAAGTTTCTCCTTAGTTCACATTATACAGTATAACTTCTGTAAGTATGAAATGTATCTTCAAAAGGATATGTCTGGGAACCGTGTACATTGTGTAATGCTACTTTGGCAACTGCTTCCCTGATACTGCCACTCGACAGTTATGATTGCATCTAAAGACAAAGAACAGCAACTGCTAAATGCGTCTTTAGAGTAGAGAAGGTGCCTCAGATGCAGTCTTCGGATGCTCTTTTTAGCAGCACGTGGACAAACAGATTTACCAACATAGTAATCCTGAATTATCTGAACCAGGAGAGATGGCTTGGCTAAACCACATCACTAATTTATCTTCCTTGGCATCTAAGCCATAGGTCAAGGGTGGTAAGATTCAGCACATTCAATTCCATTTTTTGGTCTTTGTAAAAAGGGCAAAGGAGATCAGGAGAGTGGCCAAACTGGTGCCGTTGGGATGGACACGATTGTCAGCAACTAATTTAAGAAAGGAGCAGTCGGAGCAGGCCAAGGCTCTAAATTAATTCACCAACAGTCTTTCTAGCAAGACTTTTCTTTTCTTTTGAGTGCTGCTATTGCTGCCTGAAATTTTGAGAGCTTGCTGAACCTGAGAGTGGAGACCGAGAAGGAATCCCCATCTAAAACTTTGATATTATAAATGGGGACTAGCCCTATTACGTGGCTGGTTGTTTTGAATTCCATAGAAGAAAAGCGGCACTGTACATCTTGAATAGTGGGACGTGGTGGCTCAGTGGGTTAGGATGCTGAGCTTGTCAATCAGAAGGTCAGCAGTTTGGCGGGTCGAATCCCGAGTGCCGCATAGCAGAGTGAGCGCCTGTTACTCGTCCCAGCTTCTGCCAACCTAGCAGTTTGAAAGCACGTAAAAATGCAAGTAGAAAAATAGGGACCACTAACTACGGTGTGAAGGTAACAGCGTTCCGTGCGCCTTTGGTGTCCAGTCATGCCGGCCACATGACCACGGAGACGTCCTCAGACAAGCACTGGCTCTTCGGCTTTGAAATGGAGATGAGCACCGGCCCCTAGAGTTGGAAACGACTAGCACATGTGTGCGGGGGAACCTTTACCTTTACCTTACATCTTGAATAGTTCTGAAAAAAATATATAATTTGCTTCAAAACGATACTATGTGAAATGAAGTACTAGCGTGAGACAGTTTTTCATGTTTGTTTGCTTTGTCGATAGAGTTAAAAGGAGAAGAGGTGCATCTGATGGGTACTCTAAGATTATGTATTGCAATTCTATTTTTCCTAACAAAAGTATATACCCTTTACTGCAGGTATCATGAAATACTTAAATCAATATATATAACTATGGGTCTACAGAGTTAGGATTATGAGCAATACACTAAGTACAACGATTGATTGATATAAATTTCCTGGGTTCAAGAATCCTAGGGTGTACATGATTCCAGCGGGTCAATTGCATATACTCTGCATGTGCCCAGTGGCATCTTTCCTTACAGTGGCATTAAAAATGTTCTAGGAACTAGCCATGGTCCTGAGAAAAAAAATTCAGGGTACAAGCTAAAGCTTTGAAAGAATCCCAAGGAATGGAGTGGTGTGCATTAAGGAGATAAACAACTGAATTTTAAGCAAAGATGAATCCACGTGGTAGACAGCCCTTCAGCTAAGAAATGTTTAATTTACCAAAATAATCCTCCTGTATTTGTGACCCCTGAGTAGGTATGATCAGAAATGTGCAAACACTTCATTAGGAAGTATACCTTATTTTCAAGTTATTTAATTAATAAAGCAGCGTCTTCTTTTTAAAATTAAAGAGGGCTCGGTACCTTACTGGATACTGAGAGAAAACAGAGTTCAAACACTTACAAGTTGGACGTTTACTCCGGTAACTTGTAACATGCAAGAGAAATTGCTCACACAAGCACACCCACGAGTTGGGTTACAGCCCGCCTTCCAGTCTTTTAAAGCAAGACTGGACACATGGCAGTCGAAAGAGTATGTGCTCTGGGTCCATATGAAACAACATGCCCATTACCCACATTTGGAGTCCAGTCCATCAGTTTACCTGGACCTGTTTTGAGGACAGGTGATTGAGGAAAAAGGGTAAGTAAGGAAACTCACCTAAAACATACTCTCAGAGGAGTTAAGAAGGCAGGAGACAATAAGTAGCTCAATAAAGTATTCTTGTTTTGAAAGCTGGATCTCAGCTTCAGATTTCCCTCGGAGCCGACGAGAATTCTGTCTTTCCTTTCCTGCACTTGTACCATGCTCAGAAACAATTTTTATTTCACGGCATTTCAAATCACAACACAGGCGCGCGCACGCGCACACACACACACACACACACCTCTGTCCTGCTTTAAACAGCCCTAATCACTTCTGGGCCCATCTGGCGTCCTTGGCCTCCCTCCAAAGTTCATTCTCGCTCTCAATTTCTCTTGGAGAAGGGGGCAAAGCCATTCCCGGCCCCCTGCCTTTGATGGGTCTCCCCTCAGAAAAAAAAACAAAACGCCGGCCAAATGGAGGAGCCGCGCTCCAAACGGAGCAGTAGCGCCCAGTGGTCAGATCCGGCGCTGCTTGCCTGGTTGTCGGCAAGGCGAGGAGGGCTGGGATGAATACTCACCATTTCTTGCCTGAGGAGGTGAAGTTTGGTCTCCAGTCTTTCCAGCGCGCTGGAGCCGGAGCCGCCGCCGCCGCCGCCGCCATCGACCATGGCGGCTCGGGGGGGCCGAGCAGCGGTGAAGCCGGCGACGCCAGGCCCTCCGCCGGGCTGCTCTCGGTCCTTTTCCCTGTCGCGGGTGACGGCGGGCTCCTCCCCGCGCAAGGAGCGCGCCAGGCTCTCGGGGACTTTGCGCCCCAGCTTGAGCTCGACGTCCCGCAGGTCGGGCGAGGCGCAATCGTCCATGGCTTTAAGGGGCGAAGGCGGCTTTTCGGATTAAGGAACAGCAGCCGCGGAGGGAGAGGGAGAGGGGTCGGGGCGCGGGGTGTTTGACGGGGAAGAGCTAAGCCTTCAGCCGTGCCGCCCGACCCTCGGCGGCCTTCCCATGTTCGTCCCGCTGGGGTTGTTTGTAATCCACCCCGGCCGCGACCGTCAGAGGTGGAGCGGGGGACGGGAGCGAGCGGCCAGGCGGCCAGGTGACTCGCCGTAGGAGGCAGCCCGAGTGGTCGCCTCGGCCGCTTTCCGGCAGCAGCATTATTTGGCTTGCAAACCCCAGCCCCTGGGTTGCACCAGTTGCGGGCGGGGAGAGGGCGGTTACGGAAAGCGGGCACACTCAAAAGAACCTGCGGGGCGTTGTTATTCTTTCATTCGGGCTGTTCCCATCTCGCCTCGGAAGGCAGCCTTGGCCTCGCTTACTAGCACTAGCAGCAGCAGCAGAGAAGAGGGCAAAAGGGACGTCTTAGGTAGTAGCTATTTCCCCCCCCCCGCCCCTCCCCATCGCCTCATCTTTAGTACAGGTCAGGGGTCTTCAAACTTGGCCCTTTTATGACTGGTGGACTTCAACTCCCAGAATTCCTCAGCCAGCAAATCTGGCTAGGAATTCTGGGAGTTGAAGTCCATCAGTCATAAAGGGGCCAAGTTTGAAGACCCCTGGTACAGGTAGTCTTCGACTTAACAACAGTTCATTTAGTGACCGTTCGAAGTTACAACGGCACTGGAAAAAGTGACTGATGACCATTTTTTTTTCACACTCAAGAAGAAAGACCATTGCAGCAACCCCCGTGGTCGTGTGATCAAAATTCAGTCACTTAGGCAACTGACTCGTATTTATGACGGTTGCAGTGCCACGTGATCACCTTGGGTGACCTTCTAGCAGGCAAAAGCCACGGGGAAGCCAGATTCACTTGACAACTGTGTAACCCACTTTGCAACTGCAGTGATTCGCTTAACAATTGTGGCAAGAAAGTTGGCAAAAATGGGGCAAATCTCACTTAAGAAATGTCTTGTTTAGCAACGGATATTTTGGGCTCAAATGTGGTTGTATGTCAAGGACTACCTGTAGTCTTGTTTTAATATTAGAGTCAGCGCCTTGGATTAAAGCAGGGGAGTGTCCAACCTTGGCAAATTTAAGACTTCCAAGTCCCAGAATTACCCAGCGAAGCCATTCCTCATGGGGAATGGGGCATTCTGGGACTTGAAGTTCACAAGTCTTAAAGTTGCCAAGATTGGACATCCCTGGATTAAAGGCTGTGTTTATGGCACGCCTCTGTTCAGAGCACATTTCGCAACAATTGTGCTATATCCATCCTTCGCTTTGAGGCAAATTTGTTTCCAGACAGCCGGTTTGAGTTGTCCCAGAAATTGGAAAATTTACAGCCCTGTGGCAGAAGGGTCAGATGGGGACAGACCTTCTACTCCATGGCCTGGAGAAGAGGCCTGTTCCCCTATTTTACGTTAACCTGCAGTTAAATGTTGCCAACCATAAGTTCGATCTCAAAGATGTATTTTCAATGACAATAATCAATAAAGTACATTCCAGTTCCATTGCACCTCTAGGGAGCAATGGAATGCACCTCTTTCTTCAGGAGCAAAACTACATACCTGTTCTATACTTTAAGGGTGCACAACTGGGGCTTGCAACAAAATATGGCAGTGTAAAAGGTGCCAGGTGGGTGTTTTGATCGTTCAACCAACAGTGTCTTTCCTTAGGATAGAGATTGCCACAAAGAAGAGGGAGTCAAGCTATTCTTCAAAGCACCTGAAGGCAGGACAAGAAGCAAGGGATGGAAACTAACCAAGGAGAGAAGCAACCTAGAACTAAGGACAAACTTCCTGACAGTTAGAACAATTAACCAGTGGAACAACCTGCCTCCAGAAGCGGTGAATGCTCCAACACTGGAAGTTTTTAAGAAGAGACTGGACAGCCATTTGTCTGAAATGGTATAGGGTTTCCTGCCTGAGCAGGGGGTTGGACTAGAAGACCTCCAAGGTCCCTTCCAATTCTATTCTGTTCCGTTCCGTTCTGTTCCGTTCCATTCCATTCCATTCCATTCATTATTTACTTGATATATATTTTTTAATCTTGCCTTTCTTCCAAGATACTTCATTCCATTTTTTTCTCTTGTTTATCCGCCAGCAATAAGTTATTGGAGCTTCTGGGATCACTTGTGTTATTGAATTCTGCAACCTGTCCAGTTTCTTTCAAACTTCTGATACCTTCCCATCAGTGCAGATGGCTCCTAAGAAATCACTCAGGAAATGAGATTTGCAGACTTTCTTAAGATGAAACCCTACTGGGAATTCAGCTGGAGATAATCACCATCTAACTTCTTGTTGTACTATAATAATACTATATTATCAAGGGCATTTTCCTGCATCACTCCCAAATTATGGAATGCACTTCCTAAGGAATTGTGCTTCAGTCCAAATTTTCCGTCTTCCTTTTCAAGCAGAAACTTTGCATTGGATTGGCAATTGTTTTAGCTCAAAACCAACAAATAAGGTTTAATTATTTCATATTCTGTTTTGGTATTTCTGCCCTAAGGAAACTTGACAGTAAATTGAAATAATAATAAACCTTAAAGATATATTTGAGAGAGGAAAACTAATGAGTTTAAACAACAACAAAATGAAAACTCAGCCAAAGTTTTTTCTAAACTGAAAACTCATAATATTTTCATGTTCTCTCTTCCTTAAAATTCCTGTTGAAAATCCATTCCTTCAAAAAAAAAAGTAGGTTGCACTGAAGCTTAAGCATTAAACTAGGTATAGAATTTCAAAGTTTAATTACATCAAAACACAAACATAAATTATATTTTGCATTTCAGATACAAGAATATTTGATTGAGTGATGATGACAGGGATAGTTTAACTCTTTCTTCTCTTATCTGAAACAGCAACTAGATTTGGAGGAAATTCCCATTGCATTTACCAGGTCAGTTTCATAAAACAAATATTTATAGCCCAACGAAGGGAGAAAAAAAGGTAACAAATGAAGTTGAAGGACCATGCAAGGCTTGTCTCTGATGGTCACCATCTTCCATCCATCTCAAGCTACCAGTTAGCTGGTTTTGTATTTTATGGGCTAGAAAAAAAATCCATTTTATATCATACCATATTTATTTCCAAGTAAGGTAAGAAGACCAGAAACTTTCTTGTTAAAGGCTGCTTCTTTGGTGTACATCCTAGGCAGAACTGGTGAATCCATTCATTGATTTATTTTGTTTGTACATTAAGAGTAATTCATTTCCCCAAAGTTGTCTGTAACGAGGGAGACATATTGGAGAACCTAATTCCCTTGAGACATGGAAATTAGGTACGTTTTTAATTAAACGGTTGCTGGAATTGGGTATGTCTAGTTTAATGAAGAGAAGGACTAGGGGTGACATGATAGCAGTGTTCCAATATCTCAGAGATTGCCACAAAGAAGAGGGAGTCAAGCTATTCTCCAAAGCACCTGAAGGCAAGACAAGAAGCAACAGATGGAAACTAACCAAAGAGAGAAGCAACCTAGAACTAAGGAGAAATTTCCTGACAGAACAATTAACCAGTGGAACAACCTGCCTCCAGAAGCTGTGAATGCTCCAACACTGGAAGTTTTTAAGAAGAGACTGGACAGCCATTTGTCTGAAATGGTATAGGGTTTCCTGCCTGAGCAGGGGGTTGGACTAGAACAGACATGTCAAACACAAGGCCCGGGGGCTGGATCTGGCCTGCGAAGTGGTTTCATGTGGCCCACGAAGCCATCCTGGAAACAGTGAGGGAACGGCCCCCACTGCCTTGGCCCTGGCCCAGAGACCCTCCTTCTGCCAGAGACCCTCAGATCTGTCCCACTCCTGCCCAGGCCCCCATAGGCACCCTTGATGTGAACGATGTAGAGCTGGCCACGCCCACCCAGCAGGCCATACACACTCTAGCTACACCCACCCAGCAGGTCACACCCACCCTGGCCATACCCACCCAGCCCCCTGAGGGCAACCGCAATGCCGATGCAGCCCTCAATGAAATTGAGTTTGACACCCCTGGACTAGAAGACCTCCAAGGTCCCTTCCAATTCTATTCTGTTCCATTCCATTCCATTCCATTCCATTATTTACTTGTTAGATTTTTTTTAATCTTGCCTTTCTTCCAAGATCTGAAGGTGGCTTAAATGGGGATCCTCAGTTCATTTTACCCTGAAAGCAACCCTGTGGGACAGTTTGGGCTGAGAGAGAATGACTGGCCTAAAGCTACCAAGTGATTCCCTATACCAGGGGTGTCAAACTCAATTTCATTGAGGGACGTATCAGCATTGTGGTTGCGCTCAAGGGGCCGGGTGGGTATGGCCAGGGTGGGCGTGGCCTACTGGGTGGGCATGGCTAGAGTGCGTACGACCTATGCATCAAGGGTGCCTATGGGGGCCCGGGCAGGAGTGGGACAGATTTGAGAGTCTCTGGCAGAAGGAGGGTCTCTGGACCAGAGCCAAGGCAGTGGGGGCTGTTCCCTCACTGTTTCTAGGATTGCTTCGCGGGCCACATGAAACCACTTCGTGGGCCGGATCCGGCCCCCGGGCCTTGTGTTTGACATGTCTGCCCTATACCTAAGGTGGATTTGAGCCCAGTCTTCTCTGATATTAGTTTAACATTTTAATCACTACACCACATTTGTTCTGCCATATAGCATTTTTCTGAGACTTGTCACTCAAAACGTGAGTTTTTACATTGCCATGTATAGGGTCTTTTATATGTAGGGTATATGCTGCAGGTATTTGCAGTGCCAGGAGTAATTCAGGATCATTTGTACATGTATCTGTCTAGATCCTTGAGCAATTTTCTTTTTTCTTCCTCTTGTGTCTCTCTTTGCTCGCTGCCTCCCGGAGTGGATTGAGAAGATCATCATACAGGTAGTCCTCATTTAGTGACCATAATTGAAACCAGCATCTCAGATGGTAAGTGAAGCAGTTATTAAGTGAAACTGTAGCTGTGCTTATGATCTTACTTTAGCTTTCCATTATAGATTTACCAAGGTCATAAACATAAGAACTGGTTGCAAACATATTACACTGGTTGCTGTGTAATACATGCAAACGGTTGCTATGTAAAACAGTCGCTAAATGAGGACTATCTATACATGATTGGTAAGTCAGAATATCCTCTTTCCATAACTGGTTGTAACATGGCACGGCTCATTTTGGTCACACTGATTTCCTGTGTGTCTGACTCAGTAAGTGTGTCACCCTTATCTAAGAATCTTGGGCCTGATATATTTACTCAGTGTATCTTTCCTTTTTTCCACTCATGGAAAGAAATAAGAGGATTCCTTGAGCTGACTGCATTATTGCTAAACTGTGGGGAACAGGCTGAACAACTTTACCTGATCTTTTATTTGTTTTTAATCTCACACGGGCTGCCCTTTAAAAGAATAGCAGCTAATCTGCCACGGCTTTCTTTTTTTTTTTTTGAGGCCTCAGCAGTCTATACAAGATGAAAACATGATAGGTTCTTGTCTTGAAAAACAAAATACTGTAATCTGAAACAACACAAGGCATCTAATCTCTTTGCATAATTAAGGCATACACCCATTTTAAAATAACCGGTTACATTTACATACAAAGGCCAAAATACAACATGATAACAATCAGCCCAATAGAATTTTTTTTTAAAAAAACATCATTTTGTTTGCAATGGTACATGCATTTTAAAACTTTGCCCTTTTGCTGATCTATAATCTCCTCTTTCCCTCTTTCCATACCTGCACGCCTCTATAATTACATCCACCTCACACACACACACACACCACGAACACACACACACGCACACAAACACACACACCTTTTTAGTTTGCAGTTGCCATGGCTGCATTTTTTTGTGTGTGCATGTAAAAAAAGCAATGACAAAATTTGGATACCAAATCCATCTCATCGAATAAGCTCTTTGGGGGTCATTCACTGCATACTGTACATGAATGACTGGATAGTCAGTGGGGAAAGCAGGACACCGTCCTTGATCCGAACCTGCAAGCATATTCTTGCTGTCCCTGCTCCACTCTATTCAAAGAGGACAGAGTCTCCTCTTCGGACCCAGCTCTGTTGTGTGTAAAGCACAGCTATGGTGAATTATAAGATCCTGAAGGATTATTTCCCTCAAGTTCTCATCAAGGTCTCCCTCTCCTTCCACCTAAGATGTTTTCTAGATTTTTTCTTTTTCTTTCAGTAACGAACCACACTTCAGTTTCCATTGAATGCACTGCTGGAAGGCATTGCCCTGGGATCGGAGGGGAGGGAACATAGCCTAAAGTGGCCAATGAATGTTTGCTTTATTCTCAACCCTCGGGTCAACTGGGTACACCTATTCTGACTGCACAGAATAGTAGATAACCAGTTTAGTCTCTTGGTTAAGGCACCAGGCTAGAAACCAGGAGACTGTGAGTTCTAGTCCTGCCTTAGCCATAAAAGCTGGCTGGGTGACTTTGGGCCAGTCACATTCTCTTGCTCAACCCACCTCCACAGGGTTGTTGTGGTGGGGAGAATAGGAGGAAGAAGTAGTATTAGGTATGTTTGCTGCCTTGAATTGTTTATAAAAATATAATCAAGGCGGGATATTAAATAGAAACATGATTTGATTTTAGCCATGGGGGAAAATGCAGCTAGGGTACTGGGGAGTGGGTGGGAAATCATATTTTTAAGAAGAAAGTGGACAGCCATTTGTCTGGAATGGTATAGGGTCTCTTGCTTGAGTAGGGGGTTGGACTAGAAGACCTCCAAGGTCCTGTTATTCTGTATTCTGTACTTCTTTAATACTGGAACAACTATAATGACTTAAGGCTGCCTCAGGTATGGACTGGGGAGCAGATGAAGGAGTTATTATTCACGTTATCGTACTGTATGTTATTGGATCAGTTTTAGATTGGCTGTTTTGTTTTGTTTTTTTGCTGTTACGACTGCAGAAGCATAAAAATACGTTCACCCATATATAATATGGAAACATAGCAGGAAAAAAAATGGTTCTTGAGGCATATTTTTGAGGAAAGGTTCTGTGTCTCAAGACCTTAATGTGTATTATTTATACCCCAAAAGGAGATTATTCTCCTCTCCAAAAATGGGGATTAAATAGGGGCCCCTCATCAGCTGCCATGCCTAGGGTTTTTTTTTAGGATACCTCAGGTGATTTTCTGATCTTCAATTAGTTGAGAAAAAGCAGATTTTCTTTCAAGAAAATTCAGTGCAAACAAAGAAACAGAATCTTTGAGCTTCTATTTGTGGTTATTTGTATGCCTTGCAAAGATTGTAGGGTAAAACATGGAAAAGATTAAAACATGGGAAAGATTAAAACAAAATTCCCTCAGTGATGCCCTCCAGTCTCAAAATTTTCAGATTCCTTCAATGTTAGTTAAAGCTACTGTATATGACTAAGATGCAAAAATAGAAAATGTTCCGTTAAGCGTAAAATAATGCCTTTGGCAACAGACTTTCAAAGTTTGTTCATTCATGGCAACAATGTTGAGTCAACAGCCTCTGACTACACTGAGGTTTACTAGTATGAATGTTGTAACTGGCTCACGGTTCAAAAGCATCCGGCTTAAGATCAATTGTAGTACTACAGTAATGGATGTTAGCATGGATATATTTTTCCTCCAGAGAGTCATAATCCCAAGATTTCCACCTTTCATTTTTTGAAACAAGTTTCTAGATATCTTAGAAGCTGAGACAGGAAACAAAATAAAACACTGTTCTATCCATTTGTTTTGTAGGAATTGCCTGCTCTTACCTCTAGGTGTATTTAGTTGGTAAATGGAAGTCTAACTAATCATTAACATAAAGGCTGAACCTTATTGTCTTTTTCCACATTTGGGAGGACATTTTTAAAAAATTTTCCATGGTGATCAATGGTTGCCACCACCTTAAAACAAAAACATTAGTGGAAATCTAGGAAAGATTTTAGAGTAAATGTAGTTGAACAGTAGCATATTCCTTTCCCCACACCCACAATTTAAACTAGTAGCAAGTACAGGAATTCCTATCTTTGTAACTCAGGGTATCTCCAATTAGGAAAAAAATCAAGATGGCAGCTGAAGTTCCAGTCATTTTTTTTTTACATTTGTAGTATCCATTTAAAAAAGCTGGACTTTTTCCCTTTTAAATTTCTAAACATTAAACATGTATTCTTCTAGCTGCAGATAATATTTGCCATTTTTTTCCTGTACAGTGTGGCAGGAGGCAGTTTCTCCTACCAAAGTAATCCAAGTCTTCTGGAGGATTTTTTTTTTAAAGGTAATATTGGGACAGAGAATTGGAGTTGATTTTAAAATGTCTAACTTATTAAGTACTTGAGATGTTTGTGATATATTTACATGTGACTATGATGTATTCAATGAAGTTGCAATTTTTACCTTTGTCTTGTCTCTTGGATAGAGCTTCTTTCCTTCCTTCTCTTGGCACAGACTCTGAAGTTTAGGCAACACGCCAGATACCTGCTCAAAAGTTAATATTTGGTTTCTAAAACCAATTCTATAGTTGCTGAACTTTCCACATGCTTTGAATGTGAGGCACCCTTAGGCAATTGTGTTCTAATAGTACAAAAGTCATCGTAGTGAGATCCTCAAGAATGCTGCTGGTGACAGCCTAGTGTTAGCTGAACAAAGTTATTCTTGGCAATCAGTGGAACCTGGATGTTGTTCAGGGCTGAATCCCAAAAGACATCAAACTATGGACCTGACTTTCAAAGAAGATATAATCCTATTCAACAAAGGTTGAACACATATTCCTTGCATTGCCTTTTGACAGTTCATAAGTCCTCCTGACTTGTTGGAGATTCAAATTTCTTTACCTTCATACATTGCTTTACTGATATCAGGCACTTATTTGGAGTGTGAATAAACTCTTAGGAATTCAACCCTCACCTGGAGATTTGATCCATGAATGGAAAGTTACTGTATTTGTATCCCTGATCTATCCACCAAGAAAAAAAAAGAGTTTTATAAAAGCCTGGACTTTATGGTTTTGCTGAAAATAAACAAGAAATGAATTGGTGATCGGTAATATTCACGATTTTGTACCTGTACAATATGGCAGGAAGTAAGAGGCAGTGTCTCCTACCAGCCATAGACCAAAGTAATCCAGGTCTTCTGGAGGATTTGGGTTTTTTTAAAGGAATCAATCAATCAGTAAATTATTTTCAATTTACTGATGGAAAATAAATTTTCATGGGAAGAAGGAACTATGATATGTAATTTAGGAGGATGGAAACAGTAATAATTATGTTTCTATCTGTTGCAAAGAAGATCAAAAGTCACTTCTTTAAATAACTTTCTTTTTGTTTCTCTTTTTATTGTTTCTCACCATTTCTATTACCTTTTTATATTTTTTATTTCTTCTACTTTTTTCTTTACATTTCTATAGTTTAAAATTCTTTTTCAATAAAAATTGTAAAAATAATTTTTAAAAAGAAGAAAAAAGGAGAAAAATCTACATTTCTCAGTTCTGGAAATATCCATCTTTGGTCCCCAGGTCATTTAAAGATCAAATCCACACCTTAAATAACCATAAATGATATAAGTGCACACAAAAAAAACTGTAGAAGAACATCTGCTAGTTTCATCTTTCAGGTAATGGAGACTGTATTCCTTTCCCCTTACCATATATTATCTTCTACTGGACTTCAAAAGAGGAAGTAATTGGGCCAAGAAAATAGCTGGAGAAAAGAGAGTTGTAGAATTGTAAGTAATTAATCCACAGGAAATAACTTTTTCTTCATATACAATCATAGCTGTATTATGGTTTGCCATTATGATCTAGGCAAATTCTAGTATGATTTTTTATTTTTGCTAATTTCATACACTTCTTTTCTACCAAACCTCATGTATCTATTTACACTGTGTTCTTAGAGGTAGAAAATAAATGTATAAATAGGCATTCAAAATTCACGTTAATGAGTGGCAGCAGCTGCCTATAAAAGTTGATCAGATCTCTGTCTGAAATTCTCATCCTTGTTCTGTTGTCAGTTTCACTGAAAGTTCTATTATTTTTGGTCCATAGGTTTCCTTCGAAAATGGTCGAGGTGATACTTAACCTGGCATTACATCACGCTGAAATGGATACCTCTGTGTGTGTTTGGGGGAAAATATTTGGTTTCTAGAGGCAGCCTCTCTATTTTTCAGCTCTTCTTTTTGTTCTGATGTAACCAAGTAACTTCTAATTATTTAAGTCTGTGCTGTTTAAGCTTGTAAGTTCCAAATGCGAATACAAAGGTTAAGCTTGCTAATGAGTTGAGCAGGTCTCCAACCTATACATGGAAGTATCCTCTTCCAGTGGAGAAATCAGTGAATGTTTGTGGCTGAAGTTATACTCAAAACCACATCTCATTTTACCAAATTGAAATTCTATTGGCTATCAACCTGGAGGCACTTAGATAACTGAAGTGCCAATTCCACTTTTCTTATTTAGGCAAATCATGACCTTACTTAATTTGTGTCAAGGGCTTTGTTCCCTTTTCTGCTTCAATTTGCTGGTTTCTTTTTTTCTTCAAATGTCTAGCAAAAAGATTTACCCAGAAGGGCTTCTTGTAAGAACCATCAGTACCTTTTATAACTAGAGTCCTAATGCTTTGAATAATCCCTACTCATTATATAAAAATCTAAGAATCAAAGGAAAATTTCTTCTCTTCGCTTCACTTCTCATTATGCGTGAGATGTGAAATCTACAGGGCTTTGTCTTATTGTGCAAGTACCTATCTCTTTGTTTATCTACCTCTCCCTTTTCTTAAGATTAGGTCATCTCGCAGAACATTTTGTTTTTTTCCATTTGATGTGGTGTTCTGTTAAATGCACGATGCAGTGTAAAGTCCTCTGTTTTAGATGGTGTGAGATGCTATGACATTCTGTCTTGTATCTGGGCTGAATCATTCACCCATTTGATAGTGGTGTCTTTCAGTGAAAGAGAGATGGCTCATCATCCACGGTATTGTGTTTTTATGGGTCAAAAGCACTTACTATGTGGCTAGGCAGTCACCAGATTATTCAGAGCTGGAGTGGTGAAGTCAAAAGTGAGTTCACAGGCTATTGAGAAATAAATGATCCAAATTACACGAGCAGCTTGCAACTTCTCCAGTCTGTTCTTAAATCCTTGAAAAAGAGGATGCGGATCTAAAAACGTCTGTGAGATGTATTCTGTTGACCAGTTTTTGACTTATCCAACTCACCTTGCCTGGCTCTGAGATGGCCTGTTTATCATTTTCAGGGGTTATGTTCTCACAATGAGGCCTCTTATTTTGGTGCCAGCCTGAAGCAGGTTGAAATCAGATCAAGGGGATTTGACAAGAAGGGGGCATTTTCCAGTGAAAACAGAATATGATTTCTTATTTCAATCTAGATATTCAGCCAGAGATTTAGACCATGGGTTTCAAACTTGATCGCATCACATGACATATCGTGACATATTGTGATGTATCATGACATATCAAGACTTTTTTTTTGCCTCTGCAGAGCTAGGGTGGATATGGCCTGCACATGATATGGCCTGCACACCACTTGTTTACTGGACCCGTGCCCCTCCTGGCTGGTTTATGCAGCACGGGAGGCGACACGAGGCTGGCTCCAGGCAGTAATAACTGCTTCTTTGAGAGAGGGCAGCTTCCCTCTTCCCTTGAAGGAGGCAGTGGTGAGGCCCCTCCTCAAGAAGCCTGCCCTGGACCCGGCTATTTTAAATAACTATCGTCCGGTCTCCAACCTTCGCTTTTTAGCGAAGGTTGTTGAGAGTGTGGTGGCTCATCAGCTTCCTCTGTTCCTGGAGGAAGCGGATTATCTGGACCCCTACCAATCAGGCTTTAGGCCCGGGTACAGCACGGAGATGGCATTGGTCACACTGGTGAACGATCTCTTGCGGGCTCGGGACAGGGGTTGCTCCTCTCTCCTAGTCCTATTAGACCTCTCATCAGCTTTTGATACCATCGACCATGGTATCTTACTGCGGCGCCTCAGGGGGTTGGGAGTGGGTGGCACTGTCTTACAGTGGTTCTCCTCCTACCTTCTGGGTCGTTCGCAGTCGGTGTTGACATGGGGACAGAGGTCGGCCTCGAGGCCTCTCGTTTGTGGAGTCCCTCAGGGGTCGGTCCTCTCGCCTCTCCTGTTCAACATCTATATGAAGCCGCTGGGCAAGATCATTCATGGTTTGGGGGTGGGGTATCATCAGTACGCTGATGATACCCAGCTTTTTATTTCCACCCCAGATCAACTCAGTGATGCCCTCTCCGTGATGTCCCGTTGCCTGGAGGTGGTGAGGGTCTGGATGGGGAGGAACAGGCTTCGTCTAAATCCCGACAAGACTGAGTGGCTGTGCGTATCGGCGTATCGGGTTGACCATTCTATTCCATCTTTATCTATAGGGGGTGAGGTGTTACCCCCTGTAGATAGGGCTCGCAACTTGGGTGTCCTCCTTGATTCACAGCTCAATTTTGAAGATCATATAGGAGCTGTGACTAGGGGGGCTTTTGCCCAGGTTCGCCTGGTGCACCAGTTGCGGCCCTATTTGGACCGGGACGCCCTACGCACAGTCACTCATGCGCTCATGACCTCTTGAATAGACTACTGCAATGCTCTCTACATGGGGCTGCCCTTGAATACCACTCGGAGGCTCCAGCTGGTGCAGAATGCGGCCGCACGAGTTGTGATGGGGGTCTCCCGATACTCCCATGTAACACCTCTGCTCCGTGAGCTGCATTGGCTTCCAGTTGTCTTCCGAGTGAGATTCAAGGTGCTGGTGATGACCTATAAAGCCCTAAATGGCATGGGTCCGGGTTATTTATGGGAGCACCTCTTGCCGGTGTTAACTTCCCATCGCCCTGTGCGCTCCCACAGAGAGGGCCTCCTCAGGGTGCCATCGGTCAGGGAATGTCGACTGGTGGCTCCTAGGGGGAGAGCATTCTCTCTGGGCGTGCCTGCCCTCTGGAATCAGCTTCCAGTTGAGCTCCAGATGGCTCCCGACCTTCGCTCGTTTCGCCGCGACCTGAAGACTTGGTTGTTTGAACAGGCCGGCCTGGACTGAGGGATTGGATTTTAGAGTCTAAATTTTAAAAAATTTTAAATTTTGGAATGTATTTATTGGTTAGGGCTGTTGATTTAATCTTATTTTAATTTTTATACCTTGTGTGTTGTTAGCGTTTTAATTGCCCTGTACACCGCCCCGAGTCCTTGGAGAGGGGCGGTATATAAATCTAATAAAATAAAATAAATAAAATAAATGATGCATCCAGCCCGTGGGCCGCCAGTTTGACACCCCTGGTTTAACCACTCTAGTAACTGCTCATAATTTAATTTTATTCATTATTTTATTCATCATTTGTATTGTGCATTTTTAAAACAATTCACTGTTCTGTGGTTTACATTTTGGTATATATTTTATCTGCGGGCAAGAATCCCTCAGAAGAAATGGAGTAGCCTTCATAGTCAATAAAAGAGTAGGGAAAGCAATACTGGGATACAATCCTCAAAATGACAGAATGATCTCGGTTCGAATCCAAGGCAAACCATTCAATATCACAGTAGTCCAAGTCTATGCCCCAACCACCAGTGCTGAAGAGGATGAAATTGACCGGTTCTATGAAGCCCTACAGCACCTTATAGAACTAACACCCAAAAATGATGTCCTTATCGTCATGGGGGATTGGAATGCTAAAGTAGGAAGCCAAAAGATAACTGGAATAACAGGCAAGTTTGGCCTTGGAGTACAAAATGAAGCAGGGCACAGGCTGATAGAATTTTGTCAAGAGAATACGATGGTCATAGCAAACACTCTTTTCCAACAACCCAAGAGACGGCTTTACACATGGACATCACCAGACGGTCAACACAGAAATCAGATTGACTATATGCTCTGCAGCCAAAGATGGAGAAGCTCTATACAGTCAGTAAAAACAAGACCAGGAGCTGACTGTGGCTCAGACCATGAGCTTCTTGTTGCAAAGTTTAGGCTTAAATTAAAGAAAGTAGGGAAAAGCGCTAGGCCAGTCAGGTATGAATTAAATCATATCCCTGTTCAATATACAGTAGAGGTGACAAATAGATTTAAGGAATTAGATCTGATAGACAGAGTGCCTGAAGAACTATGGACAGAGGTTCGCAACATTGTACAAGAGGTAGCAACCAAAACCATCCCAAAGAAAAAGAAATGCAAGAAAGCAAAATGGCTGTCTGAGGAAGCTTTGCAAATAGCTGAGGAAAGGAGGGAAGCGAAAGGCAAGGGAGAAAAAGAAAGATATGCCCAATTAAATGCAGAATTCCAAAGAATAGCTAGAAGAGATAAGAATGCCTTCTTAAATGAACAATGCAAAGAAATAGAAGAAAACAATAGAATAGGGAGGACCAGAGATCTTTTCAAGAAAATTGGAGAGATGAAAGGAACGTTTCATGCAAAAATGGGCATGATAAAGGACCAAAATGGCAGGGACCTAACAGAGGCAGAAGAGATTAAGAAGAGGTGGCAAAATTACACAGAAGAACTATATAGGAATGAGCTTAACATCCCTGACAATCACAATGAGGTGGTCACTGACCTCGAGCCAGACATCCTAGAATGTGAAGTGAAGTGGGCCTTAGAAAAGCTGAGCAACAACAAAGCTAGTGGAGGTGACAGTATTCCAGCTGAGCTATTCAAAATCTTAAAAGACGATGCAGTAAAAGTGCTACACTCAATTTGCCAGCAAATTTGGAAAACTCAACAGTGGCCACAGGATTGGAAAAGATCAGTTTACATTCCAATTCCAAAGAAAGGCAGTGCCAAAGAATGTTCAAACTATCGCACCATTGCACTCATTTCTCATGCTAGTAAAGTTATGCTTAAAATTCTACAAGCTAGACTCCAGCAGTATGTGGATTGAGAACTACCAGAAGTACAGGCAGGATTTCGAAGAGGCAGAGGAACTAGAGATCAAATTGCTAACATACGCTGGATCATGGAGGAAGCTAGAGAGTTCCAGAAAAACATCTACTTCTGCTTCATTGACTATGCTAAAGCCTTTGATTGTGTGGATCATAACAAACTGTGGCAAGTCCTTAAAGAGATGGGCATACCAGACCATCTTATTTGTCTCTTGAGAAACCTATATGCGGGCCAAGAAGCAACAGTGAGAACTGGACACGGAACCACTGATTGGTTCAAAATTGAGAAAGGAGTCCGGCAAGGCTGTATACTGTCGCCTTGCCTATTTAATTTACATGCAGAGCACATCATGAGAAAGGCAGGGCTAGATGAATCAAAAGTTGGAATTAAGATTGCCGGAAGAAACATCAACAACCTAAGATATGCAGATGACACCACTCTAATGGCAGAAAGTGAAGAGGAACTAAAGAGCCTCTTGTTGCGAGTGAAGAAGGAGAGTGCAAAACTTGGGTTGAAACTAAACATTAAGAAAACCAAGATCATGGCATCTGGCCCTCTCAATTCCTGGCAAATAGATGGGGAAGAAATGGAGGTAGTGACAGATTTTATTTTCCTGGGCTCCAAGATCACTGCAGATGGGGACTGTAGCCAAGAAATTAAAAGACGCTTGCTCCTGGGGAGGAAAGCCATGGCAAATCTAGACAGCACACTAAAAAGCAGAGACATCACCCTGTCAACAAAAGTGCGTATAGTCAAGGCTATGGTCTTCCCAGTTGCAATGTATGGCAGTGAAAGCTGGACCATAAGAAAGGCTGAGCGCCAAAGAATTGAGGCCTTTGAACTATGGTGCTGGAGAAGACTCCTGCGAGTCCCTTGGACTGCGAGGCGATCCAACCGGTCAGTCCTAGAGGAGATCAACCCTGACTGCTCTTTAGAAGGCCAGATCCTGAAGCTAAAACTCAAATACTTTGGCCACCTAATGAGAAGGAAGGACTCACTGGAGAAGAGCCTAATACTGGGAAAGATTGAGGGCAATAGAAGAAGGGGACGACAGAGAATGAGGTGGCTGGATGGAGTCACTGAAGCAGTGGGTGTGAGCTTGAATGGACTCCGGAGGATGGTGGAGGACAGGAAGGCCTGGAGGAACGTTGTCCATAGGGTCGCGATGGGTCGGACACGACTTCGCAACTAACAACAACAACATATATTTTATATGGTTCTTTTGTTATTTTTTTGCATTAATACTGTATTGTGTTATGCCATATGAAACAAACAAACAAATAAATAAATTTAGCTTAGCCCGTATAAGCAATGAGGACATGGCAAATGTCTCATACAGGACTCTCCTTAGTTTTTTGGACTGTAAAAATCAGGGAAAGATCTACAAGAGAGGTCTTCAAACTTGGCCCTTTTATGACTTGTGGACTTCAACTCCCAGAATTCCTCAGCCTGGCTGTTGAATTCTGGGAGTTGAAGTCCACAAGTCATAAAAGGGCCAAGTTTGAAGACCCCCTGGTCTACAAGATGTAACCTTGCAGTAAAATCAGAGGTAGTTCTTGATGTGCTTCTTGTTTGGACTACCTTGCAAGATTGACAGTCTGAAATGCCTGCCATCTTCTTGCCTACTTTTTTCATTCAAATGGTCATTAGAAAGCCGGGCTGGATTGCTTTGGACCAGTCACTCTCAGCTCAACCGCCCTCACAGGCTTTTTGTTGTGGGGAAAATAGGAAGAAGGTATGTTGGATACGTTCACCACCTTGAGTTATTTGTAAAAATAATAAAGGTGGGATACAAATAAACAAAATCAGTCAGTCAATCAATCAATCAATCAATCAATCAATCAATCTGAGCACTATTTCTTAGGACTAGAGAGGCATAGAGACTGGAGTCCATAAGGCGTGCAATCAAAGTAGGCCTTAGAATTTTGAACTTCCTTCCTTCCTCCTAGTGCTGAACTGCCTCTCCTTCTTTAAAGGTTGGGTGTTCTGCCAGACAATGATTCCTTTTCAGAAAGGAGGGAACAAATGGATTTATACACCAGCAGGGGAAAACCACCTAGGATCAGCACAGAGATCTTCACTCATTTGCTTCTTCCTTGTAGAGCACGCTGGCTGAGGAATTCTGGGAGTTGAAGTCCACAAGTCGTAAAAGGGCCAAGTTTAAAGACCCCTGTTGTAGAGTCTTGTTGTGAGTCCTAAAGGAGCCAACATTCTTGCCCCACTCATTCTTCTGCCACTCTGCCAGTCAACTTCTTCAGCTCATCCATCCCTCCAACTCTCTTATAACTCTTAACCTATCACTGTACCCCTTATTGCTTTCTATATTATTAATTACAATATAGTAATATTATCAGCCTTCTTGCAAAGGTGTAGCAAAAAGACTACTGTAAAGACAGCAGTTTTCAAAACAGCCTTGTGCAGATGAGAGGAAGGCTGTGGGATAAGTCGTCTCATTGTGTCATTGGGATTAGGGTGCTCAGCTGATATCCAGACAATTGGAGGGCCCAGGGATTGAGACAAGGCTTATTGTCACGTATGAATTTATATAATATAATATATAAATATACTGAGGTCTTTCTGAAGTGATATATACAGTATCATTTCAGAAAGACCTCAATCTTATGTAGCTTAGTTATCAGTAGGAATATAGGAAGGAAGAATCCTGCTTGGCTATAAAGCCTCTTAAATCTAAGGTGACCAAAGAATTCTTAGCAACATTTATTTGGGGAATTTGATAAAACATACTCTTCTTAAGCTATTTTATAGTATAGTTTAAAGAGCTGGAATGAGCAGAAAATATCCATTGGAATGGAAAGGATCCCTTGGAAGCATCAGGTTTCTGCAGTAAAGTTCAGCTCTTCAAGTATTTGACCCCATGGTCAAGATCTGCTTTCTTGCCAGAAGCTTCAGTAACATCACATGTTTAGATCAGTTTCTTACTTATAGCAAAAATGAAGCCATATTAACACAGAAGATCCACATTCTATAGTGCGATGTAATCATTTACCTATTTGTCTGTAAGATTTATGTTCTGTACTTCATTCAGGAACTCAAGGTGACATATATAGAGTTCTGTCCTCCCACTTTTCCATAAGAAAACTTGTGAGCCACTGAATATTAGATTCAGTGAGAGTGACTGACCCAAAGAAATCCAGTAAGTTTCTGAGGCTGAAGGTAGACTGGAACTGGGACTCTTTGGTACCTGTCATACATCTGAACCTCTAAACTATATTGTTTCCATTTATTCCAGAGTTAAATTATAGGCATTTCTGACTCATATTTCTGGGTCAATTGTATTGGCTGTTCTTTCAAAGTCGAAGAAGCTGGCTATGTTGACCCAACAATTCTCTTGAGTGTGGGAACTGCTTATTCCTGTCTCATCAGCTTCTCTCTTAATAGACACTCCTGTATCAGATTTGAATGCTTTTTCAATCCCAGTGGTTATATAACAATGGGAACATATAGCCTCTTCCTTGTTCTGACTTCTGAAATGGGAAAAAAACAAAACAGGGTGTGTATGAGGTGGAGAAGAAGAATGAATTTTTGTGCATCAAGATTGTGATCTCAGCTCATGAAAATATATTCCAGATCCAAGATTATGTTCCAGGACTCTTTTATTGGAAGAATAAATAGTGGATCTTGGCATTCTAATGAAAGAAACATTGAGGATCCAATTGTCCAGGTCTGATAAGACCAAGCCCTTAAAATATGGAGGTCCAACCTTTTGGCATGCATGGGCAACATTGAGTGAAGAGTAATTGTCTTGGGTTGCATATAAAATATATAATCTAGTTAATGTGTAGAAATCACATAATGATGATAAAATTTTATGAGCTTGTGGAGCATCATTACTAGCTATTCAGGGGCACATACAGCCCGTGGGCTGTGGGTTGGACATGCTTACCTTACAATTTTGTCTCTGGGTGAAAAGATGTGCAGATATAAAATACAGAAGAAAACATTCTTAAATACATATTGGCTTCATCAAGAGCACATCTGGGTCACCAGCTTGCTCCCATTAGATCACATCTTGAAGGAAAAGTTGAATCTGGAATTGCATTTGGTTAGGTAAATGTTATGGTTAGAGTCTCATTCTTAATCATAACAGATGCCACTCCTTGAGTCAGCTAAGTTCAATTGGTGAAATCATTCTTGGCTTGAAGAAGAATTTGGCACAGGAATGTGTTATGTATGGCAATAGATAAGATCTCATTCCATATCATTAGAGTGATCAAAGCTACTAAATTTCTTTTGTTGTTGAGGAATATGATATTGTGTAGTGGGTTCTGGAACGCAGGAAAGACGCCAGGCTGATGAGTACAGCATAGGGGTTCTTTATTGGTGGTAGAAACTGTACTGTGGAAATAGGGGTTACCTGTACCTGTTCTGTACCAGCCTACTACCGGCCCTGCAGAAAAGGCAGGGACAACCCCTTTACAAAAAGGCAAGAGGCTGGAACTAAGCCTGCCAAATTTATTGACATAAAACAGAGCAAACAGAGCCAAACAAAAACACGAACCATGAAACAGGAGCTATTCAAACGGTTGCCTTCAGCAAACCAGCCCTCCCACACATTCCCCTTTTAAACAGTTCAAGGCGTGGCTTCTCTCTGCCTCCTTCCGAGGTGCCCCATTGCCTTCCTCTGTTTACTCCTGATTGACTGCCTCCTGCGTCGGGCGTCCTTGAACAGGGCCAGCTGTGGGTCTTCATCCACGCTGTCAGGCTCGCACAGCTGGGTCTGCGTAGTGACCAGATGGGAGGGGCCTGGCTGAGGGCTCTGCGAAGCCTCCGGGCTGTTCTCTGCAGGCTCTCCAACACCCCCTCCTCCTCCTCTGAATCGTCCGACCCAACTGCCAAACCCACAGGCTGACCCTGAATCACAACAGTACCTTTATATACCTGGCCAGGTATGCTCTCAGCCAATCAGTTTAAACCTTAGTTTCCCGCCAAAAACTAACTGGCCACAGCAGTTTTGGTACAGCGCCACCTGGTGGTATTGGCTATGCCGCGGCTTGCTGTATCTCTTAAACCCCCATACATAACATATGACATTTGTTGCTTGCAGCCTTTTCTTGAGATTTCTTTTTATGCTTACTTAGCAGGTGCTGCAAATCAGATGAACAGGAGGATGAAAGAGCAATCACATAGAAACCTAGAAACCTAGAATATATCCGTTATCACACTGTGGTCTGTTCATCTGGGAAGTAGGAATAATCATTCCTCATCTTGCAATATTCTTCTGAAGAAACATCTCATCCTGTGATCCGTGATGTTGTGCTGAGTAATTCTTCTGCAAAGTTTATACCTTGAAATGCTGATTTACCTTGAGGAAAGGCTGTAGCTTGGAAAGTATTCCAATGTCATAAAACTGATATAGATAGTTCTCAACTTACGACCACAATTGAGCCCAAAATTTCCATTGCTAAGCAAGAGAGTTGTTAAATGAATTTTGCCCCATTTTATGACCCAAGAGCTGTGGTGGCACAGTGGTTAGAATGCAGTATTGCAGGCTAATTCTGCTCACAGCCAGAAATTTGATTCCTTTGATTCTGACTGGCTCAAGGTTGACTCAGCCTTCCTTCCTTCCAGGGTCAGTAAAATGAGGACCCAGATTGTTGGGGGCAAAATGCTAACTCTGTAAACCACTGTAAAGGGCTGTAAAGCACTGTGAAGCAGTATATAAGCCTACGTGCTAGTGCTAAGTGCTAGTGCTATTGCTTTCTTGCCACAGTTGTTAAGTGAATCACTGCAGTTGCTAAGTTAGTAATATGGTTGTTAAGTGAATCTAGATTCCCAATTGACTTTGCTTTTCAAAAGGTTGCAAAAAGTTATCACATGATTATGGGGATGCTGCAATGGTCATGTGAAAAATGGTCATAAGCCACTTTTTCAGTACTGCTCATGAATGGTGACAAATTGGTGGCTGTATTTGAATTGCTGTTATACAACCTGGGAACAAACTACTTTGTTCTATTGCCTTAACGGGGTCTCCAGTTTTCTGCAGCATTCAGAAGCTTCATAGGACTGTGGAGACCTCTCTAAGGCAGTTTGTCTAATGGCCGCCATTTTGTCCAGACCACAAATGGGAGGACAAAATGGCAGCTGCATTAGGGTTGCTGCCTCACAGGCCGGGGACAACCTGTTTTATTTTACTGCCTTACCAAGGTCTGCGAAAGGTTTCAGAAGCTTCTGCAGCACTATGGTGACCTCTCTAAGGCGGCAAAATGAAGCAATTTTTTCATCCTGCCACATCTTTAGTGTATGGCCCAAGGACACATGGTCTTCCTTCCTTCCACAACCTGAGGTCTGGAGGGTTCAAGACGTAAGTGTGGGGCGTGTGGGGATCAGATTGGGATTAGGAGAGAAAGGTGAGAAGGTGCTGCAGTGGTAAGGGCAAATGACTGCAGGCCCCCTGCAGCTGTCATAACTTTGGAATGGGGACATATAGGACTTTTTTTTGGGGGGGTCTGTAACAATTTCAAATGTTCGTTAAATGGCCTTTTTTTCCAACCCATTCAAAGCATGAATCTTTTGCAAAAGGTTGCCAGGATATCTAAAGGGAAAATATGGAACAAACTTGTATTCTTAACAGTATCTCCTTTGGCTCAAGAGAGTCCTTTTTCTTCCATAAGACCAGTTAGAAAGAGATTTAAATGATTCTGACTTCAGCTGATTTATCAAAGGTGCCCAGTGACTGCTACACAATAGCTGTCATAGCTGCAATTGAATTACTGCTCCCTGTATTGTTCCATGCCCATAGCACTGTATGGCCTTTCAGAATATGTGACTCTTGCATTCCCGCCTCTTGTGACATCATGGCATCCAAAAGTGCATCCATGTCTCCCGATTTCCTGACAATGAAAACAGGAGCAGATTCAGAACCACAGAGGTTTGTAGGCAGCAGTGCTTTTTTTGTAAAAGAAAAAGGTGCCGGAACTCACACATGTCATACAACCCACCTTGCCTACCCTACAAGGCTCCATCCAAAAAAGGTGCCGGAACTCTGTTCTGAGCGTTCTATGACAAAAAAAGCCCTGGTAGCAGTGGCATAGCGTGGGTTGTCAGCACCCGGGGCAATTTGCGCCCCCTAACCCGGTGACGTCATGGCACCGCCGAAAAGACGCGCCCCGCAGCGGCGTAGACTTTCCAAGAAGAGTCGCGCGCATGTGGGATGCTTCCAGGTCCCTCTCGAGGGCGGCTGGGCGGGGCTCCGACCTGCAAGAGCCGCTGCATTCAAGCTCGCACGTGGGAGAAATGACAATTTCCCAATATTTATTGTTGCCAGCTAAGAGTCGTTGTACTCTTTCTTTGGAATTTCCTGTCACCTTTCATTGCTGAATTCTTCTACATCAGAAATATTTGTAATCTCCTTGTTGGACATCTCTCCACAGATTTTCAATATGTAACTTTCAGCACTATGAAGGCCATTCAGAAACCTTTACCTTCATTTCCTGAAAGTACTTTATGGATGATTTCCAATCACGGTCTTGCTGAAGTACTGTATAACCATTTTTCAGCTTCAGTTTCTTCACAGACTGCTGGGAAGTTGTTTTTAGGATATGGTGATATTTAGTTGAATCCCTTCCCCTCCCATTGAGACAATAGTTCCTGTGGCACTGACTGTCACATTGTCCCAAGGTATAACACCAATATGCTGAAGTGGAGGCTCTTAGCAGTTAACATATGCTGTGTGAATGTGGAGAATGCAGGGTCAGCACAATCTGGCTACTACCAGAAACATGTATCCATAATGATTAATTTTTGGCCAATGACAAAACCAAGAATGTGGCTTCATTCTGGCACTTTAAAGTTTGATCTGGACACAAAAGAAGAAAAAGGAGGAGGAGGAGGAGGAGGAGGAGGAGGAGGTGGTGGTGGAGATGATGGTATAATAGAGACACTAACACAAATACCTGGCAAGGTGTTTTCCTCAAAAGTTTTGCCTTTTTTTCTCCAAATGTAACTTGTGGGGTTATTGTTAAACAGCTCAATTTTCCTTACTTCATTCGGAAGCAATTTTTCCAAAACATTAAAGATTTTTAATACGTCAAAGGATGGCTTTTGTGATGGGGTCAGAGAAAAGGGTTTCATTCTGACAATTTTCCCACATACTTCATCGACAGTGTAAAAGAAACACTGAATTGTGAACCGGCGAACATCTGATCCAGAACCGCAGCTAGATTATTCTTACATGTTGGCTTTTCTTATTGTGAGGCAGAATTCACCAAGTGTTCCATTGTTCACCCACTAACTTTGTGGGTTTTAAGTAGCAGGAGTCAGGAAAGTTACCACAGGGATTACTCAACCAGCATCAGATTTTATTTTTTTCCCCAGAAAAAAATCATTTTCAGTGATCTGTTGTTCTGTTTTGTTAGATCCATTTAGTTTTCTGGTAGCACTACCCAAGATTTTTCTTAATGCCTTAACCTCAACAATTCTATGCAATTGTAGACACTGCTAGGCAAAAGCCTTTAGAGAGCTTCTGTCGTCTTCTTCTGCTTTGAAATAAAGAATAATCTTCATTTTTCAATGATCAGACAGCTGTTTAGAGGAAACCATAGTGGCTGAAAATAGATGGAACATCAGCCATACCTTGAGAGGCTAGAAGGGCCAGAGTCTTTGTTCACTGATGGATTTTTTTTAACCTGGCTAATTGTAGACCTAATGAATCTGGGCTATCCTTATTGCCTAGTTGTCTTATCACTAAAATAGGGAGGACACAGGAAACCTCCAAGTGGCCTCAATGACTCTCTAAAAGAACCCAAATGACCAGCTGTCTGCAAGGAGTATAAATCTTTCCATTCCTCACCATCCAGTCAGAGCTGAAGAAGCTTCTCGGATGAGAAGTGAAACGTGTTCAAAGAAAAACAAGAAAGTCCAGTCGCCTCCTGGGGGGAAAAAAAGCACCTTTTGGGAGGCAATGATTTCTCCAAGACAGAAACCTATGATCAGTTTCAAAGCTACATCAGGCTGGTTTGTTTTTTCTGTTGTACTTCTGAAGTACAATGTTACTAACTTAACCATTGTAGTGATTCACTTAACAACTGTGGCAAGAGGTGGTAAAATGGGGCAAAATCCACTTAACCGTCTTACTTAGCAACAGAAATTTTGAGCTCCTTTGCGGCTGTAAGTCAAGGATTACCTGTAACGTTTGTATGCTTTTCTTGACTAAGATCAGTGGCGTAGCATGGGTTGTCAGCACCCGGGGCAATTTGCGCCCCCTAACCCGGTGACGTCATGGCACCGCCGAAAAGACGCGCCCCGCAGCGGCGTAGACTTTCCAAGAAGAGTCGCGCGCATGCGGGATGCTTCCAGGTCCCTCTCGAGGGCGGCTGGGCGGGGCTCCGACCTGCAAGAGCCGCTGCATTCAAGCTCGCACGTGAGCCCCGCTAAATAAAGCCACGCATGCGCACGAAGCTAGGCCAGCCGGCCGGCGGGTCCGTCTTCGCTCGGCCAAGCCTGCCTGGGCGCCTGCGGGGCGCTTGCGGTTGGCCTGAGCCTGGGTGGAGAGTTGGGCGCTTCTATTTATTTTATTCAGTTTATGTGGCCGCCCATCTCACCTGCCGGACTCGTTTCGCTTTGCAAGAAAGAGCAGCTCGAGAGCGGAGCCAAGCCGACTCTGTGCAGCCCTTGGGGCTCCCTGAGCAGCTCAGTGCGAGCGCGCCCCCCCAGATGTTGCGCCCGGTGCGGCCGTCCCCCCCTGCACCCCCCACGCTACGCCACTGCCTGGTAGGCAGTAAAAGCCTTTACTTCAAACTAGATCCACCTTGCTAAACAAACAAACGAATAAATGCTGAAATGGAGTTTGGAAAAAATCAAGAATCATTCCAAGCCAAAACATCAGAGCAAGGCTCCCATTATTACCTTGCAAATTACTAATTTATACACTTACTGTATTTCTCAGGAGGCAATTCTTAATATTTAATCATTGGCTATTGTTAGTAGGTCATGTATACAGGGTCACTGCTTTTTTATGTTTGAGTCAGTCTTGACTCCTTGCGACTTCCTGGACAAGTCCCTGCAGGGTTTTTTTGGCAAAATTTCAGAAGGATTGTCTGCTTCCCAGGGCTGAGAGAGAGAGACTATCTGGTCGAAGATTGCCCAGTTGGCCTTGTGGCTAAGGCTGGGCTAGAACTCAAGTTTCCTGTTGTATATTGCACCAAACTGGGTCTCTGCATAGTTCTGGTCTTTTTTCGTACTTAGTGTTCCAGTAATGTGATATTTGATGAACTTTACTAACAGTGTGTGTGTGTGTGTGTGTGTGTGTGTGTGTGTGTGTGTGTGCGTGTGTATGTGTGTATCTGTTCAGAAATAGTACAATACCATGAGATTTACTTTAAATAAGCAGGCACAGGTTTGCAGCTAAAATCATTTTCAGTGATTCTCAGCTGAAAACTCTTCAGAAAACTGTAATAAATAGAGATTTATTTTTTTCCCCAAATTCCATAAACTTTTATGGATAGGTTCAGATTTACATAGCTGCTTCTTTAAGGTATTCTGTTTGAGAAGATATGCCGGGGTTTTTTTGGCGCATCTTTTTGTTCGTTTCTACTTTTATATTTATAGAATAGCTGTACCAATGTATTGTTATGGAATTGTGATCGAAAGCACTATATAATTGCAGGTGACTGATCAGTTCTTGGACTTCACTCTGTTTCCCAGTGAGGCCATGTTTGAAATAGTTCAATGAAAAACATCAATATAAAAAAAAATTATACAGCATTGTGTATGTGTTTTCTATTGTATAAGTATAAAAAGCTACCCTGAAGCCTGAGAATATTTTAGCAAATGAACACGAAAGGGGTAAAATATAATTAATTTGATGGGTATGGACAATTGAGGACAAAATAACCCTAACCTTAAGTGTAACCCTAACCCTATGTGTTTTCCAACATATTTACTCTGGATACTTGTAATATAAACATTGCTGTAACTTTTCTTCATTCCACATTTCTTAAGAATACTTAAGAAAGAATACTTGGAGACCCTTGAAACAAGTAATATAGATTGGATTCCATCATGAAAGGATCACCTCGAAGTCAGAGTCGTCTCGAAGCAAGATGGGCAGCAAACAAATCTAATAAATAAACAAAAGCTTATTTACCTAGCTACACATATTCTGTATAGGCATTCAGCATGCTTTGTGAGATAACTATATAATTATACAACTTTTAAAGGTAGGCCTTAGATCTATAATAATACCTACAGAAGTGGTATGTCCTTAAGGTATAAAATGATTGTTTCCTTAGACACAGCACTAAAATATGTAACTGGCCCACTTAGAAATTACAACTAATAGCAGCTCAAATTTAGAATTTATGGAGTGCTGTGCAAGTGAGGCCAAACAATAACCACACTTAATGCAGAACAAGAGAATCTGTTGGGCTCATTCCAATTTCTATGACTCTTTTTCAATTCACAAGACCCTGTAACTCTTTTGAAATCTATTTCTCATTATTCGAAGTTTAAATTCTAGCAGGTGTCCATTTCCCCCCCTGTTTTTCTCCCTCTGTGTTTGCCCAAATGGGATTCTTCATATGTTTGACGTGCCAGTGGAAGCTTAGAAGCCAGTGTGACAGCAAATAATAGGAACAGTTACAAACTCATTCAAATATCTAAAATGTTTCTACTCTGTATGCCAAACTGACCCAAGCTATAACTTACACAAGTTGAAAGGATTTTGGACCAGAGAAATTGATTTAACTTTGCAAGGTTAGTTGTGGATTGGCATTTCTCCAAACAAGGAATTAAAAGAAACACTTGGCAATACATGAAACCTACATGAACAGTAATGAAACATACATATTTTAAGGTGTATTTTCTCAGAGAATTGAAAGAATTTATTCCAGTCTCTTCTGGAATTGGTTCATGACAACTGTGTTTGATTAAACTACTGTCTAACCACAGCAGTTAGCATGATTGTAAGGAGTTATAATCCAACATATTTAGTTTGGGGCTTTAATCCTAACTACTCCAAATGTTCCAGTATTGTTATATGTACATGTTTGGAAGCATTGAGAAAATGTCATTGAGTAACACATGGAGTGTGCAAAACCCACTGCTGTTGCCAGTATCCCACAAACTGGAAATGAAAAATGGGAATATGGGTGCAATTTATTTATTGTCAAATTTACTGTCCAATGTATATAGCCATCCATTTTACAAAGCAAGTGACTTTGGATGGTGTACAACCAAGCTAAAAAAAATTAGTTACTAGTTATTAAACAATTATTGTTGTTATTATTGTTGTAAACATATAAAACAAAGCTAAAAGAGAAAAAATGGTTGAAGAGACGTAAATAATAACAGAGCCACCTCAATAATTCACTAGTGTCCTGGGGCCCCCAGGCCTGATGGCACAAGCAGGTCTTGAGAAATTTTTGGAAAGTCAAAAGTGATGAAGCAAGCCTCACTTCAGGTGGGGGAGGATATTCCATCATATGGGGTCACAGCAGAAAAGGCTCGTCGACTATAGCCCAATAAATGTAGCTCCCTAACCATTGGAAACAGTAGCATTGTTTCTCTGTTGGATCTGGTGGGGCAGAGAGATGTAATTGGGAGAAGTCCCTAAGACAACCCTGTTCCATTCCAAAAATGATGTTGCTGTATCTAGCTATATCTGCCAGCCTCTTATTTCTGCGGCTATTTGATGAAGATTTTACAACCTTCTTTTTAACACAGTCGCCATTTTGTTTATTCCCAGCTTGGACTGGACCCTGTTGAAGATTTTTTCTTCAACATATTAAAAAAATAAAAAAGCTCCTACTTTTATTGCCAGCTAACCTCTTCCTTGTAGGAAATCTGGAGCACTTAAACAACTGATAAACAATTGTTCATTCTTGCGCTTCGCAGCTTGTAATCCCGGGGCTAAATCAACTCAGTAGATTCTATTTGCTCACTTGTAGTCAGTTAGCTTCACGATGACAAAAGAGAAAGTATGTGACTTGTGTGTAAAGTAATTTGTGTATGCTGCTAAGAAATATCACTGCTAGTGAGATCCTCAAATATCAACTATAATGCTTCCTGGTCAGTGTCATAGTTAGCGCTCTTCCTCATATAAATATTTACACTTTCTGATATATTTCTCTATGTTCTATTTTCCCCATCTGTGCCCTTTATTTAATCATCAGAAATGTAACATTTTGACAGCACATACACAATGCAAACCCCGTTTTATTTGAATTATAAATATCATTGAGCTTCACAATCCCTTTGGATCATGTATGAACTTTAGCATCTCACACCATTTATTTTAAGAACAATGCAAATATTACCATCTTTAAGTTCAATTTTAATCCAAGAAACTATTTCCTTATTGTTCTGCCCTGTACTGATCCATGCTAATCCTAACTAAACTGAACCTATCGGAGCTTATTCACTTCAACGTAGACTAGTTGTGGAATATAATCACAATAATATAATTAAATCTGTACCCAGGAATAGGGGACGACCCCCTTCCCCTCAAAACTGGGAAATTATATCAGCTGTGCATAAACTTGACATGACAATTCAGCGCTACAGTTCAGCCAACATAACTAAGGAAAGCCAGAAATTCTGTCCACCAGAATTAATGAGCACATGATTTTCTGTGCTGCTAACCCACTCAAATTCCTCTTGGCTGGGCAGATCAAATGTTGTAGAGTTAATAAGAAACCTTTGATCTCTGATGTACTGATATCAGAACAAAATTAAATGAGCTTGAACTAGGAGAATCAAAAGTGTTTAAAGAGTTAGCCTAGATCTGGGGAGACCGAGGTTGTAGTCCGCTCTAGCCATTGAAAACCTCGGAGGATTTTGCCCTCCCCTCTCTCTCAGCTCAAGTATCTCAAACAGTTGTTATTATGGGGGGGGGGAAGAGAAGAGGAAATACAGTATATATGGTCCTGAGATTTTAAAGGAAAAGTGAAATGGAAGCAAAGGAACAAGTAACACACATGCAAAAGCTATGGATGTTCTCTTGTTTTTCTCAACAGCCAACATAATGGTTCATATTACAGTTTTAGAATGTGCTTGATTTAATGATTTTTTTTCCTCTGAAAAGAAATAGGTTATCTGAATAAACAACGTCAACAAACCCCCCCAACCCCTGCAAAATACCTTGTCATATTCCTTGCTCTGGGAGTGCTATAGTCAGAGGGCTTGGGGAATTTGGGGCTCTTTTGCAACTATGGGTTTATCCCAGCTGATCTTAATCCCAGTTCATGCAAGGAGGTGTGTGTTAGATCACAGTAGAGGATCTGAGGATGGATGATATTTTTATATCAATTTTGTGCTGCAGTGAACTTATTTTCTCTGGTGCTCTTTATGTCTGGGAAGATGGGGGACTAGTTTGGATGGTACAAAGCCAGATATCTGATGGACTCTGGGGGCTTTCTGAGTGCATTTGGGGATTTTTCCAGTGATTTTATAGACCAGGGGTCTTCCTAGCTGAGGAATTCTGGGAGTTGAAGTACACAAGTCATAAAAGGGCCACGTTTGAAGAGTCCTGTTACAGACAGTTTCATCATATATCTTTGGAATATTGGAATATACAAGTCTTCAATTTATCACCACAGTTAGGACCAGAACTTCCAGTGCTTAGTGATATGATCATCAAATGAATTTTGTCACAGTTGTTAAGCAAATTGTCATGGTCGTTAAGTGAATCATTAAGCCAATTTGGGTTCTCTGGCTTCCTCATTGCTTGTCAGAAGCCACTTGGGAAGGTCACAAACAGCAACCACATGACTCCAGAACAGTGCAAAAGTCATAAATACAAGCCAGTTGCCAAGTGCCTGAATTTTGATGATGTGACTGCGGGGACAATGCAGTGGTTGTAAGTGTGGAAAGTGGTCATAAGTCCCTTTTTTCAGTGCCATCATAACTGCGAATGGGTATTAAATAAATGGTTTTAAGTGAAGAACTACCTGTATAGAAATGATTAGGGCATTGGACAAGATTGCTCCCATGTGCCTCTCTACAGTTGCTTATCCTTGGGGAAGGGGGATGCCTTTGATTTACTGAAGCAATTGGGAAAATAAAGCCACTCTAGATTTGCCTGGAACAAATCTACAACAATATTGGCAGAGGAATCCTGGACTGAATATGACTGAATCCAGATTTGGGCCTCTACTGTCATGATCAGAATGGCAAAGTATGAATAGTTCTGCATTCTTACTGCATCTGTAGATCTTTGTCCAATGATACTGCTCAGAATTACTTAGATCTGTTGCGGAAGGAAAGGTAAGATGTACTTTAGCACACCAACCTTGATGAGCCGGCCAAGCCCATGTGTGTGTGTGTTTGTGTGTGTGTGTGTGAGTGGCATGCACACACAGCTCCACTGGTGTGAGCGGCTGGCCCTTATGCTCACATGCGAAGCTCCACTTGCACGAGTGGAGGGCGCTTGAAGAGAGAGCGCTTGTGCTCGCACGTGAAGCTCTACTCACACAAACAGAGAGTACTCATGTGCAAAGCTCCATTCGCATAGCCCAGTTTCCAAACAGGCTGCAGCCCAATAGTGAAACGTGGCCCAGTGGGTTGAGGACCCCTGCTCTACCAGTCTGCAGAGATAATGTCTTCCAGTTCCTTTTCAGATTTAGTGATTTGTGTTTGGTTGGATTGAATGCCAGTTGGGCACGATCTAGCACGATGAGTGAGGTAACCTCTTACAAAGGGATCTTGTTCAGCTTGAGGAGGTTGAGAGGATCTTCTTTGATATCATCAGTGGATTGGACAAATGACTAACCTGGATATGGATGGATCTTTGGGATTCAGGAGTTACAATATTAATATCTCTTTGAGGGAATTTTTCCCAAAAATGCTCATAGCCTTATTTGGGCATACCTCAGTATAAACTTAGTTCCAGAAAAGCACATAGCTATAGGCTGCTGAGATACTAGAATTAGCTTACTATTGAGATAGACTAGCTGGTGACTGGATCCTAAAAAACAGGATAGCTTTTTCCTTGGGGCTAGTAGTATTTTGTGATATCTTATCACAACTTTTTTTTAACCTTCTGTTCAATCATGTCCAATTCAGAAACTGCCTGGACAAGTCTCTGAAGTTTCCTTGGGAAGGTTTTCAGAAGTGGTTTGGCCATTGCCTTCTTCCTAGGGCTAAGAGAGAGTGACTGACGAAGGTCAGCCAGCTAACTTAATGCCTAAATTGGGATTAGAACCGATGACCTGGTTTCTAGCCAGATGCTTTCACCACTACGTCAAACTGGCTGTCAGAGCAAGATCAGCATAAACTTAATTTTTGTACCATCTTCCCCGTAAAAGCAGTTAATACATACTTAATAACTACTTTAACTTCTGTAAAATATTCATTGTTAGTCTTTTATAATGTGAACATACTGTGGATAGGATTGAAGTGGGTGAAATCAGTAGAAACGTCGAACCGGTCTAAGAAAGAATATGGATTTGAGGTATAAATATTAGATAAAGGAAGATTTTTCTCACTCTGAAATGTGCTTTCCTGACAGCTTGCATCAGACACAATAGATGCCTTCAAATGCAGATAAGTCACTTAGCTTCACACATTGGACTGCCTCGGGGTTGGAATGCTGTCATAATCATCTGAATAGCTCAGATGATGATGGGTGAGAAGTGGCTGATTTTCCTCCTGTCTCTTGGAATATACAATACAAGAGGCAGCCGCAAATATAATTGCAACCAGGATCAAAGCAGCAACTATTGCAATTGTTATGATTTCAGTCACATGGAGAGCTGGAGCTGAAAGAAATGGGGGGAAACATAAAGAGTTTCAGTTTTGTATGCTGGTTAACCCACTTGGGAATTTATTTTTAGACAATGTGGAAATTAACCTTATTCCAATAATTTCAGCTTCTGCCAACCTAGCAGTTCGAAAGCACGTAAAAAATGCAAGTAGAAAAATAGGGACCACTACGGTGGGAAGGTAACAGCGTTCCGTGCACCTTTGGCGTCTAGTCATGCCGGCCACATGACCATGGAGACGTCCTCGGACAAGTGCTGGCTCTTCAGCTTTGAAACGGAGATGAGCACAGGCCCCTAGAGTTGGAAACGACTAGCACACATGTGCGGGGGAACCTTTACCTTTACCTTAATAATTTCAGAATCTTATTGACTGCAGCCTTATCCCTCTAGAAATAGCCATTTTGAAAAAAGGTCCCCTTAAATTGCCATAGATCTAAAATCATAGGCTTTATTTGTTGTTTGTTTATAAGCATTTCTAAGCTGACCAGTTCCCAAAACCATTCTCTCTCTCTTTTTTTACCAATTGAAATACTGAATTGATGGAATGCATCCTATAAGAGTCTGAATTCAGTTCAAACCTTGAACTGTTTACTCTGAAATATAAACTCATGAAATGAAATAAAACTTTTGGTAACATTACTAGAAAATTTCATGTAGTCAACTCAGAAAATTTGTTCTTCATCATTAAAAATCGTGCTGTTCATCAAATCAAGACATTGCAATTTTTAATTGATTTGCCTTATAGACTTCTTTGCTGTATTTTGCTGATTCTAAAAAGGAGCATTCACCATTTATCAAATATTTTTTCTTAAACAGATCAACCAAGATATTCCAATTTTAAAAACCATGTATTTGATGCTTAGCCTGATTAGTATTTAATGGTTCAAACAAGTCAAACAACTGCAAAAATCAGTACAGCCCATGATGGTTATTTTGCATGTGATATATCTGCAAACAGTACATTTTCTTTTGTTCTAAGTGGGGAAAAATGTGCTGCATGATGAAAAGAAAAAAATACATAACTTACATGGCCACTGAACTTCATAACTGTAGCCCAGGTTTTCTGGTGCTGTAACAAACATCTCATTGTTGGTTACAGGAGGCCAAAATGGTACCATATTGTACTGTCTGTTATGTCCAATGGGAGCATTTTCTAGTGGGTATGTTGAGTTATCTAAAGAAAAGGAAGTAACTATTAAAATTTGAAAACTTGGAATTAAATATTTAAATAGGTTTTCAGGTTTGACATTATTCATGGCTGATAAAACAATAATAAATGTTAGATTAAACAACAGTATCTGCCTAATTCAGGCCTTTGGGAAGAACTCGATAGTTGGACAAAAATGCCCAATCCAATCTTAACAGGCTGACTATGGAACCAAACATAATGTTCACCTAATACTCCCTGGCTTCCAGTGTTATTTGGTTAATTAATGGACTGAAAAAAATCTATGAATTATTTTATGAATAGAGGCAAGAGTGATGTGCAAATAAAGTGAAGCTTTCAGTCCTGAATCAATGTTTCATACCATCTTACATATAAAAAAACACCATCCTTCTATAGATGCCAAACCTCACAAAGCTTAGAATAGATTCAATATTCTATAATAATGTTGTTTGTTGAGTTAATTAAAGATTTGCAATTGTGTGTGTGTGTGTGCACACATGCGCGCGCATGTGTGTATGTATTTTTAAACCATTCAGGTGCCTTAAAGCATCTGAAAATCTGAACTTATACTTTGGAGTCTTCCTGTGAACTTTCCATAGAACTTTTGTATTGAAAAGTATTCTAGAACCCATTCTAAAATAAGGATGGTCAATCAGATATACTCCAAATGATTTGAGTAACAGTTCCACAACCCCTTGACAATGACCATGAAGACTGAGACTGATGGGAGTTGCGATCCAGGTTGTTATTCTTGTTTTAAGGAATTTCCCTCACTCATGACTAGCAATAGCATTTACATACTGCTTCACAGTGCTTTTTACAGCCCTATATAAGCGATTTACAGAGTCTGCCTATTGCCCCCAACAATCTGGGTCCTCATTTTACTGACCTCAGAAGGATGGAAGGTTGAGTCAACCTTGAGCCCTGTCAGGATCAAACTGGCAAACTGCAGGCAGCCGGCAGTCAGAAGTAGCCTGACATACTGCATTCTAACCACTTGCATCACAACGGCTTGTGAATATTTGTGATATTCACAAAGTGTCACTTTCGCTTCATGGAAGCTGAAAATTTATTCATGCTGAATATTCAGGCTTGGACGTTGATCATGGATGCAATGAATAAAACTAGGCAAGTTCTTAATCAGCTATTGTATTAATTGTCTGCTGACATAATCTTGTGAGACTCATCCATGCCTTCCTATCTTTCAGTGCAGTTGAAGCTGTTGCTCTCATGGTACAGTCTCTAAAATTTTCTTTTTATGATCATTTTTTTATTCTGCAAGACTCACAAAGAACCATTTAACTTCTACCATGCCAGTTCCTTTTGGCTGTTATTATTCAGCAAAGCATGGCATGAACTTAAGGAATTCTCCTGCAGCAATGAACAGTTATACGGAACTTAAGAAATGCTATTAAAACACAACAGAGAGTGTTGCTATAAGATTTTTTTTAAAGATTACCTTCAAATGTATACCCTACAACAGAGTGTGTATTGTTTTGCTTTTCTTTTGGGAGATGGAAATACAGAGAGCTACACATTCGTGAAGTTAGGAGATTAAAAAAAAAGTCAGTATTTCTGTTTCTTGGATCTGCTGATGCAAGGAAATACCAGAAGAGCTTATGATCTTCTGGTATGATTTATCCTTTATCAACAGTATATACAGTAATTCCTTTTGGGGACTAGATTTTATTCTGCTTCTAGTAAGAAGGGAGAAAGGATGGTGTTGCATTTGGTTGCTTTGCTGCAAGGGGATCTTAGCATCTTCTTTAATTTATCTCAAGCATTGTGTTGGGTATGGATTGTACCTCGGATTTTATACAGAGGAATATCATAAATCCAGACATCTCACCAGGATTATGCCTTCTCAGCCATTCATCAAAAACAGCATCTGTAAAGGTGTGGAGGAGGACGAAAATGGGGTCATTTGGGGATAGATGAGTTTGCCCTCCAGTTCCATTCAAAAAGAGATGAGCCAGATTGTGAAGGCTTCGCACTGCTGGATCATACTTTCCCGAAGGGTTGCTGTAGCCTGGACATAGGAATAAACAAGAGGAGCAATTGAGAAGCAATTCTGGAACTCTTGCCTGCCCTAGCTAAGCACAATCCTGCCTAGCATAACATCAGAAAACTGTCTTGGTTTTCTCCGCAGAAATTGCATTGTTAAAAGGCTAGGCCAGGTGTAGGCAACCTCAGCTCTTTTATGACTCATGTGGCCAGCATGACTAGATGCCAAAGGCGCATGGAACGCTGTTACCTTCCCACCATAGTGGTCCCTATTTTTCTACTTGCATTTTTACGTGTTTTCGAACTGCTAGGTTGGCAGAAGCTGGGATGAGTAACAGGCGCTCACTCTGTTACGCGGCACTCGGGATTCGACCCGCCAAACCGCCGACCTTCTGATCAACAAGCTCAGCGTCCTAATCCACTGAGCCACCGCGTCCCATATATGTATATGTATATGTATATGTATATGTATATGTATATGTATATGTATATGTATATGTATATGTATATGTATATGTATATGTATATGTATATGTATATGTATATGTATATGTATATGTATATGTATATGTATATGTGTATATATATATATATATATATATATATATATATATATATATATATATATATATATATATATATATATATATATAAACAATCAACCTTAACGTTATAATGCTCACTCCTTAAGTGTAACATTGAAACTCGACAAAACTGAAGTGCCTGTGGCCAGATTTAAATCCACATAAATAACTTTGTGTTAATTTTTCTCAGCCCTTTTCTTTTCCACCTCTCCTCCATTTGCTATTGATGTTCTGATGGTACAATGTCTCAGCAAAAAACAAAAAAAGAAACAAAATGTCTGTTAATTTTACTTGCATAAAATATACATGTTGTTCAATGCTAGTAAACACAAAGCAATTAAACACAATGCCAGTTAATTACTACTTAACTAATAATTGGGATTTCACACTCTCCTATCAGGTGTTGGTACACCTTAACTGCAGAAGCCAACTTGGTTTCACCAAAATATATCATTCTAAATATGCAATAGCATAAGGAAAGACGATACAACCAATTATTTTCCAGATATACTTACCTTTTTTGTAGGGTTGAGGACAGGATGACATTCTCATCAATTGAAATAGGATACGGGATTATATATTTTCACCGTTCAGTCATGTAGGTGAAATGTAGGTGAAATGTATTGAGCCATTTGATCATGTCAAGTACTAAGCTGTAATACTGTATTGGATGGGACTTCTCCAAATGTGATACAAGTAAAAATACCTGTGGACATGCCTGTTATGATGGCTTAGACTAACCATGATAATTTTTCTCTGAGACAAAAAGCCAATGTTGTTAAATGAGGCAGTCAGTAAATGAGGACTACCTGTATTTCTTCTGCTGAATTGGGTTTCTGAATTGTTTGCTGTCGATGGTTGTTTTCTGACTTGCCTCCATACCTTAATATAAGGGTGGCTAAACCACCTAAACTGGGCCTGTGTAAATGATTTGTCCAGTTGGGCCCATATTATATTTAACTGTATTCAGTCAACATATTTACTTAAATCAAAGTTGATCAGTGGAGCCGCTTAATTTAATGAATTGGGAAAGATCATGTTAATTTTATTTAGAATGCTTTTTGTATATTAGTAAAGGCCACTTTGCACAATAAAAAAAATAATATAACTAAGATTATATTAGCAAAACCTGGTGGCAAAATAGCAGAATTTCAGCAGCAGCAATTCCAAAGGGGTTTTCAAGTCTTAACAGGGTTTGAAGGATAGCAACAGTAGTAGTTTATCTCCCTAAAACTTCATGTTCCTATTCTCACATCAAAGTAATCCTGAGGACTATTTTGGGCCTACTTTCTGAAATGATGTGTGTGTGTGTGTGTGTGTGTGTTTGTGTATGTGTGCGCATATGTGTGTGTGTAACTTAAAGAATGGGAATTCTAGCAGCTTGCATCTCAAAGGTCTCTGTATCTCATTTCCACCTTTAACCCCACCCCATCCCCCAGTTTTAGCCTTTCATTTTCCAGAGACATCTCAAAATGGTTTCCTGGGCCCATCAGAAACTTGGGAATTTCCATTTGGCCCTGGACCTCTCAGGGGTGGGCTACCCAGAGGTTTGATAAATCATGATCTAATGATAGGTAAGACATTTGCTATGACCTATATTCCTCTGCCTATGTGCTGCCTAACATGTATGGCCTCTAGGTATAATATAATATAACATGGAGAGAGATGGACATTTGAGAATATCACTGCTTTTAATAAAAACAAGAATATGCTATGCTTTGAAGTGTTTAATAATAATAAAAAATCATTTCCTGGACAAAGCACTGTAAGTCTTAGCCTCAAATAGTATTACTGCTGATGTTGATAAGGCCAACATTTGCTTTCATTTCACCAAGAACTGGCAGGGCTACTGATTTTGAGAAAACCTGCTGAATTCAATAAAAGAGTCCCCTCATCCTATTTGTTTCCAGACTTGGAAAATCAGATAATGAAACTTGGGCAGGATTTGAACAGCTTTTACCCACTTCAGTGTTAGGAGTGTGGTGGATTTGGCTTCAAGAGTTTGCTTTTTGGTTTGGCTTTGGAGTGACTTGCCTTCTACCGTGTTACGAAAACTGTCTGCTGAATTGGAGTAGAATGGAGGTGTGTCAAAGAATCCGACTTCTAAGCAAAGAGCAACATCCTGAGGCTCTGGAAGGCGCTGCACCATGGGCCGGGCTACGTTTCCAGCTGGATTGCGTCTAATTGGACCACCTTCTGTGCCTGACATTTGAAAAAAAAAAATGAGCATGAGGCAGGGGGAATAAGATTTAATGGATTATCAGGTTAATCTCATAATCTAAGGAATAATGCAGGAAAGCATTTTAGGGGGAAAAAATCCCATTATTCTTCCTTTTTAGCTAAGAACTACTCACAACCTGCTGAATTCCTTTTATTTTTCCAAATGTAACTTATCATATGCTAAATACAGAAAACATATAGGAGATTTATACATGATCTGCTTGTGCTCAATTGTTACGTTTTCTCCCTAACTGGAGCTTTATTTCACTCTTTTTATGCGTTGGTTTCCCCCAAAGCAGGCTGGATAAAAAAAATAAATGGTATTAATTTGGAAATACATTGTTTCCCAATATGTATATTTTTGGTGTAGATATTTTGAGCTTTGAATTAAACTAGAAAATTCCAAATATGCAGCTATTGATATATAGAAGGTATATTGGTTTTTATGTAAGTTTGAAGAGGGTAAATTGAATCACTTAAACATAAAACATTAGTCTGAATAGATCTCTTTCTCTGCTACTTTGGGGCTCTTGTATGGTAGTAGTAGGAGAGTGACAGCAATATCATTTAGGCTTATATAAAGGGTAATAGAAATCATTGTGATATATAAAATTAAGACCAGCTTTTAAGACATTGAGTCAGAAAGATTCTTATTTAATTTTTGCCTCTGCCATTAATTAAATCAATGGATTAGTTTACAGATGTAATGCTGAGACACTAGTGCAGAGGTCTTCAAACTTGGCCCTTTTATGACTTGTGGAGTCCAACTCCCAGAATTCCTCAGCTAGCATGCCTGGCTGACGAATTCTGGGAGTTGAAGTCCACAAGCCATAAAAAGGCCAAGTTTGAAGACCTCTGCACTAGGGCAATGTTTCTCAGCCTTGGCAACTTTAAGGAGGATGGACTTCAATTGAATTCTGGGTGTTAAAGACCACCCATCTTAAAGTTGCCAAGATTGAGAAACATGGTGCTAGAGTCCCATTTGTCTCCCTCAACCTCATGGACACAGCACATTATAGCCTATGCAAAATGTTGTTGCAAAATTGTAACTTTTAATGAAATAGTAGGGAAAAAATTAACACAGGGAAGAACCATGTCACCTAAGACATTTTTCAAAGTTAATAAAACCAATGGCTTTTGTCTGGACCTATCGAGTTTCTTCTTTTTGAGCTTTGTCCATGTTTTTGAACTGGGACCTCCAAATGTGGATCTCAAACCAATGTGTCCCAGAAAAGAGCTAGACATTCTGCCTTGAGTGACAATCATATACATACATACATGGACACATACATACATGCATACATAAGCATTCACATTTATTGAGACAGTCTTTCTGGAAATAAGAATGATTAACATCTGTTAAGAAACCCATAGACTGGCTTTGCAAGCCACTACTTTTTCTCATCTTCTCAATACGGCAAAAATAATGTTATCTGTTCTACAGAATACTCAATACAAAATGCTTTAAATAGTATTTGCCATGTACTTTTTCTGTTAGGAAAGAAAGGCTTTACAAAATGGGATGAGAATTGCTGAGCTGTGAGATGTCTACTTTTTTAAATTGAAACTAGGGCTATGCAGTGTGGATCTGCCTGCAACCCATAAGCTCTTTTATCAGGATCCTGGAATCCCCTGAGTTTGTTCAAGAACTCAAGAGCAAATCACCAAAATAAATAAGATAAAAATTAGAAATGAGATTTCTTGCAAATTGTTGGGGGGCAATAAGCTGACTTTATAATAATGCCGCTTGGGGGGGGGGGGCGAAAGCCCTAATAAGCAGGCACATACATAGAATGAAGGCTATTGCTAAGCACATTGATTTGTGCTTTAGATTGTAAGCCGCCCTGAGTCTTCGGAGAAGGGTGGGATATAAATGGGATTAAAAAAAAATTGAGAAAAAGAAAAGAAAAGGTTACCAGACACCTCCCCCCGCAAAAAAACCCAAACAAACAAAAAAAAACCAACCAAGCAAAAGCCATAAATATATCATCAGAAATATATAACATGTAATATTATGATATACTGTAATTACTTCACCTCCTACAGGTCTTGGTTGTTGGGGAAAAATATTAAAAAATGGAGTCACTGACTAAGAAGGATTTCTTCTGCTGTTTATATTGAAGCAGCCACATAAACAAAGTGACAAAAATTGTTAGATTAAATATACTTTAAGACAAGCCAGACTGTATGTTTCTGTACAGATCAAAGAAACTTTTTTCTCCTTGCTGGGTGATGCGTTGCATGATCTGATTCTATTTATCTTCAGATCCTTATACAGAAAAAGCAAGGGAAAAAGTAGCTTAACCAGGGTAATGGAATGCAACTTGCCAAACATCTCAGTGTTTGCAGCCTAAGGAGAAATTTAGAGAATAGAGAACAACAGGTACCTTGGACCTCTTTTAGTCCAATCACCTGCTTAAGCAGGAGATCCTATATCGTTCTGGATAAGTGGCTATCTAATCTCGTCTTTAAAAAAACTCTCATGATGGAGCACCCACGACTTCTGGAGGCAAGCAGTTCCACTGATTAATTGTTCTCATTATCAGGAAATTTCTCCTCAGTTCTAGATTGAATATATCTTTGATATATTTTCACCTGTTACTTCTTCGGGTGCTTTGGAGAATAGGTTGAGTCCCTCGCTTCTGTGACAGCCCCTCAAATATTGGAACACTGCTATCATGTCACTCCTAGTTCTTCCCTTCATTAGACTAGTCCAGGGGTAGGCAACCTTGGCTCTTTTATGACTCATGGATTTCAACTCAAGGAGTCTTGGTGGAGCAGTGGGCTAATGCCTCCTTAAGTAACACCAGCTGCCTGCAATTAGTGCAGGTTCGCATCCCACCAGGCTCATGGTTGACTCAGCCTTCCATCCTTCCGAGGTAGGTAAAATGAGGACCCAGATTGTTGGGGGCAATAAGCTGACTTTGTAATAATGCCACTTGGGGGGGGGGGGCGAAAGCCCTAATAAGCAGGCATATACATAGAATGAAGGCTATTGCTAAGCACATTGGTTTGTGCTTTAAATTGTAAGCCGCCCTGAGTCTTCGGAGAAGGGTGGGATATAAATGGGATTAAAAAAAACAAAAAACTCCCAGAATTCTTGAGTCAGCATAGCAGCACAGCATAGCTGACTCAGGAATTCTGGGAGTTGAAGTCCATGAAGTCCACTTCAACTCCCAGAATTCCTGAGTCAGCATAGCAGCACAGCATAGCTGACTCAGGAATTCTGGGAGTTGAAGTCCATGAGTCATAAAAGAGCCGAGGTTGCCTACCCCTGGACTAGGCATATATTTGGAAGACAGCAGAATTTTCCTCAACATCCCAAACTGGAAGTCTTTCACATGACAGTGATCTTGATTAATGATAAAAAGTTTTCATGTCCTCTGAATGAAATATGTAACATTTGGGGTGTATGCGTGCAATTTGAGGTAAAGATAAAATTAAGCTTGCTAGGTTCCATATCTGATATCTTTATTAGTCTTAAGGAAACTGTGATAACAGCTAAATAGCACTACAAATCTAGGCTTACTGTTGCAAATGGTTCCCAATACATCGTAGTCTTCAATAGCCTCACACAAGATGCGCCACTGGGAGAAGATTGAGTTGGAGCTGAGAAGAGAGTCATCAAAGTTGCTTCTGGATCCCATGAGATCATCTGTACAGATGTCACAGCTGTTCCTACCTGTGGCAAAGTTCCAATAAGGAAGGGCAAAAGAAGGATCCTGTAGCATATCCTGGTGGATAGAATATGGGATTCATGATGAGCCATGCTGTTTTGCAGACAGAACCACACAATTCACAGGGAATGCAAATCATTCTTGGCAGTTCCTTCCCTAGCAGACCACTATAATGAAGTTGGAACTTTGAATATATGGCTCTGAATATGATACTTCTCATTCTAATAAGAGACATTTGTGTGAGAAAAAGTATCCTATTTCCATCCATCGGGAGTGGTCTTGTATACTCAGGGTATTTGCAGCCTGGATAGGTCCCTGGTGCTTTTCAGATGTTTTGAACTAAAACTGACTAATCCGACTTTTTCAGTATATGTGTATGGTTATGGGAGTTTTGAATAATTTTGTATTTAAATAATTGTTAAACAGCAGGTTGCCTAGCAGAACATCTAGATTCAACCATAATTTCATTCCATACAACATTAACCTTGTCAACTCTTGGGCTTTCTCCTCCTGTTATATATTCAAATTGGACAGTATTTAATATTTTATTGTTATGTATATGTAGGGGTGTGGGCCTATACATATGTTGTATGTAGTATGTTTTGGGGGGTGTCATGTATGTGTCTCACTTTGAGAGCGGGCAACTAAATTTCATTTTTGATGTGCGCCATTGTGCCCACAGTAAAAAATGACAATAAAGATTATCTTCTCTTCTCTTCTCTTCTCTTCTCTTCTCTTCTCTTCTCTTCTCTTCTCTTCTCTTCTCTTCTCTTCTCTTCTCTTCTCTTCTCATCTCATCTCATCTCATCTCATCTCATCTCATCTCATCTTATCTTATCTTATCTTATCTTGTCGCTTAAGGTAAAGGGTAAAGGTTCCCCCGCACATGCGTGCTAGTCGTTTCCGACTCTAGGGGCCAGTGCTCATCTCCGTTTCAAAGCCGAAGAGCCAGCGCTTGTCCGAGGACGTCTCCGTGGTCATGTGGCCGGCATGACTAGACACCAAAGGCGCACAGAACGCTGTTACCTTCCCACCGTAGTGGTAGCTATTTTTCTACTTGCATTTTTACGTGCTTTCGAACTGCTAGGTTGGCAGAAGTTGGGACGAGTAACAGGCGCTCACTCTGTTATGCAGCACTCGGGATTCGACCCGCCAAACTGCCGACCTTCTGATCGACAAGCTCAGTGTCCTAAACCACTGAGCCACTGCGTCCCTACTCTTGTTGCTTAGACCACCCAATATTAATTATTTATAGCAGGGTTGTCCATCTTTGGCAACTTTAAGACTTTTGGACTTCAACTCCCAGAATTTCCCAGCCAGCCATGAATTCTGGGAGTTGAAGTCCACAAGTCTTAAAGCTGCCGAGGTTGAACACCCCAGATCTACAGTAGCTTTTCCAGTAGCTTCTTTTAGGCAAGAGAACATCATTACTCTTAATTGAAAATGAGGCGGGGCTTGCCTGTTCTTTGATCTGATACTGGGCAATATAAATAAAAATAATTTACCTGAATATCTCTTTCCAATTGTAGTAGGTGATATCTGTGCCAGGTGAGAAACGCTGGTCCTTCATGGGAGAAATCTACTCCAGCAAAACTTTGTTGTCCAGGCCCAAGATACGTTTTTCTGACCGAGTAATAATGAGACCACACAAAATAGTTATAAATGGACACATTTTCAAATTGTGGAGTATTGCCATCAGGACCCAAGATCTCCTCATGTCTCCTAGTTGCGATCATAAAGTCAGGATGCGTTGTTGTTTTGGCTTGCTGTAAAACTCTTATAAATTCTCTCCTTTCTTCAGTACTAAAGTCCAGAAGATTTTGTCTAACTGCAGATCAAGGAAATAAAATTAAAGCCATATTAAAGGAACAGTGACAATATGAACAGAAGGCTGAAAATACGTGCTTATCAACAACCTGGTTAAAAAAAAAAGATCTCAAATCAAATTAAGTTTCATCAAGGTGTTGTACCTAGAGAAGATGGATAAAAATACTTAAATATTTTGAAATAAAATATAATATCAGAATTGGGACTGCACAAAAGTATAGGCTATTATATCATATAATTTAATTCAATTTAGTTTATAAATTATAAAGCCAGAGATTCTAAGGAAGGCTTCTTTAGCTTCTATAGTTTGAAAGCATGCAAATGCAAGTAGATAAATAAGTACCACTTTGGTGGGAAGTTAACAGCGCTCTGTGACATCATGCTGGCCTCATGACTATGGAAATGTTTTTGACAGTGCTGGCTCAATGGCCTTGAAACGGAGATGAACTCTACCGCTCATAGTTGGCAATGACTAGGGCAGGGGTAGGCAACCTTGGCTCTTTTATGACTCATGGACTTCAACTCCAAGAATTCCTGAGCCAGCTTGCTGGCTCAGGAATTCTGGGAGTTGAAGTCCATGAGTCATAAAAGAGCCAAGGTTGCCTACCCCTGACCTAGGGAATCCTACCCGTCGCCACGCTTCAGTGGTCCTTTTCTGCAGGGAAAGGATGACTTGCTACAATGACGAAGTGAAAGAAACTGGAAAAGAAATAGAATTGTAGCAAAAAAATGAAATACTCTGTATTAGGGTCTACACCAGGGGTAGGCAACCTCGGCTCTTTTATGACTCATGGACTTCAACTCCCAGAATTCCTGAGTCAGCTATGTTGAAGTCCATGAGTCATAAAAGAGCCGAGGTTGCCTACCCCTGGACTAGGGGGTAAAATCCACAGGACTCCTTTACCTTTTTACTTCTATAAATAATGTGACTATTTTGGCAGCTGGGAATTGGAATACCCTTTTGATGAAACCTTTCAGATTTTCTACGGTATAATAAAAAGTTTTTAAATTAATATATCACCTCCTCACCCCTCACTGCAAACAAAGGAAATACCTTGTGCATATATGTCATTTTATTAATGCAGTTGCTTTTGATTTGGTATACCATTTATGAAGCAAAAAGAGATATATGAACCATTCCATTCTTCAGATACCTAGGCTAACACCATCTCGTGAACTTCAAAAAATGTATTTGATGAAGCTCATCAATTATAAGAGGGTTCTGGATTCCACATTTCATTTCATAATTTGAATTGTCTTATCAATTAATACACCCCTTGAATGTGAATAAATGTGGATGTAGGTAAAATGCCCCTTGATGAATTTATTTCTTTATCAGATTCATTGGCCACCCATCTTACCAAAGGGTAACTGGTTGGAATTGAATGCATGATAAATTTAGACTTTTTCCGGAATCTGCACCAATGTGCACCAAGATTTAGAGCTGCATTGCAACAGAAAATGCATCCCCACTGCATGATGAAAAACACATCTTCATTATCGTCATTCACTAGTTACAATTTTTAGAAACTTTACCACACTGCCTATTTGGAATGAAGTTTCTAGTAAGGGAAAGTTATAGTAATTGACATTTTACCTTCACTTAAACAAGCAAATGAGGCTGGTACCTAGGCCAGTAAAAAAATGCCAACAAAATAGTTTTGCCACTGCAAATCTTGCATGCACATTGCAATCTGGAAACATTCTTTTACTCTACATTGGTAAGATGTAGCTGCTTTATGTATTTCTTTGGAGTATTTGTATATCACTAGTTCCAGAAGGATCTTTCAGGGAATTAGTAAAAACAGTTAAAACATTATATCTCCATCACAGTCGCTCTCTCTATAAAATCACAAGCTAATCTTGGTGTCCATGTCCAATGGCCACATTTAAATTTATTAAAATCTTGGTAATTTCATTACAATTTCTGTGGAGGAGCTCAGTTGTGACTACACTTCTGAAGTCCATCATCAAAAGACTTCATCCGAAACTCCGACAGGAAACTATTTCACAGAGATAACTCATAAAGTAAAAAAAAATTATCATGCCCTTATTTCCCAGATTTGCACATGGAAAAGATCTCTAAACACAGCATTTGGGACAACAAATGCACAAAGCAGGAGGCAATAGCTTACCCAGACACCGTGCAAATTATTCTCAGAAGCTTATTGGAAACTACAGTGGCACCTCAAAAACACACTTTTTGACTTGGATAGCTGTCACCTGCCAGCAAGAGATTCCCAAGCTGCTCCAGCTGCAACTTCCCAGTCCCATGGAAAACACATTTCAGTCAACAAGTTTAAACACGATAAAGGACCTGTCAGGACCATATTCAGGAAGGGCTGAAGCCAGACAAAGCCTTCTCTAGCTGCAGCCTCCACTGTCTATCTAGCATTAGCTGCGAGGTTAGGAGTTTAGGAAGATCCCTAATTGTGGATTTCTTATTTTAGGGACAGTATCTCCCCACTTTATTATTACTGGGGCAGGAAAAAGGTCAGATGTCTTCTGGACAAACGATAACCCTGTTTTGCAGGGATTCAAACTCAGTTTCTACCCATCCAATGTCTATTGGGCTGCAGCCAATTAGTACTTCCACCCCATTCCCGGATTGGTTCGGAAGAGGAATGTATAGCTGGCATACTGATGGTTCTTCAACCCAAGCTGGTGAATGACCTCTCCAAACATCTTCATATCTATATTAAAGAACAGATAGAAGAGTGTGATGGAATGTGCACTGCAGCAGCAGAGGGGGAGGATTTTAGCAGCTCACAGCTTTCCTAGAAAGAAACTGGATGAAGAAGCTACACAGTCCTGAGCTAGATAGGGGAGGAGGGAAGAGGTTCGGGGCAACCACATCCTAGAATCTCTCAGGTTATATTTAATACATTAGAAATTTATACCTCTAGTTTGACAAGATTCTGTCTATTAAATGTCTAACACAGGGGTAGGCAACCCTGGCTCTTTTATGACTCGTGGACTTCAACTCCCAGAATTCCTGAGCCAGCTATGCTGGCTCAGGAATTCTGGGAGTTGAAGTTCACGAGTCATAAAAGAGCCAAGGTTGCCTACCCCTGGTCTAATACATTAATGTCGGGTCCAAGCCAAGAGATGAGATAATGAGATCCAATTGAGTCCAACCCTTTATTTGCTTGAACCTAAATATATCTTGAGGGGGACGCGGTGGCTCCATGGGTTAGGACACTGAGCTTGTCGATCAGAAGGTTGGCAGTTTGGCGGGTCGGATCCTGAGTGCCGCGTAACAGAGTGAGCACCTGTTACTCGTCCCAGCTTCTGCCAACCTAGCAGTTCGAAAGCACATAAAAATGCAAGTAGAAAAATAGGGACCACTACGGTGGGAAGGTAACAGCATCCTGTGTGCCTTTGGTGTCTAGTCATGCCGGCCACATGACCACGGAGATGTCCTCGGACAAGCGCTGGCTCTTTGGCTTTGAAACGGAGATGAGCACCGGTCCCTAGAGTTGGAAATGACTAGCACACATGTGCGGGGGAACCTTTACCTTTACTTTAAATATATCCTGACAGATTCTAGGGTGTGGTTAGCCTGAACCTCTTCCCTCCTTCCCACATCCATCTCATGACTCTTGATCCAAGCCTTTTTTTGGGGGTGGGGGGGAAGCTGGCAAAATCTTTCCTGCTCTGTTGCTGCAAGTGCACGTTCCATCACAGAGAGTATCAAACTATACTTGCCTGGATGATTTTTCTTCCCCATAACCAGCTAGTACAGTCCACTTAGGAAGGACTGGAAGCACAGTAAAGCTGTGCCTGCAATCCATGATTCTCATAGATGCTACAGAAAAATACCATGGTCAACAGTCTTGAAAGCTGCTGAGAGGTCCAAAAGGACCAGGAGGGATGCACTACTCTTATCTAGATCTTGATAAAGATTATTCACCAGGATGAATGAAAGTGGATTCTGTCCTATGTACAAGCCTGAAAGCTGACCAAAAGAAATCCAGATAGTCTGCTGCATTTCCCAACATACCAAATGTATCTTCTGAAGGTTTGGGATACAGAACTAAGAACTGTTCTTAAAAAAAAAAGCCCTGAATTCTCACTTCTTCCTCCGTTTTCTGATTCAACACAAAGTATTTATTTACTGGATTAAATCATATACTGGGTTTGAGAGGGGTCATTTTTATTGTTCAATGAGAATACAAAATGCTGTTGATAGCAAATTCTTTTACTGTGTTTTGAGGAGATTGTCTCAGATTCATGCATTATTGTCTTCTTTTTGCTATTTATTGTGCTCACATTCTTTCATCTTGCTGAATGCTTGGTTCTTGGGAAGTATTCAAATTCCAGGTAGCATTAGAAAGACAAATTAACAGCCATTTCTTGAAATCAAACAGAAAACCTCATTTAGAATCATTCCTAGTGGCCTGAACAGAAAGATATTGCTATAGGGTTGCTGTTTATATCTTGTAGTGACCTTACCACCAAGAAGCTTTCAAACTAAATATATATTTTCTGACTTTTCTATTCCTCCTCCCTTGGATCTTCTTGTTCTGATCATCATCACCTAATGTTAATGGTGAAGAAATATGAAGTTGGAAGGTTCACTACATCCTGTGAAACAAGTTAGCACTAGACTGCCAATCCAGTCATGAACATCCATGCATTTCCCAATTATCTATATCTACTTATGCTTTATTTGTTTTCTTTCTCTTTTTTTTAAAAAAGTCTGCTTTTTTTAGATTTAGAGACTTAGGCTTGGGTGAGCAAGAGATGTAAAGATACAAGCCAACACATTGGTCATTTGAGATGATCAGGCAGGTACCTCATGAAGTCATTCTTCAAACATCAGCATTATTAGTGGAAGGGCTAATAAAGAAGCACCAGGGATCCAAAAAGTAGAACAGAAAGAAGAACGTGATCTCTTTCTTGCTCTAGTGCTTACCTATATTAATCTGCTGGTCACAGGTGGGACCAGTCCTGCCAGGTCTACATGAGCCACAGTTGTATCCATAAAAATTGTGGTTGCACTGACAAGTTCGGTTGAAGAAACGAAGAGGCCACTGCTCACGGTCATCTCGACCATCATGCATATATTGAGGTCCATGGGGTCGGGAATCTGCTATCACTTGTACACACTGCCCTCTTCCAGAAGATGAGCCACAACGATCTGAACCAGGAACTACTCCGGGAGACAGGTCTGGGCAACATTCGCCTTGGAGCAGCACATCCACTGTAGTACATTCTCGGGGAAACTGAGCATTAATTGCTTCTAACAGGAGGAGTAACAGTATTGCAAGATGCATAGTAACTTTCAGATCCCACCAAAGCAAAGCAATAAGGTTGCGTCTCTAGGTATTTGGGATATTCTCTTAATTTCTTTGTAGGAAAACGGGCTCTGAAATACAGGGGGGAAAAAGATGTAAAAATTCATGTGTTTAATACCATAAACTATTTCACCAATGCAAAGGAATCCTTGATTTCAATTTTTTTGGGAGAGCAGAATGCAACATTCTTCCAGAGTGCACAGTTATCAATATCAACATTCAGAAGAACAGTTATTCCAAGTGTTGTTACTTTAGATCATTTAAAATAATTCTTGCCTCAATGCACTATAAGCCCCAATATGGGGTTTGAAGAAAAAGATGCGTACACACTTGTTGCAAATCCAAAGGAACCATGACATCCTTTAAGTTTAAATGTTGTTTTCATCATTCCTGGAGAAAGCAGAAGCTGTACCTCCACGCAGCCATTCTTATATTTATATAATCAATCTATTTCAACCCACATATTTCTGTTCCCCTATCTCCTGCTTCTCCCTCTTCACAAACATAAATGATCACAACTGCATTGTGCCTAATCCCCCAAGTATATCATGCAATAAACCATTCCATGTATCACAACAATAGTTTACAATACCTAATCGTTTTAACATTCCTGCTCCGACAAACGTATCCCTGCTCCAAGGATAAATTACATACATTATGCACTCTAATTTCTCTCCAATATATATTATCCAAGATCTCTGCCTTTTACCTTTTTTATTTACAGATGAGCCCTTCTGGGTAGAATTTTCCTTTCATTCCCCTGTTTTCCCCTTGGTCCTCCACTCCCGAACCAAGCAGTGCTAATTGATTGGGATAATCTGCTTTCTAATCCTGGCCTTGCCAACTATTTGGTTTGGCACAACCCTTTCTCTTTCTCTCTGCTTCTAATCCTTTTCTACCTCAATGGACTTCTTTCAATAAGTAGCTGAGCAGCGCATGATGCTTTTCATGCTGATCTTGTGATTTTACAAGTTTCAGGAAATGTCAAAGGCAAGTAATTGCAATGCAAACAGAAAACCCCACACTGAAGAGGCTTAGTAGTTTTTATGCCAAGTGCAACAAAACCCTTCTCTCTCTCTCTCTCTCTCTCTCTGTTTTTTTCTTATGGCATAAGGGTCTCCTTAAAGCATCTGATAAGTGGACTCCTTGCTGAAAGGCCTAAATAAATAGAATTCACTTTGTCCTGCTAAATTGATTGGTTATGTGCCATTAAGTTGGTTTTGATTCTTAGGGAACACATGTATAGATTTTTTTCCCATGCCAATCTAGACTCACCCTGTTTTTTTTCAAGTTTCTCAATGGTACATTCATTGTTATCGCAAACGAGCCCATCCACCTTTTTGAACAGCTCTTTCTGTTCTCCTTCCTTCCATCTCTCCAAACATAAGAGCCCCCCCCCCCCCCGAGAGCCGGATCTTTGCACAGTGTATGCAAACCTCTCCCAGACAGTCCTTTTATGTAATGGCACAGTAAGCAAAAGAATGCCTTTGCAATTCAGCAATTAGATTGTTTCAAAGTTGGATTCTGCCACCAGGTAATTTTCTGATTTGCAGACACGAACCATGAATCAAAAATGGAACCTTTTGCTTTCTGTGAAACAAAGAAGATGGTTTAAAAGATAAGCAATAGATAGAAGACTGAGCAGGACAAGTCTACCCAACCATGGGGATGTAGGAGGTCTAAGAAAGGAGCAGAAAAAAACAAACAAAAAACCACATGGGATTCTACAGGCACAATATGTTAAGTTGAAAGCAAGTTTAGGGTTGAGTAGGAGAAATTTTCCTGGGCTCCAAGATCACTGCAGATGGGGACTGTAGCCGAGAAATTAAAGGATACTTGCTCCTCGGGAGGAAAGCCATGGCAAAACTAGACAGCACACTAAAAAGCAGAGACATCACCCTGTCAACAAAACTGCGTATAGTCAAGGCTATGGTCTTTCCAGTTGCAATGTATGGCAGTGAAAGCTGGACCATAAGAAAGGCTGAGCGCCAAAGAATTGAGGCCTTTGAACTATGGTGCTGGAGAAGACTCCTGCGAGTCCCTTGGACTGCAAGGCGATCAAACCGGTCAGTCCTAGAGGAGATCAACCCTGACTGCTCTTTAGAAGGCCAGATCCTGAAGTTGAAACTCAAATACTTTGGCCACCTAATGAGAAGGAAGGACTCACTAGAGAAGAGCCTAATGCTGGGAAAGGTTGAGGGCAAGAGAAGAAGGGGACGACAGAGAATGAGGTGGCTGGATGGAGTCACTGAAGCAGTAGGCGTGAGCTTAAATGGACTCCAGAAGATGGTAGAGGACAGGAAGGCCTGCAGGAACGTTGTCCATAGGGTCGCGATGGGTCGGACATGACTTCGCAGCTAACAACAACAAGGAGAAATTTTGGATTCCAAGGTTCCTAAGATTTTTGTAACCTGTCTTTGATTTGTCCCAGAAATACCAAATAACTTAAAAGTTATGGTCTAAAAAGATTTCTAGACAAAAATTAGGATTGGTTGCTTCCTAAAGATGATGGGAAGGGAAACACTTTTCTGGAGTTTATTTCATTCTTCCATTTCAGCAAAGTTTCCCAAGGTTTTTGGTGTCTTCCAAAAACAGACAAGAATTCTGGAAGGTCTAACACAGCTGAAGAGTTCCAGGTTTGAAAAGGCTGCAGATCTTCTTGGAGGCTTCCCTTTCCCAGTACAGCTATTTAGACATTTTTCATTTGCCAGATGGAAGATTCAAGACTTTCTTCAAAATGCTATTCTACTCTGGAGAAATTGATATTTCAGATTTATTCTCCTGGTAGTCTTTTGTGGATTATTAGTGTGTCTGTTTTATGTTCTCCTTTTGTGTCAAATACCCCTGAAGCTGGAATACCACTATTCAGTTGCTCTCCTCACACTTGCACACACACACACACAAACACACAAACACACTTTTTTGTCACACAATAAAAACCCTGAAGGAACATGACTACCCCAAAATGAAGTTCTATGCCTAAGGGCAGAGTAAAACCCAGTTCACTCCAGTCCTGTTCCAACATCTTCACCCTTATATTACAGAGACTTAGGAACAGTTGTATGACTAACCCTTAGACTGATGCTATCACCACTTGTTTTCTTCTACTGTTCCTTGTACTTTACTCCTAGTCTCCTGTTTTTCTCTGGATCTCTCTTCCAATCTTTCACACGTACATTTTTGCAGTTGGTACCTCCCTCCAGGTGCAATGCATCCAAACTTTCATGCAGTTGTTTTTGTTAAAATGAAGCTAGTTTGCATTGGTGAAGGCAGTATCTAGTAAAGTTCTCAAGGAAAAAGAGACAAACATTTAAAGTTCTGACTATATTCATATACCCTTCTGGTTTAGCATCAGTTTTCATTTGCTCATACTTGCTGATTCTATGAACTAGTTAGACTACTGAACTAGAATGCATCCTGGTTTTGTCCTTCTGAAAACAATTCAAGAAGCAACAACAATCCATTGCTTAATGACTTCTTGGATGCCACATACAACTGGCTTACCCAGCTTGTGGCTGGCTTGTCAACTTCAGTGGCTTGCAGGTGGAATCAGAATGCTTGAGGACACTCAACTAAGGTGGCTTTTATGATCTGATATGAGAAGTTTCTTTCTTGCAATGGGCATGCTCATTCCTGAGCATGACGTCCTGAGAATTGCTTTCTAGAAAGCCATGGGTGCAGCATGGGTGATGCTTAGACAAAATGAATCATAAATATATAATATAATTTTATTTTACATTAAATACAATTACTAACATTAATTGTTCTAACATGCTACTTACATTTAATAATCTTCTGTTGCATTAAATATGATGGTTCAAAGGCAACTTTCAGAGAGCTTTTTCATGCAAGCTTTGAAGGGCTGGGTGTAAAATTGGAACCATAGACTGCATATTCTTTTGTGTATGTGTGTGTGTGTGTGTGTGTGTGAAGCCCTAGCTACCCAACTGAAGATGCCATAAATTTCAAAACACCCTAAGATTTTCAACGTACTCAGTTGTTACCTGTCCCAGTGACTTCAAGAATCCTATTAATAGGCTATCCAGTCAGCAGTCTTTCATGGGGGAATAATATCTTGTTTCCTGTCAAGAAGGAAACACAGTGTACTGAACTCAGACTAAGATATCATATAGCTATCATGACTAATAGCCATTGAAATGAATGTTCTCTACTAAATTCCCATTTAATCCATTTTAGAGGAACCTTTTTCAAACACTTCACAGTGTGTCAAGTGCAAGAAAGCAAGAAGACATCAGGAGTTACTCTAGAGCAGTTTCTTTATTGTTGCTCGCCTATAGACAGGAATCTTGCTAGACTAAAGCACAAATCTGCATAACTATTATATATATTCTGGGAAAGATTAGGGAAGGTCCACCCTGGGTCTCTTCCTACATACCAAACATTCCAGGCTGTGCTGCCTCTTTACTCTTGGGAAAGACTGCAGTGAAAACTGCACTGTGTGAACTGTCTGTTCTTAGGCTAAAGCTAGTTATTGGTCTATAGATGGAAGCTGTTGGGTCAAGTAATCAAAAAAGTGCATCTGAGTTTGATGCTCAAGTCTACTTGCCAGCAAGCAGTTTTGCATTGCATTTTTTAAGGCCTTCTCTTCCTTTCTCTTTCTTTCTCTTTCTTCCAAGCTTCCTTGGGTAAAAGGTGAGACCTCAGGAATCACTACTCTGTACCTTTATTACTGTATTTTTCATTGGCATTAGCATTAGCCTTATCAGATAATGTGGCGTTTGTGTTGTGAATGTACAACTTTCTTGATTTTGTGGGAGAGAAGCATGGAAGACTTCCTTGCTAACAGTTATTAGTCAGTCACTCCATCACTTTTCAGCTTTCTCTGCTGCTTTTCTGAGTCCCTTTGAATTCTTATAGGCGAGGACAGTCTCCTTTTTTTTTCTAATGTTACCGTTTTGTCACCTCTCCATTCTTTCGTGATGCGACATTTCAGTTTTCAAAGCTGAAAGACCAAACAGGGACCAGGTATTCTTGTTTTTTCCCTGACAAGCCCAAAGGCCACCATCAATTATTTCACAAGGTCCAAGTCCTCCAAATCTGATCTCTTTGAAAGGTATATAGGCCAAACATCTTTGCCATGTTGATGGGCTGTCTGCTAAAAGCAAGGCTATGGCATGCGTTTGAAAGAAAACTGGGCTGCCTGCAATTGTGGAGTCTGTCTGGCAAGAACAAAGAATGTTTATTCACAGATAATGTGCATGTGTAAGACTTTTAACAATTTTAGGTGGTTAGAATCTTCTAGTCCAACCCATGACTCAAGGCAGATGATCTTATACCATCCTGGTCAAATGGTTGTCCAAGTCTTTTTTTTTTTAAATCTCCAGTAATGGATCAGCTGCAACTCAGGGAAGCAAGCAATTACATTGATTAATTGTTCTCACTGCCAGAAAATTTCTCCTTGCTTCTTCTGCTTCTCTTTAACAAGCTTCCTTCCATTACTTCTTGTCTTGCCCTCTGATGCTTTGGAGAATAAGTCAGTCCCCTCTTCTCCTTGACAGTCCCTCAAGTACTGGAAGAAAATGATCATGTCCTCCTAATCCTTCTCTTTAATAGGCTAGATATACCTAGCTCCCTCAACTGTTCATCATATGATTTAGCCTCCGTACCCTTTATCATCTGTGTTGCTCTTCTCTGCAACAAACTGATCTATTGGGATCTAATAGAAGCCATTCAGTGCACCTGGCAAAACAATTAAAAAACCCATTTCTTCTACATAATGGCTTAATAAGGCATTCACCTGTAGTTAAGAATAAAAGATAATTTGGAGCATTAATATGCCATATTAATATTCACATATGTGCATGTGCTAGGGGACACTGCTTAAAAAGGGGGATAATCATTAAAGCTGCATACAAAAATGAATGGATGGTAATATATCGAGCACATTTATTAAGGGGATATATTTATTACTTGGCAGTCTAGGGAAAGTTGAATTAGTAGTGAATATTGCATGCATAAAGATATCTCTTAGGGAAAGTCCATTTATGTAGTTATTGCAGTCCAGTGAAAGGAACAGACTTATGAAATCAAGATGCAAAATTGACACAAGATAAAATGGATTCTGCTTTGCCCATGCCTGCCCTCAACAAGGGTCAGCCCCGTCTATTTCACTCAGTTAAATTAAAAATAAAACATAGTGACCCCCATTTCCTGTTTTCCAGAAAGAAGGGAAGCAACAGCTGAGTGTATCTTTGAGCTGCATTAAATCTCTTGGTAGCCAGGAATATTAGTTGGAAGTGAGAAAGGTCAACTGGCATAAGCAAGCCAGCATTTAGAGAGATCACAACAGGTTCCAATAGCATCATGAAAGAGAACGGAGAGATATTTGTATGAGAAGGCCGGGGATAATGCATCTTCATTAATTTTAATGACAGGGTAGTTTAATGAAGTTATTAATCATGTAGCTCTAAATTAAGATGCCATTACTTATTCCCTTAATCAGTGTCACAGTCAAACAGCCAGTAAAGTTTAGCCGAAGTTTGTAATTGTAAGCTATTAGAAATGTATGTTTGACAATCATTTCATTAACATGCCCGATGATGTATGAAGACCAAACTGTATCCCTGAACTTTATTAAATCTAACACTAGCATGTTCCCAGCTTGACCTTTTTATCTCCCTGTCTGTCTTACGTGGCAGTAATAATTTTTCATACCCAACTAAGATGGCGGCGCCTGGAATGGCTGCGGCTGCATTGGCTCTTGAAGGCAAATAGTTTTGGGAGGGATAGTAAGGGCTATAGGCCACATGATCAGGAAGATTTTAATGTGTTTGAGCAACATGGTGGAACTAAGGTAACATACGACATACGACCGACAATCTTCACTGGCATGGCAAGTTTCTAGTTGTTTTGGAACTGTTGGTGAGACCGTTAAAAGTCGTTGGCACTGTTTGAATTTGTTCTACCAGCAGCAAGATCTGACTGCTGGCCCAGTGATGGATTGTATTGCAAATCAGGACTGTTTCCAGAGGAGGCAGAGGAGGAGAGGACCTGGAGCTTATGGAGTGAAGGAACTGGATGAGGCTGTCGGCAGGCCCAGAGGAAGGGAGTGGGGCTTTTGGAGGAGTTGGTGGCAGCAGCAGCGTGCTCCAGGGGCAAAAAGAAGCAAGGCCTCTTTAAGGAAAAGGTGGAAGAGTCAGGATCAGAAAAAGGAAAGAAGGCGAGGTTGTCAGAATACAAGCGAATTTGAGGGCTAATCCACATGGAGCCCCATTTCCATCTGTCCTGTTTGCCATCGTTCACTCCCTAGAGACTAAAATGGACAATGTGAAATTTGAGTGGGCCACGAACAAGAAGTATATATCGGAGGTGGTGACCCTTTGAGAGCTGTATGCAACGAAATTTCATTTTGATGTATGCCGATTGGTGTACATTCAAAGTGACAATAAAGTTATCATCATCATCAACATCTGGAGCCCATAGAATCCATGGTCAAAAAACAAAAATAAAATAGCCTCTAAGCTATTGATAGGAATAAAAAACCTTCTTCATGTGCTTATATGCCCTCCAGTTCTAGGCATTCAGCTTCTCTCACTTCATTCCTCCCTCTTGTTTCCATTAAAAACTTGAGTTTTTAATGTCCAAAGGTTGCATCCATTCAACATAGTTAGAAATTGTACAGTAAGTTTATTAAAAAAAAGTATTTAAAATTCTCAAGGTATTACAGAAGCCTGCTATAACACCCAGCATAATTTTACTAAAATGTGCTCAGAGATCTAATCTACTTACTCAATCTAACTATTCATTTCTACATAAAAGTTTTACTGATCTTACTTGATTTAGTCCTGGAAAATTGGATAAAGGATTACAGCCTTAATATATTTTGTTGCCTTCCTTTCTTAATGGAAAATTAACAATAAGCAACTTGCAGAGCTGTTCTAGGAATGGAGAAGAATGAGATGTGAGAGTGATGGTTCAATTACTAATAAGTAATAACTACTGTGATAGGTATATTGATTAATTTTTAGAGTTCAGAGTGATGATAGGAGCCAACCACTCTAATAATATCATTTTATTATCTGTTTAATAACAGAGACTAGTTTTTTCTAACCATATTCAATATCAAAATATAGTACAAGATGAGCTTGGGGATAAGGTAACAGGGTACTTATGAGTAAGACCCCTCCTTATGAGTAGGAAATTTCTACTGATTTTTAGGCGAGCTCAGCCCTAGGCTGTTTGCTGCTGGAATGTATATTCCAGTCATCTGTGGTTGGTCATGTTCAGCCAGCTTGCTATTGTTCTATTGCACTCATGGTTGACTTTGGATTTCTGATGCAGAATTTAAGATTGTATAGAAACTGATACACTCATGACTTGAGATGAAAGATCTCTCAGAAGAGTTTGAAAAGTCCTGATTTATACCAAGGAAGCTTCACACTGCTCCATTTATTTCAGAAGTCATATTAGTTTTGCCTCCGGCATAGTTCCGCTGTGATTGAAGCCATTCATTAAAGCTAGGGAATCTGGGGTTGGGGAAAAAAATCAAAATCACCACTAAAACTAGAATCTTCTGTACATCTCTGTTGCTATCTAGTTCTTGTCTGGAGTTTTGCACTCCAGATCTGGTACCCTACATTAATATTATTTATTTATTTATTTATTTATTTATTTATTTATTTATTTATTTATTTATTTATTTATTTATTTATTTATTTATTTATTTATTTATTTATTTTTGGGACTTATATGCTGCCCTATCTCCCGAAGGACTCAGGGCGGCTAACAACAATAAAAAAACAACAATACAAAAATTAAAAAAAAGAATTAAATAGCCCCAAAATAAATTAACTACACAGTTAAAAATTAAAACATATTTAAAACCCATCATCAATCCAGGTCAGCCTGATGGAATAAGAAAGTTTTGAGGTCGCGGCAAAAGGACCGGAGGTCCGGGGCCATCCGAAGCTCAAGGGGGAGTTGGTTCCAAAGGGCTGGTGCTCCCACAGAGAAGGCCCTCCCCCTGGGGGTCGCCAGCCGACATTGTCTGGCCGATGGCACCCTGAGGAGGCCCTCTCTGTGTGAGCGCACTGGGCGATGGGAAGTCGTCCCCGGTAGCAGACGGTCCTGCAAATATCCTGGGCCTAAGCCATGTAGGGCTTTAAAGGTAAGTACCAGCACCTTAAATCTCACCTGGAAGACAACTGGTAGCCAATGCAGCTCACGCAGGAGGGGTGTAATATGGGAGTATCGGGATGCTCCCATCACTACCCGCGCGGCCGCATTCTGCACCAGTATTTTCTTTGCTTCTATGATACAGTAGATCACCTTATACGTGGCATGAAAATAAATTAATATTTCCTTCATAAAAACAAGAAAAGCTTCATCATTAACTGATCAACAGGACTCAGAATAAGATAAAAGCTTATTCAAAAGAATTTGGTTGGGGATAGTCAGACAGATAGATAAGTGTAATTTTTGGATTTTCTTGACCTGGGCTGTTGAGTAATAGTTTTACATAATATGTTAAAAAAAATAATCTGAACATCTGCTGACTGCTATTTTAGCTAAGAGCGGGTTTCAGAAAACATTCTCTGTAGTACAGATTTCACTAGGCAAATCTTAATTGAAACGTTAAAGGGGTGCTTATCAATATAATTGATAATTCAATACCTTGGAGTTATTGCTGAACTACAACTCCCAATAATCCAAGATAGTATAGTAAGTTTGGGATTTGTAATTTATCAATATTTGGAGGACATAGTATCCAATTCCAGTAGGCATTCTTTCTGATATTTGAATCCCGGTCTCCATGGCAAATTAATATCTTCCCATTGTATATTGCCACTACTCCTAAAATATCATGATCTTCGTTGACATAACTCATTGCAGATTAATTGTTACTGATTTTAAAATTCATCTATCTCTCAACTGCATAATGCTATGTCTTCCCCAAATTTCCAGATCCATGTTTATCTTTTAACAAAAAAGAAATTAATGGAGGCTCTTAAGTATTCACACTAATTCTTTGATTCTCTCTGCACATTAAACACAACATCTTACCATGGAAAAGATGGACAACGTTCATGAGGATATGTGAAAACTTACAAAGTATGTTCTCAGATCCTTGAAAGAGATGAGACTAGCTGAGGTTTGTGCATTTCACCCATAGGACACTTACCTTTGGATTCCAGGAGACAAAGGACGCTATTTATACACTTACACAACGCATGGCACATGAGAAAAAGAATTTTGCTTTCCATAGCACACAGATTTTCCTAAAATACAGTAGTTATAGGCTTAAAGTTATTTAAAATTCTCACCTCTTGCTGAACATGTTGTTAGCATCTATTTTTGTCTGTCAGGTGTTTTCTTGTGCCTTTGGAAATAACTTTGCCCATGCTTGTATATTCAATTTCCCATGCAGCCACGTATATGCCCCTTTGGGGGGTAGGGGTGGTGGAAAGAGCTTTAAAATAGGAGAAAAGCAATTTGAGGATAGGTGGACAGGCAGGTGGTGAATATTTTACCTCTCATATATTATATATATATTATATATATATATATATATATATATATATATATATATATATATATATATATATATATATATATATATATATATATATAGTAAAGGTAAAGGTTCCCCCACACGTGCGTGCTAGTCGTTTCCAACTCTAGGGGCCAGTGCTCATCTCCGTTTCAAAGCCGAAGAGCCAGCGCTCATCCGAGGATGTCTCCGTGGTCATGTGGCCGGCATGACTAGAGGCCAAAGGCGCACGGAACGCTGTTACCTTCCCACCATAGTGGTCCCTATTTTTCTACTTGCATTTTTACGTGCTTTCGAACTGCTAGGTTGGCAGAAGCTAGGACGAGTAGCAGGCGCTCACTCTGCTACGCGGCACTCGGGATTCGACCCGCCAAACTGCCGACCTTCTGATCGACAAGCTCAGCGTCCTAACCCACTGAGCCACCGCGTCCCTGTTATATATATATATATATATATATATATATATATATATATATATATATATATATATATATATATATATTTTAAATTGCTAACAAAGAATTAAGGGAGACTGATATGCATTTCAAACTTATTAGTTTTCATCAGTCAGCCATACCCTTCTGAGATTCGAACCTGGGCTGATTGCACATTAGGCAGTTGTTTTCACCTCTAGGCCACAGGCTCTCTCTCGCTTTGCTAGCTGAGAAGCAAGGGGAGATATGTGTCAAATGCTTGTTAACTATTTTAGATTACCTTGCTAGGCCCCAAACATGGGACAAATCTTTATTTCCTGTGTCAGCCTAACCTGAAGGCCATCGACAGGCAGTAGTCACACCGGTGACAGCTCATATTTGTGTAAATTTTAAATTGCTAACAAAGAATTAAGGGAGACTGATATGCATTTCAAACTTATTAGTTTTCATCAGTCAGCCATACCCTTCTGAGATTCGAACCTGGGCTGATTGCACATTAGGCAGTTGTTTTCACCTCTAGGCCACAGGCTCTCTCTCGCTTTGCTAGCTGAGAAGCAAGGGGAGATATGTGTCAAATGCTTGTTAACTATTTTAGATTACCTTGCTAGGCCCCAAACATATATATATATATATGAGAAAAGACGTGGAATGTACAAACATATAAAAATAAATTAGCATGAAGAATGCAGTGCTATCCATGCAGATGTGGGAGTAAACAGGACAGTCTTCTGATCAGACAACGGTGGTGTTTCTCTTTAAGGGGTACAAGATTATCAGTTTTATACGTGTCTATTCGGCAGTAAGCACTACGAAACTCAGAAAAGCTTCTTATAAAGTACAGGGGGCACGTGGGGCTGCCTCTGTCCTTTAATCCTGGGACTCTAAAATTGCAATTGCCAGCTTTCCTGCTACACTTGACTTTTTTATATATTTTAAATAAAGGTTAATTAAAGGGGGGGCTATTGCAAAGCGAAGCACTATCTGCCACTGTAATCTTTATCTCTAATGGGGCCTAGGAGGGTTGTTAAACTTTACATTTTCTTTAAAATATCAAACTGTCCAGTTTCGTTTTATTTTGTTTTGTTTAAAAAAGCCAAACATTTCATTCTGTTCCCCATTTGTGACCTTAAAGTACTAATTTTCTGCCAGGCACCCTGCAGGTCTTTACGTTAACGTGTATAACTTAACATGTATAATGACATAAAATAATGTGCTGGTTTTAACTCGGGGGATGTGGCAATACAAAAGTTATAAATGTAGCTTTATAGCTGGCTTAACCAGAGTGATTAAGAATAATTAAGTCTGTAATACATTGATACAAAATTCCTAAATTTTTCCTCCTAAGAAAGGCAATTCCTATTAACCCAATCCAGGCACAGAATTTAGAGATTATGAATTTCAGGTACACTAAAGTTAGTTAACTGGACATACCTTCGTCATGTTATTTGTCTTAAGCTGGCACGAGAGAGTGTTGACCATAGAGAGTTTTGGCCCAGACAGAACCCACATCGGACATCTTTGGAGAAAGTATTAAGATACCATTTACTAATCTGTCAGCCTTCAGATAGTTAGGATTTTCTCCCTTTGAGGTCATGCTGGCTGGGGATTGATTGACTGACTGATTATGTATCATCAACTCTTAGCAACAACATAGAGAGGACTTTTCTTGGATGATTTGTCCTTAAACCTGGCTTTTCAGGTCTTTTCTTTCTTTGGAAGGAAGTCCACCCACCTCTAACTTCATGCTTTTGAAAAATAACAAGAATTGGAAAAATTAGGTCTTTGAATTTTGAAAACTCCTGAATAAACTTTGCGGTCATGGAATAAAAGATCAAGTCTTTGTATAGACCAGGGGTAGGCAACCTTGGCTCTTTTATGACTCATGGACTTCAACTCCCAGAATTCCATGCTGGCTCAGGAATTCTGGGAGTTGAAGTCCACAAGTCATAAAAGAGCCAAGGTTGCCTGCCCCTATACCTTTGATTGTATCCGAGTTTGCATTAATTTCCTCTTCTGCTTTCTTAACGCATGAGGTGTATTCCCTACCTAGAAGAATAAGAGATGATGAGAACAGAGGAGCAAATTAGCTAGTGGGAATAAATTGGAGGACCCATTCAGGAAAGTGGAATTGGTGCAATTTATCTGTGTAGCTGCTAGTTTTTGAAGCAGAGGCAAAATGGAGATGTAATAAAAAGGCTCAACTTTCTCGTATATGTAATTAGCAAGAGAGGCGGTGGAAATGGTGGAAATGCATATTTTTCCCCTTCTTACCCTAAAGCAGAATAGGAGGAGGAAGAAGTATTAACTATCTTAACCACCATGAGTTATTTCTAACAATAATAAAGATAGATAGATAGATAGATAGATAGATAGATAGATAGATAGATAGATAGATAGATAATGGATGGATGGATAGATAGATAGATAGACAGATAGATTTTATCTATGGTGTAACAAGACAAAAATATTCTGTAGTGTAACTCCATAATGAAATACTGTATCTAGATGCCCAGGCACTCTCTTTTTAAAAAATGGTATTTTGTTTTAATAAATAGTGTTGATTTTAGAAGCTTCTTAGCATGAAAATTGGACTCCCACATTCTGTGACTCTACTGTGGCTGTTAGTTTTGTGCCTGGGTACACAAACATACATACTAGCAGCCATTTTAGTTGTCTCAATGGAAAACAAAGAAAAGTATTCAATTAGCAGTTTTCAGGCTCTTGATGAGGCATAAAATATCTTTGCATCATTTATTTCCAATGTGGATTTATTCTTCCATCCAGTATTCTTTATTTTTTAACTTAACTGAATAAAAAGAAGTTTTGGCATCTTTCTTCCTGACAATAGACTTCTTAAGGTTTATATCTAAAAGAAGTAATTAAATAATTTCTGAAAAAGGATGAATGGAAATAAATGTTTAGCAGTTTAAGAGTTTATGAATGAAACTTTAAAAATTGTAGTTTGACCACCTTCTCTTTGTCTACCTAGAAAATATAATATAGACAAATTCCTCTAGGGTAATTATTTCCTAGTGACCCAGATTTATAAAGAGAGTACACAATTTTGCAGTTTTCATTGATAAGGATGAAAAAATAGTATGTCAATGCCATTTTTTGTCTTTTGTATATTATAACTATACTGTAACACTGGGATTAACTAGAATATTGATTGGTAAATAGCAATATTTTAGTTTAGCTGCTAGGTAGTTCTTATTGCAAATTGTCTTTATACTTAGCAGGGATTTGGGAGTGAAAACCGTGCAAGATTAGAGAATGTTCTTATGCTGTCAGTGATGTACTTAGACTACTTAAAATGCAAATGAGAAAATTTTTACAGTTCTATACTTTGGCTTATCCCAAACACCAAAGCAGATGGAGACAGAATCAGATTAACTAGAAATCCAACATTGAACTGGTGATTTTTATAAGTTACTATAAGGATGACATGGTTGATATAGACAAGTAATAGTAAACTTATTAATTCAAAGTGTTTCCAATTTATTACTGGGTTGGATTGATGATGACTAAATCATCTGTCTGCTGTATTATTTGAGCCAATCTTGCAATGTGATCATCTTCTCTGAGAAATTTAGTAGTTGTAATCAGGAAGCTAGGTGAAGAAAATCAGCAAATGAATGATTCAGATCTCTTGCATACCCAACTGACAACATCTTGACATATTAAAAATATTATGTGATTTGTGGTACCAAACCTGTTCAGGTTGATTTTTCCCCCCAAAGACATGGCTTTGCCAGTATTCTAGAATCAGAGGGAGGACTAATTTAAATTTGCATTGATAACACATGCAGAACACATGTGCTCATGCACACACACACACACACACACACACACATGCAAGTACTCACACTCATCCACATTTTCAAAATTCACTTCCAGTCAGGCTTCAGTATTGGTCCCCACAGCACCCATACAAGGAAAATGGCAATTTTGTTCCAGAATAGTAAGCAGAACAAGAATTAGATGATAGGGCTGGAACTGATTTTGTAATGACACACTCAGCTCCTCTTTTGCTGCATTTTATGCTTTGAGATAGGCCAGGTTTCAAACATAAAGGAAAAAGAAAAGAAATGAGATTCCTGCTGTTTCCTGCTAACTACACAGTGCTACCCTTCTGGCATCTTTGTCACTTATGAAGATAACTGGGGCATTCATTAGAAACCCGTGATTAGTCTAAAGATTCCTAGCCAGAGTGGAGAGTAGGACTCTCACAGGATGCTATGATAATTATGAGCTTCCCACTTTCATCACAAACATCTTAGCCTAACACCTTTCCTTCAATTAAACAGTTATGTTACTTGCTGGTTATGGCCTTTAAAAATAAGGAATGAAGATAAGGGAGAATTGAAGTTTTGCTTTGTGAACAGCTACTGCAGCATTTTTCAGAGGCTGCAGGCTTAGACATGGAAAGTAGTGACAGGAGGCATTACTGCACATTTCTGTGCCTTATTAGTGTACATAGAAAGGCTGAACATTAGACATATTGGTGTTCTAATACCATGTTTCTCATACTTGGCAACTGTAAGATGTGTGAGTTTCAACTCCCAGAATCCCCCAGGCAAGGGGAATTAAATCCTAGCACATTCAGAGTATTTTTATGTTTTTCCTGATATATCAAACTTTCATTTTTTTACTTCTTTTTATAAGCCACCTTTCTATCAGACTTTGTGTGCATTATCTATTTCACAATAATATAGTATTACAAATTATTTTATGTAAACCAGTGATTTGCATGCTCAATATATATTTTTGGCTGTTTAATATTGGGATTTTTAAAATGTACTCTGGGCTCCTTTTATTTTTTTTCTTTGTGTTTCTGTTCTATTTAGATTTACTTTTGCAGTTCATTGTTTTAGCGCTTTATTGTTTGTTTATTATTACTTTTATATTTCTGTATTCTGTTCATTGCATGCAATCTTGCTGTAAAATATAGTAAAAGGGTGGAAAGGAAAACCACATTTGTATATAGAATAGAATAGAATAGAATAGAATAGAATAGAATAGAATAGAATAGAATAGAATAGAATAGAATAGAATAGAATAGAATAGAAGCTGGAAGCGACTTTGGAGGTCTTCTAGTCCAGTCTGCCGCTCAAGCAGGAGAACCTATATCATTTCAGACAAGTGACTGTCCAGCCTCTTCTTAAAAACCTCCAGTGATGGAGTGCCCACGATTTCTGGAGGCAAGCTGTTCCACTGGTTAATTGTCCTCACTGTCAGGAAGTTTCTCCTTAATTCCAGGTTGCTTCTCTGTTTGATCAGTTTCCATCCATTGTTTCTTGTCCTGCCCTCTGGTGCTTTGGAGAATAACGTGACCCACTCTTCTCTATAGCAGCCCCTCAAATACTGGAATACTGCTATCATGTCACTCCTCTTTCTTCTTTTCTTTAGATTAGCCAAACCCAAGTCCTGCAGCCATTCTTCATAGGTTTAAGTCTGAAGGCCTTGGATAATGTTAGTTGCTCTTCTCTGAACTTTTTCCAAGGTCTCAACATCTTTTTTGTAGTATGGTGACCAAAATTGGCTGCAGTATTCCAGGTGTGGTCTCTATTTCTTAATATTTCTTCATTTTTCCATCTGGTAAGCATGTTACCAATATATAACAACAACAAATAACAAATAACAACCAACAACAATAATAATAATAATAATAATAAAAGTTGGAAGGGATCTTGGAGGTCATCTAGTCCAACCCCCTGCTCAGGCAGGAAACCCTATACCATTTCAGACAAATAGCTGTCCAATCTCTTCTTAAAAACTTCTAGTGTTGGAGCATTCACTCCAGTTTTTTTGTTACCTGTGAATAACTTCCAATTCTTCATTCTGTCTTCATGTCACATAGAATTTGGATGCATGAAGTTTTTTTTGATCCATGCTCCTTGTTGCATCATACAATATATTATTTGTTGGAAATCACTTTACTGATCCAGCAATATGGCAACATCTGCTTGAAAAAGCACACATCTGTTCATGTTTTTATAAAATACAGCTGTGTCTCATCCCTTTTAGCTGAAGGTCTTATCCTCCATAAGCATTCTGGCTTGAGCTGCATGATGGATCTCACATCTCCTGGTTTCCAAAGAGGTACCTACAACTGCTTTGCAAAGCACCATTACAGCATTACACTACACACTTTTCTGTAAGACTGCTAGGGCTGATATAAAACACATGATCAGTGATCTTTCAAAAGGCTGATAGACCTAGCTCTTAAAAAAGTGTTGCCAGATGATTTAATCCATGCTCAGTGGGTTAGGACGCTGAGCTTGTCGATCAGAAGGTCGGCAGTTTGGTGGGTCGAATCCTGAGTGCCGCGTAGCAGAGTGAGCACCTGTTACTCGTCCCAGCTTCTGCCAACCTAGAAGTTCGAAAGCACGTAAAAATGCAAGTAGAAAAATAGGGACCACTACGGTGGGAAGGTAACAGCATTTCGTGCGCCTTTGGCATCTAGTCATGCTGGCCACATGACCACGGAGACGTCCTCGGACAAGCGCTGGCTCTTTGGCTTTGAAACGGAGATGAGCACTGGCGCCTAGAGTTGGAAACGACTAGCACGCATGTGCAGGGGAACCTTTACCTTTACCTTTACCGATGTTCTTTATCAAAAAAGTAGGTTTCTTTTTGGTTTTGTTCTTTTGCTGCTTTTGCTGACAAGGCATGTTGTGTGACATGCTTCCTTTTTATCTCTTTGATTGGTATGGGGCAAAGGGCAATGCCATTTGTCTACAAATCTAATGGAAAGTTAGTGGCTGGTGGCTGAGAAAAAAATGGGAGGAAAATCTTTCAATATTCTAACGTGAGCTCTCTTTTACTTTACTCTGCTTCCCTTTTATGGATCGGTGATTTCTAGAGAGTGCATCTTTCGTGCACAGATCTACTATGGCATGTTTTCTCTTTGCATTCATCATCTTCACTCCATAAAATCAGACCATCTTCATTTGGATTGATTACATCTTGCCCCTTCCTCTTTATTTTCTTCAAACACACCTGTTTTTCCTTCTTTCATTTCCTTCATTTCTTCATGCTGCTTGCCTTTTACTCCTTTGGCATCCTGAGTTGCAATTTTTCACGTGCTGCAGTTGTCATCAGGCAAACTTTTTAGATAGTGATCTTTAATATAACCACTGGATGACATTGCCAGGGCTCGTTGCCTTGGAAGAGTGAGGAAGATTCTCAGGGATGACTCACACCCTGGATGGTATCTCTTTACTCTCCTACCATCGGGTAGGAGATATAGGAGTATAGCCAGCCGCACCAACAGGCTGAAAAACAGCTTTTATCCGTGGGCTGTTAGGCTTTTGAATGAGAAATAACTTTTGTGAATTTTATGCAGAATTGACTTGGGAGGCCAGTGTGTGGTGTAGTTGGTTCACATGGTGTAGTAAGATGGAGGGTTTGTTGTCACTGTGTGTTGGGGGGGGTGAGCACAAAGGGAGGCTCAGCTAATCTCAATGTACACATAGTTGTACTTTGACAATAAAGGTTCATTTCATTTCATTTGCAAGACTAGTGTTGTCTGCACTCTCTCGTCTAAGAATTATATCAAGTATACTGAGATATATGCAGTATAACACATAATATCATCTAATAAAATAGCAGTCTTTTAGTCCAACCCACTGCTCAAGCAGGAGACCCTATACCATGGGTCAGCAACCCGTGGCCCTGGAGCCCCTCCCTCACACGTGCGCGCCCGTGTGCACACATGTTTTGCAGCTCCCAGTGTTTTGTCTTATCTGGGAAACAGTTTCAAGTGGCTTTTTGAGTGTTTAAGGTTGCCGACCCCTGCCCTATACCATTACGGACAAATTGATATGTAATCTCTTTTTAAAAACTTCCAGTGATGGAGCACCCACAATAACAGAATAACAGAGTTGGAAGGGACCTTGGAGGTCTTCTAGCCCAGCTCTCTGCCCAAGCAGGAAACCCTATATCATTTAAGACAAATGGTTGTCCAATCTCTTCTTAAAAAACATCCAGTGTTGGAGCACCTACAACTTCTGAAGACAAGTCGTTCCACTGATTAATTGTTCTGTCAGGAAATTTCTCCTTAGTTCTAGCATGGTTCTCTCCTTGATTACTTTCTATCCATTGCTTCACCCCTAATCCTTCTTTTCATTAAACTAAACATATCCAATTCCTGGAACCATTCTTCATATGTTGTAGCCTAATGATCTTTGTTGCTTTTCTCTGCACTCTTTCTAGAGTCTCAACATCTTTGTTATGTTGTGGCGACCACAATATATTCCAAATATGGTCTTACAACTTCTGAAGGCAACCCGTTCCAATGATTAATTCTTGTCACAGACAGGAAATTTCTCCTTAATTCTAGGTTGGATCTCTCTTTGATAAGCTTCCACCCATAGCTTCTTGTCATGTCCTCAGGTGCTTTGAAAAATAGGTCAATTCTCTCCTCTTTGTGGCAGCCCCTCATATATTGGAAGACTGATATCATGTCACCCCTAGTCCTTTTCATTATACTAAAAGGTAAAGGTAAAGGTTCGTTTCCAACTCTAGGGGCTGGTGCTCATCTCCGTTTCAAAGCCAAGGAGCCAGCGCTAGTCTGAGGACATCTCCGTGGTCATGTGGCTGGCATGACTAGATGCCAAAGGCGCACGGAATGCTGTTACCTTCCCACTGTAGTGGTTCCTATTTTTCTACTTGCATTTTTACGTGCTTTCGAACTGCTAGGTTGGCAGAAGCTGGGACGAGTAACAGGCCCTCACTCTGCTACACGGCACTCGGGATTCGACCCACCAAACTGCCGACCTTCTGATCGACAAGCTCAGCGTCCTAACCCACTGAGCCACCACATCCCCTTCCTAATTCCTGCAACCATTCACTGTATGTTATAAAGCTTCTTAGTTATCAAGCAGAATTGAATTCTCAAGCTTTTCACCAGGAGAGGTCTCCACAACCCCAACGTTAGAAAATATTTGTATATAAAATGTACTCCTGCCCTTTTAAAGAAATACTATTTGAGGCAGCATTGTGCAGACTATCCAAGGCATTGTTTAATTTTCTTGGTTTGTTCTTTTGTGTTAAAAATGGGCACACTCTTTATTCAATGTCTGAAACAGAGCTTATAAGTGGGTCTTAAATAATGCTGTCAGTCCAACAATATTTTCCTTAGTGGCTTACTCTTCTCCAGACTGTTAGCTGTCTTTTTCCTTCCTGAGTATAATAATTTTAAAAGATCCATTGGGCTGTCATTTCAAAAGCTTGAAGAATTCAAAACACACATAAGCAGTTTAAAAATGAATGAATATATCCCCATCTACATCCAATGCCCATTAGGATTTTCACAAATTTCTGGGATCTAGTTTAATATTCACAGTGCATCATGCTAGAAAATCAGTGCAATTTTGGAAAACAAAATTCCACAATCTACCAAAAACATTACATTACAACCTGTTAAGTCCCCTCTGGCTATCATCTATTAATATCCTGCTTGGGGCTTTATTGGGACAGTCTGTCCCTTCCAATGACATTCAGATCCATCCATTTCCATGTTCCCTGGGTAACCAATCCCATTTCCCCGTATGCCTTCTGCATTTTTGTGGCATTCCACTTCCTAAATAAAACTTTAAAGACCACACTATTTAGGGCACAGTCAAATGAGATGCTAAACTTGCCATTATTTTTGTGAGGTATGTGCAAAAAAGTTTCCTTCCTGCATTGAACTTCTTAAGCTGAGCTGGAAATGAAGTTTCAGTGAATGAATGGGGACTTACCTTTGCATAACAGACATGCATAGCACTGCAATTTGCATTGCTAGATATAAGCAATTGTCTATACTTAGGAGGGTACATTCCATTTTTGTTCTAACCCCATTCTGCCCAGCCCCTGCATTATTGGTGGATTTTTAAAAAATATACAAACGGGCTAATAGCATCCTCAACATCATGCTCAGATATACTGCTGTTAACTCAGTATTTATTTTGCATACCTAAACCCAGAGAAACAGCAAAATGCACATCCCTTAATGGGTCACCTGAGAAAGAGAAGATAATGTTAAGTACCTGCTACCCAACTGGATCAATCAGTTGTGTTTGTAGAAGCCTCTCGGCAGTGGAAAACACAGCAGCTTTACTTTATCTTCTCATATTAAATTCATCAAACAGTTTGGGAGCATTTCATCACAGAGATCAACAGATGCAGTCACTTTTTGCAATGCGTTTTCTCTTTCTTATAATTCATAGAGCAAAATACGGTAGCACCACGGGACGTGTCAATGAATTGGCTGTCAGATAGAATCAAATCCTCACTCATGCTATTTTTTTTAGTGGAGACAGCTGGAAGGGAGAAGTGATGTACAGAATCAATGTGGTTCAGAAACAGTAGGTTAGCCATGATGGCTACGGAATGCAGTTTTTAATAGCAAAGTTAAATAAAAGTTAGAGTTTGTCTTGATGGCACTCAGTTGTTTGAATGCCCTCCCTTCATAACATCAAATACAGAATAGAAATGCAAGTTCAGATAGGCAAAAAAATGGTAACTGAACACCTGTCCAGCCTAGACGAGTTCAAATCACCAGGACCAGATGGATTACACCCCAAAGTTCTCAAGGAACTGGCAGACATGATCTCAGAACCACTGAACTATATTTTTCAAAGATACTGGAGCACTGGGGAACTACCAGAGGACTGGAAGAGAGCTGATGTAGTTCCCATCTTCAAAAAAGGGATAATAATAATAATAATAATAATAATAATAATAATAATAATAATAATAATAATAATAATAATAATAATAATAATAATAAAAATAATAATAAAAAGTTGGAAGGGACCTTGGAGGTCATCTAGTCCAACCCCCTGCTCAGGCAGGAAACCTTATACCATTTCAGGCAAATGGCTGTCCAGTCTCTTCTTAAAAACCTCCAGTGTTGGAGCATTCACCACCTCTGGAGGCAGGTTGTTCCACTGGTTAATTGTTCTAACTGTCAGGAAGTTTCTCCTTAGTTCTAGGTTGCTTCTCTCCTTGACTAGTTTCCATCCGTTGCTTCTTGTCCTGCTTTCAGGTGCTTTGGAGAATAGCTTGACTCCCTCTTCTATGTGGCAGCCCCTGAGATATTGGAACACTGCTATCATGTCACCCCTCGTCCTTCTCTTCATTAAACTAGACATACCCAATTCCAGCAACCGTTCCCTATTTGTTTTAGCCTCCAGCCCCCTAATCATCTTTCTTGCTCTTCTCTGTACCCTTTCTAGAGTCTCGACATCTTTTTTACATCGTGGTGACCAAAACTGGATGCAGTATTCCAGGTGTGGCCTTAACAAAGCATTGTAAAGTGGTATTAGTACTTCACTTGATCTTGATTCTATCCCTCTGTTAATGCAGCCTAGCACTGTGTTGGCTTTTTTGGCAGCTGCAGCACACTGCTGGCTCATATTGAAGTGATTGTCTACTAAGACTCCGAGATCCCTCTCACAGTTACTACTATTGAGCAAGGTACCACCTATACTATACCTATGCATTTGATTTTTCCTGCCTAAATGTAGAACCTTACTTTTTTCACCATTGAATTTCATTTTGTTAGATAGTGCCCAGTGTTCGAGCTGTCCAGATCCTTCTGTATCTTAAGCCTATCTTCTGGAGTATTGGCTATTCCTGCCAGCTTGGTGTCATCTGCAAATTTGATGAGTTCCCCATCTATCCCCTCATCCAAATCGTTAATGAAGATATTGAAGAGCACTGGGCCCAGAACAGAGCCCTGGGGCACCCCACTACACACTTCCTTCCATGTAGATGCAGTTCCATTGAGGACCACACGCTGAGTACGGCCTGTCAGCCAGCTTCGAATCCATCTGGTGGTAATGCTATCTAACCCACATTTTTCTATCTTATCAAGTAGTAGGTTGTGATCTACTTTATCAAATGCCTTACTGAAGTCCAAGTAAATTATATCTACAGCATTCCTCTGGTCCACTAGTTTTGTCACTTGGTCAAAGAATGTGATAAGATTTGTCTGGCATGATCTGTTTTTGACAAACCCATGTTGACTTTTAGTGATGACTTTGTTTGCATCTAGGTGTTCACTGATTTGTTGTTTGATTATCTTTTCCAGAATCTTCCCAGGTATTGAGGTCAGGCTGATAGGTCTGTAGTTTCCTGGATCTATTTTTTTTTCCCTTTTTTGAAGATGGGAACTACATCAGCTCTCTTCCAGTCCTCTGGTAGTTCCCCAGTGCTCCAGGATCTTTGAAAAATATAGTTCAGTGGTTCTGAGATCATGTCTGCCAGTTCCTTGAGAACTTTGGGGTGTAATCCATCTGGTCCTAGTGATTTGAACTCGTCTAGGCTGGACAGGTGCTCACTTACCATTTTCTTGCCTATCTTAACTTGCATTTCTATTCTGTTTTTTATGGCACTGGTTTGGGTAGGTTGGACTGTTTTTTTCCCTTTGTGTAAAGACAGATGCAAAAAACGAATTAAATAGTTCTGCTTTCTCCCTATTGCTTGTCACCTTCTTGCCACTTTCACCCACTAATGGACCAATCATTTCCTTAACTTTTTTCTTGTTTTTTATATGTTGAAAGAAGCATTTTTTGTTATTTTTGACTTTGGTCGCAAGCCTTAGTTCATTTTGAGCCTTAGCTTTCCTCACTTCATCTTTGCAGGCACGGACTATTTGCTTATATTCTGACTTAGTTATGTGCCCCTCTTTCCAATTCTTATACTTGTCCTTTTTATCTTTCAATTTATCAGAGAGTTCTTTATGCAGCCATGCTGGTTTCCTTTGAGAGCTGTTATTTTTCTTCTTTGTTGGTATTGTACTAGACTGGGCCTTTATTATCTCACTTTTCAAAATTTCCCAAGCTTCTTGAGTTGTTTTCCCCTTTAGGATTCTCATCCATGGAATTCTTCCCATGGTCTCTCTAAGTTTATTGAAATTAGCTCTTTTAAAGTCCAAGACTCTAGTTTGGCTGTGTTCTATTGCTTGTGCCTCCAGAATGTTGAATTCCAATATTGCATGATCACTTCCCCCCAAGGTTCCTGTGGCTTCGACACCTTCTATCATTTCATCTCTGTTTGTGAGAATTAAATCCAATATGGCTAATCCCCTAGTTCCCTTCTCTATTTTTTGGGAGAGAAAGTTGTCTGCTAGGTTTGACAGGAATCTGTTTGATCTTCCACTTGGTGCAGAGTTTGTCTCCCAGTTGATATCAGGGTAATTAAAGTCCCCCATTACTATTGTGATGTGCTTCTTACATACCTTAGATCCTAGAAACTACAGACCTATCAGCCTGACCTCAATACCTGGGAAGATTCTGGAAAAGATAATCAAACAACAAATCAGCGAACACCTAGATGCAAACAAAGTCATCACTAAAAGTCAACATGGGTTTGTCAAAAACAGATCATGCCAGACAAATCTTATCACATTCTTTGACCAAGTGACAAAACTAGTGGACCAGAGGAATGCCTTAGATATAATTTACTTGGACTTCAGTAAGGCATTTGATAAAGTAGATCACAACCTACTACTTGATAAGATAGAAAAATGTGGGTTAGATAGCATTACCACCAGATGGATTCGTAGCTGGCTGACAGGCCGTACTCAGCGTGTGGTCCTCAATGGAACTGCATCTACATGGAAGGAAGTGTGTAGTGGGGTGCCCCAGGGCTCTGTTCTGGGCCCAGTGTTCTTCAATATCTTCATTAACGATTTGGATGAGGGGATAGATGGGGAACTCATCAAATTTGCAGATGACACCAAGCTGGCAGGAATAGCCAATACTCCAGAAGATAGGCTTAAAATACAGAAGGATCTGAACAGACTTGAACACTGGGCGCTATCTAACAAAATGAAATTCAATGGTGAAAAAGGCAAGGTTCTACATTTAGGCAGGAAAAGTCAAATGCACAGGTATAGTATAGGTGGTACCTTGCTCAATAGTAGTAACTGTGAGAGGGATCTTGGAGTCCTAGTAGACAATCACTTCAATATGAGCCAGCAGTGTGCTGCAGCTGCCAAAAAAGCCAACACAGTGCTAGGCTGCATTAACAGAGGGATAGAATCAAGATCAAGTGAAGTACTAATACCACTTTACAATGCTTTGTTAAGGCCACACCTGGAATACTGCATCCAGTTTTGGTCACCACGATGTAAAAAAGATGTCGAGACTCTAGAGAGGGTACAGAGAAGGGCAACAAAGATGATTAGGGGGCTGGAGGCTAAAACATATAGGGAACGGTTGCTGGAATTGGGTACGTGTAGTTTAACGAAGAGAAGAGTGAGGGGTGACATGATAGCAGTGTTCCAATGTCTCAGGGGCTGCCACAAAGAAGAGGGAGTCAAGCTATTCTCCAAAGCACCTGAAGTCAGGACAAGAAGCAACAAATGGAAACTAGTCAAGGAGAGAAGCAACCTAGAACTAAGGAGAAACTTCCTGACAGTTAGAACAATTAACTAGTGGAACAACCTGCCTCCAGAAGCTGTGAATGCTCCAACATTGGAAGTTTTTAAGAAGAGACTGGACAGCCATTTGCCTGAAATGGTATAGGGTTTCCTGCCTGAGCAGGGGGTTGGACTAGATGACCTCCAAGGTCCCTTCCAACTTCTTCTTCTTCTTCTTCTTCTTCTTCTTCTTCTTCTTCTTCTTCTTCTTCTTCTTCTTCTTCTTCTTCTTCTTCTTCTTCTTCTTCTTCTTCTTCTTCTTCTTCTTCGTTGTTGTTATTATTAAATCTTTGACCCCCAAAATGTTATGCATTACCAATCATCCCTGGGAGGAAGTGCATTCACTGTGCTCCCAGCAGTGTCTCCCATGGATGAATCCTCCTTGGAAGAAGGGAAGATATGGGGAAAGACTCAAAAGAGAACGTCAGATTCTAGATTTCTAGATCAGGATGAATCTGGTCAAGCAGATGAATTGGTCCATCCCCCTTTTCTGCTGCCTTCATGGAAACCAGGTACTTGCAAGCATGGGCTAAGCGAGTTTAGTACTTGCAACAGTACACTTCACCACATAGTCTGCACTGAGACAATGGTAGTGCCCACTGAAAGATGGATAGCTGTTTTCAGTCTAGAGAAAGAGTGGCTATTGATCCTAAAATGGATCAGGCAGTGATTACACTGCTGAAAGCTTAGGTCACTGAGTGCTCTGAAGTGTTCAAAGGTGTGATCTGAAGGAAAAGTGCTGAAGAGGAAGAGGACTGCTGCAAGACCTAAACTATACATTGCTGAGGACCTTCAGTGGTGTTGAACATGATGGAAGGAAATCAAGGTTTTGCTTGCTAGGAAATCACTAGATAGAGGAAACAGAAAAGCACAGCCGTACTTTAAGTTAATACCATAATCCACAAAGACATGCGTACTTGACTACAGCTGAAGACTAACATTCAGAAACAAAATTATTTCCCTTGTACTTTTGAAACATTCTACAGAGAACGGAGAACATGGTGGCATGCAGAGCAACTAGAGTCCTGTAAACTGTACTTGCAAAGTTTAAATAAACTGAGGTAAAATACATGGAATGGTATTTTGCACCCCATATGTGTTGTGATTCAGGGCCAGCCTGTGGGTCCGGCAGCCGGCTCGGATGTCTCGGATGACTCAGACGAGGGGGAGGAGGAGGGTGTTGAAGACGAACGTGCTGATGATGGCTTGGAGGCTTCGCAGAGCCCCCAGCCAGGGCCCTCTTCTCAGCTGCGCGAGCCCGACAGTGCGGATGATGATGACCCACAGCTGGCCCTGTTCAAGGACGCCCGACGCAGGAGGCAGTCAAGCAGGAACAAGCAGAGAAAGGCTGTGGGACTCCTCGGAAGGAGGCACAGGGAGGCCACGCCCTGAACTCTAATAAAAGGAGTGTTTGGGGAAGGGCTGGTTGCTGAAAGCAACCGCTCCGTTTGAGGATCACAGTTCCGGTGTTTTGTTTCTTGTTCTGTTGTTTTGCTTGTGAATTAAGCTTGGCAGACGCCTTCCAGCCTCAGTTGTTTTCCAGTCTCTACCGTTTGTACAGGGGTTGCCTTTCTGCAAGGCCGGTAGCAGGCTGGTACAGAACAATATGTTTGTGGATGTAAGTACACGAGCCCTTGTTATGAAGATCAGAACTGACTACATTCACAGCTTTTGACCCTCTATTCTTTGAACTTGGTTTACAGACATGTTTCATGCATGTTCTGGGACCTTTTGATGCTGGGTTTTATTCTCATGTGGAATATAAGCAGGACAACCTGCAACCTTTTGTGGCTGGCGAGCACATTTGGAGTGTGTGCGCATGTGGGTGCTGCAGACATTGTTCAAAAGGATGACTCTGGGAGTGTCTTAGTCCCTCAGAAAATGGCAGTTCAACATCTTTGAAGGGAAGGCTCCAGTGGTGGGATTCAGCCAGTTCGCACCAGTTCAGCAGAACCGGTAGCTAATTTTTTGTTGCCCAGGCCAAGAATGGACTTCCAGAAGTGCTATCCACACAGAGAACCAGCTGTTCACATATTTGAATCCACCACTGGAAGACTCTAATGTTTTCTCCCTTATTCTTTCTTTAACTGTTTTCTCACATGATCAAATCCTATGTAGGTTAGGATGATTACTCTTCTCTCTGCTTACTGCCTCACTAATGTCATGCCTCCTACTAAAATCACAGCATGGGAATGTCACTTGTGAGCCCACCTCAGTCAAGCAGACTGGTGGTAGTGACTAGTTAGCTCTCCCAGGCAAACCAGACACGAAATATGACAAGATGAACCAATCATACTTTATTGTAAGGCTACCTTAACAGAATCTTGCAAGTATGAAGGTACACCACTTTTAATTGCTTGATCCATGAACTCCTTCCTAAGTTTCATTCTTTGACTGTTTATCCATTAAGGCAGGGGTCTCCAACCTTGGTAACTTTAAGACTTATGGACTTCAACTCCCAGAATTCCTCAGCCATCTTGGCTGGTTGAAGAATTCTGGGAGTTGAAGTTCACAAGTCTTAAAGTTGCCAAGGTTGGGGACCTTTGCATTAGGGATTCTTCCCTCTCTTGATTGATTCACTCCTAGGCAGATTCTCTTCCTCTTGTTTCCCAAGGTCATCCATACATTACATTACAAAACTTTGAAGGAACAAAGATTTAGGTTTGGCATAAATCATGGACCTTACCATTAGGGGAACCCACCCACCCCTGAAAGTGGCCTCCCAACTTCCAATCTGTATTTCTCAGAGAAACTGGATTTATTTCCCACAAAGCTCTCCACTGAATATCAACACAAATAGTGCACCTAGTGGTAGCATAAAAATAAAATAATGTAAGTGTTCTGGTCAGAAGATTTTTTTCCCCTCAAGTTTTCAGTCTACCAGTGAAGGACATAATGAACTCAGGTAGCCAACGCATAAAAAAAAACAAAGTAACATGTTGCAAAGACAAAGTTCTGTCTTTTCCTACTTATCCTCCTTTTTGTCCTCCTATCCTATGTCCAGCAGGCTTAGTCTTAAAATCAGTTATTGTCCAGCTTTTTGAGAATTTTGTTATTTTGGAGATGGGGAGAGCCTTGGTGGAGCAGTGGGCTGATGCCTCCTTAAGTAACACCAGCTGCCTGCAATTAGTGCAGGTTCGCATCCCACCAGGCTCAAGGTTGACTCAGCCTTCCATCCTCCCGAGGTAGGTAAAATGAGGACCCAGATTGTTGGGGGCAATTAAGCTGACTTTGTAATAATGCCGCTTGGGGGGGTGTATGAAAGCCCTAATAAGCAGGCATATACATAGAATGAAGGCTACTGTTAAGCTTGTAAGCCGCCCTGAGTCTTCGGAGAAGGGCGGGATATAAATGAAATTTAAAAAAACCAAAAAACTGTGGTTTTTTTTGTTTTTTTTACCACGGTAATCATTCAAACTTTCTCGTATTGTGATCTTGAAAATTGTTTGCTCCTTTCTTTCCCTCGTCCATCAACTCTCGACAGCTGAAATTTATGTTATTTATTTCTTGATTCCAGCAATTGACTTCAATCCAGCCTCTTCAGCTCTATGATCCCTGTAATCTATAGATCACGGGACTCATCATAGGACTCGTATGCGGTAGGGTGAAATTTGAAAAGCTCATTGAGGTTGTCAACAGTTCTACATTACTGCTAGCAATTTATGAAAGTAAGAAAGGCAGGATAATAAATAAATAAATAATCAAACAAACAAACAAACAAATAAATGCTCTGAAGCAGAAACAGCTAACTTGGTATTCTACGGATGATTTTGACTCCCTTCCCAGTCAGTTTAGCAATACTCTGTGAGGCTGAAGAGTGTAGAACAGGGCTTTTCAACCTTTTCACCCATTGTACCACTTTTAGGATATGGCAACATCCAAGTACCACCAGTCGCCTAGCAAGGTGTCAAAAACTTGATGACCCCCCAAAAAGGAAAAAAAGTGATGAAGTACAGGTAGTCCTTGACTTACAACAGTTCGCTTAGTGACTGTTTGAAGTTACAATGGCAGTAAAAAAGTGCCCCCAAGCCACAGCCGAGGAAGACGCCTGCCTGCCCACCGGTGGCACTCTTCCTCCTGTCCGAGGTTTTCATTGTTGTGAGCATTTCTGTTGAGGATTGGAAGCAGGGGTGGGATGGGCGGTGTTTGGTTTTTGTCCCCCCCCCTCTGCTGGGTGGTTGCAACAGGTTTTGGTCACTTCACATGACCCTGGGACACTTTGACCGTCATAAATATGAATCAGTTGCCAAGCATCTAAATGCAAATCACAAGACCCTGGAGATGCTGCAACATTCCAGTGGACTGGCGCTTCTTCTGGGCTCAGCAGAAGTGTTGCGCTGAGCGACCGGTCAGGGTTCCGGCCTCAACTCTTAGAGCCCCGTAGCAGGGGTGAGAATTTAGAGGGACCCTCGCAAGGGTGAACACCTTGAATATGGAAGGATTTAGCCCTTTGCCACCGACCCAGTGTGCCGGACGTTCCAACGGTCACACTTGGGAACTGCGATAGCGCAGGAACAGGATCTTAGGACAAACTGAGGCACCAACACAAGTTTGTTCAAGGTGAGAGAGCACAGAGTGCCCGGGGTGGATGTTGTTGCCCCCCGAACAGCTTTGCACAGCACTCTTTTATTCAGCAGTTTCATCAGGGAGGGGGAAGTACACTCATGAGGAATTAACATATGTGAGGTCATAGGAGAACATAACTCATTGCATACAACTGCTAATGAAGAGGGCAAAGGTCATCACAGGAAACAATAAAGCATAACCTATCGTATACAAATGCTAACAGAGAAGGACAAGGAAGCAATAAAGCATAACTTGAGGCAAGGATAATTACAGGAGACAGGAACCATATACAAATGCTAACAGAGAAGATAAGGGTTATCACAGGAAGGCATAACTTGAGGCAAGGACAGGAAGCCATATCTTGAGGCAAGGGCAATTACATGAGACAAGTCTTGTTAGGAATGTGATTGTAAATGGAGAAGAAAGGGTTTTTATCACCAGAGGCAGGAATGTAGGATTTTGCAACTTTTAATATAGAAGGCAAAAAGGTCTTTGAGAGTCTAGGATAACTACAACTCCTCTTTTTCTGTTTTTTAAGGCCAATTACTGAGAAGGCCCCTCAATGTAGTCTAGAACTTTCTCTTCTAGGACACTTACGCGGGAAAAAGAGAAATCCTTCGATACCTCCTGTGCCGGCGCCAGTGTTCCTTTCAAAGAGTGTTGGTGTGAGGGTTCATCAGTCTCTGGGTCAGAAGTGAATTCTAAAAGAGGATGTTTGTATTCACTGTCAACAGTGTGTTTCATCAACAGAATGTCCTCGCTAATGCTGCTCAGCCTTCGTTGTAGAAAATCTAAAAGTTTACCCATAACACATGGGCCAATTGCACATGCAAGTAATAATAAAATTAAAGGACCAGCTATGGCTGAGAAAAGGGTGGTCAGCCAGGGAGAGAAGTTAAACATTCCTTGATACCAAGTATAATGCTGGGAGCGTTCCCCTTCTCTGTCTTTCAATCGGTTGTTTAATTCTGCCATGGAGTCAAGCACAGTCAAAGAAATACTGTTAGTAATACTTCTGATAAAAATAGGCAAGACACAAGGTAAAATAATGCATCCTAATACAATCATACCAATTAAAGCTACAATAGCTTGTAAACCAGGTAATTTGGGAAACCAGGAGCCAAGTAATTCCTGAAAGTTGAAACCATTTCAAGTTTGGACAGGAACATGAGCTACAGAGTTCACATAGATGATGATGGTAGACTCGTTGTTAACAACAGGTTGTTCCTTCTGGGTCCATGCGATGGGCAAAAACAGTGTGAAAAGAGTCATTTTTGACTGGAAGCAATGTCAAAGGTGTGAGTCATTGTAAAGAACGGGATGGGATAGCACAATGAAATACTGCAGGCTGAGTAGGCGGCAAAACTTTGATGTCTGGGGTAAGCTTTCAGATGGAATTGTGTTTTAGTGGCATCAGTCAGTGGTGTTAAAGCTGAAAAAAGTCACAAACCATGCTGTCATCTTTAATGGGTTCTGCAGTTGTGTTTGTGGAGGCATGATACGGACGAACGTGGCGACCGGGGATCCACAGCACTTTGTCTGGCAGTTGAACAGCTGCGTAGCCTCTTCCCCAAGTGAGAAGGTCTGCAGGGCCTTGCCAAGTCAGGTCTGGAAGTTGTCGATACCACACTTTGGGTTTAGGCTGATCTGCAACTGGAGATGAAAAATGCTGCTCTGCAGCTGTGGTTAAGGGATAGCCAGTCAAGTTGGAAAAGTTTAGAGTGTAGAGGCAAAGATTAAGAGTTTCTTGCACTGCTGGGAGGTTGGGGTTTCGTTTTCCCCCGTTCTGATTTTTATAGCAAAGCATGTTTCAAGGTTTGGTTAGCTCTTTCCACCAAGGGTTGGCCTTGGCTATTATATGGAATTCCAAATTTGTGTGTGATTGGCCAATGATGACAAAATTCTGCCATGGCTTGACTGCTATAAGCAGGGCTATTATCTGTTTTGAGTTCTTTTGGACATCCCAGCACTGCAAAGGTCCGAATACAATGATTAATGACATGTTTGGTGGCTTCTCCCCTTTGGGGGGTAGCCATGATGAATCCTGAGAAGGTATCAATTGAAACATGCAAATACTTACATGGGGCAAATGGTGCATATTGTGTAACATCCATTTGCCAAATTTGGCAAGGCTCCAATCCCCTGGGATTGACACCCATAGGGATTGCAGTTGCTTGTTTGCTGCAGGTTGGGCACTGCTGGCAAATTGCAATTACTTCTGCAGCGGTGATGCCAAACTGCTTCTGCAAAGCTTTGGAATTTTGATGAAAATATGAATGGCCTTCCCAGGGGGTGAGGGGTTGCAAAGAACAGGCTGAAGGTCCGGAGGCAGCCTGATCTGCAAAATTGTTTCCCACTTGCAAAAAACCTGGAAAAGGCTGATGACTACGAATGTGAGCAAGAAAAATAGGATGTTGGCGTTCAAAAAGCAAATTTTGCAAGGTTAAAAAAAAGTTGTAACAAATCTGGTTGAATGGATGGGGATAAATAAGATCCATAAATCACTTAAATTGTGTGATAAACATAAAAGCTATCCACAATAAGATTCAAAGGTTGAAAGGAAAAAAGTTGACAAGCCAAAATTGAAGCAGCCAGTTCAGCTTTTTGAGCTGACCGCTGGGGTGTTGTTTGCTTGGTTATCCAGTGACCATTTTCCAACCAGGCACAGGCGCCACACTCCTTGCTCCCATCTGCAAAAACTGTAACAGCTGAATGTAGGGGGTGAGGAGACAAGGGTGACAACCAGTCAATGGGTACAGTGCGAACAATTTGCAAACGATAATCGGGTGGTGGGTGGCAAGAAACCTTGCCATGCCAATCAGCTAAGGAAAATTGCAATTCACTTGAGGTTTGAAAAAATGATTCCCAAATTTGCAAAGACATAGGCACAAAAAGAGTGTCTATCTCCAGCCCAATCAAGGCTTTCGTTCGGTGACGAATTTTAAAAATCAATTGAGCCAATTGTGCTTCTCTGGTTAAAACAGAAACTTTGGGCGTGTGGGATAAATGAATCCACTCAAATTTTCAATTGGTTAGCACATTGAACGATAGCAGCAGTAAATAGTCCAGGCGTGTTTAAAATAGCAGCAAAAGGAACATCCGACTCCCATCATGCAACATCCACCTCTCACTTTCTTCTACTTCCCATGTTTCTCCCTATCCATATTTCTATAGTACATTCTTGTTCCTTCAGCATTCTAAGGCTTGTGTTAAGGCATACAATTCATGCATGCAATTCACAAATCTGGGCAGACCAACTTAAAAACCACTTTTCTGTTTCTCCCTTCTATTATCCATTCATTCACTGCCCTTCTGCCACTCTGGCCTAACTTCTGTCTTTTCTGCTTGCACAGCTTCTATCAACTTTTGCATGAGCCAACTGTTTCCCTTAGCTATTAATCAATCCTCTACATTTCTCTTCTCCAAAAGTATTGAAGATTCCATAATCATATTTGGAGTCAGTGTATATGTTCCTCCTTTCCTGTATTAACAATCTCAGAGCCTGTTGTAAGGCATAAAATCCACAGGTTAGTGCTGATTAAGGGAGGGAAATTCTCCCAGATATCACCTTCTATCAATGTGTCCTGCACACAGACACAAAAACATCAAAAACAAAAAAAAAACCAAACAAAAACAAAAACAAAAACAAAAAACAACTCCACAAAAAGATCAGAGTAATTTCTTTTGGGTGATGTTTAACTAAAAACTCAAAAATTTCCAAAAACTTGTCCAACAATTAATCTCTCCTCTTACGAGTAAAAAAAATTGCAAGCTGAAACTGCAAGAGTGGGCATCAAGTTTCACATCCACCCCCCTTTCTCAGACTGGAATTCTAAGCAGAGAAAAAAAAATGGTTAAAAGGACCAGCCACCCCCCCTCTTCTGGCTGTCTCTCCCTTTCTCACTCTTAAAGTAACAGAGCGGGGTTGGGGGGGGTAAAAGAAACTTTACAAAAATCTCACCACCAAAAAAAAATAGTTTGCTCTCCTTTACATGCATTTTCTCTCACACATCATCCATGGCTTTTACAACAATAAAATCTGTAGTTTACTGTTCCTTTCACAGCCTGGGACGGGGTGGGGGGTGGTAGGTGGGTTTGAGGGCTAACACACTCACATTTACATATCAGCAAATTAACTCATTCACTTCCATTCTGACTGCTTGCATAAACAATTTCACATACAAAAATTTCATTTCATACTTTCTCCAGACAAACCATACATTGTTAAATAAGGCCTTTTTGTTTGGTGTTATCAGAGAGGATTTTGACCCTCTTCCAAGTCTTGGAAATAACACAGAACAACACAAACAGACATATATACACAGATACTATTAAAACAACATTTATTTAGACATATGGCTTGTCCTACGAGAGGTGAGAAAAATCATGAGTTGATTCCAACCGAACATGGTTTCTATAGGGCCCTTTAACCATCTCCTATTTTTCTCACCATTCCAAGTCCAAGCTTAATGTTCCAAATGTCTCTCTCTCTCTCTCTCTCTCTCTCTCTCTCTCTCTCTCTCTCTCTCTCTCTCTCTCTCTCTCTCTCTCTCTCTCTCTCTCTCTCTCTCTCTCTCTCTCTCTCTCTCTCTCTCTCTATATATATATATATATATATATATATATATATATATATATATATATATATATATATATATATATATATATATATATATATATATATATATATATATATATATATATATATATATATATATATATATATATATATATATATATATATATATATATATATATATATATAAAACAAAACAAAACACACATATCAATTTGGGGTTTTAGGCCAAAACAATAATCCAAAGAGCTAGATTAAAAGAAAAAGATAGAAGAAGAACTTGATTTTATTTCTTTGATTTTTCTTTTCTTTAGGTTTACAACAACAACTACTTTCCTATTCTTTGATTTGGTAGACCAGAATTGTCAATTTAGCTTGGCTCGGAGCCTGCAATGGGAAGCTAGATCTCAGACAAGTCCAGGCAGTTGAAATCAACAGGCGCGCCCCTGGACTTTACTGAGAACAGCTCGCCCCAAGAGGCTCTTTCAAGCCCCACATAAGCCAATTCTAACAGGAGTTCATTTCGGGCATATTCGTTGTCTATTTGCCTTGTTATTTCTTCCTGCAGTGTATCCACAAAGTCTGAATAAGCCTGATTGGGACCTTGATAAACCTTTGCAAAAGACATTTTAGCTTTTCCGTGAGGATCATCTATCTTGCAGAAAGCTGCTAAAGCCCCTTCCTGTATCAAATTAAAAGCCTCCCTTGGGCTTTGAGCCTGTTGGTCATTAGTAATGAATTGTCCCGTGCCAAATAATTGATCCCTATTTACTCCTTGAGGTAATCCAGCAAGAATTTTTTCTCTATTTCTTTTTTTTATTTATATTCAGATTCCCAAACAAGATATTGTGATAGAGTCAAAACCATGTTAGCTTACCTATACTTATTAAAAATCCTTGCACATAGTTGATCAATTCATGATGCAAGGGTGTATACTCTTGGATTGGTTAACCTCCGGCTGCTGGTGCTGGCAAAAAATTAACAGGATAACAAGATGACAAATCTTCCATGTTCAATTGTGATTTAACAGACTCTGGCTGAGCCTGAGGGGCTCAGCCGCAGCTGAGGTGCCCTGCTGAGTTTCTCCCGGATGAATCCTCATAAGGAGGGGGAGCCGGAGAAACTGAAAAGGCTTAATGAAAAAGAGAATCAGTGAAAAGTTCAGAGGGGTTAGAAGCATTAAGAGGAAAAGAAATGTCCCGGAGGCATGAGCTGCAAGCATAGAGTGAACAAAAGGTGCCCCTTGAGTGGGGCGGAGAGGCGGAGGAGAGAGATTTGGAGAAGGAGGAGGAGGGAAGGGGGGAGGAGGGGGTTTAGAAATAGTAATGGCAACAAGCTCAGAGGCTTTTTCCTCTTTGTCGGGAGCAGAGAGAGGGACAGGAACAGCAGGGCAAAGAGAAGAGGCAGAAGGAAGATTCTCCGGAGGCAGAGCAGAGGGGGGGACAGGCACAGCAATAGGAGGAAGTTTCTCTGATTTTTCATAGGGTGGGGGCGGCACGGATGAAGGCGGAAGATCAGAAGAGTGATCAAGAGGTTTAGAGGTAGAAGATGTCAGATCTAAAGGAGATGGCAAAAGTTTTAATGCTGCCATCACTGCTTGCCAGGCGGACAAAATGTCAGCAGGCGCCCTGGGATGATTGTGAAGATATTTACCTAGCTTTTCCCAGGTTATAACAGACAAAGTGCCTGATTCCGGAGAAGCCGGACAATTTTGTTAATATATTGTAAAAGTTTTGTTAAAAGTCTCTTTCCTACAGGATGGACCATGGTGCCATTGTGTTTTTGAACAAAATTAGCCTTCTGCACTATATTAAAAAGTTCGTCCCTATGACCTGACGAAGCTTTGAAAAGTGGGGAGCCCATTACTCACGATTAGAAGCCTTCTCCAAGGTGCGTGGTAACAGGAGTGCAGGCAGTACACCCCTGGACAGGAGTCGTACTGTGGAGTTGAAGCCGCGATCCGGACGAGCCCCCAGTTGTCGCGTTGAGCGACCGGTCAGAGTTCCGGCCTCAACTCTTAGAGCCCCGTAGCAGGGGTGAGAATTTAGAGGGACCCTCGCAAGGGTGAACACCTTGAATATGGAAGGATTTAGCCCTTTGCCACCGACCCAGTGTGCCGGACGTTCCAACGGTCACACTTGGGAACTGCGATAGCGCAGGAACAGGATCCTAGGACAAACTGAGGCACCAACACAAGTTTGTTCAAGGTGAGAGAGCACAGAGTGCCCGGGGTGGATGTTGTTGCCCCCCGAACAGCTTTGCACAGCACTCTTTTATTCAGCAGTTTCATCAGGGAGGGGGAAGTACACTCATGAGGAATTAACATATGTGAGGTCATAGGAGAACATAACTCATTGCATACAACTGCTAATGAAGAGGGCAAAGGTCATCACAGGAAACAATAAAGCATAACCTATCGTATACAAATGCTAACAGAGAAGGACAAGGAAGCAATAAAGCATAACTTGAGGCAAGGATAATTACAGGAGACAGGAACCATATACAAATGCTAACAGAGAAGATAAGGGTTATCACAGGAAGGCATAACTTGAGGAAAGGACAGGAAGCCATATCTTGAGGCAAGGGCAATTACATGAGACAAGTCTTGTTAGGAATGTGATTGTAAATGGAGAAGAAAGGGTTTTTATCACCAGAGGCAGGAATGTAGGATTTTTCAACTTTTAATATAGAAGGCAAAAAGGTCTTTGAGAGTCTAGGATAACTACACAGAAGCACCAGGATTAGTGCTGAGCTCCAGCTGGAGCCTGACGCTGATCCTGGTGCTTCCGCTGAGCCCTGACAGCCCTGCAGCTCCAGCCATCTCTGGCTCAGGCTTGTGCAGTGCTGCCACCGGTTCAGCTCATTCCCCTCCCCCGCTACCACTTTTCTAGGATGGTCGTGTACCACCTGCCAGGTGCCAATGTACCACAGGTGGTACCCGTACCACTGGTTGAAAAGCCCTGGTGTAGAAGACACAAACCAGCATTTGCCTTCTCTGGACCATAATCAGCTGCCTTAAAAAAACACCCTTCCATTTGAAAAGAGGTTTAATTATGTATCTTAGGAGGGAAGGAACAATAGTTCAAATTTCCTTTGGTTATAGATGTTAAGCAGGGCTAGGGAACCTTGGCTCTTTTATGATTCGTGGACTTCAACTACCAGAATTCCTGAGCCAGCCATTCTGACTGAGGAATTCTGGGAGTTGAAGTCCACGAGTCATAAAAGAGCCAAGGTTGCCTACCCCGAGCTAGGCCATAGATGTTACGATTCATTCTTAAAAGTGAGAGAAAGGTGACGTAAAGGAAAGGTCTCCATAAAAAAGCAACTATAAAGCACATCCAAAATCCCTGCCCAGAGCTGCATTTCGAAACAATTAACTTCAGCTCATAAGTATAATTGCTAGTGATCAAAGCCCATATCTTTTTAAAAATATGACAGGCTGAACTGTATCCAGTTTCACAAATTAGCTTTAAACAGCACCACGTATATTAATTGGAGTCATGTCATTAAGTCCTTGTACGTTACAGAGGTGGCTATTTACCACTTTAAAGTAGAAATGAACATTCAATGAATGAATATTTTCTCTCGTACTATCAATTACAGAGAGCAACAGCAGAGGAAAAAAGAGGCTGGGCATCTGTTCTTTCTCAGCTGGACTTTGCTGTTGCAAGCTGCTTTTTCTAAGTTAAGTGACAATTCATTAACTGCTCATGTCTTACAAGTTAATATATGTGCCTGGAATTGTTACTGTGGTCCTCCTAGGTTTGCATTGTAGCTCACATCCCACCTACCATAGTTCAGGGGATTTTGAGCTGAGGGTTGTTCGTGGTCTGCAGAGAAAAAGGCATTAACCTTGTTTCGTTGCTTCTGCTATTCTTGCCACAAGTAGAAATTATTGATTTACGGAGGTGAGCTCATGTTCAATACGCATAGATGTATTCCTTTTAAGTCAAAAGTCTTTTCTGTGGTTAAGGATCAGGGCAGGAAAGAGTTGTATAAACCAAAGGATATTTTATATCACCCTTGGACATATAGCAAGGGAATGGCAATTATACCATGGGGGTTTAATCCTTCCCACCCTGGTGTCCATTATATTATACCACTTTATAAAACCCTAGTAAGACCACACCTGAAATACTGCAGCCAATTTTGGTCACCATATCACAGAAAAGATGTTGAGAGTTTGGAAAAATTCAGAGAAGAGCAACTAAGATGATCAAAGGCCTTCAGACTAAAACATATGAAGAATGGCTGCAGGACTTGGGTTTGGCTAGTCTAAAGAAAAGAAGAAACTTTCAGGCCCCGTCCGACGAGCCACCAAAAATAATGAGTCCGGAATGGGAGCTGGTTCTCCTAAGCCACATTTATTGTTCTCATAAACAGTTGCTCGAAGACAGATGAAGTCAGCGTTGATTCTACAGCATAATCAACGCTGTTAAATAGCCTGCAAAGCCGACACCCTCCACCATACCCCTAATCGTTCCACCACGCCCACACCCTACTTAACTACCACCTCCCATGGTTCCCGCCCTTTGGCACCCTCCCCACCACCACTGCAGCCGGTAAGCCACCCCCCAGCCCAAACCACCCTCTTTTCCCCCAGAGCTCCGCACGCTTTCATCTTCCCCCTCAGCTCTCCAGTCCGTCGCGAGCTGCGCCCTGAGCCCCTCCCCGACCCGCCGGCAGTCTCCACCACCCCCTGAGTCACCCTGGCGCCCATCCACATTCTGCCTCCAGTCCCTGAAGGCCGGTAGGTCGCTCCCCGGCCGTATACGGCAGCCGCGCTCCCCCCCCCGGCTCGTTGGCCGCTTCCGGGAGCCGCCGGGCTGGTCCACGGCTTCCCCAGCTGACGGGCGGCCCGCCGCTGCGCTGTCACTCCGGCCGCCCCTCTTCCTGGACTTCCAGGACGGCGTGGACACTGGCGGCCGTTTCCGGAGCGCCGCAGCTCGTCGGGAAGAGGATGAGGCTGGCGGGAGTCCCTGGAGGCAGGTAGGCCGCTCCGTGGCTTCCCCGGGTGCTGGGCAGGCGAGTGCTGGGGCGTGGCAATGGCCGAGCACCGTCCCGGACCTCCAGGAATCCGCGGCCGCCGGCGGTTGGTCTCGGGGCCTGGCGGGGCGCTCCGTGGGCGACGGCGGTGGGTTTCGGGGCCTGGCGGGACGCTCCGCGGGCGCCGGCGGTGAGTTTCAGGGCCTGGCGGGTTGCTCTGCGGCCCGTCCGAATGTCGGGCGTGCCAGGCCCGACATGCCGCCCCCCCTACCAAGGGTCCTCCTGCAGACATAGAGAACAAGGTCACAGAATCATTCACTCCGCATACACCTCCGTGTCCCCTACCCCCCAGTTTGCTAGGGTGGGCACGGTGGAATGCCCGGACTAAACGTGGAGCATGGACGTCTCCCCGCGACACCCACGTTGCCTCCTCCACCGTGTATCCCTTCCACCGAAGAAGATACTGTATGGCGCCCCTCCGCACCCTGGAGTCTAACACCTCCTGCACCTCGTACTGATCAGTGTGAACCGGCCCGGGACCCCCCTCCCCTGCCGCCGCGGTAGCCGCTGGAGCAGGTTTCAGCAGGCTACTATGGAACACCGGGTGGACCTTACCCAAGAACTTTGGCAACCGCAGTCGCACCGTCACCGGGTTTACCACCTGCACCACCCGGAACGGCCCGAGGTACTTGGGTCCTAGCTTGCGGCACGGGACCTGTAACCGTAAGTACTTGGTGGACAAGTAAACCAGGTCCCCCACCCGCGGTGTAACAAAGGGCTTTCGTTTCTTATCTGCCTGTGCTTTGGTTGCAGCGGCGGACCGGTCCAATGCTTCCTTCGCTACCCCCCAGGCGGCCGTGATTTGTCGCATCCAGTCCTGCGGTGCGCACGGAGACCACTCCTCCTGGAGGCATTCAGCAAAGGGGACGAATTCATGACCGGTGACCACCCGATATGGAGAGAAGCCAGTACTGCTATGAACCGCATTATTGTACGCCACTTCAGCAAGCGCTAACAGGTCTACCCAGTCCGTCTGCTGAAAAGAAACGTAGCTCCGTAGATATCGTTCAACAGCGGCGTTGGCTCGTTCTGCGGCCCCGTTGGTGCTGGGGTGATAGGCCGTACTCAGCCCCTGCGATGAACCGATACGACGCAGGAATTCTCTCCAAAACTGAGCTGTGAACTGCACCCCTCTGTCCGAGATCACATGCCGTGGCACTCCATGCAATCGGTACACTTGCGTGAGAAACAGCCATGCCAGTCGACGAGCCGATGGCAACCCCTTACAAGGAACAAAGTGTGCCTGCTTGGAAAATAGGTCGACCACTGTCCAAATGACGGTGTGACCCTTGCTCTCTGGGAGGTCCACAACAAAGTCCATGGCGATGTCTTGCCATGGCCGAGTCGGGTCAGCCACCTGCTGCAACAGCCCTAAAGGCTTCCCAACTTGGGGTTTTGTGGTAGCACAAATATGGCAACGCCGTACATATTCCTCGATGTCACTCTTCATGCGGGGCCACCAGAATTGACGACGTGTCAGATGCAAAGTTTTCACAAACCCGAAATGTCCCGCCTGCTTGGTGTCGTGACAGCCATAAAGAACGCGTGGCCGCACAGTTTCAGGTACATACAATCGTGTTCCATGCCATGCCAGGCCTTCCCGCATAGTTAATAGTCCCGGATTACTCCGTAACCAGGCGTCCTCGTGCAGGGCCCTTTGGATGGCCTGGTTCAAATCCTCCTCCGTCACCTGTCCAACATTCCCTGAACCAACCCCCTCCTCCACCAGTGTCGGGATGAGCGCCTGCACCACCTCCTCCCTCTTGCTGTCAAATTGTGGCATGCGGGATAAAGCATCCGCCAGAAAGTTCCGACCCCCCGGCACATACTTCAACACGAACCAGAAGCGACGGAAGTATAATGCCCACCGGACGTGCTTAGGCGACAAGCGCCGAGGGGTCTGTAGGGCCTCCAAGTTTTTATGGTCCGTCCACAGTTCAAATGGGTGGGAGGCCCCTTCCAGGAGGTGCCGCCAGGTCTCCAAGGCCCAACAGACCGCAAAAGCCTCCTTCTCCCACACCGCCCAGGCCCGTTCAGTGGGAGTCAGTTTTTTTGGAGGCATAAGCGCATGGCTGCAGGACCCCGGAACTGTTCCGCTGAAGGAGGACGGCCCCAAGAGCCACATCGCTCGCATCCGCCTGTACAACATAAGCTAGGTCGGGGTCGGGGTGTCGCAAAACGGGCTCTTTAGCGAAGAGGGACTTCAATTCCTCGAACGCCCGCTGACACGCTGTGGACCAATCTAACTTAAGCCCTGGTCGTGGGCGTGTCTTTAATTGTCATGTGCGAAGATCTGTTAATGGCAGGGCGATGGCCGCGAAACGTGGGATGAACTGTCTGTAGAAGTTGGCAAAGCCAAGGAAACTTTGCAACTGTCGACGGGTCCGCGGAGCCTGCCACTGTTGAATAGCGTGCACCTTTTTGGGATCCATCTCCACCCCTGCCGCCGATATACGATACCCGAGGTAGTCCAGCTGGGCCCTATGGAACTCACACTTGGACAATTTAACATAGAGCTGCGCTTCCCGCAGTCTTGTCAACACTTGGCGCACAAGGAGTACGTGCTCCTCCAAGGTGTCCGAGTAAATAAGTATGTCGTCCAAGTACACCAAAACCCCCCGGTACAGGAACTCATGCAGGACCTGGTTGATCAATTGCATGAATACAGCTGGGGCTCCCTGTAAGCCAAACGGCATAACTCGGAACTGGAAACTACCAAGGGGACAATTAAACGCAGTCTTCCACTCGTCCCCGGCTCTGATCCGCACCCGGTAATAGGCCTCCCTCAGGTCCAACTTGGTGAATACCCGGCCTGTCGCCAAGTGGGCCAACAGGTCCTTCATCAAAGGAAGGGGACAGAGGTGCTCTATGCACACCGCGTTAACCCCCCGGTAGTCCACACACAAGCGCAGGCCCCCATCCTTCTTCTCACGAAAGAGTACCGGCGCCGCCACCCGAGACCATGCTGGTTGGATAAACCCTCTCTCCAGGTTTTTATCTATGTACCGCCGTAACTCTTGCATCTCCTTCGGGGACATGGCGTACATACGGGGCTTAGGCAGCCTGGCACCAGATTCAAACTCGATGGCACAATCTGTCGGTCAGTGGGGTGGTAACGAATCGCACTCCCGTTCATCGAAGACGTCCATTAAGTCAGAGTAAACTCGGGGTACGTGCACCTTCGGGTCATCCTTGGCCCCGCAAGCCTTCTCCCGCGTCCCCGTGTCGTCCGGCCCCAGGAAGGAATGGTGGAGAGGGGGCTCGGGGCCCAGACCCAAGCGAAGATGACGGCAACCCCCCTCCCACCAAATCGTGGGGCCCCATTTGTCAAGCCAGGTAAGGCCCAGGATAACAGCTTCAGTCATAGAGGGCACCACAACGAAGCGCAAAGTCTCCCAGTGGGCCCCCAACTCCAGCCGGACTGGTTCGGTAACATGAGTGATAGGAGCCCCCCCAAGGAGCGACCCATCCACCTGCTGGAAGTGAAGGGGAGTTTCCAGGCGTCGCAGCCGGATGCCCACTGTAGCTGCTGTTTTCCGGTTGATAAGACACTGGGTGCTCCCTGAATCGATCAGAGCCCTAACCGCCCGCCTCTGCCCGGACATGGGGCTCACCAGTACCACTGGAAACACGAAGGGACACACTGGGGCGCTTACCATTGGATCCTCCTCCGGCTCCAGGTTCTCAAGGTCTTCCGTCACCGTGGGCTGGGAGGTTACGGGTCCGGTCGCCAAGGGAGGAGTCGTCACCCGACGAGTGTCATCGGCTGCCTGATAAGCGGTTCGGGACCGCTCCGAGGTCTTCCTAACAGGCAAAGCCCGTGTCGAGGTCGCAGGGGGAACCATTCGGGCCGGCGGAAGCGGGCATTCAGCCGCCCGATGACCCGGCTGGTCACACCGAAAACACCTAATACCAGGCCGTGGTGGCTGTACGGAGGGGGCTTTGGCCACCGGCAAGCCAGACCGCTCCTCCGCCTTTGCTCTTTCGGCCGGCCGCCGGGCTCCGGTCACCCCCTCGGACCTTCCTCGAGTATCCTGTAAGCCAATGTCCAACTCAACAGCCACCCGGAACCAGTCCTGCAGACGGGCCGGCACCCCCCTTACCATGCAAGCTCGCCGCAAGGCGCTGTCTAGCCCAGCCTTGAAGTGATGCACAAGAAGGTGTTCTGGCCAGGACCGTAGCCTCCCGGCCACCTTCCGGAACTCCCCAACATAACGCACCGCCGGTCTTCCTTGCTGGCGCAGATCCAACACCTCAGCCTCGGCGCGGAGCACCGGTGAGATATCCTCAAAACGGGCCCGTAGAGCCTCCAGGAAAAGACCAAGGTCCCCGAGCTCACGGGCATGATCGCCGTATAGGTCGGCTGCCCAGGCCGCGGCCTCTCCTTGTAGACATGCCGTCACGGCCACTACCATTGCCCACTGGGACGTGTAGGCCGGCCCGTACTGGTCCATATGGTTAATCACCTGGCCCAGAAACATTGCCAGGCGGTCTGGATGGCCATCATAGACCGCAGTCAGGGGCGGTGGGCCCCACGCCAGCCCTGGACCCCAAGGAGCAAGCGGCATCCCCTGGACTGGAACCCCCCCATCTGGGCGTAACGGCTGTTGTCTCGGTCATCCGGCCACACTATCCCAGGGAGCCGTGCCGCTTGGTACTGCTGTTGCGGGAGCTGGGACCCCGGGACCCCCGTGGACCTCAGGTTGACGGACCGGGCCCTGGAACCGTGGGCTGTCCATACGGAAGTGGGGTGGGCTAGACCGCTGAGTGGGGGCACCTGGGAGGGACCACTGCCCCTGGTCTGAATCATCTGGAACAGACCAGAACCCAGGCTCCCGGCCCCTCACTTCCCCGAACCGCTCTCTGAGAACCTCCATGGTACGGCTACCCGGGGCGGTGGAGTAGCTCCATTCTTCACCGCTGTCCTCCATGAAACACCACTCCCTCCACTCCGTAGACGCACCTTCGGGCCGGGTCGTCTGGCCTTGGCCGAGCCCTTTACGGTCCCCATCAGAGTGTGTCCACCGATCGCTGCTGCGGCCCCGCACTCCAGCCTCCTGAGGCCCCGGACCAGGGCCGTCGAGAGGGGGAGGCCTTTCCTTCCACCGCACCGAGGGCAATGCCTCCTCCCCCACCTCCACCGATTCCAGGAGCCCAGCCGCAGCTCCGGCTTCCTCCTGCTCCTCAGCCAAGGATGCAGGATTCTCCGTACCTTCTGCCATAGCAAACTCCCAGGGAGCGCTCTTCAAGGAGTAAAGCAACGCTGACTTACTTTCAGGCCCCGTCCGACGAGCCACCAAAAATAATGAGTCCGGAACGGGAGCTGGTTCTCCTAAGCCACGTTTATTGTTCTCATAAACAGTTGCTCGAAGACAGATGAAGTCAGCGTTGATTCTACAGCATAATCAATGCTGTTAAATAGCCTGCAAAGCCGACACCCTCCACCACACCCCTAATCGTTCCACCACGCCCACACCCTACTTAACTACCACCTCCCATGGTTCCCGCCCTTTGGCACCCTCCCCACCACCACTGCAGCCGGTAAGCCACCCCCCAGCCCAAACCACCCTCTTTTCCCCCAGAGCTCCGCACGCTTTCATCTTCCCCCTCAGCTCTCCAGTCCACCGCGAGCTGCGCCCTGAGCCCCTCCCCGACCCGCCGGCAGTCTCCACCACCCCCTGAGTCACCCTGGCGCCCATCCACGTTCTGCCTCCAGTCCCTGAAGGCCGGTAGGTCGCTCCCTGGCCGTATACGGCAGCCGCGCTCCCCCCCGGCTCATTGGCCGCTTCCGGGAGCCGCCGGGCTGGTCCGCGGCTTCCCCAGCTGACGGGCGGCCCGCCGCTGCGCTGTCACTCCGGCCGCCCCTCTTCCTGGACTTCCAGGACGGCGTGGACACTGGCGGCCGTTTCCGGAGCGCCGCAGCTCGTCGGGAAGAGGATGAGGCAGGCGGGAGTCCCTGGAGGCAGGTAGGCTGCTCCGTGGCTTCCCCGGGTGCTGGGCAGGCGAGTGCTGGGGCGTGGCAACGGCCGAGCACCGTCCCGGACCTCCAGGAATCCGCGGGCGCCGGCAGTTGGTCTCGGGGCCTGGCGGGGCGCTCCGTGGGCGCCGGCGGTGGGTTTCGGGGCCTGGCGGGACGCTCCGCGGGCGCCGGCGGTGAGTTTCAGGGCCTGGCGGGTCGCTCCGCGGCCCGTCCGAATGTCGGGCGTGCCAGGCCCGACAGAAACAGGGGTGACATGATAGCAGTATTCCAGTATTTGAGGGGCTGCCACAAAGACGAGGGGGTCACGTTATTCTCCAAAGCACCAGAGGGCAGGACAAGAAACAATGGATGGAAACTAAATAAAGAGAGAAGCAACCTGGAATTAAGGGGAAACTTCCTGACAGTGAGGACAATTAACCAGCAGAACAGCTTGCCTCCAGAAATTGTGGGTATTTCATCACTGGAGGTTTTTAAGAAGAGGCTAGACAGTCACTTGTCTGAGATGGTATAGGTTCTCCTGCTTAAGCGAGGGGCTGGACTAGAAGAGCTCCAAAGTCAGTTCCAGCTCTATTCTATTATTATATATGTTTAGCTGTATTCTCATCCATCAAGACTTGGGTGAAGTTGAGACCCATTATTTGATCAGTCTCTCTGTAAATGTGTTCATGTGAAAATTTACATAAGAGAACTAGGAACAGTTTAATCTTTCTCATATTTGCTAGTAGATAACAATCACTGTCACTACATGCAATTCTTGCAATAACAAATATTTTGCTTTTTTGATCAAACCCAAAATGATTTCACCTTATTATATTTATTTCAGAATATAAATCCTTTTTTTAAAAAAAATCATCCTAGAAAATTATTGCAAAAAAAGGTGAAATTAATTTTTTTCAGGTGTTCATCAAGAAATCATATATTTTAAGTCTTCTCAGTCTTCAGAAATAGTTTCCAAAATAGTTATCTTAGGATGGAAATTTGATATCTACAGCATCAAAAGTCTACTCTCTAAGATGACAAAACATATTCAAATACAAGTTACAGTCCTTTCCATGCATGGTTTACAGATGATGTTTTAAGCAATTTTTCACACCATGCAGGAATAAATGTTTCCATGTGAACATACAAACTTTTCAAATTTATTCACTAAAATGTATTACACTGTGTGTGTCAATACAGTACATCATATATACATTCTAATTTCTGGAATGTGGACAATGTACATGTACTTGAAAGAAAATATCTAAATTAGAGAACCTAGAATGAATATGAGATTTGGTTGAGATCCTGGCATATTGATGCAAATGTGACAAAGGTTGTGGGAAACTATTGGCCAATATAAGATTGCAGTTCTCATTGCCATTTTATTGTTTTGATGAGATATGCTGTTGTATTGGTTGATTGTGTCTTTTTTTCCACTGACTTCTCTGTTTGTATATTGCCCAAAGTCACATGGCCTGAGCTGGGTGGCCATATAAATGGGGAAATAAATAAATAAATAAATAAATGTGTATGCTGGGAAGGAAGTGTTCAGTTTTTAGGAGTGGCCTTAACCACTAGACCAAAATGACTTACATATGCTTACTTAAACAGTTACCATTGTAATTGATTTTCAGTTTCTGATTAGTCCAATCACTTATTCTCTCCTTCCTTCCTTCCTTCCTTCCTTCCTTCCTTCCTTCTTTCCTTCCTTCCTTCCTTCCTTCCTTCCTTCCTTCCTGTTACCTAGAATGAAACATGCAGATTCTTACTACTATAGTAGATTCTTACTGCTATAGTTTCATATTGAACAAGGAAAATTACAATTGCTTCAATTTATGCTCCAAAATATTTTTCTTCAAATTGCAGCAGAAGACGTATGATTCTTGGAGACATGAATAGGATTATTTACCCAAATCTTGATAAATCTGGTTCATACCAAAAGAACTCTGGCAAGTTGCCAAAATTTGTGGTAGATTATTTCTCCTTCAGATATGGAAAGACATAAACACCCTTTAGAGCAGGCATGTCAAACTGCCAGCCCACAGGCCGGATGCATCATACTAAAACCGCGCCCAGCCCATTGCCAGCAATGGGGAAAAAGTCACGATACATCATGCGATGTCACGTGACATCGTGAGTTTGACATGCCTGCTTTAGAGAGGAAGGCTACATTTATTTTTCTCCTTCCCATAAAAGTTATTTAAGAGTATGGATTGATGCCTATTTCACTCTTACCTATGTTTATAGAATTTATAGAATTAAAGTTGCAGCATGTACTTACATAGACCACAGTTTAATGATAAACTTAATGAACAAATAAATAAAATTTAATTTTATGAAGTTGCACAGAGTATCTAAAATGAAGATTGAATGTTTTCTTATTACTGCAAGATGTCAAATCAAAGTGCCAATTTGGGTTAAAAAGTTTCTTCCAAACTAATTCAGTTCTTAATGCTTTTTTATTATTATCCATTTATAGGAGGATTATTTACTTCTTTGGCATCAAGCAGAAAGCAAATCATACAAAAACAGAGAGACAGAATGTTGAATGATTTGAAGCAATTAAAGTTAATACCTAAGTAGAATCCAATGCTTGGTATAGATTAAATGGATTTGTAATTAACTACAAACAATAGCAATTGCACTTAGACTTTTATACCACGTCACAGAGCTTTACTGCCCTCTCTAAGTGGTTTACAGAGTCAGCATATTTCCCCCAACAATCATTTTACCAGCTGCAGAAGGATGGAAACCTGAGGCAGTGAGAATTGAACAGCCGGCAGACGGCAGAATTAGCCTACAATATTGCATTCTAAGCACTCTGCTGCCATGACTCCTAAACAGTAGTTCTCAACCTTTTCCTCACCATGGACCCCCTTTGAATATATTTTGTGGCCACAGACCATGGCCAAGGGCCCCCAAAACATAACTCAAGTTTTAAATCATAACATTTCCTCAAGCCTTCATGGACCCCCTGTGATGACAATGCAGTCCTCCAGGGATCTGTGGACCACAGCCTGAGATACGTTGAACTAAATCTTTTGAAAATAACTCAAAGTTATAAGAAGATTTATTACTGAAAGTAAAAATATTTCAAGAAAGGTACCAAGGTACCAAACCTGATAAATTGTTGATTGTCAACTGAGAAAAAAAAACCAAGCAAAAGCAAGTAACATATTGGAATGGTAAGAAATATGTTTCAACTTCTGATGAGGTGATAAACCAATTTATTAAATACTATTCATGGCTATATGGAAAACAGACACTAGGTTTGGAGAAAATCACACAGTATTTAGATACAACACAGATTACAAAATTTACAGCCAGCTAAAGAAATTACTCAAGAAGCCAATTACAGAAGATAAAGGAAGTTAAAATTGAATAAATCCACAGGACCAGATGGTCTTTCGGCAATATGCAATTAAACATTCTGAGAAAATTTGATGAACTCATTAACTCAGGCGATGGAAGAGATACATTGATGTCAGGTATCTCCTTCTATGTGAACAGGCTTTCATGAAGGGAACAACCTAGCTCATCTGGAGTCTTATTGAATTAATTTTTTTATTTATTTCAAGATTTATAAGGCCACTCAATTCAGACTGTGTGACTCCAGGCAGTATACAACTTAAACACAGAATAAATCAAAAAGAAAACAAATAGCAAAGAAAACCATCTACAAAAAAAATCTCTCTCTGTTTCTCTCTCTTTCTCCACACACACACATATAAATTGTAAAATGGCGACCAAGGACACAACAAACTACCACACAGGGGACTTCCACTCAATGAGTCCCTGATGCCTGGGGAAAGAACCAGGTCTTAGGGTAACAAAAGTTGGGGCCTCTTCTTAAACGCCTGCAGTGATAGGGCACCCACAACTTCTGAAGGCAACCTGTTCCACTGGTTAATTGTTCTCACTGTTAGGAAATTTCTCCTTAGTTCTAGATTGGTTTTTTCCTTGATTAGTTTACATCTATTGTTGCTTCTGTGGGTTTTTTGTTTAAAAAAAAAAGATCAGTGAAGGTAATAATCCTATAGACCAGACATGTCAAACTCGCAACGTCATGTGACATTGCACAATGTATCAGAGCTTTCCGGCAATGGGGTGGGCGTGGTTTCCTGGTGACGCGTCCGGCCCACGGGCTGGCAGTTTGACACCCCTGCTATAGACCTAAGGAGAAGCAGTTACTTAACTTGTCCCGTGTGACTTATTATATCCTACCTCAAATCATCTGTTTCTCCTTTTTCTTCTTCCAGAAAATTTCATTCCATGCACAATAAACATCTAAGTTGAGATGGAGAGTCAGTGCTAAGAACATTATTCAAAATAAAGAGAAGGGGGATGGGTGAACTGACAGGTTTACCGCAAATGAAACATGGTTGTCACCTAAATTATATATCTTAATCTTTAGTCTGCATTGTACTTCAGAGTTTTAACTTATTCTGATGTTTCTTAGAGCTAAATACAACCTGTGGAAAAGAACAATGTTTATCATTCAATTGCTGTTCACAGATGAAAGTTGAAAGATTAGTACTGTGAATAAATGCATTCCACTGCTTTGTGCCTGATTTTGAAAACATACATAGTCCTCGACTTATAAGCATTTAGTGAAGTTAAAGTTGAAGTTACAACAAACCTGGAAGAAGTGACTTATGAGTGTTTTTCACACATATGATTATTGCAGCATCCCCATAGTCATGTGATCAAAATTCAAATGCTTATCAACTGGCATGTATTTTTGACAGTTGCACTGTCCCAGGATCATGTGATTATCATTTGTAACCTTCCCAGTCAGTCTCCGACAAGCAAAATTATTGGGGAAAGCCAGATTTGTTTACATATCAAAGACTAATCCACTATCTCATTAAACATTTCTAAAAGAAACACTGTCCAATCCAGACATTATCTCATAAACCAATTTTATATTCTCTCTTTCTCTCTCTCTCTCTCTCTCTCTCTCTCTCTCTCTCTCTCTCTCTCTCTCTCTCTCTCTCTCTCTCTCTCTCTCTCTCTCTCTCTCTCTCTCTCTCTCTCTCTCTCTCTTCTTTCTTTCTTTCTTTCTTTCTTTCTTTCTTTCTTTCTTTCTTTCTTTCTTTCTTTCTTTCTTCCTTCCTTCCTTCCTTCCTTCCTTCCTTCCTTCCTTCCTTCCTTCCTTCCTTCCTTCCTTCTTTCTTTCTTTCTCTTTCTTTCTTTCTTTTTCTGTCTCTCTCTTTCTCTTTCTTTCTTTCTCTCTCTCTCCCTCCCTCCCTTCCTCTCTCCCTCTCTCTCTTTCTACCATCCTTAAGTCCCATAAATAAAATTCTGGTTCTGTTTTCTTCTAGTATCATTTCCTCTTCTGTTGAAGCTCTTATCTTTCAAGTCCACTTGTAGTTTTCAGGAACTAACACCAATAAATCTCTTACATTTCAACTTGAAAGGATAATCCACAAGCCTTTTTCAGTTTTTAAGTGATCATCCAATTATATTTGTAAATCCATCTCAAGTGCCTCCAGAGGGATTTGTTCATCTTCATCAGTAACTTCTGGTTTCAGTAAAGAACCAAATAGTTCCAGCACTTTACACAGATCAAATATTTCCTTTAAGGTAGCCATCTTGTGCTCTGGTAATTGACTTTCAAGGATTTGTTTGTTTGTTTCATCGTTTTCCATACAAGAGGTTTTTTTTAAAATTCCCTTTTCAAAAACAGAAGTTTTCTGTCTTTCCATTTAAACATTTCGGTTCTCAACTTTTTTGTGAGGCAAGCAAAAATCGGTTCTCAGAGGTTTCTGAATGTTATAATTGCAAAAATAATAAAAATCACCAAAGAGAAGAAATTATAACCAAAAAATGCATTAGAAATGAGGACGACCTGTTTAAGTGTACATAAATATAGGCTGTATCCTAGCTGTGAACTTAATGGAAGACCTTGCCTTCCTGATGTTCAACTCACCAGCTGATCGGAGAAATCTCCTTTTCTGAAACTTGCTTACAAGGAATCACAATCCAAAGAAAGACAATTTGATTTCAGGTTTCTTCCTTAAATCCTGAGCAACAATGTCCCCTCCTCCTTGAGTAATAGGAGACAAAACAATCTGTGATGCCATCTCCCTTCAGAGTTGATTAAATTGCCATTGTCCCCACTGGAAGTCAGAACCTCTTTAACTATGAATGATAGCTAAATAAAACTACCAGACGTTGACTTAGAAAAAGCAAAACAACCCCAATTTCCAAAATGAGTTGGCTCATTGGATTTCTGATAAGAAACTATAAATGAGGCCATCTAATCTTTCAAGTTATAAATTCTAGATACTTTATTAAAGTATTGTCAAAATCTTATGATTTAATTTTCAGCCAGTTTTCTTATGACTTACAGTTCCTCCAAAAGCCTGGCTCAAAGGGCATTTCCACATTCAGAAATTCCTCTATTTCCTGCAAATAAAATGTATAAGTGGAATGCATGCTCGTTAAATGCCATTTTCTCTACATAAATTTTCCCCATTATGTGTACACATAAGATACCTTACACTTTGGCAACTTTAAAACATATGGATTCAACTCCCAGAATTCTGCTGCCAGCCATTTTGGAAACTGAAGTCCACAAATCTTAAAATTGCTAAGGTTGGACCCACCTACACTCAAGTCAGACAGACTCATATAACCTTTTCCTTGCCTACTGCTTACTATCTCTTAAGTTCTTGCTTTGGAGTATACCGTAGTCATTTTCAGCTCTTATGTACTATTCTAGGAGAAAAAGTGATCTGTTAGAAATGAAATAATTAATCTTTTGAAAAGAATTGGCATTTGACCTGTATCCATGCAGTAATTTGAGTGCTGAAAAGGCATAGGTAGAATGGAGACCCATTAGACAAAGGAAATAGGCTTGATGGAGTTCCCAAAGGAGTTTTCTGCAGTCCTATGCTAATTTACCCAGTAGAAATGTATTGTTCTTTATAAAACATTTTCTGAAACTGGGCATTTTCCAATGAGTGGCTTCAATTTCCCATGCAGTATAGTCCTTCTTGGTTATTGCTTTCTAAAGAAGGTTAGAGAAGGCTGGTCTACAGGATGAAGGTATTCATGCTGGACAGGTATGAAGAAAAGAAACAAACCCAAAGATGTTGTACTGCAAGGGTCTTCAAACTTGGACCTTTTATGACTTGTGGACTTCAACTCCCAGAATTCCTCAGCCAGTGTGCCTGGCTGAGGAATTCTGGGAGTTGAAGTCCACAAGTCATAAAAGGGCCAGGTTTGAAGACCCCTGTTGTACTGTCTATGTATCCTTCCAAAAAGAGAGAGACAGAAGATTTATTGATCTGATTTATAGCCTGCCTTTTCACCCAAAGCTCAAAACAGCATCCGTAGCAATCATTCATCCATCGGTTCTCATCAACGAGCCCAAAAGTTAAGCTGTGCTAAGGAAAAGGGAGCAGCCCAAGGTCAATGAGTAAGTTTCCACAGCTGAAGATCTGCTTGAATGGGAGCCTTCCCTCTCCTACTCCATCACCTTAACATTGCAACTCACTGATTATACATGCCAGATGAGTATAATCAGATATGCTGTTTTTGAATGATGAATTATACTCCTTTAAAGTCTAAAATGGTGGTGTAGTAGTGATAGTGGTAGTGGTAGTAGTAGTAATGATATAGCCTGTATATCTCACTGTAATCACTGCAATCACTGTAATCATCAATAGGTGAGATATACAGGCTATATAATTGGTTGATTATGTAGAAAACCATGTCTCTTTCTTTTGAAGAGCAAATGTCATTGATTGGCCAGAAGGTGGCAGTTTTAGATCATTTGGAAATTAAAATCAGCCTTATCTTAGCAACCTCTGTAGTACAGCTATTAATGCAGGTTCTAAAACATTCTGGCCAAGAACCATCCAAAGGACAGCTTTAAAATGATTTATTTTCTCATATAATCTAGGTGAAAAATGACCTTTCAGAGCTAGAGTAATATGTTTGGTCCCATTTGGCTGCAATCTGCATTAAGGGGGCACTATTCAAAAAGCAGCCATTTTAATTAATTAATTTATTTAAACATCCTTAGCCAATTTGCCAATGTGACTTTTAGAAGCATTAAATAATTCACACCTTCATGTAAAATATTCAAAGCAGTGACCCTGGAACTGCAGCAGAGTTTGAACCGCTATTTCAGGTGCTGCTAGATCAGGATCAGAATAATAATAATAAAAAACTCCGCATATTTAGTGCCAGGAGAATTACAGGGTTATGCTTTTAAGGGATTACCCATAATATCAATTCCACTTCAAACATGTCTGCTTGTGTTGATTTGTTCTTTTGATCTGTTTTGATAGACATGCATCTTCAAACAAGATTAGGGGGCTTAAGATGTGCAACTGTTGTGTGTATGCAGATGGCTTATTAAAATAAGATTCAACCAACTGGAGAAAGGCACTCCAAAGCCACATTCCTATGTGGGACAGTGCCTGAGTTCACATGACCCACAGAACTACAATTAGCCAAACATATATGAACCTAACATTTTACCTGGACCCCACCAGGTGCATAGTTTGTTTCAATGTATGATGTGAATCCAGCAATTACGTTTACCACTTAATGAGGAGCAGTTGCCCTTTAAATCAAAAGCCAGCTTAGTGAGCTCAGAAAAGTCACATGATCCCTGAAAGCCAATAAAAGGAAGGTTTGGTGAGGTTTTTTGGGTGGGAAGAATTTTAGTTGTCTTTGGTCAGGGTGTTGGAAAGATGTTGGGTTATCCTAGGCAAGGTTGAAAGTGGGGTTAATCAAGATGGTGTTAGGTGTTTTGGGGTTTAGAAAGTGTGTGGAAACATTTTTGGGGGATGGGTTGGGGGGGAACTTTTAATAAACATTTTTGTTTGGAGCTTGGAGTTGACCAGTGGTGTTTTTTGACCTGCTTCAGTCTGGCTGAAATTCACAAAATTTTTGTTTAGCCAAACCCAATGTGGGGTGAGAATTTCTCCTTCAGTTCTTTCCTGGTTGTGGAAAGGAGAAACTGGTTTATACTAAAGGAGTGGTGATGGCAACATACCTATTTTTACCATCATTGTTCAGCCATAGCTGTGGGTTACTTCAGAACTGAAGAGGTTTGACCCCGAGGGTGCCTTTTCCCTTATCACAACCATAATGAATTCTAATAAGCATCAGTGACATCTGTGCTGTTTATTTGGACCTTACTATGCAAAAGTAGCCATCAAGCCATGATGCTTGTTACTGAGGTCCAAAATACTTTGGGGAAGTTCTGCTTTTGCTGCAGGCAAATCTCTCCTGTGATTTGCTCCTTTGTCATAGGAATTGACTGGCAGCCATGTCTCCTGCCACCCAATTTATTCCTCAATAGTTGTTTCATTTGATATTCCTGGGAATATCCAAGGGAAGTTAATGGGTTGGGTATGTAAAATTTAAGAAGCAATCTGCAGATTGTATAGGTTGAGGTATACCCTCCATCCTATGTGGAGAAGCTAACTGGGTTATTACATCTAGCTAGCATGTAGGCAAGACTTGCTTTGATCTGCCCAATAAAATAGCTGGTCCTATGCTTCATGGCTCCATTCATATACAATTATGTGGCATTTATATCTACTACTGCTTGAAATAATATAGCTGCACTTTGGACGTCAACAATTAGTTCCTCCTTTTCATAGAATATTCCTGGCAATATTTAAGTTTTGATCTGATAATTGGGGGCTATCCAAGAGTGGAAGTTGATAAAAGAAAAATGCACATGAAAGGCATTTGGTGTAATTTGTTCACAGATGTAGCCTCTAATTGTCTGATTTGCTTATCAACAGGCAAGCAATGTTCAAAGGTAGATATACTCCAAGTATTATGACAACTAAATATGATTCACTGAATGTGGAAATGTCTTTCTAGCGGAAACTGTATTATAAAGTACATAGCTAAAGCCCTAACACAGCCTGAATGCTGAAACTAGGTCTACGGTATTTGAGCTGCAAAAATGCAGACGACCATTAGGTGGCAGAAAAACACAGAAAACTTCCAAAGGCGCATTTCTAAAAGGCAACTGGACTTTTTTGGGTTTGTTTTTTTCTTTGAAAATATTTCACTTCTCATCCAAGAAGCTTCTTCAGTTCTGATTGGTGGGGAATGGGATGACTGGGAATCTCCATAGACATAGCAGCCACAACATGGTGAGGCTACTGAACTCCTCACATGTGGAAGGAAGTCCCGCTGAAATCTGAGGAATTTATTTTTGAGTGAATATGGGCAGGTCATACTTTTATTCATCCTTTTTATTATTATTTCTCTTCAGAAAATAGGAAAAATAGAATTTCAAAAAGAAACCTGGGAAGCAACTACAACAAGCAATTCTGAGTATTGCTTCTGCCGTGTTACCTGGAACTTACCTGCTAAGCTTGTAAGCCGCCCTGAGTCTTCGGAGAAGGGCGGGATATCAATGGAATTAAAATAAATAAATAAAATAAACACTCACGATTGTCAGGGAAATCATTTAATTGACAGGAATCCTAGTTAGGCAGAAAGAATTGAGCTTAATGGTCCACCATGAATTTTTTTTCAAAACAAGTGATCTGAATTCGTTGCCTCTGCTATAATAGAATAGCTTATAATGAAGAATAAATCTAGCAATTTGTGGTATGTTCTTTTCTCGAAATGATTTGCTAATAAACCCTGCATCTGTTCCATAGCCTATATCACTGTAATGGTGAATTAAAGACTTTATTGAAGTAAATGAGATATCCATACTGGGTAATTCACTGTAATTATATATTTAAGAAGATTCTATCATTACTTTCAATAGTACAGGCATTCCGTTCGAAGGAAATATCAGCAAATATCAAAATGGTTATTTTTCTAAAACTTTCGGTTTTAAAGGTCCTATAGGTTTACCTTTAGAAAATTAGTATAAAGCTAAAGTTGCAGTACAGGCAACTTCACACAAGGGTTTATGCCCATTTGCAACCAGCTATGAACCTGGTCAGTTGCAATTTTGGCTGTTTTGCACAGGTAGTCCTTGACTTACAACCATTCATTTAGTGACCACTTGAATTGCAACAGCACTGAAAAAAGTGGCTTCCACTTTAAAGTCCTTGCACTTATAACCATCATAGCATCTCCATGATCACATGATCAAAATTTAGACACTTGGCAACCAAGTGTTTATTTATGAGGTTGCAGCATCCTGGGCCCATAAGTTGAGGAATATCTGTATGTTTCCCTTTCTCTCCTTCCTTGCTTGGTTGCAACTCATTTGAGACAGAAGCAAACTTGATATCTTTGCAATGCTGCACTCTCTCAGCTTGGGGGTAATCACACTGTAGTGAACTCTACAATGTTGATCTCAAGACAATATTTTTCTGTACACAAGTATGGTTTAGAATGTATGTTGACTGTTTCTTCATCTGTGGAACTATATGAATGGACAGTTACACTAGCTGGTAGCAAAGTTTTGTCATTGCTTGCAAAAAGCTTATAAATGCTGAAGAAATAGTTGGCCAGAGATATAGTTGGAAAGTTTCTCATCATAAATACTACATACATTTCTCTCCTCCAATGACCCAAAATATGGAGGAGGGGGACTAGTGATTTATTTACCTTTTGTATAGTCAAAGTGAGGAAACATTTTGTTTTTCCAGAGCTAGCGGCACAGATTGAGTATCTGAGGACTTCCTTACTACTAGCCTGTGCTCTTTACCTATTTTTGATTTGGTGTGAAGTTTTACATTGCAGATTCCTAGTTTTCCTGCATTGCCTGTTTTGGTCATTACAGTTACCTGACTTCCCTCCAAGATAATGGTTTAAAAAGCTAACCAATATTGTGAATCTTGGAGTCCAGAGGTCCACAATCCATAGTGATTGCATCTAAGTAGTAATACTTTCATATCTAATACACTATACCTTTATATACTTGCATCCCAAACAAGTATGTAAGTCACAGCTTTTGCAGCATTTTATTACTTTCCCCTTCCATGCCTCACCAAAGATGCAAATGTTTGGGGCTACGTTAGAAGTGTCAGATTAACACAGGAACGACTTAGGTCTTATCATGGGTAGAATGAAGTGAAGCAGAATAACAGAACAACAGAATTGGAAGGGACCTTGGAGATCTTCTAGTCCAACCCCCTGCTCAAGCAGGAGATTATACATAACTATACCATTTCAGACAAGTTTCTTTTTAAAAGCCTCCAGTGATAGAGCACCCAAAGCTTCTGAAGGCAAGCAGTTCTACTGGTTAATTGTTCTCACTATTAGGAAATTTCTCCTTTGTATCATTCATGAAGCCTGAAGATCGCTAGGAGACATCAGAAAAAAGATGTTACTAGGGCAGGTTTGTAACATAGGTATATCAGCTGAGGAAAGGCTCTGAATCAAGAATCCTGCATGTTCTGAAGGCCAGTAATAAATCGACTTTCATTTAGCAAAAAAAAAGTGGTTTGATAGTGGCCAAGATTTATCGAGCTGGCGACTATTCCTCCCTTTCTACAAAGCAGGGACACCTTTTACTATTGGTTTATCTCTTATCACTGGTGAAGCAGAAGTAAAACCTGCCTTCCAAACCCCCATAGCATTTCCACATCGAAATCTCCACAAGCAAATTTCATGATATCGTTCTCAGGGATATTATTCGTTTCTCCCATCCCCTCCCTTCAACCACTCTGGAAGATTAAATCTAGTTTTTGAGAGCAAGAATAATGGCTCTCCTCAAATTCCGCCCCCCCCCCCCCCCCCCGCTCCTCCAGTTGAAGCCTGGAGACACTTTGCACAACACCATTTACACAAATTTCACTTTCTCGGGTTTGTGTTTTGTTTATTTAATCTTTCCAATCTCCTTCACTGCTAAGCATTTGTAAATAACTTAGCCAAGTGCTATTTTGTGATTTCCATACAGTGCTCACTGGATCTTTAGGCACTCTTCACTTATTTTGTCAAGATGCCTTGGATTAAGTAGAAAGGAGAGTGAGCTAAATTACTGGGAGATTGAGAAGCAGTTGCGAACCCATCAGGAGAGCTGTTGAGAGATTGCACCATTATTTTAAAGGACCGACATAGACCCTTGAAAGAGCTGAACCAAATGATTGTCAAAGCAATAAAGTAAATTTTGAACTGCAAGTGGTCCATACGCTGCATCATTTCTGGTGGTTTAATCTCCCTCTCCTCATTCCTTTCCTCTCCACTAAGTTACAGAAAATACTTCAGAGTATTGCAGCAGTTATGAGATTTGTTTCATGGTTGAGGAAACTGAAGCTATCACTTGCTCAGGGCCATCTCCTGGGCAAAGTACTCTTTGGTAGGCCCGTGTCCTGCACTGATCAACTTACTAGGCAATGGAAGCATATTAGAAGCATTCTGGCAAGTGGAAATACCAGCTAAACCTTGCCACATAGTTCTCCTTAAAGCATCTTCCCCGGGTTGCTCTCCCCATTGTCCCTGAAGACCAGTTCATGCTTTCTTGAATCTTGAATCCCCTCCTACACATGACCCACCCAGGAAGCTGGATATGGAGCTTATAGGTCTGTTTTGCACAGATCAACCCCATTGTTTTTCATCTGAAGCTCCTGTTTTAACCAGTATAATTTGTGGTGTGATTTATGACTACAAGCTTGCTACTGGGAACACTTGTAGTTAGGGGCAGCCATTATTTAGTCATTATCTCTGTCAGCCCATGAACCTTTCTTGTTAGCTCACTAGACCTGATAAATCTCTTGCTACTGCTGGGCAAGAGTGCAAAAACAAGATGATTTTTTGGTATATGTCAGGATATAACTCAACTCTGTCCATTAAAAGTTATATTTAAGCAACGGGTCAGACCTATATGGCATTATTTATAACTTCTAATAAATAGGAACTTGAAGAAATGCCTTTATTTTTTTTCCTGTTTATTAATTTTATTTATTAAATATATGCCACCCATCTCTCTGCTAAGGTGACTATTTATTCTTCTGTTAATCATCTTTTATCTCAGATGGTTAGAGAGCAAATCTGATCTCGGCATCAGACGTCAAACATTTTCTTTTTTTTTGTTCACTTCCCTTTCCACATTCTTTAAACTAAAATGACTTCCTAGCTGTGTAGAACTTCTTTTCCATTTTAACTCTCTCATTGATCAATGTCTTCTGGTTTCTTTAAAAAAAATGTTTTTTTAACTACTTCATTTGGAGGGAGGAGCAAAAAAGCAACTTTGTTTTGGTAAACATTTCTTACAAAAGGACAAGGGGGAGGGGCATTAAAAGAACTTTTCAACACTTAAAAGTACTATTCTGAACCCAAGATCATGTTTCATATTTAATTAACTTTGTGGTGGTGATATGGAATTTATGTAATCTCTTTGAACATGAAGATTTTTTTTGGTCATCTTTCACGTAGAGAATTCTATAAAATCACATTAGAGATAATGCTGAACTCTAAGTTAGCTTATGATCTTTATGGATGTTTTCAGTAACTTAGAACCATGTATATATGTGCACATGTACACACATGCACAAAAACATGCCCCCCAAAAGAGGGAGACAGAATTGGGGACAACTGCTCTGAATGCAAATGTTGGCCATTTACCATATTTTCTATAAATATTTTGAATTATGGATCGATAATAGCTTTGCAACACTTATATTTTATTTATTACTTTATTTACAGTTGCCATACTAAGCATCCTCATAGCTTAACCCCCATCCTAGTTTAATACTTGGGGGAAGAACCAGGTTTTCACAGCCATTCGGAAGGCTAAAAAGATAGGGATCATTTGATCTTGGGTGGAATCAGAGCCCAAGGACATTTATAAGCACAGCTACATGAAATCAAGCCTGCATTTTTTGCTGGTATCTCTCCACTGTGTTTCAGCTTAGGTTCTATCCCTCATGGCCAAATGATCTTAATTTAGAAGAGGTTAACATTGAAATTAATGATTATTAAGAAGCCCAATAAATATACTGGAAATTGAAAAAAGAGAAAATAGAGAAACATCATATGAGGGAAAAGATATATAGATATTGAGCAGAAGAAGACAGCTGCATTTATGTCATCCTGAGGAAGGGGACATGATCACAGTTTATCAATATTTTCAAGGTACTTCGAACGAAGGAAGAGAATTATTCACAAATACGGAACATGATGTGACAAGCAAACTTGCCAGAAGCGAACAGAAGTCAGCATAAACTAGATGAAGAGGGAAAGTTTCCTATCACTGGAACAATTACAGAGTGGCAAAATGGCAGGGAAACATCATTACAGATAAATATAGATGAACAGGAAGGATTCAGCTGGCGTGCTTCCCTTCCCTGAAAATATACTCTATTTCACATTTTCATTAAACATACTGAAAGCTTTACTTTGGTGAAATTTTAAAGTATTAAGTATTTCAATGTGGCTTTTCTTCTCAAAAAGAAAATTCAAGGCCTCTTACATTAGATGCTGTAAGTACTGCAATCATACACATGAAATGTGCAATAAAGGCAGATGAATCGTAAGGAAAGAATGAAATCTGTCATAAAATTACATGGAAATATGGGATATCTTAATAGTGAAAATGTCAACAACAATACATTGGTTTAATCATAGCCTACCTGCTAATAACTAGAAATGAACAGAGAGGCATGCATTACCTACTCTGTCTTATGGCTTGAACGCATTTTACATTGACATGCATAATCTAGAAATCCTCCTGGTTTTGTTCTACTGCCTTAATACTCTCCGCTTGGATTTTAGGATAACACAAGAGAATTTCCACTGATTGGCATACAAGTAGTCCTCTTATAACCATTCATTTGGTGACTGTTCATAGCAAAGAGGGAACACTTGTGTGTAGTAGGAGAACTAACAGATGTGCCGAGAAGAAAAAGGTGCAGGGAAGAGAGAAGGAAGAAGTGTAGGAAAAAGAATGAAAAGAAACAAAGGGAGAAAAATGTCCAGCAATAAAGGAAATAAAGATAGCAAACCGCCCCTATTTTTGAGAGTGATTGCTGTGATTTCAAAACAGTCTCCAGTTCTGAAGGGATATCTGATTGCCAATTCACATTTATCCCATTTGTTCTACTTATGCCCAAATTCTGAACTTTTAGATCCATGCGCTCAGCGTTTTTCTTTTAATTTGTATATACTGTATACAAGGAGAGCACAATTGCTCAACAGTTAATGTCAAGCTGGTCAGCTGGAAAGCAGATGCCCCATTTTTGAGACCCGAGCACCGTGCGATGGAGTCAGCTCCTGTTGTTTGCCCCAGCTCTTGCCCGCCTAGCAAATCGAAAGCATGCAAATATGAGTCGATAAATAAACAGGTACCATTTTGGCATCCCCTGCACTTTGGTGTATAGTCATGCTGTCCACAGAAAAACACTGGCCTCCTCAATTGAAAAAAATGGAGATGAACACCGCCTCCTATAGTCTGAAACAACTGAACAGAGGAATCTTTAACTTTACAAAGAGAGGGTTGTTGAATTATTTATATCTTTGGGTCTAAACCATTTCAGCATTTGTAGAAGTTATACCATAAAAAAGTTTCTTCTTGTAACCACAAGTGATAACTTAGGGAATGTCATAAAATGCAATAAAATAACAATCAAATGTAGTGATATTAGAAAACAGTATTAGAAGTAATAGATACAAAATGTTATGAAAATAAGGGCAAAAGCTGCAACTAGGAACTTAAGTATTTCTTTCCAAGTTTAAATGACAGCAGAACAGAAGCAGCAACTTGGTTGGTGGCAGTTGGAAATTTAATTTTAATTTAATTTAATAATATTTCTATACCGCCCTTCTCCCTGAGGACTCAGGGCGGTTCACAGGGCAAGAATAAAATACAAAGTTACAAATATTAAAAAGAAATTAAATAATTGCCCGATTTTAAAACAATTGATATATTACAATTATAAAACCCCAAAGATAATATTAAGAATACAAAAATAAAAAACCCCACCAATCCCCCATCAGGCTAGGCCGGCTTGTACAAACAAAAACGTCTTGAGATCGCGACGAAAGGAGCGAAGATCGGGCGCCATCCGGAGCTCTACCGGTAACTGATTCCATAGTTCCGGAGCGCCCACAGAGAAGGATCTCCCCCTGGGGGCCACCAATCGACACTCTCTGATCGGTGGCACCCTGAGGAGACCCTCTCTGTGGGAACGCACAGGGCGCAGGGAGATTGATGCCGGCAGCAGGTGTTCCCTAAGGTGCTCCGGCCCCCTGCCATGTAGGGCTTTGAACACCATTACTAGTACCTTGAATCTCACCCGGAAGGCAACTGGTAGCCAATGCAGCTCACGGAGCAAAGGTGTAACGTGGGAGTATCGGGAGACTCCCAAGACAACTCTCGCGGCTGCATTCTGTACCAGTTGGAGCTTCCGGGTGGTCCTCAAGGGCAGCCCCATGTAGAGAGCGTTGCAGTAGTCCAGACAAGAGGTCACGAGCGCATGAGTGACCGTGCATAAATCATCCCGGCTTAGATAGGGCTGCAACTGGCGCACCAGGCGAACCTGGGCGAAAGCCCCCCTAGTCACAGCTCCTATATGGTCTTCCAAGGTGAGCCGTGAATCTAGGAGGACTCCCAAGTTGCGAGCCCTATCTACGGGGGGTAATAGTTCACCCCCCATAGCAAGAGGTGGAATGTCCGAATAAACCCGGGATGAAGGTATGCAAAGCCACTCAGTCTTGTCGGGGTTGAGTTGAAGTCTGTTCCTCCCCATCCAGACCCGAACCGCCTCAGGCAACGGGACATCACGTTGAGGGCATCACTGGGGTGGTTTGGGGTCGAAAAGAAAAGCTGGGTATCATCAGCATACTGATGATACCCAACTCCAAACCACGAATGATCTCACCCAGCGGTTTCATGTAGATGTTGAACAGGAGAGGCGAGAGGACCGACCCCTGAGGAACTCCACAAATGAGAGACCTCGCGGTCGACCTCTGCCCTCCTGCCAACACCGACTGCGAACGTCCCTGGAGATAGGAGGAGAACCACTGTAAGACCGTGCCTCCCACTCCCAATCCCCTGAGACGCCGCAGCAAGATACCATGGTCGATGGTATCGAAAGCCACTGAGAGGTCTAATAGGACTAGAACAGAGGAATGTCCCCTGTCCCGAGCCCTCCAGAGATCATTCACCAGCGCGACCAATGCTGTCTCCGTGCTGTGCCCTGGCCTGAAACCCGATTGGTACGGTTCTAGATAATCCGCTTCATCCAGGACCAGAGGGAGCTGATGTGCCACCACACTCTCAACAACCTTCGCAAGAAAGCGAAGGTTGGAGACAGGATGGAAGTTGTTCAATACAGCTGGGTCCAAGGCAGGCTTCTTGAGGAGGGGCCTCACCACCGCCTCTTTCAAGACGGCGGGGAAGCTACCCTCATTCAAAGAAGCTGATATAACTGCCTGGAACCAGCTGCGTGTCCTCTCCCGGGCTGCATAGACCAGCCAGGAAGGGCACGGGTCCAATAAACATGTGGTGGTGCTCAGCCTCCCCATGATCCTGTCCACTTCCTCTGGAGTCACAGAATCAAACTCCTCCCAGATGATATCAACAAGACCGCCCGTGTCCTGATCGTCAGACTCTTCCCAGTCAGAGTCCAAACCGGTCCGAATCCGAGCGATTTTGTCCGACAGATGTTGGTTAAACTCCTCGGCACGACCCTGCAAGGGTTCCTCCCTCACCTCCTGATTAAGGAGGGAGCGGGTCACCCTAAACAGGGCGGCCAGGCGATTATCTGCGGATGCGATAAGGGTGGCGAAGTGGTTGGACCTCGCCTCCCTTATCGCAGCAAGATAAGACCTAATGTAGGCTCTTAGTCGCAATCGGTCGGATTCGGATCGGCTGGATCTCCAACCGCTCTCTAGGCCCCGTCTCCGACGCTTCATCTCCCGGAGCTCCGCAAAGAACCATGGAGCTCGACGGGATCTGCACCGGGTCAGGGGCCGCAGGGGTACAACTCGGTCAAGAGCCTCAGTGGCCGTCCTTTCCCAGGCTTCCACTAAGGCATCTGCCGAGCTGTGAGCAAGGGAGGCAGGTGGGGACCCCAGCGCCGCCTGGAACCTCTGGGGATCCATTAAGCATCTGGGGCGGTACCATTTAATTGGTTCCACGCACCCACGGCGGGGGGTGGCAAGACGGAAGACCAGCCGCAGGAGATGATGATCGCTCCATGACAGGGGCATAGTAATTGGAGAGCCCCCACCAAGATCATCTAACCACCGTCCAGATAAGAAAACTAAGTCAAGGGTGTGGCCTCCCTCATGAGTCGGTCCCAAAATTACTTGCGTCAGGTCCATGGCCATCATGGAAGCCATGAACTCCCGAGCCAACTCAGATGATCCTCCCAGCGATGGTAGATTGAAGTCCCCCAAAACTATAAGTTTCGGGAACTCAATCACCAGCCCAGAGAGGACATCGAGCAGCTCAGGCAGGGCTGCTGCTGCGTGACTAGGCGAAAGGTACACCAGCAGCAAGCCCAACTGCGCACCAGGGCCGCATCTCAAAAAGAGAGACTCACACCCGACTATCTGGGGAACGGTGGCCTCCCGCGGACACAAAGTCTCCCTCATAACAACAGCCACACCCCCACCCCTACCCTGAGCCCGAGGCCGGTGTAGCACCCGGAAACCTGGTGGGCAAAGGTCAACCAGAGGAATCCCGCCCTCTGGGCCCAACCAAGTCTCCGTGATGCAAGCCAGGTCCGCCTGCTCACCCTCGACCAAGTCGCGGACGAGAGGAGCCTTATTAGCGACAGACCTGGCATTCAGGTACACCAGCCGGAGCTCGGGAGGCTGCACATCCTCACTCCCTGGACCTTGGGGTGGAGCCAGAGGGTCGGAGTGCCCCACCGCTTGTAAGTAGCGGAGAGGCCTTCCCTGAGATCGATACGGCCCTCTGCTCCTACATCTGCTGCCATTCCCTGATGTCGTGGGAATAGGTAACCCCACGACCAGCCCTGAAGCCCCGGAGGCAACCGACCCCCGCTCCTCCCCCCTGCGATCTACATCGGCACTGGCCTGAACATCCTGCAAGGAGATAGTTCAAATTTTCAAAGTTAGAGCCTCTGAGTTCATCTGTCACTAACAGTATGGCTCTGATTTTATTGTAAAGGGAGGCAGTGGGGAACATAATGGAAAATATCCTCTCCTTGACCAACACTACAAGGATAGAGGTGTGCTTTTTTTGAGAGGGAGCTTACAAAATCTCCCTCTGAGGTACACAGAAGGCATGGTCTGCTGGTGAAGCACTTCTCAGTGATACACTGGTTATCTAGAGACTAGGAGAAGCTTTTATGTCTTTTATAATGATACTAAAGTGAAAATTTGGACAATTGTCCTTCTCTTTGTTAGCATCCCTTTCAAAAAGCCACTCTCTATTTTTTTAAAAAAAATCCAAGATCTATGTTCTCCAAAGGTTCTCCTACAGTTGTGTGACCTCCCACCCACTCCACCCCCCCAGCCTTGCTTTTGTTGAAATGGATGGCCTCATAAATTTGATAAATAAATTTATAGAACGAGTGACGAAAGTTTCGTCTATTGATTCCCAACTGTATAACAGAGAAAGCAGAGTTTGGCAAGATGGGAATCTTGATGGTTTTCTGGTTTTTTAGTGCCCCAACAATGCAAGGTGTAGTCTAATAGTGATAGAAGGCAGTCCTATTTCCATCCATAAATAGATAAGAGGTGTGCCCTTAGAAATTTCCTTAGAAATTTTTGAGCTATTTCCAATTGAGCAATGACCTTCTGATCTAATCCCCAAATCTGTCCCATATAGTAACTGGACTGCTACCTTGCCTTGGAACATTTTAAGCAGAGTAGAAGTGAAGGGGTATATATAAAAGGATATTTTATATGGACACTGGAAGTCATTTTGATCAATTTAGTTAAACTGTTTCACTTAGCTGAAGGAAAATCCAAAACAGAAAAGTCAAGTATGGAATGTATACATAGTAATAGTTCTTTAAAAATTCCTTATGGTGTAAGAAGGATTATCTCAGTCTATCCAGACCAGGGTTTCTCAACTTTGGAAACTTTAAGACAGGTAGACTTCAACTTCAGAATTCCCCAGCCAGCAATCATGATCTTAATTGTCCCTTCTTGTTCCATTTTTACTGGAATGAATTTGTCCTTGGGTTGGCCCAACATTAAATGTGGCAGGCTGAAGAAGAGAGATGAGTGCATATTGAAATGGAATTGGGAAAGAAAATAATATCTGGAATATAAGCAGAGAGAATCCAATGGTCATTTTGTGGAAGAATGTCATCTTCATTTTAAAAGTAACTTTTATGAATTCCCGAAGGTTTTTGTTAGAGTTGATTCAAACAAAATTTGCCAGTATTCCTAATAATCTGTGCTATGGTTTGGGGAAACATATTTCAGACAGACTGCAGCTGTTGAATCTACATTTAGATCAACAGTTAAATAAAAATAGGTCTGCATTATAAATTTAATTTCTTTGCGAAACTATTCCCCATTGTTCTCTTCATCAACTATAACATCTTCATTTGATCAAACCGCATGGGTTACAAATTTTAAACCTCTATAATGCTTTAGAATTTCACACTGAAGTGTTTAGTTCTGAATCTTGTTTAAAGTGTTAATTGCTCCATGTTGGTAAATTAGCTCAGTGCTTAAGATACCAAGTGCATTGCTGTCATCTTTATTCTGTAAAAGGAAAACAACACCTTAGGTGTGAAAAAAGAAATCCAGAAATGCCTGCATTACCTTATTTAAAAATATATTTTATGCTGGTTGCAGTGAGATCAATTTTGAGAGCACCAGTTTCTACTTTTAAAGCATACAGAATTACACTAATCCTTTAGATAACCCAGTCCCATTCCATGAAGGGCTTTAAAGTTTAAAATCAGCACCTTGAATTGGGCCCAGAATGGTACTCAATGCAGCTCGCAGAGGAGAGGTTGTGTAATAAATATGTGCTGTGCAAGGACTTCACATAACTGTTGACATCAATATATTCTTCATTTCATTTCATTTCATTTATTTGATTTCTATACCACCCTTCCCCCAAGGGACTCTGGTAATTGACTATTTATATATGCCCGGTTCACAGGGCATATATAAATAGCTATACAAAAATTAAAAGAAAATTAAACCAATGCCCAATTAAAATACAACAATGATAGAATAATAAAAACCAATTAAAAAAACCCATATTCCCCCATCAGGCCAGACCAGCTAATTCAAATAAGTGGGTCTTCAACCTGCGACGGAAGGATCGAAGGTCCGATGCCATCCGGAGCTCAACCGGCAGTTGGTTCCATAATGCCGGAGCACCCACAGAGAAGGCCCTCCCCCTGGGGGCCACCAGTCGACATTCCCTGACCGGAGGCACCCTGAGGAGGTCCTCTCTGTGGGCACGCACAGGGCGGAGGGGAGTTGACGCCGGCAGCAGGTGGTCCTCGAGGTATCCCGGACCCATGCCATGTAAGGACTTAAAGATCATAACCAAGACCTTGAACCTCACCCGGAAGACAACTGGTAACCAATGCAGCTCGCGGAGCAAAGGTGTAACATGGGAGTACCGGGAAACTCCCAAGACAACTCTCGCGGCCGCATTCTGTACCAGTTGGAGCCTCCGAGTAGTCTTCAAGGGAAGCCCCATGTAGAGAGCATTACAATAGTCTAGGCGAGAGGTCACGAGCGCATGAGTGACCGTACACAGGGCATCCCGGTCCAGATAGGGCCGCAACTGGCGCACCAGGCGAACCTGGGCGAAAGCCCCCCTAGTCACGGCCACTATATGATCTTCCAGAGTAAGTCGTGAATCTAGGACTCCCAAGTTGCGAGCCCTATCCACGGGGGGTAAGAGCTCACCCCCCATAGAAAGCGATGGAACATTTTGAATGTCCCGGGATGCCGGAATGCACAGCCACTCAGTCTTGTCAGGGTTGAGTTGAAGTCTGTTCCTCCCCATCCAGACCCGAACCGCCTCCAGGCAACGGGACATCACAGCGAGGGCATCACTGGGGTGGTTTGGGGTCGAAATGAAAAGTTGGGTATCATCGGCGTATTGATGATACCCAACTCCAAAACCACGAATGATCTCACCCAGCGGTTTCATGTAGATGTTGAACAGGAGAGGCGAGAGGACCGACCCTTGAGGAACTCCACAAACGAGAGACCTAGGGGCCGATCTCTGCCCCCCTGCCAACACCGACTGCGAGCGTCCCAGGAGATAGGAGGAGAACCACTGAAGAACTGTGCCTCCCACTCCCAATCCCCTGAGACGCCGCAGCAAGATACCATGGTCGATGGTATCGAAAGCCGCCGAGAGGTCTAATAGGACTAGGACAGAGGAATATCCCCTATCCCGAGCCCTCCAGAGATCATTCACCAGAGCGACCAATGCCGTCTCCGTGCTGTACCCGGGCCTGAAACCCGATTGGTAAGGGTCCAAATAATCCGCTTCATCCAGGACCAGAGGGAGCTGATGCGCCACCACACTCTCAACAACCTTCGCAAGAAAGCGAAGGTTGGAGACTGGACGAAAGTTGTTCAATACAGCTGGGTCCAAGGCAGGCTTCTTGAGGAGAGGTCTCACCACCGCCTCCTTCAAGACGGTGGGGAAATAACCCTCACTCAAAGAAGCAGATATAACCGCCTGGAGCCAGCCTCATGTCCTCTCCCTAGCTGCATAAACCAGCCAAGAAGGGCACGGATCCAATAAACATGTGGTGGAGCTCAGCCTCCCCATAATCCTGTCCACTTCATCAGGGGTCACAGAATCAAACTCCTCCCAGATAACATTGACAAGACCGCCCGTGTCCTGATCGCCAGACTCTGCCCAGCTGGAGTCCAAACCGGTCCGAATCCGAGCGATTTTATCTGACAGATGTTGACTAAATTCCTCGGCACGACCCTGCAAGGGATCCTCCCTCACCTCCTGATTAAGCAGGGAGCGAGTCACCCTAAACAGGGCGGCCGGGCGATTATCTGCGGACGCGATGAGGGTAGAGAAGTAATTACACCTCGCTGCCCTCATCGCTGCGAGATAAGACCTAATATAGGTTCTTAACCGCAACCGGTCGGATTCAGATCGGCTAGACCTCCAGCAGCTCTCTAGGCCCTGTTTCCGACGCTTCATCTCCCGGAGCTCCGCGGAGAACCATGGAGCTCGCTGGGATCTGCACCGGGTCAGGGGCCGCAAGGGTACAACCCGGTCAAGTGCCTCAGTGGCTGCCCTTTCCCAGGCTTCCACTAAGGCATCCACCGAGTTGTGAGCAATGGAGGCAGGTGGGGACCCCAGCGCCGCTTGGAATCTATCAGGATCCATTAAGCGTCTGGGGCGGTACCATCTAATTGGCTCCGTACCCCCACGGCAGGGGGTGGCAAAATGGAAGACCAGCCGCAGGAGGTGATGATCGGTCCATGACAGGGGCATAATAAATGGAGAGCCCCCACCAAGATCATCCAACCACCGTCCAGATAAGAAAATCAGGTCAAGGGTGTGGCCTCCCTCATGGGTTGGTTCAGAAATTACTTGCGTCAGGTCCATGGCCGTCATGGAAGCCATGAACTCCCGAGCTAGCTCAGATGAGCCTCCCAGGGATGGTAGATTGAAGTCTCCCAAAACTATAAGTTTGGGGAACTCAACCACCAACCCCAAGAGGATATCGAGCAGCTCGGGCAGGGCTGCCGCTGCGCGACTAGGCGAAATGTACACCAGCAGCAAGCCCAACTGCGCCCCGGAACCAAATCTCACAAAGAGAGACTCACACCCGACTCTCTGAGGAACGGTGGTCTCCCGCGGACATAAGGTCTCCCTGATAGCCACCACCACACCCCCACCCCTACCTTGAGCTCGTGGCCGGTGTAGCACCCGGAAGCCTGGTGGGCAAAGGTCAACCAAAGGGACCCCACCCTCTGGGCCCAACCAAGTCTCCGTGATGCAAGCCAGGTCCGTGTGCTCACCCTCAACTAAATCCCTAACGAGGGGAGCTTTATTAACCACGGACCTGGCATTCAGGTACACCAGCCGGAGCTCAGGAGGCTCCACATCCTCACTCCCGGAACCTCGGGGAAGAAGCAGAGGGTCGGAGCGCCTCACCTCTTGCAAATAGCGGAGACGGCCCTCCCGGTAACGATACGGCCCTCTGTCTATCCACCTGCTGCCATTCCCCGTCGTGGGAATCGGTAATCCCATGACCCGCTTATGAGCCCCGGAGACAACCACACCCTGTTCTCCCCCTGCGTGGTCAGACCCAAGTCTGGCCTGAGGCATGGTTGATTGGCCACCCCCCATAGCCAGACAACCCCCATCTCCCACCCCTCTCCCTAACCCCATAAAAAATTTCGATAAAAAATTAATCAGGGGCCTCCTATTAAATTTGTGTTGACGGCCCCTGCCCCTGCCCAGCCATCTCTCAGGGTCCCAGAACTCGGGCCCTTCATCGAGATTAAGAGTATTTAAGGAGGCGGGTCGCACCCAGGAGAGGGGGGCACCCCTGAGGGCGTGCAAGTCCGTGCTGGTGTATTGTCGCATATGGGTCCAGCAAGTCCAGGATAGGCATCCCATTGGTTATATCCATGGGAGGGTCGAAGCATGGAGACAAATATCTGGATCCACACCCAACTTCACTGCCACTCAGTTGGGTGCCCCCAGAGACAGGCCGCCCCCCGCCCTCTCACGACGGGTTGCAACTCTGTTCCTGGGGGTGGTCCAGATATACTCTGGGTAGGCATACCCCATAGAGCTCCCACCTCTATGGGGCTGCAGATGAAAAAGCCAAGCCACTCTCCCACCGTGGCCAGTACCCAGGTGTGTCCAAAATCCAAGGGGAGAGGGGGGGGTAGGCAGAAAGATGATAAATGTGTATGTTCAAGGCAAAAAGGGTAGGCAGGCTAGGATAGTAGAGATGGTCTGAAGTCGCCGTCATCGCTGCAGAAGCAGTCCAAAAGCGGTGCAGGAACCACATGTCGTTCTTGCTCCATTAAGATGACCCGCGGTCGTCTTCTCCGCCGCTGAAACGGCCCGAAGACGCCGTCGCCGCAGAAGGCGGCCTGAAGCCAGGATAGAAACCACCATCGCCGCCAAGATGAATGACAGTCGCCCTCTCCGCCGCCAAAACGGCCCGAGGGCGACACCACCGCCGAAAGCGGCCCGAGGCGACCTGGGGCAAAATGGGAGTCCCACCGCCGGCGAGAGGGGCCAAAAGCCCAGAAAGCACCAAAGCCAGCAGCCGGCCACCGCGAACTGGGCAAACAGTCCCAGAAACGCCGGTGCCGCCGAAAGCAGCCCGAAAGCAGGCCCCAGAAACGTCCCGCCAGCTGTTGGCCACCGAGAACGGCCAGAACATGCCGCCATCGCCGTCGCCGCCAGACTCGGGCCGCCGCCGCTGAGCGCGGCCCACTGCCGGCGCCGAGTGTGGCCCGAAAGACCACCGCAACCAGCGCCGAAGCCGACGCCGACGCCGACGCCATCGCCACCATCGCTGCCGCCATCGCCGCCACCCGAGCAGACTCACCGGCGTCCTGCTCGCCGACCAGAACCAGCCTGAGAACACCAAAGGCGGCCCAGAACGACCCGAAACAGCAGGAAACGCCGGCGTGGGACGCGAGCAGCCGCAGATGGTCCAGAAAAGGCAAACAGCAAGAGGAAACAGCCGGAGGACAGCAGGGCCAGCAGACGGGCAGCTCGGAAAATAGGAGTCTAAGTAGGTCACTGCCAGCTTCGTCAACCTCCTAGTTGCCTCTCTGCCTCTTACCATAAACCCCCAATCCCCATCTCAGAAAGCCTGAAGGCTTGTGAGGGGCTCCCCAAGGGACGCCTAGCAGCTGGAGCTCGCGGAGCTCAGCTGAGCACGTCCGCCATCTTGGGCATGCTTCACCAGCTGAAGCTTTCAGATAATCTTCAAGGGCAGCCCTGGGGAAAATGCACCATGATAGTCCAATCTGGAGGTGACTATGGCTGAGTGACTGTGAACAGAGCCTGCCGATCAAGGTAAAAGTATAACTGGTGCACAGCACAAAGCTATGTAAAAGCCTTCCTCCTCATGAGTCTAGGAGGAACCCAGATTTTGTTTATTTGTATTATTTCTTAACTGCCCATTTCCAGTAGAGAGGGCTCTGATTCTATACAATACAATCAATAAAATTAACAAAATTGGAATTTAAAAATAAAAAGGTTTAAAATTATAAAAATAATATAAAATTTCAGAAAGTGAAAAATGTCAAGATGGTTTTTTTTAACAATTGTTAAATTAGTTAGGCAGGGGTTGCATGCTATATTTGTCAGAGCACTCACAGTCCAATCGCGTGTGACAAACCAGGAGCAGCCACCGCAAACTGTGGTTTGTAACAAATGGTGGCTTATCTACAATATCTACAGGGCTATACAAGTATCACTAGGAACAATATACATACACATGCTACGAGCAGAATCCAGCATACAGCAAATACAGCAGGAAACACATTCCCCCTTTTACACAGACTCTTAAAGAGACAACAGCCAAAGACTCTGCTGTCTCATTCCCATCATTGCATCAGCTGGCCAACTTTTAAATCATCACCTTGGCCATATCTGTCTGGCAAGGTGTCATGCCCTTTAGTGCCAAAAATGGCATAGTTCTAGAACCAGTAAGCCCCCAAACCCAAAACCACTTGCTGAAGCTTCTTGTTCCCCATTCAGGCCCTAACAGCCACTAGGCACCCAGAATAATTCACTTAATTCAGCAGAGCAGGGGTCCCCAATCTGTGGGCCATGGCCTAATCACCACTGGGCACTGTGAGTGGCCAGCTGTGCGTGTGCATCTATGCCTGCATGCACAGCTTCACTCATGCGAGCAGCGCCTTGAGCATTGGGGGCATTTGTGGGCCCCACTCACTTGAATGTCACCATGAATGTCACAGGTGCTCCCACATGGGCAAACACACATGTGCCTGCCCCACCCACAAAAACTTTTCCCCCTCCCCACCTGCTTTGGCCTACCAACCTGGAAAGTTTGGGGAACTCTGCACCAGAGGCCGAGACATACAGCTGGGTATCATCAACATACTGAAGATTCCCCTACTCCGTGAAGACAGGTGAGCTCACCCAATGGCCTCATGTAGATGTTAAATAAGGGAAGAACACCAAATCCTGTGGCACCTTGCCTAGTAGGGGCTGAAGCTGACACTTATCCTTGCCAATCACCACTGACTGGAATCAGTCCTGAAGAAAGAAGGCATTACTACTGTGTGCAGTAGTGATATAGAACTACAGAACAATAGTAATACAGTAATTATGGAGGTAACTTTGAAAGAAAAGAAAAAAAGTGGGATGATGTAGGGAATCCTTTGAAACATAGGCCAGGCAGAGACCTTGTACAGTGATCTTCTAACTCAATCCCCCTGCCCAAGCTAATCTTCCATTACTTAGAACTCTTCTTTTGATTTTAAAAAGGGATTTAAAATCCAAATTCCTCGTACTTTCCCCCAATAATAAATACATCTTGAACAAGTTGTGTCCAACCCTACAGTACGGTTTAACATACGTATCATTATTATTGTTATTGTTATCTTCTTCATCCTCATCATCGCAACTTTCGGAGGAGAGTTGAAAATCATGGACCATCAGGCTGTATCGGTACATTAGTTATACCTTCCTAAATTTGAAGAAGCTCATATATTTTCAGGAATAAATAGTTTGAGCTTTTCAATACAAAAGAAATTTTGAGCTGTATGTCTTTAAGCAGTAAATATTCACATTTTGAATGTGTTACAAAAAAAACACACACCTGCAATTCTGAAGAAATTCTGTCCTTAAAGGTTTACACATATTTATACTCCTTTCCCCTAACTAAATATTACCTTATGTAGTTAAGGCAACTTTTCCTTTGCTCTTTCCTTGATTCTACTGTATCATGTAATCCTCTATTTCCCACACAGCCTGTATCCTCACCTTTTAAATACCGCACTGCCCCCAAAGATTCTTCCATTGCATCTAAAATGTGAGATCAGCTGTGAACAGAAATGTCTGTATAAAAGTGACAATGTAACAGAGAAAATGGAGCCAAGTGTGTTACCCAGGATTGTTGAATGTTAAAGAACGCTCTTTAAAGAATGCCAATGTCCAAGCTCAAGTAAGCACAAGTAAATTATTTTTAATTTAATTTAATTTAATTTAATTTAATTAGATTTATATACCGCCCTTTCCTGAAGGACTCAGGCCGGTTTACAGGGCATTTTAAAATCACACCAATACAAAATACAAAAGTTAAAAGACAATTAAAAAGATTAAATTATCCCTGAGAATAAAACCCCAGTTAAAATTCTCAGCCTGGGCCAGAGAGCTCAAAGAGCCAAGTCTTCAGGTCCCGGCGGAATGAACGCAGGTCAGGGGCAGTCCTGAGCTCCACGGGCAGCTGGTTCCAGAGGGCAGGCGCACCCACAGAGAAAGCCCCCCCCCTGGGTGTTATCCGCCGGCAATCTTTTACCGGCGGCACCCTGAGAAGACCCTCCCTGTGCGAGCGCACTGGACGAAGGGAACTTGATGCTGGCAGCAGGTGCTCCCTCAAATATCCTGGACCCAAGCCATTCAGGGCTTTATAGGTCATCACCAGCACCTTGAATCTCACCCGGTGGGCAACCAGAAGCCAATGCAGCTCACGGAGTAGAGGTGTTACATGGGAGTATCGGGAAACCCCCATCACAACTCGCGCGGCCGCATTCTGCACCAGTTGAAGCCTCCGAGTGGTCCTCAAGGGCAGCCCCATGTAGAGAGTGTTGCAGTAGTCTAAACGCTACTAATATTATATTAGTTAAAACACCCTTTTGACTTTTACCTGCCACAGGTGAAGCTGTGTTTTTGTCAAGTTGCAGCAGAGGCCAGTTCAAAAGATTTTATCCCTGATTTTAAGGAAAGAGGCTCTAATTTAAAAGTGATTAACCATACGTATTTAAGACTACAAATGCTGGAGACATATATCTCTTGGGAAGCAGGCAATCTACCGATTCATTATTATCTAGGCTCTCATAAAATTATGAGTTCCAGTTGTTTAATTTCTTTACTCAAATCTCATATAAATAGAACAGTATTTCTTTAAAAACTTCAAAATTGCACCAACCTGCATGACAACAGAAATATCCCACATTTCTTTATAATTGTCAGTTTAGCATTAGAGTTCAACTGCATTCCTAACTGAAGATTTCTCAGTGAGAGGAAACCTTGCTGCTTAATTCTCAGAATACGGTCCTTCCCTAGCAAGTACAATTTGCTTCATTTAGCCCCAAGCTTCAATTTTGGATTTCATATTTCTAATGTAAAAACTGGACCTTGCAAAACAAAATTTGTTCAGCCCCTCATTAAGAGATTCTGAAGACTACATTTCCAAGTTAATCGAGGCAGAAAGAGACAAGAGGCCATGATTTAACACGTTCAGATTCTTGCTTCAAATTATTCTTTCTCCAAACCAATTGATTATGAAATTTCTCCTTTTCCATGCCTCATTGACATGTATATAAATTTATATTCAGGTTCTATGATGACCAACAGTACTTTAAAGTAGGGATATATAGATCCATCTAAATCTCTTCTGTGATTTTATACCATTCCATCATATACAATTTTCTTAGTTACATATTTGGTATTTATCTTGTACACAACTTTTCCCTATTAATGGAGATTTGTATGCAATATTGTGTATCTTTTTAAATATAGTTTCCCCCTTTCATGTAACTTTTTAAACCCTTTCTAAGACATCCACTGGATTCTAACTGACTTTTTCTAAAGTAAGAGCAAAATACCAGTGGATTGTAGGTCAGTGGTGGTGAATCATATAATTTCTGCTTAAAGAAACCCAATTAAATATTTAAAACACATAATTTGTTAAATACTGTGTATCTTTCTAGCCTTAAGGTATGTACTGACACAATTGTACAGGATGTATTCCCTTCCCTACTTCCTCTTCTCTTGAGACTGAATCAAAGAAATATATTCACAGCAGAAACATTCCATATACTAAATTTAGTCTGAAAAAAATCTGTGGTGACTCAAATGTATATTTATGAACATTTTCAGTCTAGTTCTGTGGAACTCGGCCCAGTTATTGAGTAAAAAAAATGTTTTGACCTCTCGGGGCAAAAAAATAGCTGCTGATATACATTTTATATTAATTTATAGTTTTGAATTTGTCATCACTACCACCATCAGAGAGAACCTATATATTCACTTTGTTCTGAACCCTGTTCTCTACCTCAGCTTTCATATTTGTATATAGTGTAATGCTTCACAATGGAAGCGGACTTCTCCAGCTGTAATTATTTTGGAAAATGAGATCACCTTTTAATAGTTATTTAATGACATTATTTAATGACATCATTCAGAAGCTCCTGTTGGGACAGAATTTGGATTAGTAATAGCACTGTATTTCAACAAGCAACTTCACAAAGTATATTGTGTGAGGTCTCCTTTGATCACAGCACTTTGATTTTGGTATCTCTCCCCCCCCAGGGAGAAATGTTACTCCTCTTTATTCAGGGGTTAATTATAACCACCTAAGATTTGGGTGTTCCACTTAGACTCAGAAAATTTTTAAGATAGGATAATACAATGGAAGGGGAGAGTCATTAAGGAAGTGAGAGGCAATCATAGTAATGGCACTTAATTAATTTAATTTACATTAAGGAAGTGTAATTTAATTTTTTCTCCCTGGGCCTATTCACCTGTGCCCACAGCAATCTAACAAGGCCAAAGTCAGTCCTCAGCCTGAAATTGATTGTATGCTTTTAATTAAACATGAATTACAGGGAAAACTCTCTTCCTAGAGCAAGCATTTTTCATTTCATTCACCATTTTCAACTATGACTTTTAGCTTTTTAATTTTAGTTTTAGCTTTTATTTGTATCTTCACTTAGCAAGGGACATTGGAAATATAGTAACTGGTAGGACCCAGGTGATCAAGGCAAAGCAGGCCTTTAGAGAGGCCTTTATTGTCCTTAAGAAGTGTTCAACAAATGGCCCTCCAACAGACCAGTAAGGCTCCACCCCATGCTACCCTGAAGGCAGCCATCCTCAGTCCCCCAAACAACAGCCCATGTGTTACCAGGAAAGTCCACAACGTATAATCCAGGCATAAGACAAATTGCAGTCCTCAGGGCAAAGACAAGGTACAAGGCAAAGACAGTTCTGAAGGTAAAGCAAAGCAAAGGGCAAAAGCAGTCCACAAAGCCAGGGCAAGCCAAATGGTAGTCCTCAAAGCAAAGACGAAAAGCAGAATATTTTCCTTAGCAAATAAATGGTTCAAACAGCAAAAACAAGAGTTAAACAAGAAGTTCAGTAAAAACATAAACAGACTAGGACAGGGGTCAGCAACCTGAAACAGTGAAAGAGCCACTCGGAACCGGTTCCCTCACAAAAGGAAAAACTGGGAGCCGCAAAAAATGTGTGTGCATGTGCGTACATGCATGCATGAGCAGAACAGGGGTTGACTGAAGAGTGGAGCCAAGGCGAGATATGCACCTACCCTGCATATTTGAATTGATTGGTTGAACTTTTTTAGTCCCACTGTTTTGTTTTTTTTGGACTGCACATGGCAGGGGACTGGGAGCCGCAGGAGACGGCTGAAAGAGCCGCATGTGGCTCCGGAGCCGCGGGTTGCAGACCTGTGGACTAGGATTTCCTTTGGAGTTCTACAAACGGTTGCCTTCAGCAACCAGCACCACCCACCCCTTCTTCCCCTTTTATTAGCAGCCCCAAGGTGTGGCTTCTCAGTGCCTTCTCCTCCTTTTGCTTAGTTGCTGCATAGTCTTTGCTCTGCTAAGCTGCCTTCTACTTCCAGCATCTCTAAATACATTCATCTGTGAAGTCTCAGAGTCTAGTCATCCTCCCCACACAGCTGAGCCTCATACAGAACACAATTGGTGGGGCCCAGCTCTTCCTCTGACTTAATGAGTCCTTTTAAATCTCAGCTTGCCTGCAGTCTGCAATGAGAGACTCAGAAATGCAGTCTCTGGTCGTAAAGCAAGAAACCAGCCAGTCTGGTATTCAAGGTGTCCAGGTTAAGCAAAGCAAGAGCACAATTCACAATTGTCCCAAGATACCACATTTGTTCCCGGCAAATGCCTCACCCCACAGCGTCTCCTTAAATCTTAATCCCCAGGTGTGCCCTGTGGAGTGGGGTGGGATGCTCTCCTCCTGAGCAATTGAGCCTGCCTATGTCGTTCTCTCCTCCTCTATGCTCTCCTTGCTCTAGGTTCAGGTGTGCGGGGGCTTGCTCCTCACCCGAACTCTGCCTCCCCTGTTCTAAACCTGAAGGGCCCTGGTCTGCCTCAGCCTGCTTTTCCCCACAGTCCTCTGAAGCCACAGACACCTCCTCCTGGGCCTCAACAGGTTCCTGCTCCAGCTCCCTGTCCTCCTTGGATTCAGGCTCGGATGGAGGCATGTCAGCTGGTAGAAGTTTGTGTACCCCAGGAAGCTCTGCAGCTGACGACGGGTCCATGGTGCCTGCCACTCCAGAATGGCCCTGACTTTAGCAGGGTCCATCTCCACACCTTCCCCTGATATCTGATACTTTAAATAGACCAACTGGGGTTGATGAAACTGGCACTTGGACAGCTTTACATACAGGTGTGCCCTCAGTAGTTTTTCTAGCACCTGCCTTACCAGTTGGACGTGTTCAGTCATGTTGGAGGTGTAGATCAGGATATCGTCCAGATACTCGAGAACCCCACGGTATAAATGCTCATGCAATACCTCATTGATGAGCTGCATGAACACCACAGGGGCTCCCTGCAAGCCAAATGGCATCACACAGAACTGGTAACTTCCCAGTGGGCACTTAAACGGCATATAGATTCGCTTACCATTGGATCTTCCGCTTCCCCTTCCTCGCTGTTGTAGGCTATCAGCTGATATCTCATAGCAGCTGTTGCCTCCTCCAGGACCCCCCTCAAGGGGTGGGGCCCTCTGCCTGGTGCATAGCTCTTGACTTCTCTGGGGTCTTCTTGGGTGTGGCTATGGCTTTCCAAGGAGTCCCTAGATTCCCCCATGGAACAGGAACTGGACACTCTGCAACCTGATGTCCTGCCTGGTTGCAGCAGAAGTATCTAAACAATGGGCAAGAAGTATCCACAGAGGGACCCGGACCAGGGCCCTTGGCTATCCAGCCTTCACCCCTCGGTCTCTCCATGGCCCTGCGCAGCCCTGATGGGCCATCCCCCTTTGTCCAGAATTCCTGCAGCCCTGCATACAGACCCACCACCACACAAAATCAGTCTTGTAACCTGCTTGGGATACTATGGTAGACACACACCTGGCACAGGTCACAGTCCAAACTAGCCTGGAACTCATGGACCAACAGGCATTCTGGCTAAAACCGCAACCTGCCAGCCACCCACCAGAACTCCTGCACATAATCAGCTGTGGACCGGCCTTGCTGTTTCAGTGCTAACAACTCCCCCTCTGTCCATTGGACACATGAGACATCCTCAAATCGGGCTCACAGAACCTCCAGAAACAGCCCGGCATCTGCTAATTCCCTGGCATGGTCACTGTATAAATCCGGCACCCATTCTGCAGCTTCACCTTGCAATACCGTGGTTACCACCACCACCATCGCCCACTGGGATGGATAAAAGTGGACGTATTGGTCCAAATGGCTAATGACCTGGCTTAGTAACATTGCCAAATGATCTGGGTTTCGATCAAATGTTGCCTGTAATGGTGGAGGACCCCATACCATCCCCTGGGCCCATGACCCCAACAGCCATCCCAGACTTTGTAGGGCATCAACTGCAGGTAGAGAGCGCTGTTCCCCAGCACCTACACCCCACCGGACTGATGATCTGGCCGCCAAAACTGGCTGCCTGGCAGGGGGCCCGCTTAGATCCAATAGCAACCTGCCTTCCCACGCAGCCTGCAGTTGTCCCAATGAAATGGGCAGGAACACACCCTGGGTGGGGCCTCTCACCTCTCAGGAATGTGGCCAGTATCTAATTTCAAGTTCGTGCTGGCCAACCAAAACTGGGTCTGCACTGGCTGGGTTGGCTGGGTCCCTGTTCATGGCCATAGTGCTGTCTCAGGGCCCACCTCCCAATGCGGCCATGGGGGGGGGAATCCTGGAACTCAGCCTCTCCAAACCTTCCCTCAAAATGTCCATTTGCCGCCCTGGTGCCGTGGAATAGCTCCACTCCCCTTCATTGTCCTCTGTTAGCCACCTCTCTCTCCATTCCATCTTTGGGTGGCTCGAAGCACCCGGTGTGTGTAATTGGCCAACTGCCATGCTAGTGACAGCCAAACTATGCCACCACTTTCCTGAGGCTCCTACCTCCTGCGTCATCCTGGGAACTGCCTGTGTGTCGCTCACCGGTCCTGCAGGTCAGGCCTCATGCACCTTGGGCTGCACCACCAGCTGGGCATCTTCATCGCCCACATCTGGAGTTGGCACAGCCACCCCAGCCTCAGCTGGCTTTCCCCCTTCACCCATGGGTGCCATCTCCTGTGTGTCCTCAGCCATTCCCTGGTTCCTGAACAGAGCGCTGTCAGGCCACCAAGGGTAACGGGTAGGGACAAAGAAAGGGAGTGCTACCTTTTGTCAGAAGCCCTTACCACCCCCTGGCTCCAACAGGCAACAAGTAGTAGAGTTCATAGGTGGTTGGCTTTAATAACGGAATGTTCTGGCATGCAGTTAGTCACAGGAACAGCAAACAAACTGACAGAAAACAAAGTTAGCACTGGGAGCAATCACCTCCCAGCGCTTCACATATGCCTTGCCCAACTGGCCCCATCCCCCACCCACCTAACCAGCATCCGGTGCGCACGCTGATAAGAGCAATTAGGTAGGACGTGCTGCAGGCTTCTGGCTCCCTGTTTCCATGTGCTGATCAGCTGCTCTGCAGAACACGTTACACGCCCTCAGCTTCCTGGAGCCAATCAGCTGTTTGGTGGGACAGCCGTGGACCTGATGGCCACACAGCTATGCTCCGCCAGGTTTCTTTTTGACAGGAGAGGGAAGGGCTGTCACTGCCGGATTAGTTGCTGGCCTCCTTCATGTTCCTGCTGTCCTTGTTCCCAGCCCCTCCCGTTAGTGTTGAGCCTACAGGGGCTTGACAATATGTGTGTACGTTGATGCAGTACATTTTTATGCCATTATATGTTCAGAGCTTTCTTGATAGTTTATAATGCAAGCAATCAAATTGAGTTATATTTCCTTTTCTTTTTTTCTTATGCTTTTAGTTTCTTTTGGTTACTGTTTCTTACTCCCTTTCTGTGTGCTTGCTTACTTTTAAAAGGAACAATATGATTGTGACATAAGTATAGTTTTGCTTTTTTTTTAAAGTCTTGCTTATCAGAACTTATCACAGGGGGGGAGTAGAATCAAACAATCATTCTCTTTATTATGCTCATGAATTTCTATTGGAGGGAATCCAGTTAGTCTTCACTAAAGGCTTTATCATTAATGCTGCATCAACCTAGAAACACTCAAAACTTTGATAGTCAAAATTTTGATGGCCCTTTTATGTGATCCTGGTTGAGTTGGAAGATGTAATATCCATTTTTAGTAATCTATAATGGTGATGTTGAAGTACAATATGTCGGAGTGTTACTATAAGGTGTGATATGTTACCATTTTTCTAGGTATCAGATGTATAGATCTGATCTGTTCATATTCATATGTCAAGCCCAGGCAGATAGATTCTTAATTTAATCATACCTTGATAACTTTTTGTCTATATATATTAAAAGGGATTTTATACTGAGTTATTGTAAAAAGCAATCTGAAGAAAAGAAAAAAAATGTTAGAAATTCTATTTATATGAGAGCAAAGTACAGTCACCATGTGCTTTACTGCTCAACTATATAACTGAAACAAACGAGCATAGAATATATATGCTTCTAGTGACTCAATCCCCCAACCACTAGCTTTATCCACTGGGCAAAGTTCCACTTCTCTATAGCTTGCAATAAATTCAACTCTCCCAGAATCCTCTAGTGCTATGCAAATAACCTACTGGTTAGGTCTGTGGGCTGCTAGCTTGATCCAGTGGATGAAGTTCCACTTCTGTGCCACTCATGGTGAGCAACTGTTCACTCTCCCACTCTCCCTCTGGTGCTATGCAAATGCTCCCACTGGCTCAGTTCACAAGCTGCTAGCCTGATCCTCTGGATGAAGGATGAAGTCTCACTTCTCTGCAGCTCATGGTAAACTCCTCTTTGCTCTCCCAAAATCCTCTATTCCCAGTGACTTGAATTGAGGATGCCTTCAAAACCTTTCAATCATTCACAAAGATTGCTTATTTGTACATTAAGATATTGGTCTGTTTTTGAAAAAAAAGTCTTTTCCCTTTCCCCTTATTTTAAAAAAGAAAATGTCTTTTGGGCATCTCCCAGTCAGAGCAAAGTAGGAGATCAAACGTCTGATGTCTGGATGATCTAGAGATCTTCAAATGATTAAAATCAGATCGTGTTACTTATCTGTCTGAATTTCCCTTGATTTGGATCTGCTTTTCATCTGACTTCCTTCCTGTAATGTTACATTTTGCAAATGAAAAGAAACATCCCCCTCCGGAGTTTCTCTTCAACATTCCTCTGAGATTTCAGAATTAAAGCCACACGGAGCAAGAAAAATGGAAAATTCTGCCCTATTTCAGTTATGTTGAGTTCCTATCCTAGCTGAAATAATTATCCTTGGAACTGAGTACATCAGCTAGGCAGCTTGTCAAAACAAAGCGTGACAGGGAGGTGGGGAAAAACACCTGACCACAAGAGTTGAAGGCAACAAAGGCTTAACAAATATATAAAGCAATTTGTTTTAGCTGCAGAAAAGTGCTTTTTTCCTGAACATATTTTTCCACTCTGATCTCTTGCGAGTCTTGTTGGCAAAGTTATCAAGAACTCAGAATTGAAGTCTTGATTATTTCTTGGGTTTACATTACCATTTGGCTCTGTTAGATTTTTGGACTGCTTGAATACAAAGAAAATATATCCATTAAAGTTTCACTTGCACACCTCAAAAGCAAGGCAGCAAGGAGAAAAGCAAAGGCTGCCAAGGCAGATTTTTTAAAATTCAGCCTTCGCCTAACCACAAAGTTTTGTTGTAATTAAAAAGAGAATGCAAAAAAGCCCATTTTAATCATTGGCTGTAGTCCTTTGGGGACCAAAAATAAATACCGAAATAATACTTGCAAAGGTCTTTGCATTCAGTTATCGGACACCCACAGGCTACTGAACAAGTCATTTCTTTTAAGCCCAAAATGGAACAATAAAATAAACAATACATCACACATTGTGCTGACTCAAAATCTCTGTGTATATATAAATCCTACATGCAATTTTCATGCTGTTTTAATGAGTCAATGGATTCCAAAAGTTACCCACTTAACACCAGAGGATAGATTTCAAACTATATGGAAATGTAGGGTTGGTGGGGGGGTTGCGTTTTTAAAAGTTTTTTTGGTGATTCAAGTAAATTCTTATTACTAGGGCTTTTATGCTCTCATTTGCTCTCTCTTTGAACAAACTTCAGCCTGCAACTTTGTTGATTTGGAATAGAATTTTTTCATGTTTGGTGGTATTCTGAAATTTAGCAAGGACTGAGTTCCGTTGAGATGGGTGGAAGATTTTCGTGCAAAAGTAAAATAGGGAAGGCTTCATTTCATTGCACCCTGTCTGTTAAAGAAGTATGAAGGTGGATGGTGGGAAGAAGGTTAGGATTATCAGATGCTGCAGCAGTTTAGAGAAAGTACAGATTAGCCCTTGACTTATGACTGTAATAGAGGCTACCCACTAAGGTCGTAAGGCATGATGCTCATAAAGTTGAGTCATAATGATTTGATCTGCTTTTATGAACATTTTTTTTGCAGTGGTCATTAAGTGAACCCATTTTTTGCTATGGAGCATTTTTGCAGAAAGCTGAAATGCTGATTTTCAATACGAAATTCTATATAAATCGCAGTCATGTGACCATAGGATTGTAAATGTGGGCAAGCACCCAAAATGCAATCACATGACTGCAGAGACAGGCAGCCATCAGAACTTTAGAACTGGGTTGTAAGTACCTTTTGGGTGGAGATCTTCAAAACTTCAGTTCTGAAGAAATTTCTTGGATGAGAGCGAAACGTTTTCAAAGAAAAAAACAAGAAAATCCAGTTGCCTTTTGGAAAAAGCACCTTTGGGAGTTTAAAAACTATTCTAAAAAAATTGCCAGTTATTTTTCTTTTTTTAAAGAAAGTCTCTAGTATCCAATTTCCTCTAGCTCTGACGACTGATGATCTGTACCAAGTTATTACATACCCTACCAATCCTAATGTGTCTGTGGAAGAAACACATGAGTTGATCAATTCCACTTGTAATTACATTTGGGAAAAGGGATTATAGAGACAAATATACTCTGCTGTTTTGTCCCCAAGGGTATAACATGAAATTAATCACTAAACCAATCTTCCCTATGGTACTATAGATCACGTTAATCCTTTCCTAAGTCTAGTGTGCTTCATCCCTAATACCAGGGTCTTTAGGAAAACAGAAGAAAAGCTTTACATTCATAAGCCAATTTCCTTAAAAGTGGATACTTAACTAGATCTAGTACCTATTACATTTCCAATGAGTTCCCAGGAATTCAGAATGTGTAATGATATTCTCTGAGAATTCATGACACACATCTATAGTCAGTTGCAGTTCTTGCCTGCAACTAATGAAATTGAATATTAGGAATGTAGCCATGTTCCTCCAGATGTTCCTGAGCTAAAACTCCAGTATTTCAAGCCAACAGAGGAATGAACAATATCAGAAGACCACAGATTGCCCACAGTTGATCTGTTTTCTCTTCAGGTCCTTTGATGGCTATCTGATTAACCTTTTTCCCTTGTCTTGTGACTAGAAGAATTCTAATTTTAATCTGTAAGGAAGAAGGGAACTCGGAAGCAGACAAAATCTAGCAATTGTACCACTTGCTAGAGCTGAGGAGAGTTCTAATTCCATTGGATTACCATTATGGAAACATCTTGGATCCCTATTAAAATTAAATTATTATGATTTGGATTAAATATATGTTATGAGCCTGTCCTGCATTTCTTTCTTTTTTTTTTAATTTAAATTTTTTATTGAATATACAGTTAAAAAAAACAAACACAGTGGAGATGATACAATTTCCCTGGTTTAAACAATACTATTAGTATTACCTTGTGAAAAGAAAAAAAAAGTTTCTTTACATTATAACAAAATATACATATAGAATCTGTGAACTCTCTAGTAAGCATTCTTTCGATCATATACATTGTGGTTAAATAACTTTCAATTCTATCTTATAGAGAATACTGGTGTAAAGATTTCTAAACTGTCAACTTATATAAATCGAATAAAATAAATAAAATAAATAAACTTATCAATCAACATTCGTCCCAGAATTCCTCCTTGACTCTGGCCATTTATACACTTCATTCCAAATTTCGTAATAGTCTGTTTCGGTTTTATTTTTAAGCTCTAATGTTAACCTATCCATTTCAGCACAGGATAGGATTTTATTTATTACTTCTTCTTCGGTAGGGGTTTCTTTTCTCTTCCATTTCTGAGCATAGGCTAGTCTTGCTGCAGTTAGAATGTGCAGTACTAAATATAAAGATCCTTTACTGAATTTATCCTTGGTAATCCCTAATAAAAAAGTTTCTGGTTTTAATTCGATTTTTTGTGATAATATCTCTTCTAGCCAATTTTTTTATCAGATGCCAGAATTCTTGAGCTTTTGGGCATTGAGCTTTTGGGCATTCCCACCATATGTGGTAGTAGGTCCCTGGTAATTTTCTACATTTCCAACATATCGATGAGGTTTTTCTGTCCATTTCTGCTAATCTTGGGGAGGGAGATGCCATCTGTAAAATATCTTATATAGATTCTCTTTATAGGTGGTGGCTAACGTTAACCTCCTATTCCTGTCCCATAATAATTGCCAATTATCTAAATCAATACTATAGCCAAATTTTTGCTCCAAATTAGCATTGTGTCTTTTACTTGTTCTTCTTTTTTATCGATTTATCTTCTGTTCCTAATAGGATTTTCTCTAATTCTGTATGTTCTAATTTTATCCTGGGTTCTTTTTTATCTTTTCTGTATCGTGATTGTATTTGCAGATATGCCCACCATTCTAGCTCCATGTCATCTTCTAATAATTTTTTCCTTGTTTTCAACTCTCCACTCTCATCTAGGATGTCTTTATATGTAATTACCTTTCCTAAGTTCATAAATTTTGGGTGCATTAATTGTAATTGTAATAATTTGAATTTAATTCTCGGTTTTCTCCCTTGCCAAATAAATTTAGATATAATTTTGTTTAAATTTTCAAAGAAGTCTTTGCCTAATTTAATCGGTATGCATTGGAATAGAAAAAGTAGTTTAGGGAGTACATTCATCTTAATGGTCGCGATTCTCCCCATAAAGGAGAGTTGCAAGTTTTTTCATCTTTCTAAATCCACTGTAATTTGGTCTATTGGTTTATTGTAGTTTTCTCTTTTAAGTGTGATGCCTCTTGCTGTCAGTTGAATCCCCAGGTACCTTACTTTTTTAGTTATTTGAATGTTAATTTTTTCTGCTAGCTCATTTTCTTGTGATTTGGTCATGTTCTTAAATAGCATTTTGGTTTTTTCTTTGTTAATCTTCAACCCCGCTACATCTCCATAGTTTTCCAAAACCTGTAATAGTCTTGTACCGGACCCTAGGGGCTCTTCCAAAATAAAGGCTAAATCATCTGCATAGGCCTGAAATTTAAATATCTCTTTCTTAGTTTCTAAACCTTTATTCAATTTATCTTTTCGGATTATTCTTGTTAAAACTTCTAAAGAGAGTACAAATAATAATGCTGATAGTGGGTGACCTTGTCTCGTACCTTTTTGTATTTGGGAACTTTTAATTCTCCATGTATAATTACTTTTGCTACTTGTTTAGAATAAATTGCTTTGAATAAATTGCTTTGAACATGTTTATGAATCTTTCCCCAAATTCCATATGTTTAAGTTGGGTCAACATTAAATCCCATTTGACATTGTCAAATGCTTTCTACACGTCAACAAAAATCAATGCCATTTGTTTTTCATTATGCGATTCGTAGTATTCTAGCGTATCTAATATGATCCTAACATTATGTCTTATTTGTCTTTTGAGCAAGAAACCGTTTTGATCAGTATGAATAAATTCAACCGAGTATCTTTTTAATCTTTCTGCCATTATTGTCATAAAGATCTTATAATCTGTATTTAATAAAGAGATAGGCCTATAGTTTTAAATGGGAGTCAAATCGGAGTTTTCTTTAGGAATTAACATAATGGTTGCTTCTTTCCATGAATTTGGGATCTTTGCTACTTTTAATACTTCATTAAATGTATCCAATAAAGTTGGGCCCAAAAGTTCTTGAATATTTTTGTATATTTCAGACGGTAATCCATCAGGGCCAGGGCCAAGTATCAGACTTTTTTGTCTGATACTTCTTATTTTTTTGTGCCAGTTCTTCTTTTTCTATAATGTTCAATTTATGTTTATTTAGATCTAGTTGTTGTTTTAGATCCCTACATTGTGGGGCTTTTTTGTAGTTCTGTTTCCAGTTTTTTGTATTCTTCCTCTAGACTTTTTTGGTACTGCCTTTTCTTTTTATTTTCATTGGCCATGTATGCAATTGCGATTCCTCTCATGACTGCCTTGGCCGTATCCCATAGATTTTAGGTATTGGTCTCCTCTTTCTTGTTTGTCTGGAAGAATATCCGCATTTGTTCTTCCATCTTATACTTGAATTCTTTCTGATTTAAGATTGCCTTTTTAAAAGTCCACCTCCTTGTTGTCTTCTGTCCTTCCCATTTGATTATAATAGGATTGTGGTCTGCCCATGTATTAATATCTATTGTTAAATCATCTACATCTGAATTTAGTTCTTTCACTGTTCAGACCATATCAATTCTAGACCATGATTGGTGATGCCTTGAATAATATGTGAATTGCTTTACGTTCAAATTTCTCTCCCTCCAACTATCCTGGATGTTAAGTTCCTCCGCCAATTTTAAAAAAGTACCAGGTAGTATTATTCTAGTTCCTTTTCCTGCATTCTCACTTTTATAGTCTAGTTTTCTATCTGCAATTGCATTGAAATCGCAAATTAAACAAATATTCTCATTTTTGATATCACCAATAACCTTATGTAATTTCTTGTAAAATTGTCTTTGTCTCTCGTTGGGGGCATAAATTCCTACCAGGGCGACTTTTTTTTTCTTATTCAGGGAAATTTCAATTATCACTATTCTACTTTCTTCGTCCTGATAAATTTGTTTTGCTGGAATTCTTTCCTTGACATATATCACTATTCCTCCTTTTTTCTGCTGTGAGAGTGATACAAATTTAGTTCCTAACTTAGAGTAGTTTAAGAGATCTTGGTGTTGGTTCTTTATATGTGTTTCTTGTAAGATTATTATGTCTAAGTTTTGCTTACTAAGCTTGTTCAAAATTTTATTTCTCTTAGCCGGGGAATTTAAACTGTTTACGTTTAGTGATAGTGCTGCTAGTTCTTCTGCATTACTGCCTATATTTTGATCTTGTCACTCCCGTCGGTCTGTCTTCTTTAAATTCTTTGAGTCTGCTTTCATTGTCATTGCCATAGTTCATTTTTTCCCTTCTCTCAGTTTCCCGTTCTTTGCTTTGTGGTTCTTGTGCCTTTCTGTTATGTCTCTGTGTAATGTCCTCTTCTCTTAGTTCTCCTTCTTCTAATTCATCTTTGCTACCTAGATATCGCTGAAAAAACTCTTCTGCTTTGTTTATCGTATCCAGCCTGTATCTTTTTACTTGCCAAGTCACCAGGATCCCTTCTGGCATCAGCCACCTAAAATTGATGTTTTGTCTTAGTTTCGATGTGATGTGTTGATAGGGATTTCTTAAATCTCTTACCCTTCTGGGGACTTGTTTAAGAACTGTTAGTTGTTTTCCTCTGTATTCTATTGGGTTGTCTCTAGTTCTGTGCAAGATCTCATCCCTGATTGACTTCTTTATGAATCTAATATGCACTTCCTTAGGTAAGTTGTTTCTTCTTGCATAATTTGTGTGAATTCTATATATTTCATCCATCTCATTTTCCATCTCTTCTTTCCTGATTCCTACAGCTCTCGCTAACATGTCCAACATCATTTCTGGGAGGTCCTCCCCCTTCTCTTCTTTCACGTTTTGAAAATGTAGGTAGTGGTCTGCTTTCTCTGTCTCTAGCAAGATAACAGTTTTTTTCCAATTCTTTGTTTGCTTGTGAGAGTTTTTTGTTCATTTCATCTACTCTTCTTTCTTATTCATTCTATATTCCATTTCTAATAGTTTCTGTTCATTTTTCAGTATGTTGGAATGTTGGAAGCATTCGAATTTCCCATCCATTGCTCCCATCTTCTCTTTAAGTTCTCCGATATCATTCCTTATTTCACCTATTTTCTTCTTTCAAGTCTTCGTGGTTTCTCAACATAACCTCTTGCATTGATTGTAACATCAATTGTAGGTCTTTGAGTGAGCCTGCTCTCTCCCGTGGCATCATCTCTTCTATCGATCTTTGCCCTGCTGGGCTTAGTTCAGCCGATGTAGCTTGGGTTATCTGCCTTCTTCCAGTACCAACTCTTGTTAAGTTGGGGATGCTTGTCATTTTTCGGAGTGACATCAACCAACCCTCCCACTTATGTACAATCTTTGTCTTTCCCTCCACCACACCTGAAATATTTGTTATTCTTCTAATATTATAATCACTGATACCTTATATCTTAACAATATTATGTTCTGTTACTAACGCAATATAAAACCTCTAATACTGGCACTTCTAATATACAGTAATTAACAATCTGATATATTTATCAATTTCAAATGTTCATGTTCCACTGCAATTCTAATTTATCTAAATAATAATATATAATAATAATATAACAATTGATTCGCCTAAATATTATAACAAGTATTTAATTCATTGGCAATACAGTCCATGTTTTACAGTTAATCTCTTTTTTTTATTATTAAAGAGTTTTACAAAAACAAAATTTTACAATATATCCCCAAATCCCTCCCACCCCCAACCCCCCCACTTCCCCCCCCCACTTCCCAGAGCTAAATACAGGATTATAGTTACAATAATCATATTCTAAATAAAAATTATGCATAATATACAATTAACCAAATTCATAATGTGCTTTAACTTCCCTTTAATATAACTACAAACAACGTGCTAATAAGAATATCCCACTAAAATCTACTCATAAGCTAAATGGAACTTTTTAGTCCCATATTTGTTCTGAATATAATTTATCCATCTCCTCCAAACTGAAATATATCTTTCCTGTGAATGATCTTTCAAATAAGCAGAAATCTTAGACATTTCTGCAAGATTCGAAACTTTAAACACCCATTCTTCTATAGTGGGCAAACTATCCTTCTTCCAATATTGTCCCACCAGTAACCGTGCTGCTGTTATCATGTTCAACATCAAGTTAGTTTCTTTAACATCACAATCTACAACAATACCCAATAGAAACAATTGCGGAGAAAACTTTATCTTTCTCTTAAAAATCTTTTGAATGTTCCACCAAATTTTAATCCAAAAAGCTTTTATATTTCTACAAGTCCACCACATGTGAAAATAGGTAGCTTCTAAACTACCACACCTCCAACATTTAGACTGTAAATTAGGATACATGTTGGACAACTTCTTGGGATCCAGATGCCATCTATAAAACATTTTGTAAAAATTTTCTCTTAAATTTTGAGCCTGAGTAAATTTAACATTTCTGACCCAAATTATCTCCCAGGTGTCCAACGAAATTGGTTCCTGAATATTTTGTGCCCACTTTATCATGCAGTCTTTAACCAGTTCCGTTTCCGAATCCAATTCAATTAAAACATTATATATCCTCTTTATATGTGCACAATTTAAATCTCTAATTTGCTTTACTAAATTTTGATCTGTAATTGTGATGCCAACCTTTTGATCTGACTTCCACTTAGCTTTCAATTGGGTATATTGAAACCAAGAGTAACTTATGTTTTCGTGTCTTAACTCCTCTAATGGTTTAAGTTGCCAATCATTCCCTTGCAATCTAAGTAATTCCTTATAAGAAACCATATCCATACTCACTCCCATAGATACGCCCTCTATTGCGTGTCCAGGAATTCCCCAAATAGGTATTTTATAATTTAACTTATAATAATACTTTTTCCAGACACGCAATAAAGCACTTCTAAGAATATGGGATTTAAAAGCCCTGTCCACCTTCTTATCGTAAAGCAAATATGCATGCCATCCATATACCAAATCCCATCCCTCAAGATGAAGTATTCTCTTGTTGGTTAAATTAAGCCAATCACTAATCCAGGTCAAGGCAACCATACAGTTAATCTCTTAACAGTTCTAAGTATTAGGTTGTTCAGCAAGGTAGACAAGTAAATGATTTTTCTCACCCTCTTTAAATTTTCAACCTTTTTTTCCTAGCTAGTCTCTTCCAGTTCAATCATGTAGTGGGTTATATTCAATTAATTCTTATTTGCCTGAACCCTCAGTTCAGTTACAGCTTGTCTTTTTTACTTTTTAGAGCAATTTTGGAGCAATTTCTTTACTTTATTTCTGTGCATATTCTTCTTCTTAAGTTGTAAATGTCTCTCTTACCTCATTTAATACTAATCAGTCTTCAGTTCTTATTCAAAATGTCTGCTCTCTCTGCTCAGTCAGCACTTTTGCTTTTCAGGTTTTTAACTTTCTTCTTAGCTTTGTTGAAAGAGCCAAAAAGAGAAACCACCCTTAGTCGTTAATCGTTTATAGCTTATGGGTCTGTTGCTTTAAGGTAAAGTCTCTTTTCCTCTGGACTCCTTATTGCCACTGTCTCTGGGGCTCTGGGGCTTCCCTTCTCTTCTTTTCTTCTTCAAAATTCTCCGGAATGGTTTTATGCTCCGGATCACTTGCAAAGGCTCGCTGGGTACTTATGCCACCAGGTTTTCTGTAACATTGTCCTGCTAAATCACCACTATTTTTGTCCAGCTGACAACTGTCACTTCTTCACGGCCACCATTCTGGGCCGTCTCCTTCTCCTGCCCGACTTCTCTGAGGCTTTCCTGCTTCTTATGGTTCGGACCACCATCCAGGACTGTTCTGCTGGATGCCTCCTTTTCTGATCTCCCTCCGAGAGATCTGGGGCTTTAAAAAGTCCACCGGGCACAAGGAAGGGCTTCTGGAGTTGGCGCGCTTATTCGGAGTGCCGTCTCAACACAGCCATTCCATTTGGCAGCTGGCTCCACCTCCAGCCTGTCCTGCATTTCATGTGCAATTAAGGAATGATAAAATTATTATTTGCCATTGCCATTGTGTCATTTTAGCAGTGAGGAGTTTCTTTATGGTCTATCCTTTATCCATGTGGAAGATCAGGGACTTGCTGTTTTATAACTTTTATTTTGAATTGGGGCCTCCTGGAATGTTAGGTCTCTAAGGATCTTACTACTATTGGGGAGTAAACAGGCTTATACATTCTGAAATTCCCCAGACAAAAACCATAATTAATAGCCAATCAATACAAATCCTTAAATAAAATTGAAGACCAACGGGGCTACTGAATAGTCAAATAATAAGTTATTGGTAGTTTATGCAGAATCGAGCACAAAGCCTGTTTGAAGCTAGAGACAAATGGCAATCAAATAAGAAGCAGTTCATGCATTTTGAGAATTTCACATTTAGTTCAAAATGAAAAGGGAAGGATTTCAGAGAGTAGCGTAGTCGGTTCAATGAGAGAAAGATGAAACAAGGTCAGAGTGTCACAGGGGAAATGAGGAAAGGGGAAAAAAACACACGGATGGGAACAATGGAGTCTTGCCACAACAAAGAAAGCTAGAATTTTCAGACTTCTTACCATAGAAAAGAGGGTTAAAATTTTATAAAGTATACAGTAGCATATGAACGCTGAGGAGTAGCACATTTTACAAACTAAAGAAACTGAAGAGAGAGGCAGGAGAAAAACAAGGGGAAAGAAGAAAAGCACTTTCTCCATCTCAGCACATTCTTGTTTTCAAAGTTCAGTGTTGGATAGATTCTTCGACAATTGGACGGAAAGATAAGGCTAGAGATGGCTTTCTGAAGTCACAGTTCTCTGGAACTAGGGTTATTTCTAAGAGTATGCCCTGATATCCCATTCCTTGGATAGGTTCTGGACCTAGGTCATCAGGTGAAGCCATCTGGCCTCTCCAGGCTGTCAAACAACCCAGGAGGACTATTCTTGAAAAGACTAAGAAGGCAGCATCTCAGAGGCTTCTGTCAATCCAACAGTCTCTTTGAGGAAGTCCAAGTCAATGGATTCTCACTCACTCGGTCACGATCAATGGAGGACATCACTAACTAGACCAGTGGTGGTGAACCTATGGCACGTGTGCCAGAGGCGGCACTCAGAGCCCTCTCTGTTGGCACGCGCACTACTGCTGGCAGCAGCAGGTTCATCAGGCTACCACCACTGCCTGGAGCAGGAGCCCCGCCCAGCACAAAGGAGATGAAGCAGCCGACTAGCAAGCTTGAGTAGAGGTGGTGGAGCAGAGGTCAACAACCATTGTCGATTGGTGGACTGGAAGAAAAGGGAGGGGGAAGCATTTTACATGCATGCATGCGTGCACGGGGCCGTGAGAACACACATGCTGCAAATGGGGTGGGGTGAGTGTCTGCGTGATACTCACTAGCCATTTTTGCACCCCCAGTTTTTGCATGCCATAGGCGGCACTCAGAGGTGCCTCCTTGCTCCCCCTGAGGGCACCACAATGCTGATGCAGCCCTGGCACTTTGCGATAAATAAGTGTGTTTTGGGTTGCGGTTTGGGCACTCGGTCTCTGAAAGGTTTGCCATCACTGAACTAGAGTTCTGTCCTCAGGTCCCTAGGTCTGCTCTTAGCCTCAGATCCTGGAAGTTCTTTTCTTTCTAGGATAAGAACAAGGTTGGTTTATTTCTCTAATTTGGTAAATAATACTCTAAAATAATAGTCCAGGAACAAATCATGGCTCTGTCAACGTTACCTGATGTAGATATCCTTTTGCTACAGCTGTCATTGTTTAGACCCACCAGTTAGCCATGCAAAAAAGGAAGGGAATTTTGCTCAGTCTTTGGAAAGGAAATCTTTGGGTCCTTTTAAAGTATTTTTTTTATTCTTAGTTTTTACAATAATAGCTATAGACAGACAGAAAAAAATATTTTGGTCATAGACCAATAAAAGTACATTCAATAAAACAAACAACAGAAAACTATCCCCCAACAACAAAGATAATTAGCAACCATTTGTGGGTGAAGCTTACACGCAAGGTAGCAGAATTTTGATACTTTTAGAGAAATGCATTTATTTTTAATTGTTTAAAAATTATCAGAGTGCTCCAGCTAATCAACTAGTGGCAAACATCCTATAGAGAAGGCAGTAGAGAAGAACATGACCTGGTAATCATATCATTGGGGCAGTATTAAGGTATCATATAGGGTTTCCCTTTATTTTCCTTCTGGGACAACTGTAGGAAGAGTGTTAAATTGAGCTTAAGATAAGGGTCTCCTAAATTTGGGAATTGTCATATGGTGTAAATGTGAGACTGCTTTAGGCACTAAAATTTAGTTGTTTGCAATAAGAGGGAAATCATCAATTTCTAGTTGAAAAGATTTAAGATCCTTTGGCTTAGTATTGATTTAGCTTGATCTAAGGTTAAGGTCCCCTTCATGGATTACTGCCTTGTTGTGGTGAAGGGGCTTGCATAATTCAATGAAGCTATGAGCTATCCCGTGCAGGGCCACCCAAGATGGACAGGTCATAGCAGAGAGTTCTGACAAAACATGATCCACTGGAGAAGGAAATGGCAACCCACTCCAGTATCTTTGCTATGAAAACCCCATGGATAGTACCAAAAGGAAAAAAAAAGATATGATGCTGGAAGATGAGCCTCTCAGGTCGGAAGGCGTCCAATATGCTACTGGGGAAGATCAGAGGGCTAGTTCTAGTAGCGCCAGAAGGAATGAAGCTGAAAGGATGCTCGGCTGTGGATGTATCTGCTGGTGAAAGGAAAGTCCGATGCTGTAAAGATTTTTTCTCCACAGGAACCTGGAATGTAACATCCATGAATCAAGAAAAGCGGGATGTGGTCAAACAAAAGATAACAAGACCGAACATCGACATCTTAGAAATCAGTAAACTAAAATGGACAGGAAAGGGTTAATTTAATTCAGATGATCATCAGGTATACTACTGTGGGCAAGAATCCCTCAGAAGAAATGGAGTAGCCTTCGTAGTCAATAAAAAAGGTAGGAAAAGCAATACTGGGATACATTCCCCAAAATGATAGAATGATCTCAGTTTGAATCCAAGGCAAACCATTCAATATCACAATAGTCCAAGTCTATGCCCCAACCACCGGTGCTGAAGAGGATGAAATTGACCGGTTCTATGAAGCCCTACAGCACCTTATAAAACTAACACCAAAAAATGATGTCCTTATTATTATGGGGGATTGGAATGCTAAAGTAGGAAGCCAAAAGATAACCGGAATAACAGGCAAATTTGGCCTTGGAGTACAAAATGAAGCAGGGCACAGGCTGATAGAATTTTGTCAAGAGAATACGATGGTCATAGCAAACACTGTTTTTCAACAACCCAAAGGACGGCTCTACACATGGACATCACCAGACGTTCAACACAGAAATCAGATTGACTATGTGCTCTGCAGTCAAAGATGGAGAAGCTCTATACAGTCAGTAAAAACAAGACCAGGAGCTGACTGTGGCTCAGATCATGAGCTTCTCATTGCAAAATGTAGGCTTAAACTGAAGAAAGTAGGGAAAAGCACTAGGCCACTCAGGTATGAACTAAATCATATCCCTGATGAATAAACAGTAGAGGTGACAAATAGATTTAAGGAATTAGATCTGATAGACTGAGTGCCTGAAGAACTATGGACGGAGGTTCGCAACATTGTACAAGAAGTAGCAACTAAAATGATCCCAAAGAAAAAGAAATGCAAGAAAGCAAAATGGCTGCCTGAGGAAGCTTTGCAAATAGCTGAGGACAGGAGGGAAGCGAAAGGCAAGGGAGAAAAAGAAAGATACACGCAATTGAATGCAGAATTCCAGAGAATAGCTAGAAGAGATAAAAATGCCTTCTTAAATGAACAGTGCAAAGAAATAGAAGAAAACAATAGAATAGGGAGGACTAGAGATCTCTTCAACAAAATTCGAGCGATGAAGGGAACGTTTCATGCAAAAATGGGCATGATAAAGGACCAAAACGGCAGAGACCTAACAGAGGCAGAAGAGATTAAGAAGAGGTGGCAAAATTACACAGAAGAACTATACAAGAACGAGCTTAAGATCCCTGATAACCATGATGAGGTGGTCACTGACCTCGAGCCAGACATCCTAGAATGTGAAGTGAAATGGGCCTTAGGAAAGCTGAGCAACAACAAAGCTAGTGGAAGTGACAGTATTCCAGCTGAGCTATTCAAAATCTTAAAAGATGATGTAGTAAAAGTGCTACACTCAATTTGCCAGCAAATTTGGAAAACTCAGCAGTGGCCACAGGATTGGAAATGATCAGTTTACATTCCAATTCCAAAGAAAGGCAGTGCCAAAGAATGTTCAAACTATTGCACCATTGCACTCATTTCACATGCTAGTAAAGTTATACTTAAAATCCTACAAGCTAGACTCCAGCAGTATGTGGATCGAGAACTACCAGAAGTACAGGCAGGATTTCGAAGAGGCAGAGGAACTAGAGATCAAATTGCCAACATACGCTGGATCATGGAGAAAGCTAGGGAGTTCCATAAAAACATCTACTTCTGCTTCGTTGACTATGCTAAAGCCTTTGATTGTGTGGATCACAACAAACTGTGGCAAGTTCTTAAAGAGATGTGAGTACCAGACCATCTTATTTGTCTCTTGAGAAACCTATATGCGGGTCAATAAGCAACAGTGAGAACTGGACACAGAACCACTGATTGGTTCAAAATTGGGAAAGGAGTCCGGCAAGGCTGTATACTGTCACCCTGCCTGTTTAACTTATATGCAGAGCACATCATGAGAAAGGCAGGGCTAAATGAAGCAAAAGTTGGAATTAAGATTGCCGGAAGAAATATCAACAACCTAAGATATGCAGATGATACCACTCTAATGGCAGAAAGTGAAGAGGAACTAAAGAACCTCTTGTTGAGAGTGAAGAAGGAGACTGCAAAAGTTGGGTTGAAACTAAACATTAAGAAAACCAAGATCATGGCATCCGGCCCTCTCAATTCCTGGCAAATAGATGGGGAAGAAATGGAGGTAGTGACAGATTTTATTTTCCTGGGCTCCAAGATCACTGCAGATGGGGACTGCAGCCAAGAAATTAAAAGACACTTGTTCCTGGGGAGGAAAGCCATGGCAAATCTAGACAGCACACTAAAAAGCAGAGACATCACCCTGCCAACAAAACTGCAAATAGTCAAGACTATGGTCTTCCCAGTTGCAATGTATGGCTTTGAAAGTTGGACCATAAGAAAGGCTGAGCGCCAAAGAATTGAAGCCTTTGAACTATGGTGCTGGAGAAGACTCCTGCCAATCCCTTGGACTACAAGGTGATCAAACTGGTTAGTCCTACAGGAGATCAACCCTGACTGCTCTTTAGAAGGCCAAATCCTGAAGTTGAAACTCGAATACTTTGGCCACCTAATGAGAAGGAGGGACTCACTGGAGAAGAGCCTAATGCTGGGAAAGGTTGAGGGCAAGAGAAGAAGGGGACGACAGAGAATGAGGTGGCTGGATGGAGTTACTGAAGCAGTAAGCATGAGCCTAAATGGACTCCAGAAGATGGTAGAGGACAGGAAGGCCTGGAGGAACATTGTCCATGGGGTTGTGATGGGTCAGATACAACTTCGCAACTAACAACAACAAAGGTTAAGGTGGTATTATTAGAGAAACCATAGAGACTCAGTTTCTTTGGGATCACTATTTCCCAGAAGTATAATTGTCTGGCAGCTTTAGATGGGGTCAATCCACTAGTATAGTTCTAACCAGTAGATAAATATATTTGCACAATATTGGAAGAACGTATAAATACAACCGGAAGAAGAAATAATAATAAAAAAATATTAGACTGTGTGGAAATGGACAGACCTACTTTAAGGTTGAGAAAAAAAAAAGAAACAGAATATTTTCAAACTTGGGACCTATTTTAACAATGGTTAGAGAAAAGATTTAGCGATTAGGAATTTAATTATTCCATATGAATTTACCAACTATCTGTTCTAGTTTTTAAAAAAATTTCTTACCTAGTTTTGCAGGAGTAGTTTGGAATAGGTATAACCACTTTGGCAAAATATGAGTCTTAATCACTGCGATTTATCCTAGGATTGAGAGTTGAATGTTTTTCCAGCTGTCTAATTTCTTTTCCATCTCGGTCATCAATTTTTGATAATTTAACTCCTTTATAGATGGACACCTTGAAGATAACCAAATACCTAAATATTTAACTTTTTTAACTATTTGGATCCCCATCACCTCTTGTAATTGTACCTTGGATTCAGTTCCGATATTCTTTACCAAAAATTTAGTTTTATCTCGATTAATCTTTAAACCTGCTACTTCTCCAAAGGCACTAATTTCCTCCAGTAATTTAGGGCCTGATTCCAATGGGTCTTCCAAAACAAAAACTAAGTCATTAGTGAAAGCTTGAAGCTTATATTGCTGATCATTTATTTTTAATCCTTTAATATTATTATTTTGCCTAATTATAATCAATAGTGGTTCTAAAGTCAGAATAAACAACAGAGGTGAAAGGGGGCATCCCTGTCTCGTACCTTTTTGTATATCAATTTTCCCAGTCATTTCACCATTGAATAATACTCGGGCAGATTGCGTAGTGTAAATTGTTTGTATAGCTCTTACAAAATTTGGTCCAAATCCCATTTTAATCATCTGACGTATTAAAAATTAACAACTAACCATGTCGAATGCTTTCTGAGCGTTGAGAAACATCATTGCCAACTGTCTACTAGGGTGCATCTCATAGTATTCCAACGTATTCATCACTATTCTCAAAATATCTCTAATTTGCCGATTTGGAAGAAACCCATTCTGATCTGAATGTATAAATTCTCTTAAGAATACTTTAAGCCTGCCTGCCAGAATTGAGGAAAATTTTTTATCTGCATTCAATAGCGAAATGGGTCTATAATTTTTAACCAAGGTACGATCTGAATCTTCCTTTGGGATCAAAGATATATAAGCCTCTGTCCATGATTGGGGTATTTTCCCTTCACTTAAAACCTCATTAAATAAACCTTTTAAATGGCCACTAAACGTTCCCAACATCTCTTTATATAATTCCGCCGGGAGTCCATCCATTCCCGGGGTTTTCCCATTCGATTGTTTCTTAATTAACTCCTTTATTTCCCCTTCTGAGATCTCTGAATTCAAAATTTGTTTTACATTCTCAGGAACCTCCTGTAAGTCCACCCTTTCTAAGTATCCAATCTTTTCTTCTAAAATTGGGTCTTTCTTATACAATGTGGTAAAAAATTCCTGAATCACCTTTTTCTTTTGTTCATTTGATCCCACCATATTTCCCATCCCATCCTGTAACCATTCTATTTTTCTCGCAATTGCTCGCTTCCTAAGCCTATAGAACAACCATTTTCCAGCCTTGTTGGCATGTTCAAAAAAGAATTGTTTATTCCTTTGGATTTTCTCTGCTAATTCACGTTGATCCAAGAGGGAAATCTCGTGTCTTGTAATATCTTTTCTCTCCCTCGCTATTACTGAGGATGGGTCTTTCTGAAGAACCTCCTCGGCCTCTGTCAACATTCCCATCAACTCCAATCTCTTAACCCTCTCTTTCTTCCACTTATGTGCCGAATACTTAATTGCTATCCCTCGAATTACTGCTTTTGCAGTGTCCCATATAATTTGAATTGTTGTATCTTCCCTTCTATTCTCCTCAAAAAAATATCCCATTTCCTGGTTCAACAAGTTTTTGAATTGTTCTTCTTTTAAAACATCTGCTCTCATTGTCCATCTATACCTCTTCTTTTCTCCTTTCCAAACCAAAACTAATGGGCTGTGATCTGCCCAGTCATTAGTCGTAATCTCTATTTCCCTAACCATCTCTTTCAATTCATGGGATGCCCATATCATATCAATTCGGGTCCATGTTTGATGCCTGGGGGAGAAATAAGTATATTGCCTCTCTTCCCTGTGAAAATCTCGCCATATATCACATATACCTAACTCCTCCCTCACTTGATCCCACACCTTAGGCAATGTTCTTTTTACCCCTTTAAGTAAATGTTGCCCCGGGGTATAGTCTTTATCAAAAACTACTATTGCATTGAAGTCTCCTACAATGCATATATGCTCATATTCTAACCCTACTATTACTTTATATAAACCTTGAAAAAAGGCACACTGATTACAATTTGGTGCATACACATTCACCAATAAGATCTTCTTCTGAGCCAATCGAAGTTTTACCATCACTACTCTTCCTTCTGTATCTGAATACACCCAGTGGGCCTCAATATTTCGCCGAACGTAAATTACAACTCCCCTTTTCTTTTGTTCTGCCAGGGACACAAAAACTTCCCCCAATTTTGGACACGCTAGTACATTCTGTTGACTTTTAATGATATGGACTTCCTGGATACAAATTATATCATATTTTAATTTACAAAGTTTGGACCAAGATTTTTTCCTCTTAGTAGGAGCATTAAGACCATTAATATTGACAGAAAAAAGGCGAACCTCTTCCTGAATGTCACTGCTTCGCTGTATTCTTTATTTTTTTCGCTAACCGTGTCTCCATTTGAGGGCCCGAGCCTCCCAATTCCCCAGCATCCTCCTTATCTATAGTCTTAATAGCCGCGTATTAAAAGGAGAATGTTGCAGGAGCACAAAACAAGGGGAGGACTGGGGCTCCCACACTGGGAGCTGTATTACCATGCCTCTGCCTTGGCTTGGATTAGGGACTGGGTTGTGTTATCTAGAAGGAGGGTGTTAACTATTGAAGGATATAATTTAACACAGGGATGGCATGCCTATCTCTGGCCAAGGAAGGATAGTCAATGTAAAGTTTTCTCTAATCATTATATTAGGGATGTATTGATAAACTCTTGGCGTATGATGAGAGGGTGGATCTATACAAAGATACCTGGCTGGTTTACTCCTTTGGAAGCTGTAACTTATTCGACGTTACACAATCCAAACAGAAATTATAGGTATAAAGATCTCATAGATCTGAGAGGCAATCTTAAATCCAGGGAGGAGTTACATTCTGGGGGTATAAAGTTGGATTGGTGGTCGTATTCTCAAATGAGTTCAAGGTTTAATAGGGATAAGAAGGAATTTGGAATCGATATAATCCCACAAGAATTAGACAAGATTTTATGGGGAAGTGATGCTAAATTTTTATCTAAGACCTATAATCTCCTTTTGTTTCATGGGATGAACGGGGGAACAATAAATGATGTAATGATTGCTTGGGGGATAAATATTGGTCGCACTATAGAATTAGAGGAGTGGGAACAAATTTGGAAGAAAAATATAAAATTAACGTTAGCAACAGCATTTAAAGAAAATATGTACAAAATGTTGTATAGATGGTACTTAGCTCCCGCACGAATTTCAAAAATGTTTCCCAATGCAAATGACAAATGTTGGAAATGTGATTCTGCCAGGGGCACTTTCTACCATCAATGGTGGACTTGTCCAAAGGTTAGGCGTTACTGGACCAATATAAAAAATTGGTTATTTCAAATAACAGGATATGATCTTCAATTGGACCCAGCTATTTTCCTCTTGGGGATGAAGCCACAAGAAGTACCAAAAATGTTTGGTATCTAGTAATACATATTACAACAGCGGCGCGTATGACTTATGCACAATATTGGAAGACGAAGGAAATCCCAACGGACTATCAAGTAATAGAGAAAGTATTACTATGCGCAGAGTCAGATCGAATGACATATATTCTCAAAGGGAAAAATGAATCACTTTTTAATAAAAGTTGGGACTCCTGGTACTCGTGGTTACAAAATAGAATATTTAACTTCAATGGGGGAAATACCAGATGATTGCGTTGTTGTGACTCAGGGTCAGCCTGTGGGTTCGGCACCCAGCTCAGATGTATCGGATGACTCAGATGAGGGGGAGGAGGTGTGTGTGGGTGACGAACCGGCTGATGATGGCTTGCAGGCTTGGCAGAGCTCCCAGCCGGGGACCTCCTCTCAGCTGCGTGAGCCCGATAGTGCGGAGGATGATGACCCACAGCTGGCCCTGTTCAAGGACGCCCGACGCAGGAGGCAGTCGAGCAGGACTAAGCAGAAAAAGGCTGCGGGTCTCCTCGGGAGGAGGCACAGGGAGACCACGCCCTGAGCTCTCAATAAAAGGAGTGTTTGGGGAGGGGCTGGTTGCTGAAAGCAACCCTTCTGCTTGAGGATTCAAGTTCCGGAGTTTTGGTTTCTTGTTTTGTTAATTGACTATTAAATCTTGGCAAACGCTTTTCAGCCTTGGACGCTCTCCAGTCTCTTCTTTCTGAATAGGGGTTTGCCTTATTACAAGGCCAGAAGGGGCTGGTTCAGAACAGTTTGCTTTCAGCCTCCCACCCCTTATTACTACGATGGAGCAGCTTCTTGCCGAGAATGCTCAGCTCACCCAGCAACTCACTTTGCTGGCAGCTCAGGTGGCTCAACTGCAAGCTCAGGTACATGCTGCACCCCCACCCAGGAGGAAATGTCAGATAGCTATGCCGGATAAATTTGCTGGCAATCCAGAACTGTTTCCTGCCTTCCTGGGACAATGCCAGCTTTTTATCAGCGTGAGAGCAGCTGATTTCCCCACTGACCGAGATAAGGTGGGATTCGTGTTGAGCCTTCTGTCGGGAGATGCAGCTCGTTGGGGCACGCCTCTGCTGGCACAGCCTAGCCCTTTGTTGGATAACTTTGGGGGGTTTTGTGACCATATGCGCCTCATGTACGAGGACCCAATTAAGGCGCAGACCGCCACCCGACGTCTGAAAGCTTTGAGGCAGGGTCAGCGCCCCCTACAGGCCTACATCAGCGATTTCCGGCTGCTTAGCCAGGATTCCGCCTGGAATGAGGCTGCGCTCGTGGATGCCTTCCAGGATGGCTTGTCGGAGGAGATGTTGGATGAGCTGGCCCGCGTGGACATTCCCTCAGACCTGAATGGGCTGATCCATCTTTGTCTGCGGATCGATGCCCGGCTGCAGCAGCGAAAGAGTCGCCGTGCCACCCCACAGACCCCTGCCGCTCCTGTTGAGCGTGTGCCCCCAGTCCAGAGGGAGGAGCCAATGGAGCTGGGTGCCGCCAGGTCCCGTCTATCGGTGACGGAAATGGACAGACGACGGTCGGGGGGGTTGTGTTTTTACTGTGGGGACCCTGGACATTTGGCTGCTTCTTGCCCAAAGAAGCGTCAGCGGGCATCAGTGACCAAGCCTGCCCCGAGAAAGTCTTCTACTTTGCTGTCGGGAAACGGCCCGAGCCCGATCTAGACGGTGTGATAGATCGGGCGACCCACAACGACCACGCCGAGCGACGCCGTTCCGATGGTGCCTGTGAACCTCCACGGCATTTGATTTTGGAGGCACGTCTGATCCTTCCTGGCAAGCCAGAGGGGATTCCGGTCCATGCCTTAATTGACTCTGGGGCTACCACTAACTTTATGGACTCGGCCTTCGTGGCCAAATGGGCTGTTCCCCAGTGTCCGGTGGATCCGCCCATGCTTGTGGAGACCATCGATGGTCGAGTGCTCCTGTCCGGGCCTATTACGGCCGCCACGCAACCCGTGTGTATGGCCATCAGTTCCCATGTGGAGGCCATCCAGTTCTACATCACTTCGGATCTGCACTTCCCCGTGGTCTTGGGACTGGCGTGGCTCCGGGCGCATGATCCACAGATCTATTGGTCTCAGAACTTGGTCACCTTCCCAAGTTTGCAGTGCGTGGACCACACCCGCCATATCTGTGCCGGCCAGGTGGAGGGTTCCTCGGGGGTTTCCTTGCCTCCCGAACTGTCCGACTTTGCTGATGTGTTCAGCGAGTCAGAGGCGGACCAATTGCCCCCGCACAGGCCCTACGACTGCTCCATTGATCTAGTCCCTGATGCGCCTCTCCCAGTGGGGCGTTTGTACTCCATGTTGGAGCCCGAGTTGGCTGCATTGCGGGACTTCCTGACAAAGAATTTGGCTCGTGGTTTCATCCGGCCCTCGTCCTCGCCTGTGTCTGCGCCCGTGCTCTTCGTCAAAAAGAAGTCGGGCGAGTTACGGCTTTGCTGTGACTACCGGAAACTCAATGCCATCACGGTGCGTAACCGCTACCCACTGCCCCTCATCCCCGAGCTCTTGGACCGACTCCGGGAGGCTAAGATCTTCACGAAACTGGACCTGCGTGGAGCTTACAACCTCGTCAGGGTTCGGCCGGGTGATGAGTGGAAGACGGCGTTTGGTACTCGCTATGGACATTTCGAGTACACAGTGATGCCATTTGGCCTGACCAACGCCCCTGCTGTGTTTCAGCATTTTATGAACGACATCTTTCGAGATCTGTTGGACCAGTTTGTCGTGATTTACCTGGACGACATCCTGATTTACTCCCCGTCGCGTGAAGCGCATCATCAGCATCTCCGTCAGGTCCTGCAGCGCCTCCGGAAACATCGGCTGTTTGCCAAGTTGGAGAAGTGCCAGTTCTACCAGGTGACCATCGATTTCCTGGGTCACCGCATTTCTCCTGAGGGCATCGCCATGGAACCGAGTAAAGTTGAGTCGTTGCAGAGTTGGCAACCCCCGCGTCGCGTGAAGGATGTTCAGCGACTTCTTGGATTTGCCAACTACTATCGGACATTCATCCCTGGCTTTGCTGCCTTGACAGCCCCCCTCACCCGGCTCCTGCAGAAGAAGACTCGGTTCCAGTGGAACGCCCCCGAACAACAGGCGTTCCAAGCTTTGAAGGACGCCTTCATGAAGGAGCCCATCTTGAAGCATCCTGACCCGCAACGGCCGTTTGTCGTGGAGGCGGACGCCTCCGACATTGCCATTGGGGCCGTGTTACTCCAGGCAGCGACGCCCAGCGGTACCCTTTTCCCTTGCGCGTATCACTCCCGGAAATTGAATCCCTCGGAGCGCAACTATACCATCTGGGAGAAGGAGCTGCTGGCCATCAAGGCGGCGTTCGAGGCTTGGAGGCATCATCTGGAGGGGGCGCGGCATCAAATCGAGGTCCGGACGGACCACAAGAATCTGGAAAGCCTGCAGACCGCTCGGAATCTGAACCAACGCCAGATCCGGTGGTCCCTCTTCTTTGCGAGGTTTGACTTCCGGGTGCGGTACATACCCAGCGGGCACAACCAGAGAGCGGATGCTCTGTCCAGGAAGCCCGAGTACACCCGAGTGGAGGACAAGCTTCCGCCCAGGACAGTGATCCCCGTCGAGTCTTTTGCTGCGGTGCGGGAGCCGGTGGATATACGGGCTCGGATCAGGGAGGCGCAGCAGCAGGAGGCGTGGGTGGCTCAGCGGAAGGAAGAGGTGGGGCCAGATTCGCCTTGGTCGGTCGCGGATGGACTCCTGTATTATCGTGACCGGCTCTATGTTCCGGGAGGGCCACTCAGGGGACTCGTCCTCAGCCAGTGTCATGATAACCCGGCTGCGGGGCATTTTGGCCTGTTCAAGACTCTGAACCTGGTCTCCCGTACCTTCTGGTGGCCCCGAGTCCGACACGACGTCCAGTCTTATGTCACCTCCTGCGTCCCATGCAGGCAGGCCAAGTCAGCGACAGGGGCCCCGCCTGGTTTACTGCAGCCTTTGCCAACACCCAAGAGACCCTGGGGGGCTGTGTCCATGGACTTTCTGACGGATCTACCCCCATCCTCCGGCTTCACGACAGTGTTTGTGGTGGTGGACATGCTGACCAAGATGGCGCACTTCATCCCCTGTCGCGGCTTACCGTCAGCTCGCGCCACTAGTCGCATGTTCATCCAACAGGTGTTCCGGCTGCACGGCCTCCCCGATAGAGTCGTCTCCGATAGGGGGGCCCAGTTTACAGCCCGCTTCTGGCAGGAGTTGATGCGGGCGTTGGACATTAAGGTTTGCCTCTCGTCCGCGCATCATCCTCAGACCGACGGGGGTACCGAGAAGGTCATCGGCATCTTAGAGCAGTATCTGCGCTGCTACGTTAACCTGCAGCAGGACAATTGGGTGGACTATTTGGCCATAGCCGAGTTTGCCTTTAACAACTCGCAGCACACCTCCACGCAGATGACACCGTTCTTGGCCAACGTGGGTTATCACCCCCGGTTTTTCCCCCTTTCGCCCGTGGACTCACCGGAGCCGGCAGCGAACGAATTCATGGCGGAGTTACAGGCGATCCATCGGTTGGTGCGACGGCAGCTGGAGAAGGCCAAGGCCGACTATAAGAGGTTCGCCGATCGGTCGAGAAGGGATACGCCTCCACTGTCGGTGGGGGATCGGGTCTGGCTGTCTACCAGGAACCTACCATCCACTCGGCCGGCGAGGAAGCTGGACCACCGTTACCTTGGACCGTTCCCAGTCGAGGCCGTCATTAACCCGGTCGCCTATCGTTTAACTCTGCCACGTTCCCTGCGCGTGCACCCCGTCTTCCATCGGTCCTTGTTGGTCCCCGAACAACCGGCTTGTCCACTTCGCCAAGCAGAACCTCCCCCATCAGGACCTCGCGATGGCGGCAGCACCCCCGAGTACGAGGTCGCCAGCATCCGGGATTCCCGTTGGCTGAAAGGTCGCTTCCAGTACCTGATCGAGTGGAAAGGGTACGGGCCGGAGGACTTCACATGGGAAGACGCGACCGCCGTTCATGCCCCTGCGTTGGTGACTGCTTTTCACGAACAGTTCCCATCCCGACCGCATCCGGATCGGCAGCCCCGGGGGAAGGGCCCTGCGGTGCGGGATAGTGTTGTGACTCAGGGTCAGCCTGTGGGTTCGGCACCCGGCTCAGATGTATCGGATGACTCAGATGAGGGGGAGGAGGTGTGTGTGGGTGACGAACCGGCTGATGATGGCTTGCAGGCTTGGCAGAGCTCCCAGCCGGGGACCTCCTCTCAGCTGCGTGAGCCCGATAGTGCGGAGGATGATGACCCACAGCTGGCCCTGTTCAAGGACGCCCGACGCAGGAGGCAGTCGAGCAGGACTAAGCAGAAAAAGGCTGCGGGTCTCCTCGGGAGGAGGCACAGGGAGACCACGCCCTGAGCTCTCAATAAAAGGAGTGTTTGGGGAGGGGCTGGTTGCTGAAAGCAACCCTTCTGCTTGAGGATTCAAGTTCCGGAGTTTTGGTTTCTTGTTTTGTTAATTGACTATTAAATCTTGGCAAACGCTTTTCAGCCTTGGACGCTCTCCAGTCTCTTCTTTCTGAATAGGGGTTTGCCTTATTACAAGGCCAGAAGGGGCTGGTTCAGAACATGCGTATTACTATTTGAGGTATAGAATCTGGAGATATATACAATTATAGATTTCTAATATTTGGTAATTAAAGGTTACTTAGCCTGGGATGTACGAGAAAAAGAAAATTAGGGGTAGTATTACACCCCCCGGTCTTGTTTGATGTTGTTGTCTTTGTTTTTTGGTGTATAGGGTGTTTTGGTGTTTTTTTATTCGACACACTTTTCAGTATTTTGTAATAATGTTCTTGTTTTTATTTAAAACTTGTTTAATAAAGTATATTTTTTTAAAAAAATAAAAAAAAGGAATTTAATTTGTATTAGTGAATAAGATACTCAGACAACAATTTTTGTTGAATAATTATTATTGAACTCTGTTAAAATAATAATAAAACTTTAAAAAAATATATATTTATCCAAACATTAGATTCAAATTTACTGACTCCTACTTACAGTCAAAGTACTGCATCTGGAGATAATTGTGGTACTGTACATGAAGGAATATGAAAGGAACTATTGAGGCACCATCCATTTTTTTAAACTAGAACCTTTTGCCAACTAGGTTTCCTGCCAAAATCTTCCTAACACTTGATGTTATCATTTTGCATCTAGAAGGTATTGTTCCTTGCAATCAGAATTTTTGAAGTCTACAAAGCTTCAGCTCAGAATCTAAGAATGAGGTCAGGAAGGTAATGAGTAAAAATCACCTAAGGCTAAAAGAGAGGCACAAAATCTAGCAAAAAGAGTATCTTTAAATATGTCAACAGCAAGAGAAAGACAAAGGATGGTGTCTGTGGAGGGGTCAAGGGGGGAAGTGAGCTCACAGCTTATTCCAAATGGAGAATTCTTAACAGATGAGCAAGAAAAAGCAAAGAAATTAAATTCATATTTTGCCACTATAGTGGTAGTCAAAGGAAATGAAAATTTGAATAAAATGAAATATTGAAGGAATTGAATCTGCGACTGGATCAGCTAACTTCATTCAGAGAGCTCAGTCAGGTCGGAGACCTGTTATCAGTAGGTCCCACAGGAATCTGTTTTTAGTCAGTATTTTTCAATATTGTTATTATTTTCTGTGATAAACTCTGCCTCTTTGCTTCTGCTCAGCCTGACAGGTCTAGGAGAGAGATTATATTTTAGATCCCTTCCATCAATCAGGGTCATCTTCTTGGACCCAGGAATTATGCTTGTCTGAGGTAACAACTGTTCTATGGCTTAGCATCGCTCAATGTTAGATGCATTTTTCAAATCCATATGGCCTAACAGTGTTGTCCTTTCTCAAGACTTTAAAGCCCTGGCATTTGGACTAGGATGTTAAGTGAACTCAGCTGCTGAAGTTTGTGGTTGTTAAAGTCCTTAGGCATTTGGACTAGGATGTTAAGTGAACTCAGCTGCTGAAGTTTGTGGTTGTTGTTTTAAACTTCGATGTCGCAGACTATATGTTATTATTATTTCAATCCTTGTGCGCTGCCTGGAATCATTGTGAGATGGGCAGCCATATGAATTATTTAAATAAATAAATAAAGATTTGCTGAGCTGCTTATCAGATTTGCCGATGACATGGAATTGGGAGATTGGGCCAAAATGCAAAATTGTATAATGAGACTGCAATCTAATCTGGACAGATTGAAAGGCTGGATTGAGAGGAACAAAATGTCCTTCACCAGGGAGAAATGGCTGGCTCAGGAATTCTGGGAGTTGAAGTCCAGTTAAGGGGCCGTAGTTACCCTGGTCTAAAAAAGATATTAATGGCTTAGAACAGGTCCAAATGAGGGAAGCAAAGATAATACAGGAACCTGATGACACACTCTGCAAAGACAGACTGAAGGAACATGAGAAATTCAGTCTAGAGATAAAAGGGGAGGCATGATATGGCCCATTTTATGTGCCTGAATACTCATAAGTATTTTCCATTTCCACTGAACTAGATCCACAAATGATTGATACAAAATTAAATATAAGGGGAAAAAACTCTTATTGATCACAAAATCTGTACAAAATGGAATTTCCTGTAGAAATTAGAGGTTCTCTATTTCTGAAGGTTTTAAAAAAGAGGTCAGGCATCAGACCCCTCTCGATGGTTTAACTGATCTTCCTGCATATTGCAAAAAATTGGACTCTATGATTCTTCTGGTTCCTTGCCTATTGAAAAGAATATGATTTCTAATCAGGCCCAGGCCTATTGAGAAATTGGAATTTCAGACTACAGTAGACTGGGAAGAAGGAAAGGAAGAAAGGGAGGGAGAGAGAAAGAGAGAGAGAAAGAGAGAAGGAACAAAAGGAAGGAAGGAAAAGGAAGAAAAGAAAGAAAAAAAGAAAAAGGAGGGAGGAAGGCAGGCAGGCTTCATAGTCTCTGAAATCATATTTTTTTTTAAAAAATTAGTCTTTTTAATTGAAAATAGAAATAAATTAGATTTCTTCCATTTTGTGCCATCCAAAATATTTCAGTGCATGTATCTACTAGCAAGATCTAATGGAAATCCTGGACTTCCACATCTGGGGAGACTCAGTTTGGGAAACACAGGAGTAGACTTGAAAGAAAAAGAAAGAGAGAAAGAGAAAGAAAGAGAAACTCTTCCTTAAATGGTGACCGTTGGCAACAAAACAACAAAACAACATGGACATTTCTGTGGAACTCAAGCTCACTGTAAAAAGAGTTTACCCATGCTACTATGCTCCATGGAAAAGGACTGACACTGAGAAGGACTCGGTGTCTGATTGACTTTATATTTAGAAGCACAAATATCTGCTGGGATCCTCTGTACCAATCTCATGGTTTTGCTTTTACCTTTGAGGTGGAAAGGCTCTGTAACAACCTTCAAATGACACCCTTAAGGATGTTCCTATACAAGTAGTCTTTGACTTATAACCACAACTGAGCCCAACATTTCCTTTACTAAGAAAGACAGCTGTTAAGTGAGTTTTGCCCCTTTTTATGACTTGGTTGCTTTCAAGTGAATCACTGCAGTTGTTATGATAGAAGGTTGTTCAGTGAATCTGACTTCTCCATTGACTTGGCTTCTCAGAAGATCAGAGAAGGTGATCACATGACCCCTGGGACATGGCAACCATCATAAATATATGCCTGTAGCCAGACATCTGAATTTTCATCACGTGACTGTGAAGATGCTGCAACATATGTGTGAAAACCAGACATACGTCACTTTCTTAAATTCTCTTGTAACTTTGAACGGTCATTAAACGAACGGTTGTATGTTGAGGGCTATATTGGGTAGAAAACAGAATCTCACAGAAGGCTTCTTGGTGCCTTGTTTAGAATTGAGCTCTTATTCTTTCCTTTAGCAGCTAAAGAATTTTGAGGCATATGGAGGGTGGTGTGGGTGGAACACAAATCGGATTAATTCCTGCGGCAGCTAATAATAGTGCCGATGCTCTTTGATTACATATTTCATTCTTCTCACCTGCAACGAAAATAATACATTCATAACTTTCATGCTGGACTCTCAGGGTTAAATCACTACTCTGCAGGCAACGGCCATAATTTCCATCCATGGGAGGTGGATTATCGCTGTTGGATTTTTATACTGACAGTAAACCTGTAAATGAAGAACTGAGCCTGTTCGGTTTTATTGCTAAGATGTCGGATCACTTCTGCTTTTGAGGCAGGTGGCATATATATATATATATGAATGGCTGGTTTGTTTTGCATATTGGTGTCAACAGGAAAGAAAAAAAAACATTTTAAAGAAATCGATCACTGCTGTAGATATGGCTGCTATATATTATTGTGTAAAAGTAAAAGAGGCTTTAGTGCTTTCTTCCACTGTGCTAAAGCGAGTCAGAAGACAATGCCTTCTTTTTTCTTTTTCCCCTTTTTCCTCCCTTAGTGTCCCATTATTTTCATTTTTTTTGTATTTTATAGTCTGATAAACTAATAAAATTTTCAAACAAAAAAAACCCCATCACTTTATAGTAAGTATAAAAATTAGTAGTACAGAATATAATAAAGTATATACTAAATAAAACCGGGAAATTATTTATTAAATTTATTTGCTGCTCATCCTGCCACAAGATATTTTTGGGTGGTTAACAACATTGAAAGCAGTAAAACTATAAGATTAAGAACACAAAATTATAATTAAGAGTACAAAATTATAATGAAAAGAATACAAAATTATAATTAAGAGTATAAAATTATAATGAAAAAAATACAAAATTATAATTAAAGATGGGAAGGAAGGGAGTAAGATAGGGAGGTAGAGTCTACTACCATTCAACCACTTCCATTATGATATTCCCCCCCTTGGGGCCCCAGGCCAGCTGGCAGACCCAGTCTTCAGGCTCTTGGGAAGGGCCAGGAGAAGGGGAACCAATCTCACTTCAGGGAGCAAGATGTTCCAAAAGGTCAGGGCCACAGCATAGAAGTCTCTTCTCTTGCACCCCACAGCTGGAATTCTATGACAGGAATATATCCAAGATACAAAGGATCTTAGGGGCTACTCTAGTAGGAGCAGCCCAGAATCAGATTGGGTAAAGATCTCCTAACCAGGTACTAGCTGTTATCATATGGTGCTTGAGAGGGATCTTTCAAGGTATGGTATTGACTGAGAGTTATACATACCCCCCACAAAAAAGAATTTTTAATGATCTGAAATGTGTTTGAATATTAGTAGCTCAGGTGGGTAGTTTGGTTGTTCATTTGAGATCTGAGCTTGGCAATTTGGTTGCAAACATTTCTTCACCGTTCGAGGAGACATCATCAGTACATTTTGAATTGTGCTCTTCTGTCAGAGCACTGGCCTTTAAATACCTTTTTATGTGATGCAAATTGGTATGAATGTTATTTGTTCAGATATTTCTGAGTCATGGTCTGATTTTGGGCTGTTTGATTGGATGGTTGTTGTTACTGGGCCACATTCTTTGGTGTTAAGCACCGTCTGTGTGATGCAAATTTATTTATTTATTTATTTATTTATTTATTTATTTATTTATTTATTTATTTATTTATTTTATTGGATTTATATACCGCCCTTTCCCGAAGGACTCAGGGCGGTTTACAGGGTATTTAAAACAAGGAATACAAAAGTTAAAAAACATTTAAAAAATTACATCAATCCCTGAAAAAATAAAAACTCCAATTAAAATTAAAATTAAAATTCTCAGCCTGGGCCAGAGAGCTCGAAGAGCCAGGTCTTCAGGTCCTGGCGAAATGAACGGAGGTCGGGGGCAGTCCTAAGCTCCATGGGCAGCTGGTTCCAGAGGGCAGGTGCACCCACTGAGAAGGCCCTCCCCCTGGGTGTTATCCGCCAGCAATCTTTTACCGGCAGCACCCTGAGAAGACCCTCCCTGTGGGAGCGCACTGGACGAAGGGAACTTGATGCTGGCAGCAGGTGTTCCCTCAGATATCCCGGACCCAAGCCATTTAGGGCTTTATAGGTCATCACCAGCACCTTGAATCTCACCCGGAGGGCAACCGGAAGCCAATGCAGCTTGCAGAGTAGAGGTGTTACATGGGAGTATCGGGAAACCCCCATCACAACTCGCACGGCTGCATTCTGCACCAACTGAAGCCTCCAAGTGGTCCTCAAGAGCAGCCCCATGTAGAGAGCGTTGCAGTAGTCTAAACGGGAGGTCACGAGCGCATGAGTGACTGTGCGTAGGGCATCTCAGTCCAGGTAGGGTCGCAACTGGTGCACCAGGCGAACCTGGGCAAAAGCCCTTCTGGTCACGGCTCCTATGTGATCTTCAAAATTAAGCCGTGAATCCAGGAGGACGCCCAAGTTGCGAGCCCTATCAACGGGAGGGGGGGGTAACACCTCACCCCCCATCGTTAAAGGTGGAATAGTCTGGTTAACCCGAGATGCCGATATGCACAGCCACTCAGTCTTGGCAGGATTGAGATGAAGCCTGTTTCTCCCCATCCAGACCTGGACCACATTAGCATTAGTATTGTTTGTTCTGGTGCTGAGTCATAGTCTGGTTTCAGATTGTTTGGTTGGCTGGGTATTGTTACCGATTTCTTGTGAAGGGATATGATTTCCATTGCTGCATGGTGCCTTTTTGTTCAGTTTTAAATGCTGCCTTCAGGATCGTGGTTGGAGTAGTTCTTTCATTCTCAGCAGTTGGTAGATTGAGTTGATGTCAGTGTGTCTGTTTATTGAATTATTGGTGGAAAACCAGGCTTCAAGGAATTCTTTCTCTCCTTGATTTCACCTGGGTTACAACTGTGGTTCCAGTTAGATCAAACTTGTGTCCTTCTGAGTCTTCATGGATGGACATGAGGCATAGTATCTTGTGTCTTCTGATAGTGTTAATAGGAAACAAAATTAGAATGTGCAGAATGCCTTATACAAGGCTTGCAATGCACAAAGGAAAGTGTACTGGGACCTTTAAGAAGCAAACAGTAAAAAGCAAACTAACTTGAGTTGTATCATAACAATATTTTTACTCAAACAATATAACACACACAAAAAAACACAATTACATATAGTCCAGTTTTCAATCCAAGGTCAGTAATGAAGAATCACCATTGAATAACAGTTCAGGAGTAAACAAAGACCAAGTCACAAATCCTTACCAGTTAAAAGACAAATATCAATACACACAGTAACAAGTCAGGCAGAGAAAAAACACTAGAGAGAGAGTAAGTCTAACATCTGAAATTCATTTATGCTGAATAGAATTAGTCACACCCTTCGGCCATTTCTCTTCTTAACCATATTATATGTATTTCACCCAAACCAGGTTAGGACTTTAATTCCTAACAGATAGCCAGAAAGTGTTCGTGCAGTCTGGTAGATAGCTTTCTTCCTGTTTGGCCCAACTAGTCCTTTTCCCAGCTGCTACATTGGATTCAGTATATGATGCCTGATCTTTGGTTTGTTTCTGTCAGCCCTTTTGGTTTTGACAGGGTTCATCTGAGAGTTGAGGTTGGTTTGTGGGCTACTGCGAGGTCATGTTGGCACAGTAATCGTGCTGTCATTTCTGAAACATTCTATACGTAGGGAATTGTCTGATCATTGTTGTTCTTGTTGTAATGATCTTGTTAGAAGAATGATTTGGGGTTCCAACTTGAGCTGGGGTTGCACAAGAACAAATCAAAATGAAATCCAGACTTGCTGTGAGGAAGTAATCATCATCATCTTTATTTATTGATTAGCCCTTGGGCCATATCAAATTTCCAAGTTCCAAAAACAAAATATCACTAAAAGTTGACAAAAACAATTCAAATGAAACTGGACAAAATACAATTTAAAATGAAACTGAAACAAAATACAATCGAAATAAAATCAGGATAGAATACAATGATTTAAGATACAGGTTAAATATGCTTAAAATTATATTACAATATCACCCCTGCGTCTACCCCAAACAGTCTTAAAACTACTTTTAAAATCACATTTTTAAATCAAGTGATCTTTCCTACAATCTACCACACTCTGCTGCACCAACTTTGTTCTTATTTCCATCAACTTTACAGCATATTTGGCAATCCATTTCACCAACTGCAAATTAGAGCCTAACAAACAATGATGCAAGAAGCACTCTTTAGACACAGGGGTACTAGTATAAAAGATCCTGCCCAACTGATGTTCCCTCAAATGTGAATACAGGAGGCAATCAAAAATTACATGGGACATTGTTTCAACTTCCCCCATCCCACATAAACAGACTCTTTCACTTACAGGAATCCCCCTATATTTGCCCCAAAGCATGTTTGATTGAAGTTGGTCCAATCTCAATTTGGTAAAAAATCTCCTTATGATGGGAGATAAAGGCAAGGTTAAATATTTTTCTATTTTAAAAATTTGTTTATTAGCCGATAACCAGGGGCAAACTTTTGCTACTGTCACCTGTGCGATGTCCGATTGTGCACTTATGTCCTTAAATCTCTGTGCGATCCAAGATCGAATCTGCCTATGATCATACTGCTGCCAGTTTAACGGAATACCAAAGCTAGATACCCGCTTCAAAACTCTTGATAACCAATTATTTTTGTTACTTGAAACAATCTGATCCATTAGCGCTAGCTTAGGTAACCTCCCTTCCTCCATCTCGGATATTCTTAGCCAATAATAAACGGTCTTCAGCATGGCCCTAGTGCCGATCGCATGGACTCCCGTTTCTGCCCTTACTACGCATGCTGGGGTTCCAAAATTCTCCTCAGGAACTTATTTTGAGGAATTTCCTGCCCAGGCAGCTTAACTGATCCCCATATTTCTGCCCCATAGGTAAGTATTGGTTCAATTTTCGCTTGAAAGACCTTTAGCACTGGGGTTAATGAAGATGGAGTTTTCTCTAAAATTAGTTTGTTTAATTGGGCCATCCGAGCCACGGCCTTCTGATCTCCGGCTTTTACATGCTTATTCCATTTACCATTTGTCTGGAATACTAGCCCTAAATAGGTAAATGACTGAACTTGTTCTATTCTTCTGCCATTTAAAACCTATCTCCTCATCTTTTGTTGCCTGCTAAAAATCATTACCTTTGATTTCTCTATGTTAATTGTCAAACGATTTTTTATGCAATATGCTGCCAACTTTCCTAGTGACCTTCGTAGCCCAACTTGTGAGGCCGACAGCAAAATTATATCATCGGCATATAACAAGCAATTTACCTGTCTTGTTCCTATACTAGGCCCATGAAGTGATAAGTCTTCCAGACATTTTGTAAAACCGTTTAAATATAAATTGAAAAGTGTTGGGCCTAAAATGCAACCTTGTCTTACACCCTTCTTAATTGGAATTGCATTTGTTACCGATCCTGTTTTGTTCACTCAAACTCTTACCTGGGTTTCCATGTATAACCATCTAATTAAATATAGCAGTTTCTTTTCTATTCCCATGGCCTCTAATTTATCCCGTAGAATTGATCTAACAATTGTATCAAAGGCTGCCTTCAGGTCTATAAATGCCACGTACAATGGTTTTTTCCAAAACTTAAACTTTGTTATTAGATGGTCCAACACAATACAGTTGTCCATTGTAGATCTTCCGCTCCTGAAGCCAGACTGTTCTTCAGCTAGAATGTTGTTTCTCTTTATCCAGTCTTCTAATTTATGAAGCAGATACTTAGCATAAATTTTTGCTGAAATATCAATTAGACTAATTAACCGGAAATTATCCGGATTGTCTCTAGAGCCTTTTTTTATGTAATGGAACAATTATTGATGTACGCCAACTGGCAGGAATTTGCCCTGTTCTATTAATAAAAGTAAAGAGACCCGCCAGGACAGGCGCCCACCAGGCTATGTTTTCTTTAAATAGTGATGCTGGTAGCGCATCCTGTCCTGGAGCTTTGTTTGTCTTCAGGGAAGAAATTAACTGCCTCACCTCTGTGATTGACACTTCTGCCCACTGGGGTAAGGCTTCATATCCCTGTATCAAGCTCAGAGAGGATATGACTTCATCAGAGCTTTCCACAACTGCTGGAGTGGCCAAATGCCTCTCCCAACTTTCTGCAGTAATATTTGGGTTACTTATTGGTTTTCTATCTTTAATAATTTTTGAGACCCCCAACCAGAAGAGTGTGGGTGAGGCCAGCTTTGTTGCCTGTTCTAAGCCAGCCCATAAGTCGTCAATATAAGAAGCCTTTTTCCTCTTCAGTAGATGCTTATATTTCTGCCTCATGATAATATAATTCTTCTGTAATTCCATATTCGGGCTCATTAAGTATCTCCTAAGTGATTTTCTAAGCTGTTTTTTCCCTTCCTTGCAGTCATTATCAAACCATGTTGAGTAACTAGAATCAAACTGGCCCATTGACTTAGTAGTCATGAAAAAATGCTTCAATTTCTGACATATTTCCACAAAATATACTATAAGCTCTTGTTCACCCGTACTATTTGAACATATATGCGCTAGGGCTTCCATACGTGATGAATTCATAAATTCTGTCACTGCTTTCCCATCAACCCTCTACCATGTTAGCCTTCTCTCCTGGGCTATATCCAAGTTGAAGCCTATTTGTTGAATTATTTGGTTCCTTTTCCTTAAATCAGAGGGGAGTGCCAGGGACATCTCAATCAGAAGATGATCACTTTCTGGCCTTGGTGACGTCAAGACCAAAGTAGCCCCTGCCACTAAACTGTGAGAAACACAGAAGTAATCAATGGAGCTGCATGCCTTGGGACCAAAAAAGGTTATGGGGTACTTTCTAACCTCTGTGTACTGGCCTACTATTTGAAGGTTACAGTTGTATACCATTGTTAGAAATTTCCCCCCATCTTTATGCTTTTTCCTATCTTGGGAGTCCCATGATTGTTGGTTATGTAAATAACCATCTGGAATTGTACCATTTTCAACAAAATGCTCCAATGAAGGACCCACATGGGCATTAAAGTCTCCTGCCAAAATTAAAGGTGTTTTTATAAATTTTTTACGTATATCTAATATCTTTACTTCTAGTGCCTACCGCAGATCACCCATTGCTGGATTGACATACACATTTATAAATACCATTGACTTCCCTCCATATGCCAAATGGATTGCTTGAAAAAATAAAGGGCCGGCACACGAGCATATCTTGTTTCCCTTCCAACCTAATTTGCTTTTACCAAAATGCACAACCCTCCTGAAGCTCTTCCCTTTATAGCTACCCTCTTTGCTGGCAGCTGCCAAATATTAAACCCAGGGAGCTCAATTGGGGCCTCATCACCACTAACCAGGTCTCCTGCAAGGCAATTACATGATACCTGTTTAAAAATTTAATACAATCATCTGTGCACCAACTTCCTCTCCATCCTGCCATATTCCATGAGAGGAAGTGGACTCTTAAAGAAAGTGATTGCTTGCTGTTTCCTAGTCAGGCTTCTTGAATAATCTCTTCTACCCGTCCTCCCCGTTTACGCTCACACACCCATTTAATTGCCTGAGCTCCATAGAAGACTGTTTAGGCATCATTTTTTGCCGGTTGCTTTTAGGCTTGCAGATCCATAAGTTCTAATAATTTCTGCCTCCACAATAAATGATTTTAGTTTAGTTTAGTTTATTAGACTTATATACTGCCCTTCTCCTGTAGGACTCAGGGCGGTTCACAAGGTTTTTTAAAAGAAAACAATACCACAATTACAAAAATTAAAACAATTAAAATGATTATATTAAACCTTGAATATAAAAATCCTAATTAAAAACCAATTAAAACCCCAGTTAATACCCTCAGTCCAGGCCCGAAAGCTCAAAGAGCCAGGTCTTCAGGTCCCGGCGGAATGAGCGGAGGTCAGCGGCAGTCCTAAGCTCTACAGGCAGCTGGTTCCAAACGGCCGGCGCATCCACAGAGAAGGCCCTCCCCCTGGGTATTGTCCACCAGCAATCTTTTACCGGCGGTACCCTGAGAAGACCCTCCCTGTGGGAGCGCACAGGATGAAGGGAGCTTGATGCTGGCAGCAGGTGCTCCCTCAAATATCCCGGACCCAAGCTATTTAGGGCTTTATAGGTCATCACCAGCACCTTGAATCTCACCCGGAGGGCAACTGGAAGCCAATGCAGCTTGCGGAGCAGAGGTGTTATGTGGGAGTATCGGGAAACCCCCATCACAACCCACGCAGCTGCATTCTGCGCCAGCTGAAGCCTCCGGGTGGTCCTCAAGGGCAGCCCCATGTAGAGAGCATTGCAGTAGTCCAATCGGGAGGTCACGAGCGCATGAGTGACTGTGCATAGGGCATCTCGGTCCAGGTAGAGCCGCAACTGGCTCACCAGGCAAACCTGGGCAAAGGTCCCCCTGGTCACGGCTCCTATATGGTCTTCAAAACTGAGCCGTGAATCCAGGAGGATGCCCAAGTTGTGTGCCCTATCGACAGGGGGCAACACCTCACCCCCCATCATTAAAGATGGAATAGGCTGGTTAATCCGAGATGCTGGTATGCATAGCCACTCAGTCTTGGCAGGATTGAGACGAAGCCTGTTTCTTCCCATCCAGACCCAGACTGCCTCCAGGCAACGGGACATCACGGTGAGGACATCACTGGGTTGGTTCGGGGTGGAGAAAAAAAGTTGGGTATCATCAGCGTACTGATGATACCCCACCCCAAAACCACGAATGATCTCGCCCAGCGGCTTCATATAGATGTTGAACAGGAGGGGAGAGAGGACTGACCCCTGAGGAACTTCACAAATGAGAGGCCTCGGGGCAGACCTCTGCCCTCTCATCAACACCGATTGCGAGCGGCCCAGGAGATAGGAGGAGAACCACTGCAAAACAGTGCCTCCCACTCCCAACCCCCTGAGATGCTGCAATAGGATACCATGATTGATGGTATCAAAAGCCGCTGAGAGATCTAATAGAACTAGGACAGAGGAGCAACCCCGTCCCGAGCCCGCCAAAGATCATTCACCAGCGCGACCAATGCCGTCTCCGTGCTGTACCCGGGCCTGAAACCCGATTGGTACAGGTCCAGATAATCAGTTTCCTCCAGGAACAGAGGAGGCTGATGCGCCACCACACTCTCAACAACCTTCGACAAAAAGCGAAGATTGGAGACAGGACGATAGTTATTTAAAATCGCTGGAGCCAGGGCAGGCTTCTTGAAAAGGGTCCTCACCACCACCTCCTTCAGAGCGGCGGGGAAGACACCCTCACTCAAAGAGGCAAATATTACTGCCTGGAACCAGCATAGTGTCTCCTCCCAAGCTGCATAAATCAGCCAGGAGGGGCACGGGTCCAATAAACAAGTGGAGCTCAGCCTCCCCATAATCCTGTCCACATCATCAGGGGAAACAGGATCGAACTCAGTCCAGATAACATGCTCAAGACCGTCCGATTCCTCCACGTCAGACTCTGCCCAGTCAGAGTCCAAAACGGCCTGGATCTGAGTGATTTTGTCCGTCAGATGATGGCTAAACTCCTCGGCACGTCCCTGTAAGGGATCCTCCCTCACCCCCTGATTAAGAAGGGAGCGAGTCACCCTAAACAGGGCAGCCGGGCGATTATCTGCGGACGCGATGAGGGCAGCGAAGTAGTTAGCCCTTGCTGTCCTCACCACCACAAGATAAGACCTTACAAAGGTTGTTAACTGCAATCGGTCAGATTCGGAACGGCTGGACCTCCAACTGCTCTCTAGACCCCGTCTCTGACGCTTCATCTCCTGGTGCTCCACAGAAAACCATGGATTTTACTTGAGGCTCCGTGCTTACGTCATTTCTTGGTATCATTTTTGCCACTGAGGAGGACTGGGAGATTCCTTCCTGAGTACCTTCCATCTCCGGTGTTCGTCCCACAGCACTTTGCACTGTCAGGTCAGCTGTCTCTGGCACTTTATGCTGTATAGACGCAGATATCCGGCTTCCCGAACTTATAAGCTGCTGACTCTCCAGAACTGCGTCATGACTTAATGGGGACAGAACTATCGGCACCAAAGGGGTGGCAGAGGAAATGGTCTGCTTCAGCAGCTTCCTTGTCTCTTTAAGTTTTTAAAGTACTTCTTGCTGCTCCGTTAATGAAAGTAAAGAAAAAGTTTCTAAGCAGGCAGAATCAAATATCTCATCTTGCATTAAGCCAATTGAAGGAAATTTCACAGTAGCTGGAACCAAAGCCTCAGCCAACATTTCCTTTGTAATGGTAGATCTCCTCCCTGTTTCAGTTAACTTACTTTCCCTATTTCATTTACTTTTCAAGTCAGCTGTCTCATGCACTGCACCACTCTCCCTAGCGGCTCTTTGGATCAACGGGCTGACTTCGCTACTAGAAAAAACTCGAGTTGGTAAAATTTGGTAAAAAGCCAAGAATCCTCTCATTCGTGTGAGCAGACTTGGAAAGAGCTGTTGTTTGAACTTAAGAAGAATTCTGGAATAATTATCACATCGTGGAAGATATTCATATGCTACCAGATCTATTGCCCCCTCCGAGTAAGCTGTGACAAAGAGGTCACTATCTGTCTTTTTGAAGTCCATCTACCCTCATTTGTCTCAGAATTATACATGTTCAATGCAATCTGCTCCTTCAGCAATCGCTTGCTTCCCCAACACACCTGTGACATGGGATTTAAGGCCCATCTAGCTCACCATCTTTTTTTCCGCCATTACAGCCAATATGCTGACTACTTACTCCTTCCCTCGTTTGCACCATTGATGATATCTGACCAGGTCGTTCTGTCTGGCAACCAGTCAAAATTTCCTGTGGCTTTTCCGTCTGTACCACAGCAACAAGATTGATCACAGAGTCCAACTTTAAACATACTTCTGCAAACTGGTCAAAAATGGCCCAGACTGTCTGAGAAGTGAGCATGCTGTGCCGGCTGATGAAATCCTTTATGCTATCACTTAGCTGGTTTTCAAGCCCTAAAGCTGATCCACTATGATTGTCAAACTCCAGCTCTAGTCCCTTATCCTGGCTTGGAGCTGACTCACTTAAAAATGCTGAGTCATTTGTCATCCAATTACGCGGATGGATTAGCGAGCTTCTCAACTGGCTCTCCTCGGCCTGTGCCCACAGATCCCACTCTAGGGAAGAATCCCCAAACAATGCCAAAGACTTGCAGCTATCCGGCAGGAGAAAGGGGGAGGATGCATGGAGCCTTGGTGGAGCAGTGGGCTAATGCCTCCTTAAGTAACACCAGCTGCCTGCAATTAGTGCAGGTTCGCGTCCCACCAGGCTCAAGGTTGACTCAGCCTTCCATCCTTCCGAGGTAGGTAAAATGAGGACCCAGATTGTTGGGGGCAATAAGCTGACTTTGTAATAATGCCGCTTGGGGGGGCTGAAAGCCCTAATAAGCAGGCATATACATAGAATGAAGGCTATTGCTAAGCACATTGATTTATGCTTAGATTGTAAGCCTCCCTGAGTCTTCGGAGAAGGGCGGGATATAAATGGGATTAAAATAAAATAAAAAAAATAAAATAAATGACCCACTGCAGATGGTATAGGCTGAGAGAAACCATCAATTTTCTGTTGTTTTTGTGTATTGGTTCTATCTTCCTTACTGTTTGGTGAACACTGTGCCGTCTTTCTTTTCTTCCCCTTGGGAGAGGCCATTGGTGTCCTCTGTTTTCTATTCTGAATGCAGTGCTTCTTTCCAGTATCTCTTTGCCTGGCTCGGATCCTCCAGCTCGGGGCTTGGGGGCAAGTGGCGCCCGAGTCCCTGCTGTGAGGAAAGGGGATTTATTTATTCCCAAAAGCAAAGAACTTTGCTCTTGGAGGAAAGCTCCAGAGAAAATGGGGTACAGATAATTTGTTTTATAGGGGGACTGGTCCTTGGAAGGGGTTGGTGGGGTATGAGTATATATATGTGCTGGTTCTAATGTGTGTCTCTGTCAGGATGTCAATCTTAATTGTTTTTCCTGGTGTCTGTCAGCTTGCTGTTATGTATCTGGTGTCTGGGCAGCTTAGTTGTGGGTGTGGGAAAGTGTGACTGAATAAGTTCTTTGTCTGGTTAATTGCTCTTGCCAAGTAAGGTAGTCCATGAGGTACAAACCTAATAGAGCCTGCCCATTAGGCTCATAGGTAAAATAACCTCATCAAATGAATCAGACTCAATATTACCAAATTTTAAAATCAAACTCATTAATCTAATCAAATGGGTTGTTAAATGAACTAAGATCTGACTTACTATTTCCTCCAATGGCTGCCTGAACTAAGAGACTTTTCCCGAGGCTGCTGCCGGGTGTTTCCAGCTGCCAATCAACTACTTCCAGTTTCAGGAACTAAATTGCCTCCCAAGCAGGCAGCAGGCTTTTAAAAAAAGCCCGTTTATTGCTAGGCAGCTCAAGCTTCTTCAGAGGGGGGTGGAGAATTCTCCAATTGCAGTTGCCACTACAGTAATTAGCTTTAGTGTCTCCAGACAGGTATGCAGAGGGAGATGGGGGTGGAGTTTACAGAACTGTCAGCTTGCAACAGTAACTGAGATGGAAGGGACCTTGAGGTCATCTAGTCTAACCCACTGCCCTCACAAGAGACTACTGTACTGTATTGCCTATCCAGTCTCTTCTTAAAAGCCTCCAGTGAATTTAAAACCTTTTTAAAAAACCCACTGCCCCTCTCCAGGCAAAATCCAAAATGGGGAGGGGTCAGCAGAATCTATGGTGGGTCTGTGCTAGGAAGAAGAGGCAGCAGCAGCCACATACTACCTATCCTTTGAAGGATTAATCCTTTAATTCCATGGCTCTCCGCTCCCACTCTTTCCACGAGCTGAAGATTAGTCCCTGATTCTTATTCCTCACCCACAAAACAATCCTGTAATATACTACAGTATATTGTCTAAATAAAAATAAAATAAACAAGTATAAATATAAAATGAATTAGAATAAAATAAACCACCCAAATCAACAACAGCCACCAAGATTAAGACAATGCAGTACATATAGCAAATAAAATGCTTATCTTACAGAAGTACTGTATTGCAATGCAGCATACTTTAAACATTTTCTATGTATCCCTTCCCTTCTTTTTCATTGAACTGTACCACTGTAATTGTTTTTTGCTAACCTCAGCTCATTCTGCCAGTTTTTGTCTGCAGTTCTTTGCAATTTGAAAATAGAAAATTGAGCAATGCCATGATTCCAACAATAACAACAAAAAAGATAGTATTTCTACAAACTATGTACAGTAATATAAGTTTCAGGCAAAATGCAAATAAACAATCTTGCAAAGTACTGTACTTACAAACACAATAAAAAGCAGTGCAGTTCCCAAAGTGATTACAAATAATATAGTACCATACTATAGAATAACAAAAAAGAATATTTTAAAATACTTATAGAAGTAATTCTAGCTCTCTAGTCCTCAAGCCCAGCAAGCAGCAGATCTTTCCTGCAGCTCCAGGAAAACAAAAACAAATGGTCGGTGCTGGCTGCAAAAACCACTGGATCTTGTTTGGCCATGTGACCGGGCACAAAACAAAACAAAGCAAAAACAATCCCACTTCCCGTTTCTTGTAGCCCTGAATTAGCCAAGGCAAGTCATAGAGTTAAAATGGCCACCGCAGCAGCCGAGACTGAATCCAAATCACATGGCTACAAAGGCCTGTTTCTGGTCGCAATTTTGAATTTCTAATGTTAGTACCTTTTCTGAATAAGCTCGTTTTTGTGAAAACTCGCGAAATAAATGCTTGTATCTGGAGGATTGCCAGTACTTGGTTTGGCTATTGCCAGTTGATAGCTTAGCAGAGGTGCAAGTTAGCAATATATTGTTACAATGTATTTCCCATAGTTTCCAGTCTCAGTGTATCATGGATTTGTGTTAATAGTTAAGGGATAGCTGAGAAAATGAGAGAAATAAAGTTAAATTGGAATAAAGAATCTCCTATGCTTATTATGGATTATTAAAATAAAATTCTTTCCACAATCTAAATATGGAATTCACTGTGAACTGTGTAGTACAGGGGTTGGCAACCTTGGCTCTTTTATGACTCGTGGACTTCAACTCCCAGAATTCTTGAGCCAGCATGGCTGGCTCAGGAATTCTGGGAGTTGAAGTCCACGAGTCATAAAAGAGCCAAGGTTGCCTACCCTTGGTGTATTAAAAAGCAAGCAAGTTAACTCAAGTTGACCATAACAAATGCATATTTCTAAATGACCTCAAAACCCTTCAGAGAGATGACTTTGGACATCTGTTGAGTTATGGAGGATGAAATGCCATGATGATCACACCAGCCCAATTCAGTCTGTATTCATGTTTCTCAATTTGTCTCTTGATACCAACAAATATAAACACTTTGTTTGCACTACTTTCAGTTAACTACCAGGATCTTTATAAGTAGCAATTATCTGCATCTTCATTGTTTACAAGAAACATCGTTGAATACTGAACTGGAAAGCATCACATACAATGTCAAACTGACACCAGATACTTGCCCATCTGGCAGGAAAAATGTTTATCTTATTTAAGGATCCTCTTCTGTTTCTCCTTTTTAGAAATAAAATTAGTAGTTTTATTATGAAAATATCTTGGGTACAAGTTTGAATCTAAATTTATTCCTTTTCAGCTCAGATCTATGCTACTACTTCCTCCACTTTCAGAAGGATGAAAAGAATTATACTGCTGCTAAGGAAGGCCTTTTGGTTTAGATATTATTTCCACTCAGCAATTTCACATTGCCTCAATATATAAAAACAAAGTTCTAAAATGTTGGGAAATAATTAAGATGACACTGAATATATAACTATTTACTCACTGACCTGGTATATTTCTATATACAGTATGTATTTTACATATATACTTTCACATACATACTGTTAAATTCTGAGTTCGTTGAGGCATTGACCAAACCGATGTAAAGCAACTGCTCTTTATTACTTGGAAACACAGAAGTGAGCTGACAACCACTTGTCATCTATTTATACAGTGCCACCACTAGGCAGTGACCAATCATTTTAAAGAACAATTTCCCGCTCAAATTACGGGATAACAGTTTGCTTTCATAACAGTTGGAGACTCTTTTCAAACATACACACAACTGATTATAACAACTGTGAAGTAGTGGGTCCGACGCAAGGAAGGGACGCCAGTGGCTGGGTCACGGTTACTGGCGGTCGCATTGAGGGGGGAGAAAAGATGCCTCTTTTCCTCCAGCACGCGGTGCATTCCCCTAGTGACTTCAGCTCTTTCATCGGCAGAATCCCACCCTCATCGCCACTGTGAAGTAGTGGGTCCAACGCAAGGAAGAGACGCCAGCCGGAGTACAGGTTCAGCTCTTTATTGAAGGGGTCCGTGGTGAGGAGCATGGGCTATCTGGCCTCCTTATATTCCTGGCCAGGTAGGCAGCTAGCCAATGGGGTTGGCCCTAGGTTTCCCGCCGGATGCGAGGTATCCCGCCAACCGTCCAGGCCAACTCCCCCTAGTGGCCACTGCTATGCAGGCGACCTGCACCTGGATACACAACACCCCTCCCCCCTTCGAGAAAAAACCTCCCTAAACAACTTATGCAACATAATACAACTATATACAATATGTAACTATATACATATATGAGGTTGATGGGTCACTGGCAAACGTAGTCCGCTAGGTAGGCTGGTGTCCTGTGGGGCCTAGTGGATCGTCTGAGTGGGGCTTCTTCCTGGCCCTGGGCATCTGGTTCACAGTGCTCCTGGGCTGGGTTGGGCCCGGCTGCCGGGTCACTGCCACCGATGATGCAGGTCTGTGCAGTTTTCAGCTGGTCCGGGTTCTTCTGGGGTGTGGTTTTCCGGTTGGACATGGGTGGTGCACTCAGGGGCCCTTTCCCTGAGCTGGTCGATGTGTCACCTGATGTGCTGCTCCCCCTCCACCCCCATGATGTAGGAGAGAGGCCCGGTTTTCTCTACCATGGTCCCCTGAATCCATGGGTGTCCTGCCCCGTAGTTCCTTACCCAGACCAGGTCCCCCATGTTGAGCACCCTGGATGCCGAGGGCTTCTCGGTCTCTGCCGCCACTCGGTCAGGGTGCAGCCAGTCAAGCTTGGTGATGAGGCGCCGTCCCCATCGTAGTTCTGCTGGGCTCTTCCCTGTGGCCACGCATGGTGTGGTGTGCTGGGCAAGCAAGAATTGTGCTAGCCATTGGTGCCAGTCCCCGGTGATGATGCGCCGGAGTGCGTCCTTTGTCATCCTTACCATCTGTTCAGCTTGACCATTAGTCGACCGGTGGAAGGGCGCAGAAGTGGCGTGTCTAATCCAGTTCACCTTCAAGAATGCCTGGAAATCATTAGCGGTAAACTGAGGCCCGTTATCAGACACTATTACGTCAGGGAGGCCGTGTGTGGCAAAGAGAGCCCTGAGCACCTGGATTGTCCTTGCTGAGGTCATGTTGGGAACAGGGACTACCTCCAGCCACTTAGAGTGGCTGTCTACTACTACCAGGAACAGCTGACCCTGGAAGGGCCCTGCGTAGTCAATGTGAATGCAGGACCAGGGGGTGTGTGTTGCCTCCCACCTGTGCACGGGGGTGGGGGGCATCTCTGGCCTGCATCTCTGGCATGTGTAACAGCCCTTGACCTGTTCCTCAATGTCCTTGTCCAGCCCTGGCCACCAGAGGTAACTCCTGGCCAGTGCCTTCATCCTAACCACCCCTGGATGTCCCTCGTGCAGAGACTCCAGCACCCTGTCCCGGAATGCTGTGAGAATAATGACCCTGCTTCCCCATAGGAGGCAACCCCGGTGTGTGGAGTTCATGCCACCTGATGAAGTATGCCTGGAATTTGGGTCCAGGGGACTTGTCCTGCCAGCCTGTGCATACCCACGAGTGTACCCTACTTAGAATGTTGTCAAAGGCTGTCTTTGCTGCAATGTCCCTGGCATGTACTGGGCATTCTGGTAGTTCCTGCAGCGCCAGGACCTGTGTTGCTGGTTCTGGTTCTGGTTCTGTGGTGTCTATGGGCAGCCTACTTAGGCCGTCTGGGTGGCCCATCTCCTTTCCTGGCTTGTGCACCAGCTTGCAATTGTATGCTGCAAGGAAGATGGACCACTGGAGCATTTTGGGAGAGAGTATCTGGGGGGTCTGTTTGTCTGTTGTGAACAGGCTGAGCAGGGGTTTGTGGTCTGTAAAAATTGTAAACTCCCTGCTGTATAGATAATCGTGGAACTTTTTGACCCCGGCAACTATTGCCAGAGCCTCTTTATCTATTTGGGCGTAGTTCCTCTCTGCTCCAGACAGCGTTCTAGTGTAGTAAGCAATTGGGATTTGGGCCCCGTTAGGCTCAAGGTGGCTTAGTACAGCACCCACACTGTAAGGGGATGCATTGCACGTGATGCATATGGGCTTTGATTCTATAAAGTGTGTCACTGTGGACTTGTCAGACAGTAGTGCCTTTAAAGTTCTGAAGCTTTGGTCGTGTACAGGGGTCCAGGCCCATGCTGCCTTCTTGTCAAATAGCCTGTGTAGTGGTTCTGCGATGGCTGCCTTGTGGGGAAGGAAGGTGTGGTAAAAATTGAGCAGGCCCAGGAATGCCTGCAGCTTTGTTCATTGGTGTGGGTGCTAGCTTGATGGCCCTTACCTTAGACTCAGTGGGGTGGATTCCCTTGGCATCTATCCTGAACCCCAGGAATTCTGTGGAAGGAACTCCAATACTGCACTTCTCCCTCTTTAGTTTGAGGCCAGCAGCATGCAGCCTGGCTAGAACCTCCCTTAGCCTACCTGCCAGTTCCTCAGCTGATGCTCCTGCAATCAGGACGTGATCAAAATAGGGGCAGACTCCTGGGATGCCCTTGAGGGTTTTTTCCATAATTTCCTGCAAAATGCCAGGAGCTACACTGATTCCAAACTGCAGCCTGTTTACCTTGAAAGCTCCCCTGTGTGTCACTATAGTCTGTGCTTCTGCCATTGCCTTGGTGACCGTGAGCTGCTGGTACGCTTGCGCGAGATCCAGCTTTGCCCTGGAGGGAAGCGAGAACGTGGCTGACCATGGGGACTGGGTAAGCATGTGGGTTTAGGGCATGGTTCACCAAGCACTTGTAGTCGGCGCAGATCCTCACCTCCCCATTAGACTTAAGTGGGGTGACTATTGGGGTTTCCCACTCCCCCCCATCTATGGGCTCTAAGATTCCCTGGCCTACCAGCTTGTCCAGTTCGCTCTCAATTTTGTGTTTGAGCATGAAGGGGACTTGCCGCAGCCTGACTCTAATGGGGGGGATGCTCGGGTTCAGCTTGAACGAGATGGGGGCCCCTGTGTACTTGCCCAGCTTTCCATCAAAGACATCTGCAAACTCCTTGCAGACGGCCTCGATGGACTCTCCCTGGATGTGGTGGATCCCTGTGACTACGATCCCCAGGGCCTCAAACCAGTCTAGGTTGCTTGCGGTGGCTGGGTCGCGGTTGCTGGCAGTCGCATTGAGGGGGGAGAAAAGATGCCTCTTTTCCTCCAGCACGCGGTGCGTTCCCCTAGTGACTTCAGCTCTTTCATCGGCAGAATCCCACCCTCATCGCCACTGTGAAGTAGTGGGTCCAACGCAAGGAAGAGACGCCAGCTGGAGTACAGGTTCAGCTCTTTATTGAAGGGGTCCGTGGTGAGGAGCACGGGCTACCTGGCCTCCTTTTATTCCTGGCCAGGTACATGGCTAGCCAATGGAGTTGGCCCTAGGTTTCCCACTGGATGCTAGGTTTCCCGCCAACCATCCAGGCCAACTCCCCCTAGTGGCCGCTGCTATGCAGGCAACCCGCACCTGGATACATAACAACAACTTTTAATGACTTCCGGTGGCGGCGCGGCGCCGGAGACAGCCGTTTCGGGCTGCCCGCTGCTCAGCTGTGTTGTTTTCACCCGAAACAGCGCCGATCAGCTGTTCGGGTGGATTTGAAGCCCCCTCCCCGGGAGAAGAGGAGGGGGTGAGGCCCCAGGTAGGGGTTGAGTTCTCCGGGGCTGCCTGAGCTTAAAGCTTGGGCGGCTGAAGGATTGAACTCCCCCGTAGCCTGGGTTGCTCCCAGCTGTTCAGCGTCTCTGCTCCAGAATTTTTGGAGCAGAGCCAGGCGTTTGCGACCACCCCTGCCAGAAGGAAAGACTCTGGAATAAAAAGGAGCAGGCAGAGCGGTACAGGAGGACAAGGTGAAGAGGACTTTTATTTTTACTCTCTAGCTTAATGGACTTTTTAAACTTAAAGTGAAAGTGCGCAACAAGTGAAAGTAAAAAGATGGCGGCTAAACCTCCCTCAAAAACTCTTCGGAGTGCTGGAACTTCCCCGGTGCAACAGACATCGTTGCAAGCTTTGCTTCCTCCTGCTGCATTGATATCGAAGGATTTACAAGATGCTCTTGAAAAACACGCCCAGGTAATCTTAGAAACATTGGGTGATAAGTTGGCAAAGGTGGAGGAGAAATTGGAGAAACTGGAGGAGAGGATAGAAGAGAAGATGGAAGAGAAATTCATATGAATAAGGATACTTCTATGGACATGGTTTGGGATGCTAGCAAGGCCTATATGAGAGGGGTGTTGATATATATGAATAATAAACACAGACATACTTTGGAAGCTAGAAGGAAAGAATTGGAGAATGAAATTAAGGAAAAAGAGAAGGCCTTGATTCTGAATCCATTGGATGTGAAGACTAAGGAGGTTATTAAGCTATTAAGAGGACAATTTGATAAGCTAATGGCTGACCAGGTGGCAACCAATTTGCGGTTTGCCAGGCATAATACTTTTTGCAATGCTAATAAGCCAGGTAGATGGCTAGCTTACAGACTAAGGAAAAGGCAAAGGGCTTCTAATATAGACAAAATTGAACATAAGGGAAAGGTTGTGTTTCAACAGGATCTTATTAAGGAAGCCTTTGTGGATTTTTATTCTAAATTATATGCTAAGGAGAAGATTAATGAAAAAGACATTGATGTATATTTGGAGAATGCTAACATCCCGGTTCTTACGCAAGTACAAAAAGAGGAGATTAATCAATTGATTACAGAAGAAGAAATTCTTACAGCAATTAAGGAGTTGAAGGTGGATAAAGCGCCAGGTACGGATGGTCTGACTGCGGCTTACTACAAAAATTTACAATTAGAGTTGATAAAACCGTTAAAGGAATTGTTCCAGACAATTCAGAGAGGGGGAAAGGTGCCTCCGTCTTGGAGAACTGCTTTTATTTCTTTGATTCCGAAGGAAGACCAAGATGTTACTCAAGTAAAAAATTACAGACCGATATCACTTTTAAATACAGATTACAAGATATTTGCTAAGGTGTTGGCTAATAGATTGATGAGGGTTCTGCAACAGGTGATTCATGGGATCAAACTGGGTTTATTAGTGGTAGGCAAATGAAAAATAACGTGAGGCATATAGTTGATGTGTTGGAATTTTTGGAAAGGAACAACCAGATCCCTGCGGAGCTAATTTTTTTAGATGCTGAAAAAGCCTTTGATCAATTGAACTGGCAATTTTTGATGAAAGTTTTAGATAAAATGAATTTTGGGGATAAAGTTCTGCAACCAATTAGGGCATTATATCAAAAACAAACAGCCCGAATAATAGTTAATAATAGTTTGACAGAATCATGTAATATTGAGAAGGGTACAAGGCAAGGGTGCCCGTTATCGCCTTTGTTATTTGTGTTAACATTGGAGATATTATTGGTAAAAATACGGAACTCGGAAAGAATTAAGGGTATACAAATTAGAGATCAGGATTATAGATTGAGAGCGTTCGCAGACGATCTGGTTGTTACAGTGACCCAGCCGGAGAGCTCTGTTGTGGACCTGATGGAGATAATAATGCAATATGGGAAGGTTTCTGGATTTAAAGTTAATGTACAAAAAACTAAAATTTTGGCTAAAAACATGACAGCATCGCAAAAGGCCCTTTTAGAAGGGTTAACTGGATTTGAGATTGTTAAAAAGGTCAAATATTTGGGGGTGCTTCTGTCGCCCTCTAATACAAAATTATATAAAAACAATTATGAAAAATTATGGGGAAAAATTCAAAAAGAAATGGAGAGTTGGGAAAAACTGCAATTGTCTTTGTTGGGGCGAATCGCAGCAGTGAAAATGAATGTCCTGCCTAAATTTTTATTTTTATTTCAAATGATACCGGTTCTTAAGAAAGATTCTAATCTGGAGGAATGGCAGCGAGGTATCAATAAATTTGTCTGGGCAGGGAAAAGGCCACGAGTTAAACTTAAGATTATGCAGGATACTCGTGAAAGAGGTGGTCTTAAAATGCCTAATCTTAAATTATATTATGAAGCTGCTGCGTTAGCGGGTATAAGTGATTGGATTAATTTGACACAAGAGAGATTATTAAATCTTGAGGGCCACGATTTGTTGTTTGGCTGGCATGCATATTTGTTGTATGATAAGAAGGTAGATAATGTGTTTAGAGTGCATATTTTAAGACAGGCATTGCTGAGAGTTTGGAAGAAGTATAGATATAAGTTAGACTGTAAGATACCTTTGTGGGCAATTCCAAAACACACAATAGAAAATATAAATGTTGGTTTTAAACATGATGTGACTACGTATAAGGAGATTTTAAGCTTGGAAAGAAATGTCTGGTGTCTGAAACCATACAGTCTCTTGCGAGATGAGAAGATTGTTCAAACTTGGTTTCAATATATTCAGCTACGGGCCAGGTGGAAAGAAGACCAGAAAACTGGTTTTACAATGACTGATGAAAATCTGATAAAGCAAATTAGAAATCAGGGACCAGCACATATTAAACGGATATATCTTGCATTGATAGAGATTGACTCAGAAACAGAACTTGTTAAGGATTGTATGATAAAATGGGCCCAAAACATCCAAGAAGTTATTACAATGGACACGTGGGAAAAGATTTGGGTGAGGAACGTAAAATTTACACAAGCTCAAAATTTAAGAGAGAACTTTTATAAAATGTTTTATAGATGGCATCTAGATCCTAAAAAGCTTGCAAGTATGTACCCGAATTATCAGCCAAAATGCTGGAGGTGTGGCGATGAAGATGCAACATATTTTCACATATGGTGGACTTGCAAAAAGGTGAAGGCCTTCTGGATAAAAATTTGGTGGAATATGCAGAAGATTTTCAAGCAAAAGATAAAGTTTTGTCCGCAACTTTTTTTGTTGAGAATAATTACAGATGCTACGGTTGTGGACACTAAGTTGATGTTGAATTTAATTACGGCAGCAAGACTCTTAATAGGTCAGTATTGGAAGAAGGAGGAACTGCCGACTATAGAAGAATGGACTTTAAAGGTTTCTGACCTGGCAGAGATGGCAAAGATCTCGGCTTATTTGAAAGATCACTCGCAAGAACGTTATATCATGGAATGGAGAAAATGGATTGAGTATATCCAGAACAAATATAGGACTAAAAAGTTTCATGTAGCATTTGAATAAGTCTTCCTTTTCTTTTTCTTTTTTCCCTTTTTTTCTATATATACTTAATATTAATAGTGTTTGTATTATCCTATATGAGCCAGAGAGTGATAGATTTTAGAGTTTATGGTTGTTAGCATATAGATGTTTATGATCGGTTTTTTTTTGTTTTTATACCTTGTACTTAGCTCTGGGAAGTCGGGGGGGGAGGGGGAGAGGGGTAGGGAGGGAGGGAGGAGGGAGGGGGAGGGGGGATTGTTAAAGATAAAATGTATGTTAAAACTTTTCAATAAAAAAACAACAACTTTTAATGAATTTAACCTAATGCATTATATCCCTTCCCCCTGGATGAGTCAAACACATTACAATTATGAACATAATAACGCAAATATTCAGGTGGGTTTCGTGTCCTTTCGGAGCACCGCTGTCAGGACCCACCCCAATCCACATCTTAGGAAGACAAAAACTCTTGGAGTCAGTTCTAGTCCAAAAGGAATCTTTACTAGGACATGCTTGGTTGTGGGAATACAAGACAGGACTTAGTATTGTTTTACAAATTGAAATTTTATACAGGGTACCCGGTTCAACCCCCCTTCCCTCAACCCCATTTGGTCAGCCCCCATCCTTCTACTTCGTGTCATCCCTTTCGTGGGGAAAAAAAGGAACTTTGAATCTTTATGGTTATTGCCTTCTTCCTCTCCAGAATTAAAAGAAAACACAAGCCAGATACCTTCTTCTCTAACCCTCCCTTTTGATCCCCCCAGTTCAAAAGGTTTCCTTGGTCTTTGAAATAACCTAAGGCAGGCTGAATCCACATATGCTCCTCCTTCCTCGGGAGATGGCAGAATCCATATGGGGGGATAATGTTTTAAACATACATTTATAAATGTGATATAAATGGATTCTGACAGCCGCAACATTGTTTGAGGCTCCCGATCTACAAGCCTCCTGTTTGGGCTGGGTAGACCAGGTTCCATTGGCCCAATCACTTCGGGAAGACCAGTACCCCTTTGGTCATTCTGGCTGGGTAGACCATTATGCTGTCATGTCCATTATGACCAGGTATACCAGTGCCACTGTCCTCATTTGCGATACTGTCTGATGGACTCGGAACAAGGTTTGTTGGCAACTCCAGTTCTGCAGGCATTGTCTCAAAAGTTTTGGGTGACTCTGGCATGGCCAGGTCACCAAGCAACCCACTAATCTCTTCTCTGCCAGCGGCCAGACTCTGGCTAGTCTGCTGCCGCCACAATTGGTCTATGTGGCCTTGAACCACATGACCACCGTCCAGGGCCACTTCATAAGACAGTGGTCCTGACACCTTAGAAACCAAAGCTGCCACCCAAGGTGCCCCCAGCCGGTAGTTTCTCACCCACACTTTCTCACCCAGCTGCAAGCTTCTCAGAGGCTTGGGCTGTGATGTTTCCGCAGCAGCCCTGTCAGGTTGGAGATGGTCCACGTTGGTGGTCAGCCTACGTCCCCATCTCAGTTCCGCTGGACTGCAGCTCATAGTGGTGCAAGGAGTTGTATGTTGGCATAGTAGAAAATCCGCTAAGCAATGATGCCAGTCACCTGTTGTTAATCTCTTCAGTGCTTCTTTGGTTGTTCTGACCATTTGTTCTGCTTGACCATTCAAAGCAGGATGAAAGGGGGCTGAGGTAGCATGTCAGATCATGTTGGTCCTCGGGAAGGACTGGAACTCAGCTGCTGTGAATTGTGCCCTGTTATCAGACACAATCAACAACAACAACTTTATTGATTAGCCCTTGGGCCATATCAAAGTACAAAGTTCCAGCAACAAACCGTCACCAAAACTAGATAAAAACAATCCGAAATGAAATTTGATAAAATACAATTTAAAATGGAATTAAAATACAATTTAAGTTAAAATAGTAATAAAATGCAAATTTAAGATATAAATAAAATATGGAAACATTATATTTTGGAGTCGCCCTTACAATCTACCCCAATCAGTCCCACATATGCAGATCTTAACTGGATCATTTTGTTCAAATACTGTGCTACGTTGGATGTTATTTTCAAGTTCTGGCCGGACATAAGGTAAGTTATTTTGATATGAGGATCCCAATGGGTCATTCGTTTGGTATATAGACCAAGATACCTGTCTCTCACCCTCTTATACAAACAACAGTCAAATAGGATGTGAGCCAGGTCCTCTACCTCTGCCGCTCCGCAAATGCAGAGACGCTCATTGTACGGTATAGCATGAAATCTCCCATATCTGACCATTGTATCAAGCTGTTCGAATCTCGCTCTCGTAAATATCTCCCTAAGATGTTTTGGGAGTTGTAGCTTCAAATAACTGTCCACTTGAAAAGTACATTTGTATTTACTCAGCCATTTCAAGTTACCCACCTTACTAAGGATAGCTATATCAGTTTGTGCTTCTATATCCTTAATTCTTTGGGCAACTCTTTTTTTAGATTGTTCTCCTGTTACGCAAGAAACAGGAAGGCTACAGCTTCTTACAAAAATTTGTTAGTTTCTTGATCCAGGAGATTTGTGATTGCAGTTTTATTTGCTCTAGTAGGCATAATTTGGGGAGTCTATCAGTCTCCATTTCATTAACTTTGCACCAGTAGTTATAAGCTCTAATTTTAGATAATGCCTGAATTGTATGAATTCCCAATTCAGCTCTAACTGCTGCAGCAGAAGTTCTTGGATCTACACCCAAAATGCATCTCAGATGCTGGGACTGTGTTCATTCTAAAGCTGTGGTTGAATAAAGACCCCAAATTTCTGCTCCATACAAGAGCATTCTCGTAACCTTAGCCTTATAAACTTTGAGTAGTGGAGCTAGGGACCCTGGGTAACTATGGTTCTTTAGTTTGAGCAATAAATTCAAACGGGCTTTTGCTCTAAATGTACTTCGTTGATGATGGCAGGCCCAAGATCCAGTCTTGGAAAAAGTTACTCCCAAATATACAAAGGTATTAACCTGCTCAATTGGTTCACCGTCTAATTGCCACTTATGTCTCTGGTGGTTTCTTCCAAACACCATTATTTTCGATTTGGATTTGCTAATAATCAGGGAGTTATCCTGGCAATAAGAGCTGAATCTTCTTAATAGCCTACGTAATCCTACTTGTGAGTATGATAATAAAATCATATCATCAGCATAAAGCAAGCTGTTACAGTAAGTATTTAGGATCATCGGCATGTGTACCATGGTATCCTTCATTAACCCTGGCAAGTCATTGATGTATAAATTAAATAATAATGGGGCCAGGATACACCCTTGCCTTATCCCTTTATTTGTGTGAATCCTGTTAGTCAGGGCCCCATTAACCCCATACCGCACCCTCAAACAGGTACTTGTGTAAAGGGCTTTAATCAAAGCCAGAAGTCTGGGTTCTATTTTAAGAGATGTCAATTTACTCCATAGTACGTCTCTATTTACCATATCAAATGCTGCTGTAAGGTCTATAAAAGCAGCAAACAGGGGTCTCCTCTTATAGGCATATTTGGCAATTAGATGGTTCAAAACAAAGCAGTTATCAATAGTGGATCTGTTCTGTCTAAAACCTGCTTGTTCTTCTGTGAGGATGTTGTTTTCCTCTACCCAGATTTCAATTCTGTTCAAAAGGTACCTAGCATATATTTTTGCTACAATGTCAATCAGGCTGATGGGCCTATAATTACTAGGATCCTTTTTATTCCCTTTTTTATATATAGGGACAACTATTGCCATCTTCCACCCGTCTGGTATATGGCAGGTGTTATTTATGTGTGTAAAAAGACCTGCTAATACAGGGCCCCACCAGTTGGGAAATTTCTTAAATAATTCTGCTGGTAAAAAATCCTCGCCTGGGGCTTTATTGCTCTTTAAGCTTTTAATGATGGACTGTATCTCCTTTTCTGAGACTGGTGGACAAGGGGGGAGAGTTCTAGGATTTACCAAATCACTGTTTAAAAATAATTTCTTTACTGGTTCGGTGGGGGCAAACAAGCACTGATAATAATTCTCCCAGTCCGCAGCAGAGATTGATATGTCAAATGCAAATCTCCGTTCCTTCAGAATACCTGCTACTGAGTGCCAAAATAATACTGAATTATGACTTCTGGCAGCCAACTCAAGTTCTGACCAGATTGAAATGGCAAAACGTTTTTTCTTTAATGTTATAGTTTTTTTATATTCCCTTCTTGTGTGCAGCATCTTAGCTTGTATATGGGCAGTAGGATTCCTCTGGGCAAGCCTCATGGCTGCCTTCAATTTCTTTTTCTGTCGCTGGCAATCAGGATCAAACCAGCGAGGTCTACCCACTTGGGCTCTTTTTGTAGTAGGTTTAGCTGTTAGGTGTTTCTTCAGTATGTTACACAGATTGGAGAATGCATTGAAGGCTAACATCCAGTCAGTAGTAGATGACTGTATTGTTCTAGCCCACTTAGTAGCATTCTCTGTTTTAAGGCATTCTAATATTGCCTTAGTATCAACTTTGGCCCAAATTAACCTTTTATTTTGGGTCGCCTCTACCTTTTTGGTGAGCCATCTGTCAGCCATGTTATATGGTCTTAAATCTGAGCGGCCTCGCAATGTCACACTTACAGGCTGATGGTCGCTATTGTTGCTAAGGTGTACTGTGACCTCTGAGAAGAGGTCAGCCTTATCTCTAGACACACAAAAGAGATCCAGTACACTACTTGAATTGGCTGAGTGGTATGTATAAGGGTATGTATAATTCTTGTCCTTACCTCCCAAAATTTGGAGATTACCCTTAAAAATTAAGGAGACTAGGAGCAGGCCAGCAGCATTACTTTTACAGTCTCTTGAGAGCCACTGAGGATGGTTATCAAAGAACTCCCCTGGGATTCCCTTCTTCTGGGCAAGCTCATACAGAGAGGGACCCAGTCTAGCGTTCAGATCTCCTAATAATACCACTATGGACTGAGGGTACAATATAGATATATCTTCTAAGATAACTTCCAAGCCCATCCAATATTCAAAATTATACTGCTGGGATGTGCTTGGAGGAATGTACACATTTACCAATATTAACTCAAACTGGTCATATTCAAATTTGACAGCTAGAAAGTACGGATACTTATCTTCGTTATATAATTTCTCTCCCTGCCATTGCAACTCTTCCTTTATAAGAATGCATAGCCCACCAGAGGGTCTCCCTTTGTTCTTTGTTTTTAGGGCTGGGGGGGCCCATCCCTGAAAGCCTGGCAATTGTACTGGTTCATCCACTTCGGTTAGCCAGGTTTCCTGAAAGGCTATTACGTCAAATCTAGAGAGAAAGCTCATTAGTCCACTATCAACCATCCTTTTCCAGCCAGCTATGTTCCAGGTCATCAACTGTATGGGGTTCTCAGAGGCAAGGTGGTCTGACTTGGTTGATTGGCTAGATGGTGGAAATGCCAGATGTCAACTTGACAATGGAGCTGGGTCAATATCATCTAAGCTTCCCATATAAACACAGTTGTTGTGAGGTTCGATATTTCTCCTCGTGGGTTGCAGAACTTGTTGTTGCTCCTCTATATCTCGGTTGCCAGTGTGCCTCTGCTCTTGCTCCAAGAATGATTTTTTTTTCCCAAAGAGCAGGTACTCTGGCTTAAGTCTATAAATGTAGATTTATGTCCATTTTTGGAGGGGCATGGCTGAGGGTTCATCTTGTGGAGAGATGTTGTGGGAACTTCTAAATCAAATGAGGATGGAAGCTGGATTATGTCCTTAGTGTTTGTCAGCTTAGGGGGCACTGTGTGATGAAGCCCTTTGTCTTTCAGTTGTTTCTCAGAGGCTGGGTCAGTCAGTGCAGTTACTCCACTCTCAGCCTGTGTGACAACACCTTTTTTTACTGTTGAGGTAAAGGCAGATTGTTGATTAAATATCTTGTCACAAGGTTGTGTGTTTAGTGGAGCCAAATTAAATAGAGGCTTTGCTGTAGATTGGGTTGTTGTCAGTGCCTCTTTTAGGTCGTCCAATCTTTGAATGATGTTAATGAGAAGCAGCTCTGACGAGAGATCGATGGGACGTTAAGGTGCTTCCAAGTAAAAAAGGCAGGATGCAGAGATGCAGTCATTATGAAGCTTTATTCATCGATAGGTTATATAAAAAGAGCTATATGGCATGGAAGCATCCATGCTTGTATGATAGAGAATGCATGCAAGAGAGAAAATAGAAAAGAGAAGCAGAACAAAGAAGCAGCCGCTGGGCAGAGGTATTTATGGGGGGTCTCGGCCCCTCCCTAGCCATAAAACTCTCTCGCCAATGGGGCTGCTGCAGGGGAGCAAAGAAGCCTCTTTGCTCCATCTGATGACCTATTTGGGGAACTGCCATGGCTGGCACAAAACATGTAACAATTCCCCTTCTTGCCAGCCAATGACAGGGACCAGTGAATGTGTGTGAGGGGGCGAGCAGGTGTCATAGACATGTATAAAAACGTTCAGAAGACCAAACACAAACGCTTACACAGAAGGTTGTGCCGGTCAATGGGAACAGGTTTGGTGAACAGATCAGCTATCTGGTCAGCTGTGTTACAGTGCTCAACATGTATGAAACCCTCTTTGGCAAGCTGCCTGACATTTTTATAGCGTATGTCTATGTGGCGAGATCTAGAGCCTACTGCATAAGCCTCCGAGATTGCAATTGCGGCTGTGTTGTCCTCTAGAATTTGGATGGGCAGAGGAGGAGATGCCCAGATGCTCGTTATCAGATCATTGAACCAAATCAAATCATTGGCCGTGTCTGACAGGCTGGCATATTCAGCCTCGGCCGTGGAGCAAGAAACAAATTTTTGCTGCCTAACATGCCAATGTATTGGGCAGCCATTTAGCAATATGAGGAAACCAGAGGTGCTCCGTCTACTTTTGGTGTCGCCAGCCCAGTCTGCGTCTGAGTAAGCGGAGAGCTGGGCCGTCTTCCCCTTCTCTGGTTCCAGCACAAGGAGGGCATCGGTCGTGCCCCTGAGGTACCTAAGTACCCTCTTAACAGCATTCCAGTGGAATTCCTTTGGGTGTTCCACGTGCCTGGACAATAGATTTACAGCTAAAGCTATGTCAGGCCTGCTCCAATTGCTGATATATAGCAAGGAGCCAATCACAGATCTGTAAAGCGTATTATCTGTGAACTCAGGACCGTCCTTATGAGTGTGGTTGTAAAAGTCGCTTTGCATTGGGCTATGCGTAGGATTAGATTCTGCCATTTTGCATTTGGCCAATAACTCCTCTATCTTTTCTTTTTGAGATAGAGCGAACCCCCCCTTAGTGGCCAAAATATGCACACCCAGGTACTTATCAACCCGCCCCAAAGATTTCAAAGTGAACTTTTCTTCCAGGGCCTTGGCAAATTCATCACACCCTTCCTTGTCAGGTCCTACATATAGTAGGTCGTCCACATAAACTAACACCCTTTCTGTGGTACCCTTTGAGTTGCATGTGAAAACACATTCATCTGCTCGGGATGCAGTGAAACCAACTCATTCTAAACTTTTTCTAAGGCAGTCATACCATAGTTTCCCTGACTGCTTGAGACCATATAACCCTTTGTGGAGTAACCATGTATTTTCCCCTTCTTGCTGGTAGCCAGGAGGGGCCTTCACGTAGATCTGCCGGTCCAAGTTGGCGTGGAGGTAAGCCGTCTGGATGTCGAATTGGAAGACTTCCTCCCCCAAAGCGGCTGCAGTCACGAGGGCGGTCTTGACGCTCTCTGCCTGGATGGTTGGAGAGTATGTCTCCCCATAGTCTTCCATATAGCATTGGGCGAATCCCTGAGCTACCAAACGGGCCTTATACAGGTAGAGGCCATTGGCAAGTGGTTTTGCCTTGTAAACCCACCTTGTGCCAATGACTTTCCTCTCCTTTGGAGGTTGCTGGGGGGTGAAGACCTTGAGTTGTTTTAAGCTCTGCATTTCCTTCTCCATCGCGAGCTGCCATTTCTCCTGTTCTTCAATGGGCACCTCTTGGATGTCAGAGAAGGATTTTGGGGTGACCACAACGCTGTTAACAGACGCGATGTGCCCAATGTCAATTCTCTTTGGCGGGATGCCTTTGTTGGACCGCTTTGACCTTACCTTCTGCCACTCACCGCCTTTTTCTTCCGCGGGTTTCTGAGGCGTTGCTGGGGAACTGGACAGCTCATCCTCCCCATCTGAACCAGGTGGGATGACATCTTCGTCTTGTTCCACACTTTCGTCGGTGGCAGGGTATGTGGACGTCTCAGGTGATGTCGTAGTCGGTGTGCCCTTGCTGGGACGGTTGATATATGGGCTCAGATCATTGGAGTGAATCTGGGCCCAATTGGAGTCCTCTTCGAAGGAGGCAGATTGAGAAGTCACAATCCTGCCCCCTTCTCCCAGGAAACGGTAGGCCTTGGAGCCAGGAGCGTAGCTCAAGAACCTCAGTCTCTGGGAGACAGATCTCCCCTTCTTCCGCAGCTGCTTGGGGATGTGAACCCATGCGTAGGACCCAAACACACGTAAATGTCCCAGATTTGGTTTCCTACCATGAACTAGGAAATATGGGGTCTGGTTCACAACACTGCTCCAGGTGCGGTTTAAGGTGTAATTGGCGTATTTTACCGCTTCTGCCCAGTATGATTCTGTGACCCCAGCGTCTGCAATCAGACTACGCATCATAGTTTGTAGGACTCCATTTCTTTTCTCTGCCACGCCATTTTGAGCGGGAGTGAAAGGCGCGGTAAGAAAATGGCGGATGCCCTTACGCTTTACCCAGTCCTGGAATTTTCGGGACATGAACTCAGCCCCGCGGTCGCTCTGCAGTTGTGCGATCCTGGTTTTATACTGGGTCTCTACAAAGTTGTAGAGTGATTTTATGGCGTCAAAGGCTTCAGATTTTTCTGTGAGGATATACACGTGGCTGTACCATGAAAAATCATCAACGGCAGTGAGAAAATACTGACTTTTCCCTAGGGATGGTGTGAAAGGCCCGACCAAATCAACATGTACTAGTTGGTACGGGTATTGGGTCTTACACAGTGATTTTTTGGAATAGGCGCAGCCTTCCTCTTTGACCTCTTACAGATTGCACAGTCCAGGAATACCTCACAATCTTTGATCTGGACTCCCTCAGCAAACTCTCCCATCTTTTTAACCACAGGGAAGCTTGCATGACCTAATCTTCGGTGTAAGACGTGGGCACACTTATCGTGGAGTGGCTTCCCCACTGACACCCTCTTGGCATTGGTTGCCTTGAGCGGTGCTTCAGGTGACAGCTGAGGTTCGGATTTCTTATCCACACTGCCTTGCTGTGGGGGCTTGGATGCAACCGCTTCGGCCTTGCGCTGGTTAAGCAGCCTTGGGGTTGGTTGTGGGGAAAAATATGGCAAACCATTTATGATGGCAATATTTCCGATGACCCTCTGGTCCCGGGTGACATGACCTCCCCCTTTGCGAAATAGAACTTCCACCCTGTCATCGTCACATAATTTGATAATGCTTAATAGGTTGTTGGCAATGGAGGGAGCATGTAAAACCCCTTCAACTTTTCCAAGCCCGGGTACAGAAACCGTGCCCTCCCCAATAACTAAAGCCTTATCACCATTTGCGACTTTGACAGATGAGTTAATTTTCTTTAACCTTTTAAACCCTTGACTCATATTGGTAATGTGAGAAGAAGCTACAGAGTCCAGTAACCATAAGTCAGTGGGGCTATCAGCCTTTGTGGTGGGAGCACAAGTAGACACAAAATTGTTAGTACTTTTGGCCCCGCCACGGCCCCTTCCTTGTCCCTTGCCCCTACCTTGATTGGGACCATGCTTGGGGCCTTGTTGAAAATGGGGGCAGTCCTTCTTGAGGTGCCCCTCAGAGCCACAGGTGAAACACTTGAGAAGAGCATTAACCTGCTCTGAGTTGCGGTGTCGTCTGCTGGCTGGCTGGCTGGTGACTCTGTTGTATTCTCCCGTATCTCTTCGTCTTCTATCTTCGTCAATGAGTCTGCCCTCAAGATAGGACAGAGGCATGGCTTCATCCCTGCCCCCTTCCAGGGAAATAATAAAATTGTTTCAACTTTTGTCCAGGGAAGCCACGATTACTGCGACCAAGTTCTCTTCAGGTATACGGTAATTTTTGGACATCAGTTGCGCCCTGAGGGATTTTAATTTTCCGAGATGTTCTGCCATGCTGGCCCCAAACCTGAGTCTTGTGTTGTAAAACTCAGTTGTGAGTCTGGTGAGGGAACCAATGCTCTTGCTGTTGAATAAATTGTATAATAACCGCCAAACTGCGCAAGCTGTGAGTCCATCTGGAATGCTTGGGAACAAGTTATCATCCATAGAACCCATCAGAGTAGAAAAAGCCTGTCTATGGAGCCACTCTTCTCGTGATCCCCATGGGAAAGATGGGGGGTTCAGAACCATTTCAAGAGTCCCATCCTTTAATAGACATACCTGCACATTTCTATTCCAACTGTGGTAGTTCTCCCCTCCAATTTTCAGTTTTTCAAAGTTGAGTGGCAAGGTGGACGCAGGGAGAAACGTTTTGTCTAGTTCCGAGAGCATCTGAGAGGTTTGCATTGAAAAGAAAGGTAAAGGGACCCCTCTAGTGGGCGTTGGTGGTATTTTTCTCTGATTTTTAGATGGCCCCCCTTCAGGGTTAAAAAGCCCGTACTGGGCATGTCTGGAAAACATGTGATCAGGGGGTGGGCGTTGCCCAAGATTGCCGGCCGGCATTTGGATTTGAAAAGACTCTGGAAATCTTTCCTGGAGCCCCCCCGGCCCTGGATTTTCATGAGAAGCCCATCGCTGGTCCTGAAAACCTTGGGGATGGCTAAAGCCGATGCTGGAGGAGGGGGCCAACCCCCCCCGAAGGCCATTTGGTAAGGAGAGAGTCTTGGCGGGGGCGAAAGGAAGACTGGGGGCCCCGGAGAGATGGTCGGGGGCCTTGGAGGGTAATGAGGGAGGTTGGCTACTCCCGATGTTGGAGGTGCAGTCTTATTGCCATCATAGCTCATGAGGGTTTCTGGTGGAGAGAGCCCAGGAGTTTGCATGTTGCTACGGCTGGATGCCAGGGATTGCTGGGCCTCCAGACTTAATTGAGGCCTTTCTTTGTTAGAAAATGTGGGCGCACAGGGGGCTGCCATCTTGTTTCTTGTGCCGGGCCATGCGGTCTCCCTGGGCACAGCCATCTTCTTTCCTGTTGCCCCAGGAAGCTGCAGGTCACAGTTAGGCAGGGGATTTCGCGCCGAAAGCCCTGGGGTCCCGGGGTTACTCAGGGTAGCGGGCGCCATAGAGGGGCCTCGTGGTCGCTGAGGGGGGGCTTACCCGGCATCCACAGTCCTTCTGCACTGATGTCCTTCGTGGAGAGGCTTGTGGGGTTTCCTGTTCTGCAAGGAGTTTTAGAAGCAGTTCCTTGCATTCCTGTGTAGACATTTGATCCACGCGTTGCTTGCGTTGGGCCCGGAGCGCTTCTGCTGCATCTGGACAGTCTTGGGCAGACTGTAAAACTTCCAAGCTTCCCTCTGTGGCGTGCAGAAGGAAGCCATCTGTGCTCTCACCTGGAGCGGAGCTTGCTTCAGGGGCTAGGGCTGTTGATCTTGATTGAAGACTCCTGGTCACAATCTGGGATCTCCGGCCATCCATTTCAGTTTCAAATCTAGGTATCTCACTGCTGTCTGCAAGCTTGGAAGCTTTGCCTTGAACCATCCTCTCTGCTACCAACTTGTGAAGCAGCTCTGACGAGAGATCGATGGGACGTTAAGGTGCTTCCAAGTAAAAAAGGCAGGATGCAGAGATGCAGTCATTATGAAGCTTTATTCATCGATAGGTTATATAAAAAGAGCTATATGGCATGGAAGCATCCATGCTTGTATGATAGAGAATGCATGCAAGAGAGAAAATAGAAAAGAGAAGCAGAACAAAGAAGCAGCCCCTGGGCAGAGGTATTTATGGGGGGTCTCGGCCCCTCCCTAGCCATAAAACTCTCTCGCCAATGGGGCTGCTGCAGGGGAGCAAAGAAGTCTCTTTGCTCCATCTGATGACCTATTTGGGGAACTGCCATGGCTGGCACAAAACATGTAACAGTTAACTTGCTCAGGTTCTGGCAATGCACTGAATAGGTCAATCAACATTTCCTCTGGCACATCCTCAGCAGTTCCTGCAGCTGTGGGTAACACAGTTCGTATATTGCTTCTTTGCTTTCTCAGGGTCAGTTCAGTTGCAGCAGCCTCAGGCTTAGTAGTGTGAGGGCTGTTGCAGCCTAGATTTAAAGCGACAGTTCCCTCTTGGTGACGCTGTTTCAGGAGTGGGCACACTTTTTCTGAGCAAAAGACCCTTATTGGAAATATAGAGAAAAAGCTCAGAAAGGGCTTCATTCTGAAGAGCATGGAGGGAATTGTGGGCTGCTTGAATGATAGGAGAATTCTCATACATTGTGTTCTTGCTGGCAGCCACTCTACATGTAGTAGATCTATCAGAGTGAATTCACAGTGGAGCAGCTGGCTCAGGGACAGCCTAATAGCTTTTCTATTGCTCCAACGCCCTCTATTTACTCTCTTGTCATAAATTTGCAAAGTAACCTGGTTAGTTTGCAGACTGTAGTTATATTGGTCATCTCTTACACCTTTGCCTGATTGAGTGTTTTCTCTGTAGGTGTTCAAATTTTTGGGAGGAGAACAAGGTCCTTCTCTACTTTCACCTTCTGAGTTAGCCATCCCATGTCTGTCCATGGTTATCCTCCCAAGTCCTTCCACAGTATTTGGGTGGCTCCTAACAAACTCTGCAAAAGACTCTTTCAAACAATCAACCTTATCCATGACAATTGACAAGAGATTATATATTGAGTTTACAGTTTGAGCTGTAAGCAAACATTGTCTAGAGAGGAAGTCTGTCACATTTTCCCCCTTCAAATTTGCTACATCTCCCTCCTGTGTAAAAGAGGCTGTTGCCAGATTCCAAGGAGGGGAGCCATTCTCCAAGAGGGAGGAGGACAACTCCACACGCTGTCTGCTCTCCAGTTCAGTTTGTAAGTCCCATTCCAATGAGTCACATACCGTATATACTTGACTATAAGCCGAATTTTTCAGCCCACTTTTTGGGTTGAAAAATTCCACTTCGGCTTATACTCCAGTCAACAAAAAAGCTTACCGAGGACTTGTGCGCGGCCGAGGCTTTGGTGCTTCCGGGATCGCGCGCACCTCTCCCAAGCCACCGCCGTCCGGAGACCTGCCGAAGTTTGGGGAGGTTTGGGGAGGTGCGCGCGCACCTCCCCAAACCTCCCCAAACTTCGGCAGGTCTCCAGACGGCGGCGGCTTGGGAGAGGTGCGCGCGATCCTGGAAGCACCGAAGCCTCGGCCGCGCGCAAGTCCTCGGTAAGCTCTGGGCGGTCACTTGCTTTGCGTCTCCTGAGGGAAGGGGGGGCGACTGGAGCGGGCGTGTTTCCTCGCCTGCTGGGCGCCGCGATTTGCCCGGGGAACGCGCGGGCCCCGAATGGCAGCGTGGAGCGAAGAAGCGGACAGCCAGGGCTTCCCCGAGAGCTGCGGCCACACAGGGTATTCCTGTGTATTCAGGCTTGCAAAATGGCGGATCGAGCCTCTGCTGGCGGCAGAGGCTTGCAGAGCGCGGATCCAGCCTCCGCCGGCGGCGGAGGCTTGCAGAACGGCGGATCGGCTTATACTCGAGTCAATAACTTTTTCCAGTTTTGGGGGGTGAAATTGGGGGTCTCGGCTTATACTCGAGTCGGCTTATACTCAAGTATATACGGTAAATTAAATTTATCTGATAAGGTGCCTGCGAATGAGTTACTTACTGGAGCAGACTGTCTGTTTGCAATATAATCCTCCATTTTCTGCTGCTTCAAAGGCTTGGATATACTTTCTGCTGCAGAGTGCTGTCTCTTCCTTCTTTTCCCCATTCAGGTTTGTTAAAACAGGTTTAAAAATAAGTTTAAAACTATGGTTTAAAAGGTTGAAATGGGTTAAAAATGGGTTTAAAAAGTTTAAAAGAGGTAGGTTAAAATACAATATTAAAAGAGGTTAAAAAGTTAAAATAAAAATAAAGTAAAATAAAATAAAACCTTTTCTTTTGGAGGAGCTCTTTGCTGCCTTTGCTGCCTCTCCACCATCTTCAGACACAATCATATCAGGCAAGCCATGCGTGGCAAAGATTCTGCACAGTTCTTGGATGGTGCTGGCAGTAGTCATAGATGGGACATGTGCTACCTCTAGCCATTTAGAGTAGATGTCCATAACAATGAGGAACACCTGTCCTTGGAAGAGTCCTGCAAAGTCTATGTGCACGCGAGACCAGGGAGTCTGTGTGGTCTCCCAGCGATACACAGGTGCTTGAGGCATTTCAGGTCGAGTCTCCTGGCACACCTGGCAGCTTCTTACTTGAGTTTCTATGACTTGGTCCAACCCTGGCCACCACAAGTAACTCCTAGCAAGTGCCTTCATCCTAACTATGCCTGGATGACTCTCATGCAGAGATTCTAAAACTCTTGCTCTTAATGTGGGTGGGACTATCACCCTGCTACCCCATAGCACACAGCCTTTATGAGCTGACAGCTCATCTTTTCTGTTAGTAAAACTATGAAATTCTGGACCTGGTCTGCTATCGGGCCACCCCCTCAACACCCAATTCAGAACATGGCTGAGTGTTTTGTCAGTGGAAGATTCAGCAGCCACATCTCCTGCATGAAGGGGAGTCTCAGGAAGATCCTGGATTGCCAGGATGCAAGCTGCAGGTGCTGGGTTGGGGTCTGTGTGAGGCAAAGGCAGTCAGCTGAGTGCATCAGCATGGCCCATTTCCTTGCCTGGCTTATGGACTAGCCTGTAAGAATAGGTAGTCATGAATATTGACCATCGCAGCATCCTAGGAGATAGGATATGTGAGGTCTGCTTGTCTGCTGTGAAGAGACCTAAGAGAGGCTTATGATCCGTGAAAATGGTGAAGTGCACATAAAGAAAATTGTGAAATTTTTTAATTCCAGTGACAATGGCTAAAGCCTCCTTATCTATCTGCGCATAATTCCTCTCTGCAGGGGATAATGTTCTGGAATAGTAAGCGATGGGCGCTTGGCGCCCATCTGCCATTAGATGGCTTAAAACTGATCCTATGCCATACGGTCAAGCATCACATGCTAAACTGACAGGCAATTTCTCATTGAAGTGAGCTAGTACTGAGCTCGATGACAGCAATGATTTGACTGCTTTAAAACCTTTTTCGTGGGTATTTGTCCACACCCACGGTGCCTTTTTATCCAGAAGCCAATGAAGCAGCTCTGCCAATGCTGCCTTGTGTGGCAGGAATGAATGATAGAAATTAAGTAGCCCTAAAAATGCTTGCAGCTCCCCCTTTAACTTAGGTCTAGGAGCCTGTTGTATAGCTTTAAGCTTAGAGTCAGAGGGGTGGATTCCAGCAGAACCAATTTTGAATCCCAGGATCTCAGTAGAGTCCACACCAATTTGGCACTTGTCTCTTTTTAACTTCAACCCCGCTTCATGGAACCGTTAAATAACTGCTCTGAGATGTTCTGCTAAGACTGCTGTGGATTCTCTAGCAATCAGAACATCATCAAAGTAAGGGCACATGCCTGGAATATTCTTGAGTGTACTTTCCATTACACTCTGGAACAACCCTGGGGCAACACTGACCCCAAACTGCAGGCGACGAACCCTGAATGCCCCTCTATGTGTAACTATTGTCTGTGCCTCTGCTGTGGCATCATCCACAGGCAGTTGCTGATATGCCTGTGCGAGGTCCAGTTTAGCAAATACACGACCTCCCTGCAGTGATGCCAGGATATGACTTATCACAGGGACTGGGTAAGCATGTTGTTGCAAAGCTTTGTTGATTGTGCATTTATAGTCAGCGCATATACCATTGTCCCCATTAGGCTTCACTGGGGTTACTATGGGGGTTTCCCACTTGCTGCTATCTACAGGTTGAAGCACTCCCTGCTGTACTAACATATTTATTTCTGCATCTATTTTAGGCTTAAGTGCGAAAGGCACTCTGCGAGGTTTGATCCTCATAGGAGTTACTGTTGGATCAAGGTTAAGGGAGATTGGTGCTCCCTTGTATTGACCTGGGGGCTGAACACATCAGCAAATTCCTGACACACAGCTGCTAGGTCCGCTGTTTGTGTGTGTTTGATGCCGGTTACTCTAATGCCCAGGGCATCAAACCAGTCCAGCCCAATCAAACTGGTGCACTAGCTTTCAACGACTACAACATTGAGGGGACCCTCAAACTCTTTGAAGCTGACTTTTACTGTGGCTTCGCCTCTCACCACTACATGGCAATTTTGAAAGTCTGTCAGAATAAGGCTTGACAGTTTGAGTGGGACTCGTTTCCTGCCTTGTCTGTAGATGTAGCTAAACATTTTGTGAGAGATTATGGACAGGGCTGACCCGGTGTCTAATTCCATAGAACAAGGGACACTTTGTAGCCTGACTTTAAGTCTCAGCTTCTCTTTGAGAGGGTGTTGGGCTCCTGTCCTTAATATGCTCCTCCTGCTGGAGCAGTAACTGACCCTGTTCTGTCCTGAGGCCCATTTATCTCTCCATGGGACGTCTTCGGGCAGAACTTCTTTCTGGCAACCTTTACAGACTCTGGCGATGTGCTCTTGCTTGCCACAAGCATGACACACTGCAGTGCAGAATCTGCACTCAGATCTCTTGTGCTGCTTGGTGCAACTGGCACAGCTAGGGAACGGAACTGCCTTGTCAATGGGATGTTGCTGTCTGCTGGGCTGCTTCTGTAACAGGTCGATCTCATCACCCTCGTCTGGGTCTTCCAGTCTTTCTGTAGTTTCATGGTGCACAGCTGTTTGGTGGTGGTGGTGGTGTCTTTGGAGATCGTAGAGCCTTCATTGCCCCACCAGCAGCCCTGTCTGCCATTGCCTCTTTTAATGCATCCTGGAATGTCAGTGTTTCTTTTGCAAAGAGCCTCTGCTGCAAATCTTGGTTCCTCAGGGCACACACTACTCTGTTTCTTAGTTGATCCTCTAAGTCAGGAAACTCACATAATTTTGATGCTTGTCTTAGCGCGGCTATGAATTCAGCTGGTGACTCCCCTGCCTGTTGCTCTCTTTGCTCAAATGCATACCGCCAAGCAATAATGGAAAGTTTGGGTTCAAAATGTTCTTTTAGCTGCCTTTTCAGATCAGTGTATGTGACTGATTCTAAGCTGGCTGGGGCAATCAGGTTTTCTGCAAAGTTGAAGGTCGCTTGCCTGCTCACACAGAGCAAGGTGGCTGCCTTCAGTCCATCTTCCCTCACCTGGTTGGCCCACATGTAGTTCTCCACCCTGGAGATGTAGAAGCTCCTTTGTTCAGGGTGCGAGACATTGAACTCATTCAGCTTGCCCACTTTGGCCATAGCTGATGCTCATGAAGTCTTGGTTAATGCCTTCTGCTGCTAGGAGCTGCTAGGTGAATCCTGGGGACAGATCCCACAGGAAGACTGTGCCTCCAGTTTGGCTTACTGGCAGGCAGGGTGGGGATGTAATCCCTACCAGGGCTCTGGTGCCTGGTCTCACACCCTAGTGATTTATGGCTAAGTGTTTCAGCTCCCTTTCCCAGCAGCATCCCACCTTCATCACCACTGTTAAATACTGAGTTCGTTGAGGCATTGACCAAACCGATGTAAAGCAACTGCTCTTTATTGCTTGGAAACACAGAAGTGAGCTGACAACCGCTTGTCATCTATTTATACAGTGCTGCCACTAGGCGGCGACCAATCATTTTAAAGAACAATTTCCCGCTCAAATTACGGGCTAACAGTTTGCTTTCATAACAGATGGAGACTCTTTTCAAACATACACACAACTGATTATAACAACCAATATAATGAACTTAACCCAATACATTACACATACAAAAATGAATTTTATTATAAAATGTTGCAAGCTACAGTTATTTTTTCCCCCCAGTAGTGTTTGGTTTTATATCAGGAAATATCTGGGATAAGATTTATAGGAAATGACCAGTTTCTTTCTTATGCATTTTGCATCTATAATGGAAGGATGTTCAGCAATATTTAGTCAATGCTTTGCAAAACGTACAACTTCTCTCAATTAAAGAGATGAACAAGCACAAGAAATTCAATACTACAATGATAGTTGTAGACATATAAGATTGATCATTATTTCATTTTGGATATGTTTCCAGGCTTGTCCATCTTAGACAAATACAGAGAATTCATAACTGTAACATTGATGGCTTTTACATCAAGATTAGCAATAGTGAGCCAACATTACATATAACCAAAAGTTCTTTCAATTGAATAGCTGAATAGGTGCATAAAATCAATATTGAAATGCTTGCAATAAATATGCAAGAAACATCACTTTTCCATTTCCCTAGAAAAAGCTTATGAATGCTTCTAAACGTGTCTCTCTTATGCAGTTAAATATGCAGAATTAATAGTTGACCAAAAGGAAACTCAATGAACATTTAGAGAATTTCCACCTGGATAAATATTTGTTTGTTCTTAGTTGAGTATTTTTTCCAGTGATAAATGGGTCCATTCCACTTGTGATGTAGGGGTTTTAGCATTAGAATTGCTGACTCCAAAAATGTGATAGTTGATCTACAAAACTTTGTATCAGATTGGCCCTTAGATTTCATCTGTTCCTGGAGGGGCAAGAAGACTCTAAGACGCTTTACAGGTGTCCTTGCCTATAGTTCCTTCTTCTGATAAACATTTTCTGTGATGCAGTGACACAAGGCCCAGGGGCTGGATCCGGCCCGCGAAGTGGTTTCATGCGGCCTGCAAAGCCATCCTGGAAACAGTGAGGGAACGGCCCCTACTGCCTTGTCCCTGGCCCAGAGACCCTCCTTCTGCCAGAGACCCTCAGATCTGTCCCACTCCTGCCCAGGCCCCCATAGGCACCCTTGATGTGAACGATGTAGAACTGGCCACGCCCACCCAGTAGGCCATATGCACTCTAGCCATGCCCACCCAGTAGGCCACACCCACCCTGGCCATACCCACCTGGCCCTCTGAGGGCAACCACAATGCTGATGCGGCCCTCAATGAAATTGAGTTTGACACCCCTGATCTAGACAGTTTCTGCTTGAATATCACATGGCCTGACCTGTTCATTGAGACAATCTGGATAAGTGGACTAACTCAGTTATGGCAGAGAAAAACTGACTCGTCCTTTTGACATCATTCTTCACAAGATAATTACCGTAGTTTCCGGCGTATAAGACTACTTTTTAACCCATGAAAATCTTCTCAAAAGTCAGGGGTCGTCTTATACGCCGGGTGCTGAAAATTTAGGGACAGGGCTGGCTGGAAAACCTGGAGCGGATCTCCCATTTAGTCTGTGCAGGGAAAGCGGGACCAATTGGAGAAGAAGCTGCAGTCTGTGATTTTTTACAGGCTGGGGTCTGGGCGTCTTTCCTTCTAAAGTTGAAGAGCAGCTGTAGTCTATCCCAAGTTGAAAGGCAGGTGGGGAAGACAGCAGCCAGAGCGGCTTAGCTCTAAGGACACATTTGACTCAGGAACTGGGCGGGCTGGCTGGAAAACCTGGAGCGGATCTCCCATTTGGTCTTTTTTTTTAAAATCCCATTTATATCCTGCCCTTCTCCAAAGACTCAGGGTGGCTTACAATTTAAAGCACAAATCAATAGCCTTCATTCTGTCTATATGCCTGTTTATTAGGGCTTTCACCCCCCCCAGCAGCATTATTACAAAGTCAGCTTATTGCCCCCAACAATCTGGGTCCTCATTTTACCTACCTTGGAAGGATGGAAAGCTGAGTCAACCTTGAGCCTGGTGGGATGCGAACCTGCACTAATTGCAGGCAGCTGGTTTTACGTAAGGCTCTGTGCAGGGAAAGCTTTAGAGTGAATTAGGAAAAGTGAAAAAGTGAATTAGGAAAATAGGGAACGGTTGCTGGAATTGGGTATGTGTAGTTTAACGAAGAGAAGGGTGAGGGGTGACATGATAGCAGTGACCCAATATCTCAGGGGCTGCCACAAAGCAGAGGCAGCCAAGCTATTCTCCAAAGCACCTGAAAGCAGGACAAGAAGCAATGGATGGAAACTAGTCAAGGAGAGAAGCAACCTAGAACTAAGGAGAAACTTCCTGACAGTTAGAACAATTAACCAGTGGAACAACCTGCCTCCAGAAGTGGTGAATGCTCCAACACGGGAAGTTTTTAAGAAGAGACTGGACAGCCATTTGCCTGAAATGGTATAGGGTTTCTTGCCTGAGCAGGGGGTTGGACCAGATGACCTCCAAGGTCCCTTCCAACTTCTTCTTCTTCTTCTTCTTCTTCTTCTTCTTCTTCTTCTTCTTCTTCTTCTTCTTCTTCTTCTTCTTCTTCTTCTTCTTATTATTATTATTATTATTATTATTATTATTATTATTATTATTATTATTATTATTATTATTATTATTATTATTATTATTATTATTATTATTATTATTATTGTTGTTGTTGTTGTTGTTGTTGTTTAATCCACTTGCACTGTTTTATGTTTACATGTTTGATGACAAACAGCCTTATGTTTATAAGTGACAGTTTTCCTACTAAGCACCTGCATGTCATAAGCATTTGAATTAAAATTACCATATTAAAATCAAATCTGATGTTTTTTAATTTTTATTTGGTGTGCATTGGAAGAGGGGTAGTCTTATACGGCGAGTATAGCCCAAACCGTATAATTTAACAGGAAATGTAGGTGGTCGTCTTATACGCCCAGTCATCTTATACGCCGGAAAATACGGTACTGTTAAGTGGCCCTGGAAAAACCCATATATGATGGATCTTCATTGTCTTCAGATAATGATGTTACATTGTGGCTTTTTTACTGCACTAACCAATTTGGCACCACTGTGCCGAAAATAAGGGAGTGTATTCTATAGACTTTCATAACCACTTATGAAACATTGATCTGCATTTTCCTATTGGACACAAACTCCTGTTGAATAGCCTGCAATAGTCTTGGCAAATCATTGATGGACAAGTCACAGGGTGAAATACTGTATATTCACAGCATTCTGCTTGTTTCTTTTAAATAGAGAATCATTTTGTTTCAAAACACCTTGTATTGTTCTGGAACAAACTGGGAACTGTAAACCAAAACATTCACAATCCCCCAAATTGTTTCCAGTTTTCACATATGCTTGAAAGTCTGATTGATTATACACTTGATCCAAAACATGTGATTGAATAGACATTGTGCTTGGAAAAAAGGAACTAATTACAGTACTTTTTCACCAGTAACCAAGAAGGATATTTCAAATTTGTGCCAAGTATCCTAGGAAGAGTCTCCATACAGATGCCGTATTAGTTCTCCATGATTCTGAAAAGGCCCAAATATTTGCAGGATGTTGAATTGCTTTCCTAGTTTATTTTTTGTTAAAGCTCTGCTTTTCCCATCCACAATTAACCTTCTGCATTTCTTTTCCATTTGACTCCTTTATTTGACAATCTAAGCTGAATGGCTGCTAGCGCAGTGAATGCTGCTATAAAGAAACCTTGTTTTAGAGTTTTGGGCCTTTACTTGGAAGCCTCAGGCTTGATACATAGGAATTGCTCTGTGCCACTGGAAAAGTCTTTATAAGGTGTTTAGAGGTGGCAGGTAACTTTATGTATCAGTGGTTATGCTATAAGCTTTTCCTTGTGGATTATGCCACACCACACCACACCACCTCTATGCCCAGACACTGCAATACTTCTAAGGCCTATTTTTGTTGAAGAGAATTTATTTATCAAATTTAGAAACCACCAATCTCCTTCACTGAGGAACTCTGGGCAGTGTAACAAGTAAAACATTAAAACATAAGAGTAGTGTATAAATTTTAAATAAGAGGCAAGGATGTTATTCACTGTTAAAAGTTAATTAAAAAGTGGGCAGGAGGGCTTTTGGGGTGCTAGCCAGCCCCACAACTGCGTGTTTCTCTGTAGGCCCCCAAGCAAGACATCCGAACCAGTTTTCCAGACATTTCTGTAAGGCCAGGAGAGTGTGGGCCCATGCTTTTCTTTTTGGGGGGGAGAATGTTTCAAACAGCAGAGAAGGCTCTCTTCTTGGAAACCCCCCCATTGGAATTCTTTAATTGACAGGCCCTGCCACATGATTTGTGTGATGCTGCAAGAGTGAGAGAACCCAAGAATGGGCTTGATCGACACCTGAGCTTGAGCAGCTTACATTATGTATTTGTTATCTAACTTACCCAATTTATTATATTTTTATACTGCCCATCTCCCTTATAAGGTAACTCTGGGCAGCTTACAAGTTATAAAACAAATACAAATAATTAAAACCTTAACACATTAAAACCACACAGATTAAAACATTATTAAAAAGTGTACTAGAACTGAAACTGAGAGAGGTAAGAGATGAATCAGATGGGGATTGAGAACTTCCTATCCTGTCAGCCACCTCTGGAGGTGAGTGCTCCCTCATGGCCCCAGGCCAATTGGCAAAGCCAGGTTTTGATACCGTTCTGGAAGGCCAAAATGGAGGGGGCAGTTCTTATCTCCGGTGGAAGAATGTTCCACAGGATGGAGCCACAGCAGGAAAAGCTCTTCTCCTTGACCCCACCTGCTTCAATTCCTTAACAGACAGGATTGGAGGCAGGCTTCTTCTGCTGGCACCAGTGGAGCAGGCTTACATTCTTTTCCCTTGTTCTCCATAAACATTTAAAGGTAGGTTTATAGAATCACCTACTAAAAATCCTTAGCTATTTTTATATAAGTATTTTAGGTTCTCCAGATAGTATCCGGGACGCGGTGGTTCAGTGGGTTAGGACGCTGAGCTTGTCGATCAGAAGGTCAGCAGTTTGGCTGGTCGAATCCCGAGTGCCACGTAACAGTGAGTGCCTGTTACTCATCCCAACTTCTGCCAACCTAGCAGTTTGAAAGCACGTAAAAATGCAAGTAGAAAAATAGGGACCACTACGGTGGGAAGGTAACAGCGTTCCATGCGCCTTATGCATCTAGTCATGCTGGCCACATGACCATGGAGACATCCTCGGACAAGCGCTGGCTCTTCGGCTTTGAAACGGAGATGAATATGAGTCCTAGAGTTGGAAATGACTAGCATGCATGTGCGGGGGAACCTTTACCTTTACCTTTAGGTAGTATCCATCTTAGATGCTACACTTGATCTCTGAATCTGCACCATGTCCTTGGACTCCCAAACTGATTTCCCCTGCTCACAAATTTAAAAAATTCTATATTGTGTTTTGAGCTGTTTGAGGCCTATATATTTAGAAGTGTTGGCCATGGAGCAATTCCTGTACTCCCTCATTATTCAGATGGGTGAGAATATATGACATTTTGACCAGTTCTATGATGGCTGTGTTCAGGAGAAATGCAGACCATTTTAGGTTTGGGGAGTATTGGGGAGATGGGAAAATCAGACCACGTACAATTGCCCTTACTAATATACAATTATTTCCATATAACACAAAGCCTTTGGAGAATAGAATTAATTAAGATTTGGTAGTTTCTTATTTGAGTTCAGATTGCACAGAAAACTACTGTATGCATCATAAGCAAACCTTAAACTGAAATGAAGCAGGATTTCATGGAATCTTATAATTTTAGGGCTGAAGGAGATCTCGGCAGTCTTCTAGTACTAAGGCAGGAATCTTCATTTCATCCCACACAATTGATTGTTCAACCTTTGTTTGAAAACCTCAAATAGTCATAATTCCAAGAGGTAAGCTCTTTCACTGATTTAATAGGTCCCACATCAAACAATTATTTCTTGTTTCAAGTTTGGATATCTCTCTCGTAAAGTTTTTACCCTTTGGGTCTTGTTTTATCCTCATCCACTATGGAGAATAATCCCATGCTTTCTTCCTTGTGAGCAAATGTAATCTGGAGCTAACCCAGAGAACTTTCCAGGATGCTAATTTCCAAAATAAATGATTATAATCACAGAGACGGCAAGACTTTGAATAAGAAATATTGTATCATAATGCCGAATAGTCAGTTTCATTTATTTATTTGATTTGTTTACTTCATTGTTTAAGAAAACAAAATTCCAGTAATTCTTTCTCTATTTTTTCCTTAGATTTTCAGTAAGACAAATAATGCAACAGCTGCCCGTGTGAAATAGAATAAATTATTACTGGGAGAACTTAGTAATTTGTATTTTGTTTAATTGTTGAATGGTGCTTATAACAATAATTCTTATTTTTATTACATACACTCATCTGTCCCATTTTAAAATGTAGAAAGGATAAAGAGACATATAAAGTAACCTTTAGTCTTGCAAGACTACAGGCTTGTTCTTTCATCTACAAATGATTTACTTTCAAAGTATGATCTCTTTTTTTCCTATATTTTGAGACTTTTATCAGAATTTCCTGAACTTATGAATTGCAAACATTGTATGTTTGTGCATTTGAGACTTTTAATTAAATGCTTAAATACTAATGTGAACACACCTGAGAATTGCATAAAGTCTGTGTACATCTTGTAAAAGCTAGCTGGCAAACCTAGAGACTTACATACATACATACATACATACATACACTCCTTAATCAAACTAAAAATACGAATCCCAGGGATATTTAAATCAGAACAAGAAATCCAAACACTGGGATAAGGTAGAAAACTAAAACAGTTTTATTAAAAATCAAGCTTTCATTGGCTAACTACCAACATCGTCAGGATGAAATCATCGGAGTAGGGAAACTGCATTTATATTATCAGCGTTTCTGCACTCCACTCATAGAGTGCATCACTGCTCTGTTTGTTTCAACCAGCCGTATTCTTTCGAGTCGCCTCACATTCGTTCCTATGGAGTGTGATTTTCTCTGAGTGCCTGCTGTCGGAAGAGGACTGGTCTCAGTCCTATTAGCTATAGTCATTGCTCTTGTCATTGCCTGTGTTTTCATGCCAGAGGCTCTAAATAGTTGTTCTTCCTCTTTTTTACATTCCGCGGTGGGGGGTAATTGTGTAATTATGCAGTTCTGGTCTTGCTCGCGTTGTCTGCATTCGCATCACGCATGCCGCTCCTCTTCCCAACCCCTGAGGGCTTGATACACAGGGGGGAGGTCAATATGCTGATTGATCGAGGAGTGGTCAGAAAACCAAGCTTCCTTGAATAATCGTCCACCCTTGGTGTTATCACAGGCGATCGCCTTGGCCCCAGCCAAATTGAAGGTGTGATTGTGTTGGCCATGTGTGCCCACACCTGTGAGTGCTGTTCTTGTCTTTTAATGGCGAGCTCATGTTCGTGTACCCTGGTCCTCAGTCATTTTGCAGTCTCCCCAATATAATTACAATGGCAGTTTTCACATGGCATCCTATATATGACTGAGGACTTCTCTTAATTGGGGAGTGGATCTTTAGGGTGCATGATATGAGCCCGCAAGTTCCGATCAGGTTTGTGGGCAACACCGACCTTGTAGGGGGCCAATATGCACACCGTGGCTTCGGATACACCGTGAATATACAGCAGTGTTATCCGTGCCGTGAAGGTGTTTTCATGCTGGTGGCGGACAGGTTCACCTGGTCTATTGTATTGCCTAATAAAATTTGGTGAATATCCATTGCTCCTGCATGACTCACTTAATTCCTCCCCCTAGCTCTGCATTATCTTCTCCTACATCATGAACTTTCCTTGGCTCAGGTGGCTTTGAAGCTGGTCTTCCACATCTTAATCAATATACTGTACCACCCTTGCTTTTCTTCCCACATAATCAAATACAATTTGCAAATGCATTATTTTGCAAACTGCATTTTCAAGTTGCTTTCTGAAGATATTTGAAATGGCATGATGGGCTATGATATTTGGCTTCCTACATAACACAGTGTATTGTGACTTGGTGTTTTATTTTATGTGAATAGGAGGATTCTAACACACAAACCTCTAAGAGGTGCCATTGATTTATTAGGAATGGCAGCTGTTTTAGCTTTCTGTTTGCATTGACCAGTTTCCATTTGCTGTTCAAGGCTTTTATACGCCAAAAGCAGATACATAAATCTCTGTTCTCCAAACTACTTAATAGATATTCCTAGAAAAACAACAAGCAGGATGAAATGAATAATTTATGCAGCTTACAAAGAAAACATAGCCCCTATATGGATTTTTGTTTAAAAAAAGGAAAAAAAAACCCTGAATTGAAGCAGTTTATAATTCTCGTGCATTAGTAAGTCTCAAACGGGGGCACAGTACGGAAATGTCTTAAATGCACGCAATGATCAACAGACTGCATGGCTGCACAGCTCTTTTAAACATCCCATTGTGTTGCATTTTAGAAGATAAAATAACAATCAAACCAGAAACGTACTATCGTACAAAACGAATCCTCTTCTTCCTACAGTAATGAAAAATGGTTAGAACCCTCCAAAATAGTGCAAGCCATTTAGTCTGGATAATCTGAAAGATTTTGGCCAGAGAACTTGGTGAGTTAGAAATCCCTCTGACGTGTGAGGATGGGAGCCACCATCTAGTCCAGAGGTCCCCAACCTTTGTAGCTTGGTGGTCTGGCTGGGGGGGGGGAATAGGGGAACTGGACCATGCGAGCAGCTGCTGTTTGTGCAAGTGGAGCTATGCGAATGTGCGTCAGCCTGTCTCTTGTGTTTCCGAATAGGCCATGGCCTAGTAGTGGACTGTGGCCTGTGGGCTGGGGACCCTGATCTAGTCAACCAATAGAGCTCTTATTTTTCCTTTCTTTTAAGAAAAGTTAAAGTGTTACAGTAATGCTAAAACAAACCACCATATGACCTCTCTTCAAAAAAACAAAAACAAAATCACACAGACACTTCCTGAAGAAAATAGCAGTTATCCCAAGCTCTAGTTGTTGTTTCTGCTGCTGCTACAGGCACTCTGAAGAACTGTTTCCTATTCCTTACTGCCTCCATTTTTTTCTAACTCTCATACATTAGCCACTATGATGTTGTTTGAGATTTTGAGGTATTCCTAACTATTCAGGCTGAATCTTGACCAGTGATTCTTAAATTCTTTAATTTAGGGAGCTCTGGACAAATTAGATGAATGTAAATTACAGCCCTTCCTTCTAGTTCCCTTAATAGGCCTTTATGTATAGAGTAACTTTAAGAGCAACTTTAAGAGATATGGATATCGATTTCTAGATTTTCTCAGTCTCTTAAAGTTGCAATAGAGACTGGGTACATATGGTGGCTTTTATGACCGGTACAAGTTAGTCAGATTGTAGCTTCTGGGCAGTGAGATTTTGGAACGTAGTTTGAGATCTTGCCAGCTGTTCTTTACCAATTCATCTGCCTACAATGATGCTTCCGGCCAAATTTTGTATGTATTGGGCAGGAGTTGAGTACATTCCTGGCTTGTGCAACCTGGCAGGACAAACAAAATTATCATTTGGCCAGAGGTGCATGACTGACTTCTATTTAATCATGAATTCTACTTGGCATAAGTCATTTCACAGTTGTCATTTTCTAGAGTAGTCCAGATTTTTGCTAGTTCTCAAAGGTATCATCATTAAGATGTCCTAACACAGCCAGATGTTGCACCAAACACACGACATGTTGGAAACGTCAAGGCTTGCAGTCAAGGAGTTTTGTTATATGTTGCTTTCATTTGCTTTCAAATCAGATAGGAAAAACCTTGAGCTGATAATGACAACTGTATCCACAGCTGTGTTTTGTTTTAGCTTTGTAGGATTGAAAAAGCATCTCCATCAATAAAAAAAGAGAGATATTATCCATAATGGGACGTGGTTAGGGTTACTGGAGAAACAGCCTTAGGATAGCTTTTATTTTTTTGCCTTCAGATTAGCATTGACTCTTGGTGATTGCCTAGACTAGTCCCTACAGTTATCTTGGCAGATTTTTCAGAAGTAGCTTGCAATTGACTGGCCCAAGGATATCCAGTTGGGCCTAAGGGGTGGGGTGGGGGACTAGAATTCACAATATCCTAGCTTCTGTAGCCAGGTGCCTTAGCCACTTCAATAATTTTGCTCTCTAGAATAGTATTACTATGTACATTGTATATTTAAAAAGTGTTTCATCAATGTTTTCCAAAGTGAGCTTATAATCAGGAATCAGTGTGCTGTTCTTTATTTTATGAGTTTGATGCAAAAAATATTGATGAAAGTGTGCAATGTTCCTGTCGAATACAACTTGGAATACCCACAACCTTTTTTTTAAAATTAATTTCTGTACAAAATGAGATATCACCTTAGACTAAATTTATTAAGTTACACAGATTTACAGAAAGGTCTACTGTTATGCAATCTTCTGTCTTTAGCAAATAGATTTAATCCATCTGTGCTTTCAGGTGCCCCTTGCCAAACTCTGAAATCCTCTGAAAATTTGCAAAAAGGCATTTCAGTGTGTACAGAAATAATGAATTACTTCAAACTGGTAAACTTTTCCAATAGCGATTATTGTTGCAATGCTAATTTAAAGGGTCATAGATCATACTGTTCCAGCATTTTTCAGAGTCAGTGGTTAACAAGATTTTGAGAGGACATGTGCAACACTTTTCCCACATAAATCTACAGTGTTCAACAATTTGGATAGCTTCTTTCACTGGTTAGTAAGAAGTAAAACTGTTTAAACAATAAAGTAATAAACTTTTTTTGTCCACAAAAACTATACTCCTGGGCAAGGCTGTTTGATGCTGGCACATTAGTTCTGGTTGTTTGCAGAAGCAGAAAATAAATGCAACACAGGCTGTGCTCAGGATGTTTCTTTTTGTAACTACATTTTTTGTCTGAGTTGGATTGATGTGGGACTTGCTATTGATTTCTTGATCCTTTCAGGCAGAAAAAGTGTGATCCTCCCCTTTTATGGGACAGACAAAATATTTTCATATTACAAATCTGTTATAATAAGACTCTTTCCTTCTTTTGGGAGGATTCTCTATACCTTTTAGTATATAATATCATGACAATCAAACACTGATATGTCACAAAGGTATTCTAAAAGTAAAATGTTCAATAAAAGTCGATATTAAAGAAAATTAATTTGTACTGCATCAGTGATCATAAGATTTAACATGCGGCTTCACCTAAGGATATAAAAATGCTGATCAAGGTCAATCTATCCAGTATAGCTATTTCTGTTCTACTTAGGGCATAATTTTACCAGAGATGATGGGAAACACACATAATAGTAGTAATTAGTCTAAGAAGTCTTTGATAAGGTTAGATATAATTGCCAACAATTTAACTGCTAAGAACTTCTATTGAGTTTTAGGCAGACCCATTCAAGTAACGAAAAGAACGCTATGTGCTTTTTATGGCATTTGCAAATGCATTGTTCAGATATATGACATAAGGCCAGAGAGGACAAGCTGTGACCCTTGATGGAATTAAGCATCACCATTCTAAAAAAATCATGAGTTGCTTTCCAGGTTTTCCCCATTCCCTTATCTTTCTGATTATATCTTGTCAAGTCCGCCTTTGGCAACACAAAGCTTTCCCACTACTGCTTTTCTTGTGGTCCCCATTGTCACATTTATAGCCCAAAGTGAAAGTATGTCAATCACCAGGTCAAAAGTAAAAGGCAAGCTTCTTTTTTCCTCTATTTTGCTTTTCTCTTTAACACACTAGTCCCAAGAAGCACTCTGTAGCTACAGTCACACTGTCTGACTCGTTTTATCCTGATCTTGACATTTTATATAATCCACCAATTATCTACTTTTTTTTAATAATAAATAATATTCCCACGATGATCTGGTTTGCCTAGATAATTTTACTATTTTTAAAGGCATGTTCATCAAAGAAACAAATATTTTTCTGTTTTCTAGAATCACTCCCCTTTATCCATTTAAAACTTTCTTAAATCTCAATCTTGAATGAACCTTTATTATCAAAGTACAACATGTATACAGTGAGATTGGCTGAGCCTCCCTTCGTGCCGCCCCCCAACTCACAGTGACAACAAACCCACCATCTTGTTACACCATGTGAGCTAATTGCACAACACACCGGCCTCGCAAGTCAATCTTACATAGAGTTATTTCCTGTTCAGGAGCCTGACAGCCCATGGATAGAAGCTGTTCTTCAGCCTGTTGGTGTGGCTGGCTATACTTCTATATCTCCTACCCGATGTTTTGTGCTGCGCTCACCACCCTCTGTAATATCTTCCTATCCGCGGCTGTCAGGCCAGCATACCAAACCACAATACAGTGCAAGATGATGCTCTCTATAGTAGACTGGTAAAAGAAGGTCATTAGTTGTTGTTCTACCCTGTTCTTCTGCAAGACCGTGAGGAAGTGGAGTCTCTATTGGGCCTTTTTGGCCACCTGGGTTGTACTGACTTTCCAGGTAAGATCTTCACAGAGGTAGACTCCCTGGAATTTAAAGGAGGAGACTGTCTCCACACAGCACCCCCCCCGATGTAAAGTGGGGCAGGTTCCTCTCTTTTCCTCCGGAAGTCTAGCATCATCTCCTTTGTCTTGCCGATGTTCAAGTGCAAGTTGTTCTCTAAACACCATAAGGATAGTTTTTGTATCTCCCCCCCCGTATGCTGTTTCATCTCCACCTGTAATAAGACCCACTATGGTGGTATCATCTGTGAACTTAATGATCGCAGTGGATGGGTCGGACGATACACAATCGTATGTGTACAGTAAATATAGGTAGGGGCTAAGCATGCAGCCCTGTGGCACTTTCTGCTTTTAAGTTGATATCCTTTAAAGCAGTTTTTCCCCTTCATTTTAATTTGAAAAAGAAGGCAACTCCCTGGCTGAGGCTGCATAAAGGCAGTACAGCAGCTTTGAGCATGATAGTAAGTAATCTCTTGGCTGCAAGCCACACCACCCACAATCATCTGCAAGATATTCAATTCCTATCCAGACGTAGTTGCTAAAACTACATAGCAGAAGTTACTCAATTTACATGCACAATAGCTATGCAGAACACATAAATATCTTTATAAGTAACAACTTTGTCGTAATTAATTAAATTTGGGTAAGCGAAAGCTTCCATTGTTGAAAGCCATCCAGGTATCTTAATATAAATTTTTTGCTTTTATTTCTTTCCCATTTTGAAAGAAGTGCATTTCTTATAAAGTGGTTTTGAAAGTATCTATGTGTTTTATTCTTCCCACAACACAGAAAGGCATGCCAACCAATTTGTAAGTCATGCCCCTCTAGGTATAACAGTCTTTTGTCTCTAAGCCTTATCCATTCTTTAAGCCATGTTAAAATAGTTGTTTGGTAGTATAATGTCCGGTCCAGCAGTCCAAATCCTCTATTTTCTTTCGCTTCTTGTAGCATTTTCACTCTAATTCTAGCTTTTTTTCCTTGCCAGATAAATTTCAGTATTGTTTTATTCAGTTCATCAAAAAAGGCTTTTCCCAGCCTTACAGGAATAATTTGAAATAAAAAGAGTATTTTTGGTAAGATATTCATTTTCACTCCCCAGCATTGAAAGTTGTAAGTTTTTCCACTTTTCCAGATCCAATTTTATTTGTTTTAGCAGTCTTACACAGTTATCTTCTTTTATTGTTACATATCTTGCTGTTAGATAAATCCCCAAATATTTGACTTTTTTAACTATTTGAAGATTTGTTTTTTTTGTTAGATGAGTTTTTTTGTTTTTCTGTTAGATTCTTTGTTACCACTTTAGTCTTTTCTCTGTTTATTTGCCACTTCTCCAAATTTTTCTATTTTCTCCACACGTTTAGTGCTTGTTTCCAATGGATCTTCCAATATAAAAACCATGTCATCTACAAATGCTTGTAGTTTATATTTGGCATCTTTTATCTCTGGTCCTTTAATTTCTATATCTTGTCTGATGTTTTAAAGATTTCTGACGGTTGCTCTATCCTTTGCTGTAAGTTGATTTTTTCTTTTCTTCTAGTCTGATGGCTTGTCTGTGTTTTCTTAGATCTCTGTGTGAAGTCCAGTAGTTTTAAATGCTCCTTCTAAGGCTGCAAAGAATTCTCGTTATTTAGCATAATCTGTGCTACAATTAAGGCTTTTCTGTAGAATATTGTAGTGAACAGGACATGTTTTTCTTTTGTACATTTTATTAGATTATAGAATAAAATACAAAATACAAAGCAAATAGTGGGATACAGTGGGGAGGGAAAAGGGAAAGAAAAGTGAGGGGAACAAGGGAAAAAGGATAAAAAAAGACATTAACTTCCGACGTCCTCTGTTCCAGGAGAATGAAGCATCAACATTGAGGTTCAACTTTTTACTTTTCCATAATAGTATAAACTAGCCATTTCTCTAACAACAAATCAATCTAATCAGTAAAACCCAAAATCAAAGTTTCATTTTTTTCCCACCTCAAGCACAAAGTCCAGAAACAGTCTCTATGTAGAAACAAAAGTACTTATATTCTTTTCTTTAATCAAAACTGTCAGTTTAGCCATCTCAGCTTCTGTAGCCATTCATCCATAGTGGCAATCGAAATGTCCTTCCATTTCTGTGCATACAGCAGTCTTGGTGCCATCAACATATATAAGATCAGAGTTCCAATTTTTCCCCCCAATTCTTTTTCCATTTCTGGTTTCATATTTATCTTTACTTTAAGACTTTTCTGTATTAGAATATGAATCCTACTCCAATATTTGTCTCGATATTTATTGCATGTCCAACATAAGTGGTAAAAGGTCCCTTCTTTACACTTACATTTCCAATATTCATTTCAAATACCTTTATACATTCTAGAGCCTTGGTGGAGCAGTGGGCTAATGCCTCCTTAAGTAACACCAGCTGCCTGCAATTAGTGCAGGTTCGCATCCCACCAGGCTCAAGGTTGACTCAGCCTTCCATCCTTCCGAGGTAGGTAAAATGAGGACCCAGATTGTTGGGGGCAATAAGCTGACTTTGTAATAATGCCGCTTGGGGTGTGTGTGTGTGTGAAAGCCCTAATAAGCAGGCATATACATAGAATGAAGGCTACTGCTAAGCTTGTAAGCCGCCCTGAGTCTTAGGAGAAGGGCGGGATATAAATGGAATTAAAATAAAAATAAATAAAATAGATAACTTATTTGGTGTTAAATACCAGTGGTACATCATCTTATAAAACATTTCTTTTAAATTATAATTCAGTGTAAATTTTAAGATTTTCACCCACATTCTCCCATTGTTCCAGCCTTAGATTATATCCAAAGTTCCTTGCCCACTGAATGATACAATGTTTTACATGTTCACTTTCAAAATTCAGTTTCAATAACATTTGATAAACCTTAGCAATAATATGTTCATCACTACCACACAATAAGATTTCCAATTCATTTTTAAGAAAGTCAAACTCTTTTTATCTAATTTGAATCTTTCTTTCAGTTGTTGATATGTAAACCAATGACAAGCGTAGCCCTCTGATTCTAATTCTTCCCTCAACTTGAGTTGAAGGAATATTATTTTACCATAAGTCCACCAGTCCGGCTTTGCAACCATTACTTTTTCTTTAAAAAGCTTCCTTTGGGGACACCCAAAGAGGCAACTTTGTGGTGAATCATGTTTTGTATTTGTTCCATAACCTTAGTATGGCACATCTAACAAAATGATTTTTTAAAATCAACATTAACTTTAACTTTATCGTACCATAAATAACCATGCCATCTAAACCTTAATTCATGACCCTCCAAATCAAGTAGCCTCTTATTCTGGACGTTCACCCACTCTTTTAACCAGGCCAGGCAGTGTGTGTCAAAGTAGAATTTCAAATCTGGTAAACCCAAACCCTCTCTTTCCTTAGCATCTTGCAATAACTTATATCCAGTTCTTGGTTTTTCCCCCTTGCCATATAAACTTGGAAATACCCGTTTGCCATTGTTTAAATGGAGCATCAGTTGCAAGTATTGTTAGTGTCTGGAACAGAAAAAGCATCTTTGGTAAAACATTCATCTTAATTACAAAGATCCTACCCATTAATGATAAATGCAATTTGTCCCATTTTTGTAGGTCCTTTTTAATATCATTCCAAAGAGGTACATAGTTGTTTTAAAATAATTTTATATTTGTCTTTGTCAACATAGCCCCCAAATATTTCACCTTTTTCTCATCCTTTGCTGGACATGTCAACTCTGGTGTCTCTTTGTTTCTGGGGTTTAGTTTTAGGAGTTTCAATAGAAGTTTGATTTTTATTTTTCTGACATGCCTCTGGGAAGTATTCATGATGGGGGTAGCCAGCATCTCCCTGTGCTGTAGTGTGATGATTTGTTCCAGCTCTTCCTTGAGGTTTGCCATGGTATAATGACCAATTTGTCAGGGTGCCATGTTTCCAGGAATTCTCTAGTGTCTTTGGACTTGACCTGGTCCATCATGGTCACAGCTTTCCAGTTGAAACTATGGTTAAGTCTGTCCATATATTGTGAAATCAAAAAGTTTTCATCAGTCTTCTGACTGCTAATTGGTGTTCATGGATGTGTTCTGCTAGTCTTCTGTGTGGTACATAATGGCTGTTGTGGACTTTACACTGTATGTTGTGGATGACTGCTATTTATTTTCTTCTGGGGCTGCTGGATCTTTTAATTTAGGATATTTTAGAGAGCTTTAGTTGGTTTGTGTGCTACGCTGATTCCATGTGGTTATACAGTAATAGTCTATTGGTGGTTTCTGAGATGTTTTTGATGTATGGCAGTGTTATCCTTTTCACAGCTTATGTTGGTTGTGCTATACTGGGTTGAATGGTCAGGCACATTTTGATGAAGTTGCATGGATATCAATTTTGTTGGAAAATGTTGTATGGTCATCTGTTTCCTTTTTCTGCTGTTCAGAATTGCTGCAGGGTGTTTGTGCTTGTTGATATTGTAAATCCTAGAATGGGATTAGCATTCAGCTGTTGAATCCTTGATCCTTGTGTAGTGGAGTTGGGGTGAGGAAGGCAGAGAGAGAGAGAGTGGATGTAGCTTGCCGGAGATGTTTGCCTGAAGCAGGCCAGGCAGAGAGAGAGGGTAAGAGTAGCTGGTTGGAAATGTTTGCTTGAAGCAGGAGAGGGAGAGGGAGAGGGAGAGGGAGAGGGAGAGGGAGAGGGAGAGGGAGAGGGAGAGGGAGAGGGAGGGGGAGAGAGAGAGAGAGAGAGAGAGAGAGAGAGAGAGAGAGAGAGAGAGAGAGAGAGAGAGAGGAGAGAGAGAGAGAGAGAGAGAGAGTAGTTTGGGGAGTTTTAATTCCTTTCCCTCATTGGAGTAAATTAGGCAGAGGGAGAGTTAGGGAAGAGTTTGACATACATCTTTTAGTGGGAGGTAAGGGTTTTTTTCTTTATAGGATCAGCTGAGGGAGATAAAAAGGTATTACATGGAGTGAGGTCAGAGAGGGGTGAGGAGAGCAGACAAGGGAGGCCTCTGCCAGTGCCAGAGATAGGTTGTCATCATTCTAGGCAAGTTGTTGTCATCAAAGATGGATTAACATTGTCCTGGACAAGTTGTTGCCACCAGAGACTGGCTGCCATTGTTTTAGGCAAGTTGCTGTCACCAGAGACTGACCACCATTGTTCTAGGCAAGTTTCCATCACCAGAGGCTGATTAATATCATTCTGGACAAGTTGTTGTCATTAGAAATTGACTATCATCTTGTTGTTTTTTAAATGTTAAGTTAGTGATTTCCTGTGTTGGAAGTGTGAATTCAACGGCATTGACTCTTATCTGTAAATTACCTGCTGACCACAGTTGGGCAATATATGTACATGTAAAAATAAGGCATTATTCTGTGTCTTTCTGATTGCTCTGTGTTTCATAAGATTGCTAATCTCAGGACATCGGGGTTTTGCATCGGCTAGTTTCTTCCTGCTTGGGGGACCCTAGATGAGTCTGAAGTTGCCCCGGAGAGGTGACTGTGAAGGAGGGGTGCCCCATTATATTATGAGAATAATATAAGCTGAAAAAAATATTATATATGGAGATTATTATTATTTGTATAAATATAAAAAAGTCTATACCTAATCATTTATATATTGAAAATTTTAAGAAGTATATTTTGGCTAAGGTTGAAGAAGGAAAATACAAATGGGAGAAGGGAAGATCAAATAAATGTATTATTAATTAATATATTCATTATGGAATTATCAAATTTAATCATCGACTGTTAATTAATTATTACTGTCCTTTTTTTCTTGTTAAAATGTAAACTAAGACAACACGCTGTACACCAGGCACTGGAGATTGCTATAGTTAAAAACCAATAAAATCTCTCTCTCTTTCTCTTTCTCTCTCTCTCTCCCTCTCTCCCTCCCCCCCTCTCTCTCAAGATTGCTAATCTCATATCTCTTCTTTCTACTTTTCTTCCCTGTTACACATATTATATTTTTGAAAACTTGATTGCTCAGTTCAGATTCCCTCTCTAAGGAACACATATAGAGAATGCTTCAATGGTCAGTGTTAAATAGTGGGTTCTTTGATGCAGGAATGAAGACGTGAAATGAAGTACAAGGTAACTCATCATTTATTTTGTGCTGTGATTGTACTGGGGGAAATGGCTGCAACCAGCCGCAATATATAGTCTAGCCCCTAGGTGGCAGCCAATAGGTTTGAATCAACCATTGCCGCCTGGAGATAGCCAATTGCAGCACAGGAGACTTGTAGTCTGGGTTGCTGGAGAGCCATTAGCTGCTCCAACAACCCTCAAAAAGCCCAGTACATAACACCCCTCCCCCTTAGATCAGACCATAATAACACCAATTTCAACAATTGTCAAGACTCAATATCCAAACACACTAAAGTAAAAGTGATAATAATAATTTAAAAAACAATGTGGACTACAATGTTATTAAACAACATCTGAATGAATAGGCTATCAAAATGGCACTTTTAGACAGTTACATCATAACACTAGTTTCTGTTTGTTTTTTTTATTCCATTTATATCCCGCCCTTCTCCGAAGACTCAGGGCGGCTTACAAGCTTAGCAGTAGCCTTCATTCTATGTATATGCCTGCTTATTAGGGCTTTCACACACCCCCAAGTGGCATTATTACAAAGTCAGCTTAAGTGCCCCCAACAATCTGGGTCCTCATTTTACCTTCCTCAGAAGGATGGAAGGCTGAGTCAACCTTGAGCCTGGTGGGATGTGAACCTGCTCTAATTGCAGGCAGCTGGTGTTACTTAAGGAGGCATTAGCCCACTGCTCCACCAAGGCTCAATGTTGTCTAGTGGCAACAGGATTTACAACAATATATAGCTCTTTATTTTACAACGTAATCTGCAAGATATGAAGGAGGCTTGTGTGCCCTAGAGGAACATCTCGGAGTTTCCATCACTTTGTGGTCAACCAGCTTACCCAGTGGGCTGGGTAGACTTGTGTCCCTTTGTGCTCCTGAGTCAAGGGGGTTCGATGCACTCTGGCTGGCCTCTCCAGATTGGCCCACCCCAGAGTCAGAATGTTTGGCAGAGTAGGCACAGTGGTTGCTGAAGTTCAGTTGGCTTGCTCCTTCAGGGGGTCCATGTTGCACTCCAGAGCTCCCCAGTTCTCCCTCTGGTTCCACCTCAGTTACAAAGGAAAAGTCCTGGTAGTCCACCTGAGGGCTGGCTTGGCCGCATGTTTGAGGACCTTGGGAGGGACTTATGATGCAGTCCTCACTTAGTGGCCATTCTGGAAACCGTTTCCTGAGCTGATCAATGTGTCGTCTGACAACTCGCCCTCCCTCCAACCCCATTTCATAAGATAGGGGTCCGGATGCCTTGGTAATTTGACCAGGAACCCATAGATTCCCATGACCATAGTTCCTGGCCGAAACCCAATCGCCCATGTGCAGCCCCCTTGGGGATTTTGGTCGAGAGGCTTCTGCTGCGACTCTATCTGGATGCAACCTGTCCAGTTTAGTGATCAAATGCCTCCCACAATGTAGTTCAGCAGGACATTTGTCTGTGGCAGTGCAGGGCATAGAATGCTGGCAGAGTAAAAAATCTGCCAATCTGTGATGCCAGTCACCTGTTATGATGCACTTGAGTGCCTCCTTCATTGTCCTCACCATGCGTTCAGCTTGACCATTAGAAGATGGATGAAAAGGCGCAGATGTTGCATGTCTGATGAGATTAGCTCTAAGGAAGGCCTGAAATTTAGCAGCAGTGAATTGGGCCCCATTGTCTGAAACTAAGACATCAGGCAACCCATGTGTGGCAAAGAGTTTTCTCAGCACCTGGATGGTCCTAGCAGTAGTCATGTCAGGAACTGGAATTATTTCTAGCCATTTGTAATGGCTATCCACTACTATAAGGAAGAGCTGTCCCTGAAAGGGCCCAGCATAGTCTATGTGAACCCTAGACCAGGGAGTGTGCGTTTCCTCCCACCTGTGAATTGGAGCCTGTGGCATTTCAGGCCTAGATTGCTGGCATGTATAACAACCATGGACTTGAGCTTCAATGTCCTTATCAAGGCCAGGCCACCAGAGGTAGCTTCTAGCCAAAGCTTTCATTCTGACAATGCCTGGATGGCCTTCATGTAATGATTGTAAAACCCTGTGTCTTAGGGAAGTGTGAATTATGACTCTGTTTCCCCATAATATGCAACCTTTATGGGTAGATAACTCACGCTTCCTGACAAAATAGCTTTGAAATTTTGAGCCTGGACTTTTTTCCAACCAGGCCGTGTATACCCATGACAACACTCTACTAAGTATTTTATCTGTGGCAGTTTCAGCAGTAATGTCCCCTGCATGGAGGGGAAACTCAGGTATGTCCTGTATGGATAATATTCTAGCAACAGGAGCCGGATCTGGATCCATTAGTGGCAGTGGTAGTCTGCTGAAATGCGAATTTCCCCGTTGGCTTTAAGTGGAGTGACTATAGGAGTTTCCCACTCCCCACCATCAACAGGCTGTAACAAGCCCTGTTCTACAAGCTTATCAATTTCAGAATCAATTTTATGTTTTAAGGCAAAAGGGGACCCTACAAGGCTTAACCCTGATTGGAACTACATTGGGATCTAGCTTAAATGAGATAGGCGGGCCTGTGTATGTTCCAAGGGTTGAATCAAAAACATCTGCATATTCCTCGCACACTGATGCGAGGTCTGTAGTTTGTGTCTGGTTTATGCCAGTAATCTGAATACCTAAGGCATCAAACCAATTGAGTCCAATGAGACTCATTCTCTGGGCCCCTACTACTATTACATCCAGATGCCCCAAAAAACCTTTAAACTTTACCAACAAAGTGGCTTCTCCCTTAACTTTAACGTGAGCATTTTGAAAATCCATTAGGATCTGAGGGTCTTAGTTTGGCCCAATTGTTACTGCGCCTACACATGAAGTTAAAAGTGTCTTGAGAAATGATTGAGACTGCAGAGCCAGAGTCCAATTCCATCTTACATGGAACTCCTTATAGCTATACCATGAGCTTAAGTTTGGGTTTGAGGGGGCATCGAGCCCCGGTGCGGCATATGCTTCTACAGCTTCTGAAAAATCCCACACTAACAGGACTCTGGGCCCCAGTACCTCTCCTAGTCGGTTCTTCCAACTGGTGTTTGGGTGGCTGGTCTCTCTGGCAGGCTCTGCAAACCACCGCAATGTGGCCTGTCCTTCTGCAAGCTCTACATGTGGCTGAACAAAATCTGCAATTGGCGCGAAAATGATTGCTGCCGCACCCCTTACATCTCGGTAAGAGAACTGCCTTGAAACTGTCCTCTCGCTGCTGGCTGTTGTGGTGTTGCGCGTTGGGTTGCTTTTGGAGTTGGTTTCAGGTTCTTCTTCCTCGGAAGGTTCTCCGGTGCTTTTGGCGTCCTCAAGGTGGACTGTTTCCTTGAACTTTGTCAATTTGGTGGGCTGTACTGTCTGAACTGCGCCCCCGGCAGCTTTGTCGGCCATCACCTCATCAGAAAATGTTAAATTTGGCCTAGCAAATAGTCTCTGCTGAAGCATTCTGTCCCGTAGGTCGCAGATGAGCTGGTCTCGTAATCGCTCTTCTAAATTTGAAAATTTGCATAGGCGTGCGGCATGCCTTAGGCCCACTATGAATTCTGAAGCTGACTCCCTGGGTAGCTGCACTCTTTGGTCGAACTTGAACTGCCAAGCTATTTCAGACATCTTGGCCTGGAAGTGCCTGGTTAGCTTCTTTTTGAGATCTGCGTAGGAGACCGCTTTGATTGGTGTCGGCGCGAAAAGGTTCTCAGCCAAATCAAAGGTTGCCGGGCTGCACATGCAGAGTAGTGTTGCGGCCTTCAGTCCTTCTTCTGTGATCTGATTGGCTCTGAGGTAGTTTTCTACTTGTAATAAATATGATGGCCATTCCTCTGGGTGTTTCACGTCGAATTCTTGCAGTTTTCCAACCTTCGGCATTCTTTCTTTCTGGTTCCTGCGTTCTTCCGAATTTTGCTTCCAGGCTCAGGGAATGAGTCCACTGAGCACGAGGTCGCTAGCGTAGCTTGCTAGCCGACCTTGAGAGGGGAAAAAAATGCCTTTTCCCTCTGGCATGTGCTGCCTTTCCCTCGTAGACTTCAGCTCTTTACTCAGTGGATCCCACCCTCGTCACCACTGTTAAATAGCGGGTTCTTTGATGCAGGAATGAAGACGCGAAATGGAGTACAAGGTAACTCATTGTTTATTTCATGCTGTGACTGTACTGAGGAAAATGGCTGCAACCAGCCGCAATATATAGTGTAGCCCCTAGGCGGCAGCCAATAGGTTTGAATCAACCATTGCTGCCTGGAGATAGCCAATTGCAGCACAGGAGACTTTTAGTCTGGGCTGCTGGAGAGCCGTTAGCTGCTTCAGCAACCCACGTGGTATTCCCTCAAAAAGCCCAGTACATAACAGTCAGTATCATAGACATATCACGGAATTTATTGAAACAAATCTGAATAGGCCTTTATAGGATTTGTCTGCTTATTTTTTTTTATTTTTTTATAAAATTTATTGGCCTCCCATTTTACCATATGGTAACTCTGGCCGGCTTACAATTATAAAAATACATCTATACATGTACAATTAAAAACATAGCTAATTATACTTTATTAGTATTATGACTATGGAGAGTTAAAGTCCAATAGAACTTAATGTTTTATTTTTGTTGTTAGCATATTTTAGTTTATGTTTGTATTATTATACCCTGTATTCAGCTCTGGGAAGTCGGGGAGGGGGGAGAGGAGGGTAGGGGAGGGTTGGGGAGAGGGGAGGGGGAGGAGGGAGTTCATTGTATTTAAAAATTGTAAAACTTTTCAATAAAAAAACCATAGCTAATTAAAATCAACTTTAAAACCTAAGGACACATGGGAAGGGCGGGGGCAGAGTGAGGGGGTAGGTGGGACCCATTGTTACTTGATTAACCACCTCCTTTGTGCTGTTTCTTCATTGGGCCCCAGGCCAACTGGCAGAGCCAGGTTTTAGGCCCTTATGAAAGGATAGGAGGATTGGGGCCAACCTCACAGTGGGGGGAAAGATGTTCCAAATGGTAGGAGCAACAGCAGAGAAGGCCCTTAACATTTACTTGTGGATTTTTGCATATGCTGAGTATTTTGAAGAAGGGTGAAATATTTTTTTCAAGAATTCAGAGCTGACCAAGTGATTTTTCCGGTCTAATGTTTCTTAATAGATTCTGCATGAAAAATACATGACAAAAAATGGAGTTTATCTGTGTTCTTCAAAATGTTTAATCACAGAATACAGTACTCAGTTTTGTGAGAAATTAAGAAGCTTATCGTAAAGGATTGTATTCACTTTCATAGATATATCTTTAAATTTGTCTTCCACAATATGTAGGGTCTTTTGTAAATGAGTTTCATAAAAATGCAATGTTCCTTGTATGTGAACTACTAGCTTTAATCTCAGCCCTGCTATTAATAGCACCCTTTTTATTCAAAAGTACTTGCAGAAATATCTGTTTTCCAACCAGATAGGCAAAGCAACTTTGACAGACTGTTTTTCCCCCTGCTGTTCCCCCCCAATTTTGTGCTCCCTAAATAGTATCTGTTGTTTAAAAAAATATTTTGCAATTCTGTCTGATTATTTCAACACCTTACACTTTGAGACATTTTTTTATTCAGAAGTAAGTCGCAGAAGGTTTACTTCCTAACAAATGTTTAATATGTACCACAGAAGTTCAAATAACTGTGCATAGCACTGGAGGGTTCTCAAACATTGCTGCTGTCAGTAGAACCTTAGGAAGTGTTAGTTCTGTGGTTAAAAAAATGAATAAATCTGAATTTGTGACGGGACATTTTTGCTCCCCTCATTAAATACAATTCCCAGGATTCTCTGGGGGGGGAAAAGCATGACAGGTATAAAAACAAGATCAAAGCGCTATCTATATATAATGAAGAAAGATGTTATTATTTGCTTCCCTTTCTGGCTCATTCCTCTTCTTCCCAAGCTCTTCTCATCGTAAGCTCTGACACTGCTATATAAATTTTTTAACTTGCATTTTATTTCAGTATATAAAGATGCTCAGTTGCTGAAGTGTCACCACCAGGGTTGTGAGTACTAAAAAGAAGAAAGGACCTAAGTATAGAACAAAGTAGTACCCTTGGAGTCAAATGCATTTACTGAGGCACATCTCTTGTCACACTCCCCAAGATTTCCATTTTTACCTGCTCATGTGGGCAACTAAAGACTGCTGGCAAGGGGAGATATTTTTCAAGTTCAACCTTGGCCTTGGAAGTCAGATGTAAATGTAATTAGGTACCTCCATTCCTTCCCTCCACAAATAAATGAATGCGTGTCCTCGTAAAAGGACATTTTTAAGTGATTTTGCTACTGTTTGTATCTTCTGTATTTAGCTGGCTTTTGAAGCATGATAAATACTAGTCACTCACTGTATGTAATAGTCCATTCTCATGCAGCATAGCCAGGAAGATAAACTTTTGCCTCAATGGGTTTTTTTTTTGGGGGGGGGAGTGGTGTGCATGCTAATATGTTGCTTTACGAAGCAATCTGCCTTGTATATATTGTACGACAGCTTAGAGGCTTCTGCTAAGAAGCATTAAGTTAACGGTATGGCTTCAATTTCACTGCAGACAATTGGATTCTGGTTTCCTTGTGGCTTTGCTGAGATCCCAAAGATACTCCCCTACCCATTTCCTTCTCCCTCTTCCATTATATGTTCCTGAAAGATGTTTACATTGGCAAAATAAATGCACTCACAGTCCCTATCTTTGCCAGCTTCTCTTTTTAAAACACATATTTCTTCTGGTTCTTGGGATTACTACCATGATCCGGAAAAGGCAAAGTCAGTGTTACAAGGTGAATACTTTGTGACAGGACATTTTGATGAAGACCATATTTTTATGATTGATTTACCAGGGAAAATATTATTGACACTCTAGTAGCTCCATCTCACTAGTTTGGGATGTTTTATTAGCCTCGCAGAAAGAGCCCTTCCTATAATGTCTGTGTCATATTGTTCCTCTGCTAGGAAGGATTTTTCTTTCTATAGAGCAATTATGGGCAAAGAAGTGTGTTATGTTTCGGGTTCGGACGAGCAGGAAAGACACCAGGCAGATGAGTACAGAAGAATAGTTGCTTTATTCATAACTTTAACTGTACTGAGGGTTAGGGGTATCCATGCAGTCTTTATATAGTCTCCCATAGTCTGAACAACCAATCAGATTGAACCCATCATTCCCGCCAAGTTGACTGCAGCCTGGACTGGAAAGTCCCATCTGTGTTGCTGGAGAACCGTTAGCTTTCCAGCGTACACGTGATAAGGTCTTCCCAAAAGCTCAATACATAACAAAGTGGACCTGGACTAAGGAAGATTGTCCCACTATTGCTTTGCTATGATTGTTTGCCAGATATATGAATAGAAAATAGAATAGAACTGTAATGTATTGGGCCTTGTTTAACTGAGTGCACCACGTGGGTTTTGAATGCTGGAAGGATGCTTAAGCAAGAAGCTGGCTAACGGCCCCAGCTCCTCAGACAGCCCGTCTCCAGGGCTGCTATTGGTTGCCTCTAGGGCAGCAATATGTTGCTTTAAACCTATTGGCCCCCACCTAGAGGCCAGGTTATAAATAGCTGCATTCGCAGCCCTGTTTCCCAGTTTAGTTCCTGCACTACAATAAAAGCATGTTCCTGCCTGAACTTACTCGCCTCGTCTCTTCATTCAAGAAAAGAATCCAGTACACAACAAGAACAGAAGGAGAATAGAGCAGAATACTTTATTTGGTCAAGAGTGATTAGATACATAAGGAATTTGTCTCTGGTGCAGAAGCTCTCAATGCAAAGCAAAAGAGTAATAATAATCATAATATAACACCAATAAGACCTGGTAGTAGAGAAGATGAAAAAAGATAATAATACTACAGCCTTATTTTAAAGCTTTACTGTTTGAAATTAAACAAAGTGGCAGGTTTTTGCAAGACCAATAAATCAATAGTGCCTCAGATTGAGGAAGGAACTGTACCTAGAATGAGATTAGTGCCTGCACTTTGGAAATCCAAGGAAGATGGCTGGCAATATTTTTTTAAACAAAAGAGTTAGGCATGATACGCTTCCATTTGGAAATTAATTGCTGTAGGGTAGCCTTGTAGGACATGGCTGGATAAAGCTACTTGACCCCATCCTCATTCCAGTGTGTAAGTGATGTGCTTCATGCCATGTGATAGAACGGATTTTGTGTGTCAAAGATGGAATGGCCAAATGTGCTTCTTTTTGTGTGAAAGAAGAAGTTCTACAGTGAATGGAACTGTTTGAATTTTCATTGGTAGATTAAGAAAAGAGAATTAGTTGGTTTCATTCAGGTAGAAAGAACTGTTTGATATCACTAAGCTGAACAGGAGTCCCTTTACATAGTTCTTTATCTACTGGACTGCATTAAAGAAATGTTTAAAAAATCCCTCATAACTAAATCTCTGCCCCCCCCCCCAAAATATTTCAGCATAGTTACTGCTAAAGTTGGTTCATTTCTAATAGCAAGAGAAAGAATACCTGTCTTTCCTTTGAGACCAAAGTTTACTAAGGGAGGAAAACAACAGTTATGTTATCCATATGCCACAAGTAACCATCGGTCATCTAAACGTTAACCATGCAGTGAATCCTTTCTGCCTTTCTCATTCAAACATTTCATCGATCTGGAGAAAATGTAAATGCATTAGGATTAATCAGGAAAGCCTTATGCTATGTCAGGAGTACAGATACACAAAGTTGTTTTTATCAAAACTAAAAACTGCATTAATTGCACTGTACTAGAGAGACAGATCATCTTTAATCTGTGATTATATCTGGCTTTAGGGCTGTAACAAAATTGACTGATTGATTTTGTAACTTAATTATTATAAGTAATCAGAGTTGCAAAGACTAATGATTTCTTCTTTAGGAAAGAGCAACTGTTAGAACCTACATTTGGGTTAAGACCTTGATTTATGGCAAAACTCTCTCTTACCCAAAGAACTATTGCTGTTTTCAAATGTTATTGCAGTGCTGATGGTGCCGATAATTTTATTGATAGAAAAAAACCTGTGAGTTTATATACAGAAAATGCATTCTGTAGAATATTGAAGGAAGACTCTCGAGCAGTCTTTTGAAGACAGCTGAAATTGAGGTTTAACTTTGCAAAAATAAAGTCCATTGATTTCATATTTCAGTCTCTGTTGACATTATTTTACAAACTTTAAGAGAAAACATTACACTTATGTTCACATATTTTGTGCTAGGGAAACCAAATTTTTTTTAACTTACTGGGATTATTGAGGGGTTTTTTTGCCATCCTTTTGCAAACTGATTGCATTCCTCTGGGTCACAGGGAATTTGCCTCAAAACCTAAAGAGTATTGTCAGTTTGTCAATATATTGCATTTTTTTATTTTTTATTTTTAGTAATTGTGAACTATATTTTCCTCACTAAGCTCCTGTGCCAGTGATTTTTAAACTTTTCTCTCTCAGGACCTTTTCCACTTTTAAAAATTATGGAAGAACTCGAAAGAATTTTTGTTTGTATGGCTTATATTTATCGATATTTACATAAAAATGGAAATTGATGTATTCACTGCCACTATCATTTTACTCTTGTTTTTCAACATTTTCAACAAATATTATTTTTCAACATTTTCAAATATTATTTTTCAAATATTATTTTTCAACATTAGCCTGCAAATAGCAGCACAGTGGCTCATGTGGTTAAGATGCTAGACTGGAGATTAGCCAGCTTAAGTGCTGCCATGAGGCAGGGTGAGCTGCCATCCTTTGCTTCAGCTCCTGCTGGGGACATGAAAGGAGCCCCCAACTGGGTGTCCTTTGGGCAATGGTGATGTCACCGGCTAATCCTTTCATCCCAGAAGCACCTCAGTGTTCCTGTCTTGGGAGCAATTAGCTGGCAAATAATTTTGATTCCCCAGACCCCCTAAGAGAGAGAGCCTTGGGGGTCCTCAGGCCACATTTTGAGAAATGTGCCCTATGAAAATGTGCTTGGCAATCAGTTCTGGTGAGCATTGATTGATTTGGATCTTAGCTATTACAATCCTGAAGCCTGAAATAAAAGCACTAGAAAGGATGAGGAAATTGAAGGAAAAATTAGAAGGGAGGAAAAGGAAGCTGAGTGGATTCTTAGCAACAAGAAGATGACAGTGGGCTCTTTGACTTCATTGTCTTTTCAAAAATGTTTCTATACTTTAAAGCAGACATGTCAAACACAAGGCCCAGGGGCCAGATCTGGCCTGCGAAGTGGTTTCATGTGGCCCGTGAAGCCATCCTGGAAACAGTGACAGAATGGCCCCCACTGCCTTGGCCATGGCCCAGAGACCCTCCTTCTGCCAGAGACCCTCAGATCTGTCCCACTCATGCCCAGGCCCCCATAGGGACCCTTGATGAGAACGATGTAGAGCTGGCCACGCCCACACAGTAGCCATACACACTCTAGTCACGCCCACACAGTAGGCCACGCCCACCCTGGCCATACCCACCCAGCCCCCAGAGGGCAACCGCAATGCTGATGCGGCCCTCAATGAAATTGAGTTTGACACCCCTGCTTTAAAGGATCAGGGAAAGAGGAGAGACTGAAATAAAAGAAAAAGAAAGACACAGAAATAAAAATGAAACATATGAGAAATAATTTAACCTGATTCTTAAATACTTCATTAAATTTTCACCACACTGAAAAACATTGATTAGTCTTTCTTTCCACCATTTTCACAGGGAGCTGCCTCGTAGGTATAGAGGACACATAGAACAGCAATCCAACACTGTAAATTGGGACTGGGCTGAAGAATACATATTTTTGGCTAGGCTCCATGTTTGATCAATTCATAATTTCTTTAGGAAATGATACATTTCAGTTTTTGTTATGTTCAAATGTACACTGAGATCAAATGTAAAACAAAATGTTTTGTTGAATTAATATCATTACAAAGTTATAGAAAACCTATTGATAACTTTACACCCTTATTTACTGATATTAACTTTTTTTTTCCAGACTGCTTCCAAAATTGGTACTATCCATTTTAGCAACACTTTTTAATTGATTGAACACTCTCTAGATAGATATAGAGATCTGTTCTATCTCTTTCTCTCTCTTTCTCTCTCTCTCTCCCCTATCATCTATAATCTATCTATGCCAATCTACCTACCATCCATCCATCCTGTATATTTACTGTAGATTAATCCAAGATTCCTTTCAATATTAACAGAAGTTCAAGGGGGAAGAGCCATTCAATGCTGCTAAAGTTACTGGAAATTCCTAATTAAGAAATGTTATAATTGAATATATACAATTGACTGGAAAGAATCTAAATAATCCACTTCCCTTAGAATCCTTTTTAACTGATCATTCACAAACTCAACAGTTTTCATCCAGTTTCCAACCTTCCCGAAAATAGGAAGGTTGGAAAATGGATGAAAGTATGATCCAAAAAAAGGCTTCTTCAAGGGAGAATGTACCCTGCTTCTACAAGACACACTCTTTTTTTTAAAGTGGTGTTATCCAGATCCTCCTGCTCATAGCTGCCCAAAGGAGTTAGGAAGAGCATTTTTTTCTCCTGAAAACATGAGTATCTTGTAAAAAATAATAATCATATTCTGGTTTTTAATTGACCAACTTGGTAAGTAACTAATTCCTCCTGGGAAGATAGTTGTCTTCCTTGAATGTTCCACCAAACTATGAAAGACATAATATTAAATGTATATGTGCATAGCAATATCTCCTTAGCTCACAGAAAAGAGAAAATAAAAAATTGCTGATGTAATTGTTTTTAAAAAGCCTGTAAATTAAAAACGAATACATCATAAGGGAAAGAATTAACCAGGAAAAATCAATACATAACAAAATCTAAAAAAACAACAACAACCAAGCCCCAAAGATCCATTAGGTCTGCCAGATGTGGCACTGAAATTATAGTACATGAACTTCACCCTTAAACCATTTCAACCTATTCCTTTTCCTGAAAAAGAAAATATATTTTAAAGACTGCTACTCCTCTAATTCTTTTAATAATGATCACATAAAAATAAACTTCTCAAAACTGCAATCTCATAAAATAGTATCTAGAATACCAGAATAACTATTGGTAGGAAAGAAAAGTCTTGTTTAGCTACAAATCAAATTTCAGTGAACAGCTTCTGCTTATAAACTCTCTGAAGATGATGTGGAAAAAATATTATCTTTGACTTTCATTAAAGAATTTTGAATTGCCGTGACCGACATAGAATGTATTGTAGATCTCAGAAATGATATAACTATGTTAGGTTTGACTGGTAACAGCTACCCATATAATGAACTGCTTCAATTTTAAATTTATTCTCTGGGTGCAGTAGCAAATATCTCGCATATAATTTTTTTTGTGTGAAAGCTGCTATTGGCTGGTCTTGGGGAAGGAATGATGAGAAAATAGAAATGATTTCTGTGATCAAGATCTTATTGGACTGGATTATTTCAACCTGAGGATCTTGTTTTTGCTTTTAAAGCCTTGCCAGTTGACTGCCAGTTGTTTATTTATGCTTAGTAAGTCACTTTATGTGAAATTAGGCTTTTTCAAGTCTGCCAATATTTGTTTAATAAATTTGTTACTTAAACCTTCAGGTTTCTGGTTCAATTTGACTGTATTCTCAATAAAACACATTTACAATTTTAACCTGACCTCTATACGAAAAGTTTCAATAAAATGTAATTGATTATAACAATAACATAATAAGTGCCTTTGGTGCAATCCCAAAACATCTGGAGCATCACTTGAACACCATTGGCATTGACAAAATCACACCAGTCAACTGGAATAGGCAGCTTTAATTGGAACAGCTTACATCCTAAGACAATACTTTTAACACCATGAAACAACATTGGCCTATCCCAGGTCCTTGGGAAGGACTTGATGGATGAATAAAAATGTCAAATCCAGTCTAAACATCTGGCTGACTATGCAAAGAACCATAAAAGATAAATTGGGCTTATTGGACCATATTGCTTTGTATAGGAAATGAATGAATAAATCATTCTGTCAGTGGAGATGCAATAAGAATATCCTTCATTAAAATGTATGTTTCCGCAATGTCCTGAATTTTTATATTCTGGAAAGAAGTCATTACACATATTAATTTGACTTTGAGACTGGGTTTAATACTTTCCACATTTGTTTAAAGTATAGCTATTGCATGAAAATTGATGGCTATATGATGGATGTGGATTCTCCTTTTTGGTAAAACACTTGTCCTTCAGGACTGGACAGATAAATGTATGCCTCCAGTTACTTAGTGGATTGAAGACTGATGTTTTTGCAACTTATGAACACATTGATTACAAATGTAGATATTGTAGGGACATTTATAATACAATAGAAGGTTAAGATGGTGGAGGGATGGATTAGGACTAGGGGTTAGGCTAAAGAAGACCTTCAAGGACAGATGCAATAGGGTATTGGTGAGGGTGCAAATGCTGGCCCAGCATCTAAATATGGTGGGACTGACCTCTTAGTTAAAAAAGTGAAACTTTAAAGAGGCTTAGAACCTTGGTCTTAATTTATTTCAGTCATATTTTCTTTATTTCATTGTCATAAATTTCAAAACTAAATTAATGTCAGCAATAACAACAGTTTCCAGCAATTATTTCACTCTTTAGCAGTAATTCTATTGATTATACACCTGGCTATGATAAAGTCTAACACAAGGTCATTTTTATTATCAGTCTGGCTTCCTTGAGGTAGCTGAATATGTATGCATGACATGCACACACACTCACACACACACACACACACACACATATACTTTGATTTAGAAATATAGCCATGATTTATTCATGGTGCAACAACTTTTAAAAAAATAAAATAAAAAATATATAACTGAAATAACTATGTTGTGTCTCTCATTAGCTTCGTCACTGATTTATAAATTATACAGTAGAGTTTAAGCTGTGTTGACTTGGATCTATATTTCATAGCACAGAATGTAAATATCTATTTTATTAATAGCAGTTTGTTTATTAAACACAGGATTAAATGTTAACCTCAAGCCATACCATTTCAAATTATGTGCTCCCAGCCCCAGGATAGAAAATGGCTTTTAAAGATTTATGAAAGGAATGCAACATTTTAAGCAGTAGAAAGTGATTCTATTGAGTTTACTTTGCTAACCCTACAGTGTGTGCATTTATATTTCACAGCTGATACTCTCCATATTACAGGGCAGGCTCATCCATCAGTAGTTTAGTTTTCTGGGAGGTAGGATAGTGGTGTCTCAATTATCTTGCTGTTGCAACCTTGGGGAAATGACTGGAAGAAGTCAGCAATAAATAATTGAACTGAGGGAGAACAGGAATGGGGCAAGTCACCACCTGACACACCGTGATGTCTCAATAAATTATGGCATTTACTTTAAAAATTAATTCAACTGCTAGGAGCTTTGACTTTCAATAACAATCCTATTTTCTGAAGAAAACACCTCAGAACAATAGCAATCCCCTGAAGTTTAAGGCCTTATTGAGTTGCTACCTGCCAAAACTTTATTGGCTTGACCAGAATCCTGGCAGCTTCGAATTGTAAAGTAGATTCTGGATAGGAGTGCCACCAGCTAAGAATTTAATGGTTGCACCCCAGAGGTTTTGGCCAGCTACCCAAAATGACATAATCAATATTAGGAATGATTGAATATTCTAGGTGCCAGAAGCCTTGCCTAGACAGGAGCTGCACACTATCGTGAGAAGGGGTGGTGACAAACAAGACATGGGAATGGCCTGTCATATAAATTTAATAGATAAATTGGGTCAATTAGTGGGAAGTCTTTCTTTCCTTGAGGAGGAAAATAGCACCATACATTACCTACAGATGCTAGGGCTGAGGTAACTGTCAGATGCAAGCCCAAAGCCAAATATGGCGAAATCCAATTGAATCTGATTTTTTATTTTCTTACAGCATATGTATGATTGGAGATTTCAATGATATCGTAAAGGCCGAGTTGGATTACAATATGACAAAAAAAACCACAAGACTCTAAGGAGAACACTTCCAAAATCTTTTCATAATATGGTGGACAAATTAAATATATTAAATGTTTGGAGAGAAAAATACCTGGAAAAGAAGCAATATACATTCTACTCTAACAGACACCTGTCCTGGTCGAGAATAGCTATGATATGGATGTCAGTAGACTTATTCACAAATACACAAAATATAACCATAGAAACAAACACATGGGCAGACCACAACCCAGTCACAATTATATGGAAAGGACAAAAAAAGAACAAGATGGACATTAAACCAAACCGTACTGAATGAAAAAGACTTTCAGCAATATATGGAAAAAGAAATGACTTTCTTCTTTAAGGAAAACAAAAAAAGAAGATACCTCACTTCAAAATGTCTGAAACACGATGAAAGCGTACATGAGAGGACTTGCTATAATTTATTTGGGAAAAAAGAATTAACAGAAAAGACAAAATAGGGAAAAACTGGAGGAAGAATATAAGACACTTGAGAAAGTATTACAGAAGGATACACAAAACAAAAAGATCAAAAATTTAATGGAGTTGAACCAACATAAAATGAACTTAATAGAAAATGAAGAAGTGGCAATGAAAATAAAGGCAGCTAAACAAACCTTTTTGGAACATGCAAACAAACCAGGGAGATGGTTGACATACAAAATTGAAAAGGAAAAAGAGAAGAGATGGATTAAACAACTGGGAGATGCTGAGGGGACTTTACAACACCGGAATGAAGAAAAGAAAAAAATAGCTTGGGAATATTATGAGAATTTATATAAGCAACAAACAGTTTCAGATGACAGGATAAAATAATTCTTGGAAAAAACAGAGATACCTAAAGTACCGGAGAAATTTAAAAAGCTTCTAGAAGGGAAAATAACAATGATGGAATTAACAGAAGCAATTAAAAAAACAAAAGAATGGCAAAACACCAGGACCAGATGGACTACCAGCAGAACTATATAAAACATTGCAGGAACCGTTAGGCAGTGTAATGCTGGAACTCTATAATGAACTTCTCTCTGAAGCCAAGATCCCAGATTTGTGATTGGAAGCACTCATTACCCTGATACCAAAGGAAGAAATGGAAATACAGAAAATAAAGAACTATAGACTGATTTCCTTGCTGAATGTGGACTACAAAATATTCGCATCAATCATGGCTGAAAGACTTAAAAAGTTCTTAAATGAATTTATTCATTTGGATCAAAATGGGTTTCTGCCAAAAAGACAGATTAGAGACAATATGCGAATTATATTAAACACATTAGAATACTATGAAACACATCCCAAAAAACAGATGGCATTGATGTTTTTGGATGCACAGAAAGCATTTGATAATGTGAATTGGCAATTCATGATAAGACAACTACAGATTATGGATTTTGGGGAGAAATTTACAAATGTAATTAAAGCAATTTACAATAAGCAAGTAGCCAAAGTAATGATTAATGGAGATATGACTGAAAAGATTAATATTATGAAGGGAACAAGGCAGGGATGACCTCTATCTCCATTATTGTTTGTATTGACACTAGAGATACTAAATAGAAGTAGAAGACAGAATAAGGATATAAAAGGTATGAAAGTTAAGAGGGAAGAATATAAGCTACAAGCTTTCGCAGATGATCTAGGGTTTATTTTGGAGGAGCCACTAGAGACAGGGCCTGTATTAATAGAACAAATAGAAAAATATGGTGAGGTAGCAGGTTTGAAGATTAATAAAGATAAAACAAAAATGTTAGTGAAAAATATGACTGAAAAACAAAAACAAAAAAAGAATTGATTGGAAAGTTAGATATACAGATTTTAAAGAAGGTAGAATATCTGGTGATTCACCTGACAGCAAGATGTATAACAATTAAAGAAGATAACTATTACAAATTGAAAAGACAAATCGAAATAGATTTAGATAAATGGAAAAAGGTACAATTATCATTAATGGGTAGGATTGCAATAATCAAAATGAATATACTACCACGGTTGTTGTTTTTGTTTTCAACAATACCAATAAGATTGGAAAAGAAATATTTTGAGGGACTAAATAAAATAATTTTAAAATATATTTGGCAGGGAAAAAAAAGCAAGGATTAATTTAAAAGTGTTACAGGATGCAAGACTCAGGTGGATTTGGTTTACCTAATTGGGAACTATATTATCAGGCTGCAGCATTATCATGGATGAGAGAATGGATCTTACTGAGGAATTCTAGATTATTGACATTAGAGGGACATGACTTACAGTTGGGATGGCATTCTTTCATATGGTATGGAAAAAATAGAATACGCAGCTATTTCCAGAGACATCATATTAGGAATTCTTTATTGATGGTTTGGGAGAAAATAAAGAGAAAGCATTACTTGAAGATTACAGATTGGCTCTCAACTATGGAAGCGTTAATACATCCCAACATGTTTAACATGGGAAACATTATAAGATATAAAGACCTACTAACAGACACAGGGGAGCTGAAAACTAAACAACAATAAGAGGAGCAAGGAATAAAGATGGACTGGTACATGAGAACACAAATACAATCTAGATATGAAAAAGATGCTAAAATAGATGGTTTTAATTTGGGGAGAACAGAGTTAGATGAAATACGGGAACTGAAGAAAAATGGATTAAAAATGTATAGCTACTTACTATATAGGGAATTAGAAGAGGAGCAAGTTAAGGAGTCAATGATAAAATGGATAAGAAATTTTGGATATACGATTGAATTAGATAGATGGCAGCAATTATGGGAAAGAAATTATTATGAAATCTGGGGAAAATTTTATGAGTGGGTGAAAAAGAGAATATGCCTAAAAGATGGCTAATACTAATTTAGATGGAAGAAAAAGGAGGGGATAAGGAGGGAGACCCAGGCCACACTGTATTGCATAACAAGAGGTAGTGTAAAAATTTACAGAAGTATATACTGAGTAGGCCAGATTTATGGAAATATTGATGCAATAGATAATTAATGTTATCATACCTAATATAGATATTGAAAATCTAAGGAGAGAAGCTGCTCGGATATCACCCCTGAATTGTATCAGAAGAGGAATCGGAGGGAAGAAAGGAGAGGAGAGAGGGAAGAGAGTAGAGGAGGGGGAAGGAAGTAGAAAGGTTAGAGGAAAAGAGGAGGAGAAGTGGGGAGAAACGGGAGGGGAGTGGTGAAGGAAAGAGGAGAGGAGAGGAAGAAGAGGGCAGTAGGAAAGAAAGGAGAAAGGGAAAAAGAAAATAGAGAAGAGGAAAGAGAGAGAAGGAGGGTGGATACAGTGAAAGGGGAAATGGGCGAGCAGCACCGAAACTTACGAGTATGTATTTATGTGTTGCAGTATATGTGTTGACTTGTTTGTGGAAGAAATGGAAAAATAAAAAATAAATAAAAGACAAAATAAAAAATAAAAATAAAAAAATAAAACAAGCTCAGATAGCATCTAAGACCCAACTACTAGATATATCTTGGGAGGTCCTAAGGTGTGGCTAACCTTGAACTTCTTCCCATTTCCCCCAACCAGCTTGGGACTGAACAGTTTTTTTAATCTCTGATTAGATTTCCTGGGAAAACATTGTATTGCCAAAACTCCTATCCACTGATTCTCCAGGTACACATAAGTACAACATGGGAGGGAGATGAAACATAGTGCATGGTACCCTGAAGATTTTATGGTGACTCTCAAATACATCTTCATGTAATCACCTGAAGGGGTGGGCAAGTGATACATGCTTCATGGTGTCATCACACAAAGGACGTGAATTGCAATATGTTGTTTGTGTCATGGCATGTGATTTGGGGCTCTATGACAATTCACTATGGCCAACTCACTACAGCCAGCTCACCACAACCTACTAGCCGCGGGACAACTCACCAAGGTCAACTCGCTGTGGGACAAGAGTTACACTAATATTGAAGAAATGGTGGAATAGAATCATTAAAGAAAGCATGCCAAAAGAGGAACAAAATGAAATGTGAATGAAAAAAAAGAAAATAATTTTAAATTATTCTAAATAACTAAATTGAATGGTTAAATTGTCCCTTGGTGAGTTGTCCTGCAATGAATTGACCAGTGGCGCGTTGTCCTGCAGCGAGTTGGCTATGGCAAGTTGGTCACAGTGAGTTGGCTGTGGTGAGTTGGCAGTGGAGAGTTGACCACAACGAGTTGGCTTCAGTGAGTTGTCCCATTTGGGTGATTTTGACATCATTGTGGCTTTAGCAGATGCCCATCAGTTAGCCTGGTATTATCCATATCCACCTATAGATGTCTCCCTTCTGCCCTCCACAATCTTGCAAAATTCATAACACTTTTTATTTCTTCCAACAGTGTCCTATTTTTTTTAATTAAGCAAGCATAGCTAACTAATCTACAGCAGCTGGCTTTTAACAAAGCTATTAACCTTTCTCCCAAAGTTGAGAACCGTTTGCCTGCTTAATAATTTCAAAACCTAATAGCTATAAAGTCATTAGCACTGTTTATAATTTTAACTGTAATACATTGTGCTCCAGGTCAATGTGCAGAACTAGTTTTAAAGACGGATAAACTTCTTCTTTTTTAAAAAAAAAATCTACAAAAACACTTACTATAAAACTGAAATCCTTCCCAGCACAAACAATTAAAATAACTTTAGAAAAAAAATTTCTAAGGCATTTTAAAAAAAAAAGCCAAATTATTTTCCGGAGTCTATCCTTGGTCATACATTGAAATTACTTTGCTAAAAAGAAGACACGAAAAATCATTTTGAAAGGTCTATTTAAAAATTGTTCTGTTGGGCTTCTAAGGTTGCACTAGTGGGTAGGGTGAGCAAGTAATTCTTTTTTTTTAAATTCCATTTATATCCCGCCCTTCTCCGAAGACTCAGGGCGGCTTACAAGCTTAGCAGTAGCCTTCATTCTATGTATATGCCTGCTTATTAGGGCTTTCACACACACCCCCAAGTGGCATTATTACAAAGTCAGCTTAATTGCCCCCAACAATCTGGGTCCTCATTTTACCTACCTCGGAAGGATGGAAGGCTGAGTCAACCTTGAGCCTGGTGGGATGCGAACCTGCACTAATTGCAGGCAGCTGGTGTTACTTAAGGAGGCATTAGCCCACTGCTCCACCAAGGCTCTTTTTTTGAAGCTGATGTGCTTGAAATCAATATGGAACTAGGAACAACACTTCTGGTGGTACATTTCCCCAAAGAATAGCACTGACTCTGAACCTTATGCAACTTTGAACTGCTGTCTAATTTAAAGTGACAGGCCAATGTCAAAGGAAAGAGGGCACCATCTCTTTAAGAATTGTGTGGAAGATGGGAATCTGAGCAGAACGTCTGCTCAGGTTGACCTGAAACAAGTACAGTGAGGTTAATTTAATTTACAGATGCAGTGCCAGTAAAAGAAAGAAAGAAATATTGAAAATGTAATGAAAGCTCTTTCAATTTGCTTGCTAGCAGTAGAATTCACTTTGACGCAGTCTGGCCTAGGCTCCCACTTAAGGTTCTCACTTCACTTGGGCCCAGTCTGGTCTAGGATTCATACAATCAAGTATAACCTGTGGAGTTTAATTTATAGAATAGAATAGAATAGAATAGAATAGAATAGAATAGAATAGAATAGAATAGAATAGAATAGAATAGAATAGAATAGAATAGAATAGAATAGAATAGAATGCCTTAAAGGAGAAGGCTCCTCATTTTGTCTCTATCATTCCTCTAAGAATTCTTTCTAAGGCCTAGAACACAATTCATTACAAGGGAAAAAAACAGTTCTTTGCAGGCATTGAAAGCAGGCATGTGTACAAGAAGAGTTTAAACAGTCAAGATGTCAGCCACAACTATATGATTTAAACCCCACCCCTTTTTCTGCATCCCACATGCAGCTAATATAAAAAAGGGTGGGACTTTAGTCATGTGGTTGTATTCCCCTTCTTGATTTTTTTTGGACCCTGCTTGTGATGGAAGGTAATTATTATTGTTTATTTCCAAAATATCCCATCTTTTCCTAAAGACAGAAGAAATCGTGTGTGATTCTACCCCTTCATTTTATCTTCACACCATCAGTGATATGGTGGTAAGAGTGTCCAGTAGGCATTTGAACTTCACTCTCCTTGGTTCCCATGCAACAAAGAGCCTTTTTAATAAATGCTTACATTATTTAATATTTCTCTTTTAATACACTGTGATATTGAGTATAGCTGCCAGATCTGGCTGTAGAAATTAGTTGGAATATTACAGATAACTCTAATTATGTATAATCATTGGATAGTTGTAGTGCAACTATTTATTATTATAATTATTACTATCTGTCTGACAGGTAACAGCTTGCCAAAATGTTAGACAGCTCTCCTTCCAATTCTTTTATAGGGATTGATTCTGGAATTAGTCAAACTCTTTAGCCACTAGCTGAAGTTTCATTGGCCCAATGCACTCTGAAATATGACCTAGACTTGGCCACAATTCTGAGATTGGCTTGATGTCCAGCACCTTTACATTTGCTGTCATCAGTTTTGTGTACAAAATGAATTGGGGGAAGAGCTCAGATTATCCAGGATAAAGCTTCCTTAATCTTTACTGAATAAAGCACAGTAGGGTTCTCACAGCATGCTAGATGATAAACAAACCATAATGTATGGGTTTCTGCAAAACACAAATCCACAATTAGCTAAGCCATACTACAGGTATGCAAACCACTAAATGTAACAAAAGGCTCAGCAACATGCAATGAGGAGACAATCTTAGGCAAACTCTATTTCTACTCTTGGTGATGCAAGTGATGCTGTGGACGTCCTTTTGCAGTGCCTGGAGGCTGTGAGGGCCTGGATGGGGGACAAAAGCCTTTGACTGAACCCTGGTAAGACTGAATGGCTTTGGGTATGTGGATGGGGTGTCATCTTTGACTCTGGATGGGGTGGTACTGCCCCAGAAAGACAATTTGGGGGTTCTCCTGGACTCATGACTCCTGTTTGAAGAACAGGTGACATTTGCAGCTAGGAGAGTATTTACACAACTTTGTGTTGTGCACCAGTTGCAGCCTTTCCTGGACCAGGATTCCCTGCATTCAGTTGTTCAGTCCCTTTTTGAAAGACATGGTTGTGTCTAGATGATGGTCATCCATTGGCTAAACTTAAAACGGTATTTCTATACTATTTGTAGATTATCTGATATTTCTTTAGCTTAAGTTCTTTTTTAATAGGTACATGACTGACTGACAGGGGCTAGGAGAGACTTCATGATTTAGAATGAATGTTGCTAAGACACAAGGATAGCCATGTCCATTAAGAGCAAATAAATACCATGTGAGTCTAAACACATAACAAATCTGTCTTAAGAGCCTGGAGCATTTTTCTCCTAGTTACCAAATCCCCAACTTCTTGGTTTGTCATTCCAGTTTATTTGCAACCTCCTCTGTTCCTCATTTCCTGTAGAATGGATAAACCAACTTAGTATATGGTGATAAATAAGTAATATTAAAACTATGAAGTTTCCTAATGCTAGCCAGTTCTGGGTTGGCTTTTAATTAAGATTGCAGAGAACATGCTATAGTAAAGCTGTCTAACAATAGCCTTCAACTGTCAAGCAAAAACAGAATTAAAACACTCCAATTTCTTGATCTTTTTAAAAAAGATTCAATACAGCTGGATATTAGAAGACGGGGAAAAATCATTTTTTTTCTCCATGACATGATGATCTAAAAGGACATTTTCTCTTTATTATTGAGAATCTCTGGTGCGATTATTGAGATAATTGTTTAGAAATGTGTACTGCTTGTTCCAGCTTAAAAGTATTTTCCCATTTTTCCATTGTTACGTGTTACATTGTTACACACATACACACACACACACACACACACACACATCATATGACTGATTTTAATTAGTAAATGTTTTGTGTTTCCACACACACACACACACACACACACACACACACTAATTCCTTTTCTTTTATTTTTTTCACCACATAAAACATTAGAAAATAATCATTCTTTTTCCTTCAGAGTATACGGAAGCCCTTAATGGTATGAGTGAAATGTTAAGGAGTCTCCATTACCATTTGTCAGATTAAGTTTTCCAAATTGGTTTACATTAATTGAAAGTCTGGCAATCAATGAAATTGTGGTATTTGATGTTCTCTATTTCCTTTCGGTGGGAATTTATCCCAATCTAAATGTGCAACTTTGGGACAATCACTCTCAGCCCAACCTATGGCAGTAGGTTGTAGCGTATTATAGTGGAATGATAGGAGGGTGGGGCTTGAGCTTTTGAATTAAAGATGGAACAGAAGGCCTGAAGTCAGTTGGGTGACTTTGGGCCAGTCACTCTCTCAACCCCAGGAAGGAGAAAATGGAAATCCACTTGCAAAATCTTGGCAAGAAAACTGCAAGAACTTATCCAGGAAGTCAATGAGGAGTCCACACTGACCCAAAAACACCAAAATTAAATTTAATTAAAATAATAAATCAATAAAATAAAATGTAACATTCTCAAACGACCAACAGCTTTCTTTTCCTCCTGTTTTTTTTTAAACTTGCCTTTATTATTTTTATAAACAACTCAAGGCAGCAAACATATCCAACATACTTTCCGCCTCCAATTTTCCCTACAACAGCAACCCTATGAAGTGATTTGGGCTGACAGAAAATTCCAGCTGGGTTTCATTCCAAAGGTGGGATTAGAATTTACAATCTCCCTGCTTCTAGTCTGACGCCTTAAACCACTAGACTAAAGTGGCAAGATGAGGAGGAAGGTGTGTTGGATATGTTTTTGACACCTTGAGTTATTTGTAAAAATAATAAAGACAGGAAAGACAGACAGACAGACAGATAGATAGATAACCTTTATTATCATTGTTTTTTAGTTTGGGCACAATGGCACATATTAAAAATGAAATTCAGTTGCTTTCTCTCAAAGTGTACGCATACATAACACACATTTAAGCATACTATATACAACATATGTATAGACCTACACCCTTGCATATAAGTAACATATAAATATTAATCACTGTCCATCTTGAATACATAATGGAAGGAGGAAGCTTTAGAGTTCACACGGTTAATACTCTATGGAACATAACTGTGACTGAAACTGGATGTTCTGCTTTGGACACCACGGAGCCTCCTCCCAGAAGGTAACAAAGAAAACAGGTTGTGAAGAGTTTGAGTAGTGTCCCAGGTAATCTTATGGACCCTGTTCAAGCAACGCTTCTGTGCTATGCCCTGGATGGAGGGAGGGAACGACCAATGATATTTTCGGCCATCCTCACCACTGTCTGCACCACCTTCCTGTCTGAAGCAGTGATGCTTCTAAACCAGACTGTGATGCTGTATGACAGGATGCTCTTGATCGTCCCTCTGTAAAAAGTGGTAAGGATAGGGCAAGGAAGATGTGCTGCTTTGCCCGCTTCACCAGTGTCTCGCTGTTGAGCAACCAAACCACGATATAAATAAATAAGGAATGAATGAATGAATAAATAAATAAATAACTCATCAGGCCCTGCAAAGCTCATAGCATCAACTTCAGCACTAATGTCAAAACATGGCAATCCAAGCTGGATTTTTAAGTCATTTTCATCATGGGAGATACACACTTTAGTTTGTTCTGTGAAAACACCAGCAATATGAAGGAATGCAAATTGTGAACTCTAAAGCTTCCTTCTTCTGTTATGTATTCAAGGTGGACAGTGATTAATATTTATGTTACTTATATATAAGGGTGTAGATTTATAGATATGTTGTTTATAGTATGTTTAAATGTGTGTTATATATTGTACACTTTGAGAGCAAGCAATTAAATTTCATTTTTAATGTGTGCTATTGTGCCCTCAGTAAAAAATGACAATATAGGTTATCTATCTATCTATCTATCTATCTATCTATCTATCTATCTATCTATCTATCTATCTATCTATCTATGTAATGAACTTTTCATACATCCACTTGTAGATAATCTCTGTCTTTAAAAAACAATGCAAATGTTATCCTATATCTAACTTTCATTTGGATTACTTTATCTAACTCTATCCCCCACATTTAAATTGAAGGAAGCAAAATCTGGACTGGGGAACTTTGCTACTGTTATTAAAAACACTCAATGAACCAAAAGGAAAAAAAAACTTTTCTCCCGTTCAGGAAAACATCTCACAAAACCTCTTCATACATACAGTAGTTCAGATAAAATGAAGTTTCAATCACTCGGAGAATTCAAGGTGCTTTTAGAAGCAGCTAAAGTATTTCAATTAATTTGTGAATTATTCATGAGTTATTTCAGAGGAATGATACAGATCTAGTTATTATCACCGGGTACAGTTAATTGACCTTGTAAATTCCTTTGATACTATCAGTTCTCTGGAAGCCTGCATCTTAGTATGAAGAGGCCTCCTGCAGCAGTAGAAAACATGCAGAAATTGGCACTTCTGCCTCCAATGAGAATTGCCAGATCCATTTTATGGTGACAGAAGCCCAGACATATTGTATCTTGACAAAAATCCACATCATTAAACATCCCAAACTACTTTCTCATGATTTAGCAATAGTCTAAAGAAGTACAGAAATGATTACTCGAAATAATGAGAACTGAACCTTCCTGGTATTGATGGAACAATCTGAATATACTTCCCTTCCTATAAAAAAAATACTTCCTTTATATAAACTTCCTTTGTCCTTTTCGAATGGCTGGCAAAAAACCCCCTAGCAGACTGGGAAGACCCAGAGAGACATTCCTTGCTAACTTCCTATCTAAAATATCCTAGAAGGGTTGAGTTCTAGATTGTCAGTCGCACTAGATAGATCGGATCCTGAAATCAACTCCACAGGTAGGCTAAAATTATTTTTGTTGAGTTAAAGTATAATAACATAATTCTTAATTGTAAACAATTGTTAGTAGAGCCGCTTCCAAATGTTATCTCATTGTTCTAGATGTAAAAAAAGCTTCGCCCCCTTTTGTCTAGCCAAGGGTTCCTGCATATCTCCACCAAGGTCATCTTCCTAACTTTTTACCTCAGTACATTTTGATGAGCGACGATCCATTTAATGCTATGCTAAACTCTTCCTTGCAGTTTTTCAGAATTGTTTTTCCTTTGTGAAAGACATTTGGGCCTTCTGTTACAATGTTTGAAAGTTCCTTTCAATTTTTTTAAGTGGTTGGGCTGAGACTCTTTTATTGTTGAAGGCAATAGAGAATGTTACTGCTAGTTTTGGAATTTTGATTTGCATCCTTCCATCAGTTAAAGGATTCCTTGGATTTTCACCTACCCCAATGTTCAATTGTTCAAAATGGCTCCTAAATGGCTTCTCTTGGGTTTTCATGAAGGATGAGAGGCCAGGAAGCTTCCAATGGTGGAGATGTGATTTAATAATGAAAATCAAGACATTTATGCATATACATACACATTAACATACACATTCCTTGACTTCAGAACTAAATTTATTTATTTATTTATTTATTTATTTATTTATTTATTTATTTATTTATTTATTTATTTATTTATTTATTTATTGGATTTGTATGCTGCCCTATCTCCCAAAGGACTCAGGGCGGCTAACAACGATAAAAACACAAAATACAAACATTAAAAGGTATTAAATCAAATTATCCCATAAATAGTCCAATTAAAAACACAATAAAACAAAATTAAGAAAATCTCGCTTCCATCAGTCCAGGTCGGCCTGTTGAAAAAGCCATGTTTTAAGGTCGCGACGAGAGGAACGGAGATCCGGGGCCATCCGGAGCTCCAAGGGGAGTTGATTCCAAAGGGCAGGAGCCCCCACAGAGAAGGCCCTCCCCCTGGGGGTTGCCAGTCGACATTGTCTGGCCGACGGCACCCTGAGGAGGCCCTCCCTGTGTGAGCGCACAGGGCAATGGGCAGTCATTCCTGGCAGCAGACGGTCCTGCAAATATCCCGGACCTAAGCCATGTAGGGCTTTATAGGTAAGAACCAGCACCTTAAATGCAAGAAAACACACACACACACACTGACAAAGCAAACCACCAGAATATAAACTGACAGCAAACCACACTCCTTACTAGCACTGATAATGTTACCTAATTTGGGTAATGAAATGTCTGGAAGAAAAGAAGCAAGCTCAGAGAGCACCAAGGACCCCCTTATTTCAACCCTGAGCTTCAAATATTCTCCTTTATTGGAATCGCACCCTATTGATAAAGATTTCACCATTTTATATATCTGCAAAAGCTGGTACAGCCTGCTTCAATTTTTGCAGGAACAAGCCATGTTGTGCATGTTGTAAAGCCAATTGAAACAATAAATAATTGTTGGAATATTCTTTTAAAAAATATATTTTTTTAAAAAAAACCTTAGATGTCATCTATTTTCATACCCAGAGGATATGCGTAGCATTTATTGAAGGAAGCGGAGTTATTTAGATACTGTGGAAATTATTTAAATATGAAACATGGAGAGATCCTATCTGCTTTTTCCTCATGTTCAAATCCATACTTTCATTTCTCTCACTCCATTCTCCAATATACGTAGGCTGTCTCCCAACCATACTCCTGTTTCATCTTTCCCCATGCTACCTGTCATTTTGGTGATTCTTGTTGCAGTCTAGCTGTAAAAATATAATATTTCTCTCCAGTATATTACTACGTTCACTATGGTAAAGATCCTGCTCTATATCTCTTGATCTTTATATACAACCAGAGCTCAGATTCAGTACACCTTTGCAATTCACGAACAACTTGTAAATGATCTGGAGTAGCACAATTGTTTCTAAAACTTGCTCGATCCTTTCAGCCAATTGAAATTTAGTTTCCTCCTCTATGGCTGCATGTCTCCAATGCTGCCAAATTCCCTATCTCATAAGTCAGAAAGTAGAAATATTTCTTGATATTATTAGTTCAAAACAAGTAAGTTCTCTTCCAGGAGGTTAGTTTAATGGAAAGCCGGGTCAATAATTGTATGGCAAATCCAATAATCTTCAGCACATTCATGCTTGGGAAATATTGTTTATGAAGGCTTTATCTTTAAAAAAAGAAACCAAACATTTCAGACTTTTTTTTTTAAAAAAACCAGGAACTAGGGAGTCTCACTTGTTGTGTTTTGCTATATTGTGGTGTTAATTCTTAAGCTTTACAGTGAGTTAACCAAGTATCTGAAATTCACTTTTTGTTGCAGCTTCATTAATTTTACATAAATATTACCAGTGAACGAGAAGAAAAGATATACCTGTCGTCATTTGCATATATCGCATCACTAATATCCAAAAGGGCACGGCATAGTTGTGAAAGTGAACACTTCAAAATACTGAAAAGCTGCAAGACAGCAAAAAACAAAAAGAAACAGTGCATATTTAGGAGCCCAAAGTAGCATGTACAGTATTACACCTTTCAGTTGCTCATCCCAATAGTAAATTGGGAGAGAGAAAGAATTATTTGAGAGAGGGAATGAATTGTTTGCCAGAAATTATTCCATAAACTTCCATAGTACAGGGTGAAATTGAACTGATGTCTCCTCAGATTTGTTCTAACACTTTAACCACCACATCACACACTGAGCTAAGTAATACACCCATATTTTAGCATATTAAACACATATTATAGCATTTTTTTTAAAAAAAGCTCAAACACAGTGTTTCATAGTCCCTTTTCAAACCATGGCCCTAACCATTTGGTCTTGCCTGTGAGGTTTATCATTAGCCCATTTATTTAAATATACTATTTGTTAAACAAATGTATATGGATACCCAATTCATACCAGGGGTGACTCCAAGGGGCATATAGCAAAAACAAAAACAAAACAGTTTAAAACCTCAATCCCCTGTGATTATTTTTAATCTACTATTCCAGACAGTGACTAGGACAGTGATGGCGAACCTTTTAGAGACCAAGTACCCAAACTGCAACCCAAAACCCACTTATGTTTTGTCATGTGCCGGGTGGGCATGGCCTATTGGCTGGGTGTGGCTGTGGTGGTAAAGGCAGACTGGGTGGGACTAAAAAGTTCAATCAATCAATTCCAACTTTGCGAGACATTTTTTTCCCCATGAGAAGTTGAAATTGATTGATTGATTGAACCTTTTTTTCCCCACATGGTGGCGGAGGCCTAAAGCAAAAAGGTTTTATAAAACCCAGCTGAAGGCCTAGGACTGGGGCAATGGGGTGCGTGCCATAGGTTCGCCACCACGGGACTAGGGTCTCAGCCGGGTTACACAGCAGATCTTCATTTATAACCCGCACATCTCTGTGAAACCCATCCAAAAATGAGAAGTATAATTCCCAGACACCCAAAAGTTTCATCTGCCTTTGGCTAGACCTGGAGGAAGAAAAAAAATTGCTTCTCCAAGACTAAAATTTGCTTTTCATTGCTTTTTGATATACCTCCCAAAAAAATCTGATTAAGAAGCTATACCCCCCCAAAAAAACTAACTGATTAAAAAGATATTTCTGCACTCTTATGCGGCTAGATGTATAGATGGCTGCTGGGTTTGTAGAAACTATTCACTATTTGAACTCTGTAAAATTCAAAAGTGTTATTTTAAGGAAGTTTCCAAAAACACTATTTGGAGCTATTTGGCCCTACTAAGAAAAGTAACAAACAGCATGTTTTACAATTATAATTCCAGATCAAATGCAGCCAAAAGTCAAGGATTACCTGTACCGTTAGATGCACCATTGGTGTATGACACCAGATAAATGGTCTAAGATCGATAAAGGCATTTCTAATTAATGCTGGAAATGTAAAAACAAACAAACAGAAGGACATGCTGTGATGTTAAACACTGATCTTAACCATTGTGCCAGTCCTGCAATCTTAGTCAAGAAAAGCATACAAACGTTACAGGTAATCCTTGACTTACAGCCGCAAAGGAGCTCAGAATTTCTGTTGCTAAGACGGTTAAGTGGATTTTGCCCCATTTTACCACCTCTTGCCACAGTTGTTAAGTGAATCACTACAATGGTTAAGTTAGTAACATTGTACTTCAGAAGTACAACAGAAAAAACAAACCAGCCTGATGTAGCTTTGAAACTGATCATAGGTTTCTGTCTTGGAGAAATCATTGCCTCCCAAAAGGTGCTTTTTTTCCCCCCAGGAGGCGACTGGACTTTCTTGTTTTTCTTTGAACACGTTTCACTTCTCATCCGAGAAGCTTCTTCAGCTCTGACTGGATGGTGAGGAATGGAAAGATTTATACTCCTTGCAGACAGCTGGTCATTTGGGTTCTTTTAGAGAGTCATTGAGGCCACTTGGAGGTTTCCTGTGTCCTCCCTATTTTAGTGATAAGACAACTAGGCAATAAGGATAGCCCAGATTCATTAGGTCTACAATTAGCCAGGTTAAAAAAAACCCATCAGTGAACAAAGACTCTGGCCCTTCTAGCCTCTCAAGGTATGGCTGATGTTCCATCTATTTTCAGCCACTATGGTTTCCTCTAAACAGCTGTCTGATCATTGAAAAATGAAGATTATTCTTTATTTCAAAGCAGAAGAAGATGACAGAAGCTCTCTAAAGGCTTTTGCCTAGCAGTGTCTACAATTGCATAGAATTGTTGAGGTTAAGGCATTAAGAAAAATCTTGGGTAGTGCTACCAGAAAACTAAATGGATCTAACAAAACAGAACAACAGATCACTGAAAATGATTTTTTTCTGAAAAAATAAAATAAAATCTGATGCTGGTTGAGTAATCCCTGTGGTAACTTTCCTGACTCCTGCTACTTAAAACCCACAAAGTTAGTGGGTGAACAATGGAACACTTGGTGAATTCTGCCTCACAATAAGAAAAGCCAACATGTAAGAATAATCTAGCTGCGGTTCTGGATCAGATGTTCGCCGGTTCACAATTCAGTGTTTCTTTTACACTGTCGATGAAGTATGTGGGAAAATTGTCAGAATGAAACCCTTTTCTCTGACCCCATCACAAAAGCCATCCTTTGACGTATTAAAAATCTTTAATGTTTTGGAAAAATTGCTTCCGAATGAAGTAAGGAAAATTGAGCTGTTTAACAATAACCCCACAAGTTACATTTGGAGAAAAAAGGCAAAACTTTTGAGGAAAACACCTTGCCAGGTATTTGTGTTAGTGTCTCTATTATACCATCATCTCCTCCACCTCCTCCTCCTCCTCCTCCTCCTCCTCCTCCTCCTTCTTCTTTTGTGTCCAGATCAAACTTTAAAGTGCCAGAATGAAGCCACATTCTTGGTTTTGTCATTGGCCAAAAATTAATCATTATGGATACATGTTTCTGGTAGTAGCCAGATTGTGCTGACCCTGCATTCTCCACATTCACACAGCATATGTTAACTGCTAAGAGCCTCCACTTCAGCATATTGGTGTTATACCTTGGGACAATGTGACAGTCAGTGCCACAGGAACTATTGTCTCAATGGGAGGGGAAGCGATTCAACTAAATATCACCATATCCTAAAAACAACTTCCCAGCAGTCTGTGAAGAAACTGAAGCTGAAAAAAGGTTATACAGTACTTCAGCAAGACCGTGATTGGAAATCATCCATAAAGTACTTTCAGGAAATGAAGGTAAAGGTTTCTGAATGGCCTTCATAGTGCTGAAAGTTACATATTGAAAATCTGTGGAGAGATGTCCAACAAGGAGATTACAAATATTTCTGATGTAGAAGAATTCAGCAATGAAAGGTGACAGGAAATTCCAAAGAAAGAGTACAACGACTCTTAGCTGGCAACAATAAATATTGGGAAATTGTCATTTCTCCCAATGGGTATCCTACCTCTTGCACCTGGCATACGCACTGTTTCCTATTTTGTATCTGTAAACAACTGCATATAAATAGTATGCATTCAAATCTGGAGAAATATATGTTTAACTTTATACCATATAGAGGTTGTGTCAGTTTTTTAGGGAATCACTTGACTTAGAGCAGGGGTCTTCAAACTTGGCAACTTAAAGACTTGTGGACTTCAACTCTCAGCCCGGGCTGGCTGAGGAATTCTGGGAGTTGAAGTCCACAAGTCTTAAAGTTGCCAAATTTGAAGACCCCTGACTTAGAGAGTCAATGAAACATCATTTGATCCTGGGTGTCTGAATGTTGCATGCAGTATATAAATACCTTGCAATTCTTAGCTTGTTTTTCTTAACAGAAGACTACACACCTCAGAATATAGAAAAACAGAGCTAGAAAGGAACATTGGAGGTATTCTAGTCCAGCCTTCTCTTTGAGCAAGAAACCCTATACTATTTCGTATAAATGGCTGTCCAATCTCTTTTCAAAAACCTCCATGATGAACCACAGACAACCTTCTGGAGGAAAGACGTTCCACTGATTGTGAGAACCAACCTCAGCCAACTGCTTCTATTCTTTTTGGGTTCTTCACTGAGTTTTTCCTTGAATTCTCCTTGCCTTATTTACTGATTAGGATCACATTTTGCTACAGTGGCTATAGGATTTGAGAAGCCTCCCTATGATTCATAAACACTATTGACTTCATTTGACTTGTGTTCATACTGAAAGTGAGATGATTGGACAGAGAACATCAAATTTTGTGTACTGTGAGCTTAATATGAAGAACTGCATCCCTATTATTTTAGGAAAGTATGATCTGCTATGATTAGTGTATGTGAGTAGGGATAATGACTACTTTCCCTACACTGAAGTAAACCCAGTGCTTTTTTTGTCAAAGAAAAAGGTGCCGGAACTCACACATGTCATACAACCCGCCTTGCCTACCCTACAAGGTTCCATCCAAAAAAGGTGCCAGAACTCCGTTCTGAGCGTTCTGTGAGAAAAAAAGCCCTGAGTAAACCCATCATCTGTTTCTGCCAGGGACTATGTAGCAAAGTCTCTACATCACCCTTCACTTTTTTAAAATTGCAAAATGCTTTTGTTTGCTTTGCTGTTCCCTATCAACATCTTACAGGGATATTTCGCAGGGGCATTCAATGGATATTGCATGGAAAACTGGCATATGCTTTTTCATCCTGGGTTTGACTGATGAAGCAGAAAGTGAGTGGACGTGCTGTCATTAAGCTGAGGCAGGAGAAGAAGATGTGAACATTTCAAACAAGAAAAGAAATATTGTGATTGCTCTGCTGAGCTATGCTTGTTTTAAATCTTTCCAGCACTGTTTTCTCCTTCTGACTGCATGTGGGGAAACATTGTGAGGTAGGATAACATTTGGAAGCAATGGGGGCAAAGGAGGGGAACCAGCTTATAAAGCCCAAGTGTGCATTTGCAGTTTATTTTCTTCCATGCTCGTTTAAACAGTTACCAATAGTTCTCAGTTAACAACCACCAGTTCAGTAAACATTTGAGCTTTTGACAGCACCGAATGAAGGGTAATTACATCTGTTCCTCAAAGATCCATCCCTTGCAATGCCCAGTGGCCACGGAACCGTGATCCATGCACTTAGCAATTGCCCTGGATTTCTGACCATTGCAATATCCTACAGTCCCATTATCGTGATTTATGACCTTCCCTGCCAGTTTCTCAGCAAAGTCAGTGGGGATGCTGGCGGGAAGTCAGAAGTCATGGTCACACGAGGCCTTTGCTTAATGACCCCCCACAGCAGTTTGGTTAACAATAATAACATGGGACTGCCAGAACTACTAAATGGTGTAGCTACCCAACATTGCACTTTATCCCATATCACTTAATGAAGGAAATTCCGGTCCCAATTACCATTGCTAAGCGAGGACTGCCTTACCTTTAGGCATTAAAACTCTATACCTGGGGGATACCATTCATTAACTACGTGCATTGTCTTGTATTCATAGATCTGCAATATGTAGCCTGAAGATCCATGGATCTCCAAAAGATTTCTCATACTGTAACACATAATATGATGGAATGGAGAAATGATTAGACCTACAGTATGACCAAACAGGGACGGAATCATATTTAATGTTTATGTTGGTCTGATCTGCAATATTTAAGAGCATGTTCCTTTGGCCCAGAAAATGTTGGATAGGTCTCCAGTATTGTCACCTGTATTTATGGCAACTATTATGTAATGGAGATATGAATTGTAATTCTTTGGATATTTATACCCTTTCAGCTAGATTTTATGGGTCGCTCCCCTGAAATATGGTAAAATCTAATAGTAAAGACAAAAATAGGTCAACAAATCCTTGGAGGGGAATCCTATATAAAATTGTGTAAACCATTGATTGATTGATTGATTGATTGATTAATATCTCTCCTTTTTTATTTTTATAAATAATTCATGACAGCAAACATGCATAATGCTCCTTCATCCTCCTATTTCTCCCACAATAGTATTTTTTTATTTTTTTTTATTTTAATTCCATTTACCGTATATACTTGAGTATAAGCCGAATTTTTCAGCCCACTTTTTGGGCTGAAAAAATCCACTTCGGCTTATACTCCAGTCAACAAAAAAAAAAGAACTTACCGAGGACTTGCGCGCGGCCGAGCTACTTTGCCTGACGCTGCTGGGGTCGCCCGGGCGCCTCTGCTCGCCCTCAGCAGCACCTGGCCCGGAATCACATGCGAAACAAGCCCGGCAGAGGAGCCGGAGCGGCGAGCAGAGGCGCCCGGCCCAGATCCTGCAAGGCCCGGCCGAGACGCGCCCCCAGCAGCGGAGCTGCTCCGGCTCCTCTGCCGGGCTTGTTTTGCATGTGAGCTACTTTGCCTGACGCTGAGAAGACCCGCTTGGGCACTCGGGTTGGTGTCAGTCTCCGCAGGCCCTTCTCGTTTCCAGGAACGTCAAGCGCGCTTGGCTCCCCACCCCCACGGCAGGGCAGGGCAGGGCAGAGCAGAGACTTGCTCGCCCTTCTGACGGCCCTGAAGAGAAACGAAGGGCTTGCAAACTCCCCGCGAGAAGCTGGGCGAAGCGCGCGGCTGGGCGAGTGTGTGCCTGCGCGCGTATTTACGAAAGAAACGCTCCGAGAGTTCTTCTTTCTCCGCCCCCTTGGGGGGAACTCTAGCGACTGCTGTAGCCGCGCTTCTCTTCTCGGCTCCGAAAATAGGGATTTCTACTCTCTCTCTCTCTCTCTCTCTCCCCTCCCCACCCCGCATTCTCCTGCCTCTTCGATTGCGACAATAAAAGGGCGAAGGGTGCGCTGGTTTCTTCCTCCTTCCTCCCCCCCTCCCCTCCCCTCCCCGATTGTCAGGTGAGGCAGCTGGAGGTCTGGCCGGGAGATTGTAGCCGTTTTGAAACGCCCGATCAGCTGATTTTCGGGTGGAAGAGCCGCGGCTTGAATCTGTTTGCATCTGCCTGAATTAGACCGAAACGGCCTGAATTTGACCAGAGTTGCTTTGTAATGGCTGAAGGAACTGCAGAGGAGGTCTTGCCGGGAGATTGTGGCCGTTTTGAAACGCCGCGGCTTGAAACGCCCGATCAGCTGATTTTCGGGGCGGAAAGAGCCACTGCTTGAATCTGCTTGTATTTGTTTGAACTTAACCAGAAACGGCTCGTAATGGCTGGAGGAACTGCGGAGGGAGTGAATGCTCCAGCCTGGAATATTTGGAAAGGCTGGGGGAACCGGATGAACTGCAGCTTAAGCGACTGTTGCCGGAGGAGCCATGGCTTGAAATGCCCCAGTTTTGGGGCAGCGTTTGCTTGTTCCCTCCCTCCCTCCCTCCCTCCCTCCCTCCCCTCTAAATCCTTCCTTCCTTCCTTCCTTCCTTCCTCCCTCCCTCCCCTCTAAATCCTTCCTTCCTTCCTTCCTTCCTTCCTTCCTTCCTTCCTTCCTTCCTTCCTTCCTTCCTTCCTTCCTTCCTTCCTTCCTTCCTTCCCCAGCCCTAATCCGGAAAGTGGAAGGAAAGAAGAGTAAAGGCTGGGCGGAGGAGGAGGGGAAGTTTAAAAAGGGGGCGGCGTTCCCTTTAAAAAGCCGCCCGCCACGCCGCGCTCCCTCGCAGCACTCGCGGCGGCTGGCTTCTTGGCTCCCGGTCTCCCCCAGGCTTCCCGGCTGTGATTGGCGAGCGAGCCTCCCGAGCTCCGGCGGCCGTGACATCAGCAGAAGCGGAGCAAGCAAAAGCGAAGGGGGAAGTCTCCCCTCGTCCCGGGAGACTCTCGCTTCCCCCCACCCCCCACCCTCCCTACATCCCGAGCCTTCCAGATCTTCGCCTGCCTACTCGCGAGCAGGCATGTTTTCCAGCCAATCCGGGCCTGGGAGCAGGGCGCCGGCGGCACGTCCACTTTCCCCGCACTCTCCGTTCAGACGGCGCCCTTTGAGCCTGGAGTGATGCGGACGTCGGAAAAGGGCGCCGGGCGAAAGCAGCGAAACGGATCGCCGCGTGCCCCCCACTCCTCCTCCTCCTCCTCCTCTTCTTCTTCTTCCTCCTCCTGGTCGGCTTGACACCCCCATTTCGGCTGCTTCACAAACTGCTTCCTCCACCCCACCCCACCCCACCTCACCCCTCCCCGCAAAAGATGCCGGGGTCGACAGCGTTTTTTCTACCCGGAACAAGCAAACACGCAGGCAACCCTGCACTATTCAGCTCAGTGAAGTCACGCTTGAAACGTCTTGAAACGCCCGATCAGCTGATTTTCGGGGCGGAAAGCGTGCGGTGTTGTTGTGTTTTTTTTCCTCCCCCCGAAAGTGAACGGCAGCTTTCCGTACTAGTGTATTGGCATGTCAAGACACCAGCACAAAGACCAAGGTACAAGGAGCCCTCCTTCAGTCATTATTGAAACATTTGATCAGCCCAACTTCTTCTTATTATTATTATTATTATTAAATCTGTTTTTTAACCAAGCGTGACTTCACTGAGCTGAATAGATGCCGGGGTCGACAGCGTTTTTTCTACCCGGAACAAGCAAACACGCAGGCAACCCTGCACTATTCAGCTCAGTGAAGTCACGCTTGAAACGGCTTGAAACGCCCGATCAGCTGATTTTCGGGGCGGAAAGCGTGCGGTGTTGTTGTGTTTTTTTTCCTCCCCCCGAAAGTGAACGGCAGCTTTCCGTACTAGTGTATTGGCATGTCAAGACACCAGCACAAAGACCAAGGTACAAGGAGCCCTCCTTCAGTCATTATTGAAACATTTGATCAGCCCAACTTCTTCTTCTTATTATTATTATTATTATTATTATTAAATCTGTTTTTTAACCAAGCGTGACTTCACTGAGCTGAATAGATGCCGGGGTCGACAGCGTTTTTTCTACCCGGAACAAGCAAACACGCAGGCAACCCTGCACTATTCAGCTCAGTGAAGTCACGCTTGAAACGGCTTGAAACGCCCGATCAGCTGATTTTCGGGGCGGAAAGCGTGCGGTGTTGTTGTGTTTTTTTTCCTCCCCCCGAAAGTGAACGGCAGCTTTCCGTACTAGTGTATTGGCATGTCAAGACACCAGCACAAAGACCAAGGTACAAGGAGCCCTCCTTCAGTCATTATTGAAACATTTGATCAGCCCAACTTCTTCTTATTATTATTATTATTATTAAATCTGTTTTTTAACCAAGCGTGACTTCACTGAGCTGAATAGATGCCGGGGTCGACAGCGTTTTTTCTACCCGGAACAAGCAAACACGCAGGCAACCCTGCACTATTCAGCTCAGTGAAGTCACGCTTGAAACGGCTTGAAACGCCCGATCAGCTGATTTTCGGGGCGGAAAGCGTGCGGTGTTGTTGTGTTTTTTTTCCTCCCCCCGAAAGTGAACGGCAGCTTTCCGTACTAGTGTATTGGCATGTCAAGACACCAGCACAAAGACCAAGGTACAAGGAGCCCTCCTTCAGTCATTATTGAAACATTTGATCAGCCCAACTTCTTCTTATTATTATTATTATTATTATTATTATTAAATCTGTTTTTTAACCAAGCGTGACTTCACTGAGCTGAATAGTGCAGGGTTGCCTGCGTGTTTGCTTGTTCCGGGTAGAAAAAACGCTGTCGACCCCGGCATCTATTCAGCTCAGTGAAGTCACGCTTGGTTAAAAAACAGATTTAATAATAATAATAAGAAGAAGAAGTTGGGCTGATCAAATGTTTCAATAATGACTGAAGGAGGGCTCCTTGTACCTTGGTCTTTGTGCTGGTGTCTTGACATGCCAATACACTAGTACGGAAAGCTGCCGTTCACTTTCGGGGGGAGGAAAAAAAACACAACAACACCGCACGCTTTCCGCCCCGAAAATCAGCTGATCGGGCGTTTCAAGCCGTTTCAAGCGTGACTTCACTGAGCTGAATAGTGCAGGGTTGCCTGCGTGTTTGCTTGTTCCGGGTAGAAAAAACGCTGTCGACCCCGGCATCTTTTGCGGGGAGGGGTGAGGTGGGGTGGGGTGGGGTGGAGGAAGCAGTTTGCGAAGCAGCCGAAATGGGGGTGTCAAGCCGACCAGGAGGAGGAAGAAGAAGAAGAGGAGGAGGAGGAGGAGGAGTGGGGGGCACGCGGCGATCCCGCTTCGCTGCTTTCGCCTGGCGCCCTTTTCCGACGTCCGCATCACTCCAGGCTCAAAGGGCGCCGTCTGAACGGAGAGTGCGGGGAAAGTGGACGTGCCGCCGGCGCCCTGCTCCCAGGCCCGGATTGGCTGGAAAACATGCCTGCTCGCGAGTAGGCAGGCGAAGATCTGGAAGGCTCGGGATGTAGGGAGGGTGGGGGGTGGGGGGTGGGGGGAAGCGAGAGTCTCCCGGGACGAGGGGAGACTTCCCCCTTCGCTTTTGCTTGCTCCGCTTCTGCTGATGTCACGGCCGCCGGAGCTCGGGAGGCTCGCTCGCCAATCACAGCCGGGAAGCCTGGGGGAGACTGGGAGCCAAGAAGCCAGCCGCCGCGAGTGCTGCGAGGGAGCGCGGCGTGGGAACGCCGCCCCCTTTTTAAACTTCCCCTCCTCCTCCACCCAGCCTTTACTCTTCTTTCCTTCCACTTTCCGGATTAGGGCTGGGGAAGGAAGGAAGGAAGGAAGGAAGGAAGGAAGGAAGGAAGGAAGGAAGGAAGGATTTAGAGAGGAGGGAAAGGGGAGGGAGGGAGGAAGGAAGGAAGGAAGGAAGGAAGGAAGGAAGGATTTAGAGGGGAGGGAGGGAGGGAGGGAGGGAACAAGCAAACGCTGCCCCAAAACTGGGGCGTTTCAAGCCATGGCTCCTCCGGCAACAGTCGCTTAAGCTGCAGTTCATCCGGTTCCCCCAGCCTTTCCAAATATTCCAGGCTGGAGCATTCACTCCCTCCGCAGTTCCTCCAGCCATTACGAGCCGTTTCTGGTTAAGTTCAAACAAATACAAGCAGATTCAAGCAGTGGCTCTTTCCGCCCCGAAAATCAGCTGATCGGGCGTTTCAAGCCGCGGCGTTTCAAAACGGCCACAATCTCCCGGCAAGACCTCCTCTGCAGTTCCTCCAGCCATTACAAAGCAACTCTGGTCAAATTCAGGCCGTTTCGGTCTAATTCAGGCAGATGCAAACAGATTCAAGCCGCGGCTCTTCCACCCGAAAATCAGCTGATCGGGCGTTTCAAGACGCGGCGTTTCAAAACGGCTACAATCTCCCGGCCAGACCTCCAGCTGCCTCACCTGACAATCGGGGAGGGGAGGGGAGGGGGGGAGGAAGGAGGAAGAAACCAGCGCACCCTTCGCCCTTTTATTGTCGCAATCGAAGAGGCAGGAGAATGTGGGGTGGGGAGGGGAGAGAGAGAGAGAGAGTAGAAATCCCTATTTTCGGAGCCGAGAAGAGAAGCGCGGCTACAGCAGTCGCTAGAGTTCCCCCCAAGGGGGCGGAGAAAGAAGAACTCTCGGAGCGTTTCTTTCGTAAATACGCGCGCAGGCACACACTCGCCCAGCCGCGCGCTTCGCCCAGCTTCTCGCGGGGAGTTTGCAAGCCCTTCGTTTCTCTTCAGGGCCGTCAGAAGGGCGAGCAAGTCTCTGCTCTGCCCTGCCCTGCCCTGCCGTGGGGGTGGGGAGCCAAGCGCGCTTGACGTTCCTGGAAACGAGAAGGGCCTGCGGAGACTGACACCAACCCGAGTGCCCAAGCGGGTCTTCTCAGCGTCAGGCAAAGTAGCTCACATGCAAAACAAGCCCGGCAGAGGAGCCGGAGCAGCTCCGCTGCTGGGGGCGTGTCTCGGCCGGGCCTTGCAGGATCTGGGCCGGGCGCCTCTGCTCGCCGCTCCGGCTCCTCTGCCGGGCTTGTTTCGCGTGCGAGCTACTTTGCCGGCTGCTGCTGAGGGAAGATATCTGGAGAGGAGCATAAGGTGAGCTGCTGCATTTCCCAGCCTCGGCTTATACTCGAGTCACCAACTTTTCCCACTTTTGGGGGGTAAAATTAGGGGTCTCGGCTTATATTCGAGTCGGCTTATACTCAAGTATATACGGTATATCCCGCCCTTCTCCAAAGACTCAGGGCGGCTTACAAGCTTAGCAGTAGCCTTCATTCTATGTATATGCCTGCTTATTAGGGCTTTCATACACCCCCCAAGCGGCATTATTACAAAGTCAGCTTAATTGCCCCCAACAATCTGGGTCCTCATTTTACCTACCACAGAAGGATGGAAGGCTGAGTCAACCTTGAGCCTGGTGGGATGCGAACCTGCACTAATTTTTTTTTTTTTTTTTGCCGGCTCCAAAGATGGCGGACGTGCTGGGGAGAGCTCCGTAACCCCCGGTGGTAAGGCGTCCCCCCAGGAGCCCCCCAGGGATGTCAACAAACCCCTGGGGTGGGGTCAGAAGTTGGGCAGCTGAGATGGGCAATGTGCTGTCCGCTGCCGCCCCGAATCAGCTGTAGGGGTGCCGGGACATCCCCGCCCCACCGCCTGGGCCGTTGGCGGCCGTTTTAAATGGGGCCAGCATCCTCGCTCTGCCTCAGCCGCCTAATCTACTCTGGGCGGCGGCGGCGTCTCCGAAGGATCAAAGGAGACGCCGCAGATCATCTGTGAGGCGGAGGCGGTGTAGCGAAAGCGAAAGCGGTGAGAGCGCCCAAGCCCAAAGCCGGCCATCTTCCCAGGAGGCTGGAAACAGCGGAGGCGGTTGGCGGTGACATCTTCGGCACACCCCCGGAGCCGCTGCGGCTGCACAGCCAGCTGACTTGCGGCCGACGCCTCCGCTCTACCTCGGCTCCCTGGCCCGCTCCCGGGCAACGGCGGCGTCTCCGAGGATCAGAGGAGGCGCCGCGGATCAGCTGGGCGGTGGAAGAGGCGGCAGTGGAGACGACGGTGACCGGGACTGCTTCTCCAGGCCCAGTCATTCGCCACCCAGGGGCCTTGACAGCGGAGGTAGCGCTGGCGGCGTGGCATCTCCGGCCCACCCCCTGTACCGCTGCTGCCGCTACAACCATCCTGAGCGGGGCCGGAGTTGCTGTTCTGCCTCGGCTGCCTAATCTGCTCCCGGATAGCGGCGGCGTCTCCGAGTGATCAAGGAGACGCCGCAGACCAGCTTTACGACGGTAGCGGCAGCGAATGGGTGCCAACGACTCCTCTATGCCCTATACGGCGGAAGCGGCGGCAACGGAGGCGAGGACGGCGGTGACATCCTTTCCGGGCCCCGGTCGACCGTTTTTGCCCAGGGCCCTCTGACAGCGGCGGTAGCGGCGGAGGCGAGGCATCTACGGCTCACACCCTGAGCCACCTCTTCGAGGCACCTTGATCGGAGACGGCAACAGCAGCGGCATGACACCAGGGACTCCCATACCTCTGGGAGGCCACGCTCTGGACGGTCCCCAACCAATAGGGGCCTATGGAGCTGCGGCCGGGAACAACGCCCAGAGGATCAGGGAGGGAACTGTTTGGGCGGCTGAACCACCAGAGCTGATGCCAATTAATGAATCCCTCCATCTTGCCTTCTACCCACTCTCAACCACCCTTGCCCACTCTCTCCCCACAGGACATAACGGGCCTGGGTGCAAGCCACGGTGGCAGAGTGGCTTGGCCTTACACCTGCAACCCCATAGAGGTGAGAGCTCTATGGGGTATGCTTCACCCAGAGTACGTTCTGGACCACCCCCGGAAGCAGAGACACAACCCATTGTGAGAGGATGAGGAGTGGCCTGCTTCTGGGGGTTCGCCCGGCCAAGTGGCAGTGGCAGGGCGACGATCCAGAAACGCACCTACCCGACTCGACCCTCCTGCAAATTCACCATCCAGGGGACTGCCTTCCCGGAACCCCTTGTGTCTATGCTCGTTCAATACTCCAGCACAGTACTACACGCCCTCAGGGGTTCCCCACTCTCCTGGGTGCGATCCGCCTGCATCACATCCAATCTCGATGACGGGCCCAACCACTGGGCCTCTGAGAGATGGCCGGGCAGGGTCAGGGGCCTCCAGCATAAGCCCAACAAGAGGCCCCTGATTAAGTTCTTAGTTAAGTTTTTTGTGGGGTTAGGGAGGGGGGAGGGAGAAGACTATGGTTGCGCGGGAAAGGCACGCCTTCCAGCCACCATAACGCATGCCAGGCCCACGACCGTTCGCGACGGCGTACAACGAGGACCAGTCGCCGATAACACCCAGTGGCGTACTGACAAACATCCCATCCCTAGGATGGTGGAGAATGGCAGAAGGTGCACAGACAGAGGGCCGTATCGTCACCGGGAGTGTCATCTCCGCTCTGTACAAGCGGTGAGACGCTCCGACCCTCTGTTCTCCCCCGGAGGACCCGGGAGCAAAGGTGCGCACCCTCCCATGCTAAGGCTGGTCTACCTGAATGCAAGGTCCGTAGCTAACAAAGCTCACCTCATTCGTGACCTAGTGGAGAGCGAGCATGCGGACCTGGCTTGCATCACGGAAACCTGGCTGGGCCCAGAGGGGGGTGTTCCTCTGGTTGACCTCTGCCCGCCAGGTTTCCAGGTGCTGCACCAGCCTCGGGCTCATGGGAGGGGCGGGGGAGTGGCAGTTATCATCAGGGAATCCCTTAGCCCGCGAGAGACCACCGTCCCTCAGATGGTCGGGTGTGAGTCTCTCCTACTGAGATACGGCCCAGGGGCGCAGTTGGGCCTGCTGCTGGCGTACCTACCACCTAATCGTGCAGCGGCGGCCCTGCCCGAGCTACTTGATGCCCTCTCAGGGTTGGTGGTTGAATTCCCAAGACTCATGGTCTTGGGCGACTTTAATCTACCGTCCCTGGGAGGATCGTCCGAACTGGCTCGGGAGTTCATGGCTTCCATGGCGGCCATGGACCTGTCGCAAATAATTTCTGGACCGACTCATGAGAGAGGCCACACCCCAGACTTGGTGTTCTTGTCTGGACGGTGGCGTGATGATATCGGTGGGGGTGCCACGACTGTTACGCCCCTGTCATGGACCGATCACCACCTCCTGCGGCTAGACTTCCCCCTTGCCACCCCCCACCGTGGGTGCACGGTGCCAGTCAGATGGTACCGCCCTAGGCGCCTAATGGACCCTGATAAGTTCCAGGCAGCGCTTAGGGACACGCATGCACTCCCTGCTCACAGCTCGGCGGATGCCTTAGTGGAAGCCTGGGAAAAGGCAGCCACGGAGGCTCTGGACCGAGTTGTACCCTTGCGGCCTCTGACCCGGCGCAGATCCCAGCGAGCCCCATGGTTCACCGAGGAGCTCCGGGAGATGAAGTGTTGGAGACGGGGCCTAGAGAGCCGTTGGAGATCCAGTCGATCCGAACCCGACCGATTGCGACTAAGAATCCTCACCAGGTCTTATCTCGCTGCGATAAGGGTGGCAAAATCCAACTATTTTTCCACCCTCATCGCGTCCGCAGATAATCGCCCGGCTGCCTTGTTCAGGGTGACTCGCTCCCTATTAAACCAAGAGGTGAGGGAGGAACCCTTGCAGGGTCGAGCCGAGGAATTCGGTCAATATCTGCTGGATAAAATTGCTCGGATTCGAACTGGCCTGGACTCCAACTGGGCTGAGATGGAAGAACAAGACATGGACAGTCTTGTCGACGTCATCTGGGAAGAATTTGATCCTGTAACTCCTAAGGAAGTGGACAGGATTATGAGAAGGTTGAGCTCCTCCACATGCTTACTGGACCCGTGCCCTTCCTGGCTGGCCTATGCAGCTCGAGAGGGGACACGAGGCTGGTTCCTAGCGGTCATCTCTGCTTCTCTGAGTGAGGGTCACTTCCCCACCGCCTTGAAGGAGGCGGTGGTGAGACCTCTCCTCAAGAAGCCCACCTTGGACCCATCCTCTTTGAATAACTTTCGTCCAGTCTCCAATCTTCGCTTCCTTGCGAAGGTTGTTGAGAGCGTGGTGGCGCACCAACTTCCTCAGATCCTGGATGAAGCGGTTTATCTAGACCCGTACCAATCGGGTTTCAGGCCGGGCTACAGCACGGAGACGGCATTGGTCGCTCTGATGAATGATCTCTGGAGAGCCCGGGACAGGGGCCATTCCTCTGTCCTAGTCTTATTAGACCTCTCGGCGGCTTTCGATACCATCGACCATGGTATCTTGCTGCGACGCCTCAGGGGACTGGGAGTGGGAGGCACGGTTCTGCGTTGGTTCTCCTCCTTTCTCCAGGGTCGCTCGCAGTCGGTGCTGACAGGGGGACAGAGGTCGACCCCGAGGCCTCTCGCTTGCGGAGTCCCTCAGGGGTCGGTCCTCTCGCCTCTCCTGTTCAACATCTACATGAAACCGCTGGGTGAGATCATTCGCAGTTTTGGAGTAGGGTACCATCAGTACGCTGATGACACCCAGCTTTTTATCTCAACTCCAAACAATATCAGTGATGCCCTAGACGTGATGTCCCGCTGCCTGAAAGCGGTCCGGGAATGGATGGGGAGAAACAGGCTTCAACTGAACCCGAACAAGACTGAATGGCTGTACGTACCGGCAAGCCAGGATATTCAGAACGTCCCATTGCTTAACATCGGGGACAAGTTACTACCCCCTGTTGATAGGGCCCGCAACCTGGGTGTCCTCCTAGACTCGCAGCTCTCCCTGGAAGACCACATAGGAGCTGTGACCAAGGGGGCCTTCTCCCGGGTTCGACTAGTTCGCCAACTACGGCCTTATCTGGACCTGGATTCCTTACGTACAGTCACCCATGCCCTTGTGACCTCTCACCTAGACTATTGTAACGCTCTCTACATGGGGCTGCCCTTGAGATCCACTCGGAAGCTTCAACTGGTGCAAAGTGCAGCGGCACGGACACTCTTGGGAGCCTCCCGATACTCCCATATCACACCTCTCCTCCGTGCGCTGCACTGGCTTCCGGTTGCCTTCCATGTGAAGTTCAAGGTGCTAACAATGACATACAAAGCCCTACATGGCATGGGTCCGGACTACCTACGGGAGCACCTTCTGCCAATGTCAGCACCCCACCGTCCTGTGCGCTCCCACAGAGAGGGCCTCCTCAGGGTACCACCGCTCAAGGAATGTCGGCTGGTGGCCCCCAGGGGGAGGGCATTCTCAGTGGGTGCGCCAGCCCTCTGGAACAGCTTACCAACCGAAATCCGGATGGCCCCCGACCTCCGTACCTTCCGACGCGACTTAAAAACTTTCCTGTTCCAGCAGTCCGGCCTGGCATGATAGCGTTAATTGGGGTCCCAGTTTGTTTTCACTATTGTTTTTTATTATTTTTATTGTTCAATCTGTATACCTTCCTTCCTCTGTACACCGCCCCGAGTCCCTCGGGAGAAGGGCGGTTTATAAAAACTAATAAATAAATAAATAAATAAATAATTGCAGGCAGCTGGTGTTACTTAAGGAGGCAGAAAGAACAATAAAGAATCTGATTGTTCCTTGAAGATTTACTAATTCATTTTAGCACCATCTTTCATAGGCCATGGCCCACTTAATCTTTCGGTTGCCTTAGTAATCTTTGTTGTATTAAATACCTTGTAAATAACCAAGATTTTTAATGGATCTGGGTTAAAAAAAAAAGAAATAGTTTGACCAAATGTGACACAACACTATCAAGATTTTGGTGCATGATCAGTTGGACCCACAAACTCCTGTCCGTTCTTCCTATTTGTTCTTAAGATATGGTCAGTTAAATCAAATCAGAATCTACATGTTGTAGTTAAACCTGTTAAATCAGACCACACCAAGGTCTGCATTAAGTTCCAAACTTTTTAATGTCTTGTAAAGGAATGCATAAGTGCATGGTGGCTCTTGCAGAACAATGTGAAAATGTGTTCGATAATTTATATTTCATGTAAAACATTTTCAGCGGTAAGCCAGAATGAGATTCCTATCAGATTTTTAAAATGTATGAACAAGTATACTGCATAAACAGGTCTTAGGGACACCAGAGGGTGATTTGTCATTGCCTTGCCAGAATTTAAATGTGACATCCAAGAATCCTATATCTCAGAAATGCCAATGATCTGCATGTTGAGACATGCCTCCCTTATCTTAGAAATCCTCAGAGTGACACAAAAGCTGTTGACTAGAATGCAACAGCTTGATGATCTCCCTCCATTTAAAATCAACATACACATTCACAAAGGACACACTTTTAGATATGCATTGCTTAACCAAACCCAAGTGATATTTGCAAGATCAAGTGTTCTTAAAGCAAAGGCTAAGCAAGCCTCATTGTGCAGCTTAACCTGAAGTTAGTTGTGGGTCAAGGGAGCAGAGCGGAAAGATAAATTTGGGCGGTCCTAAAAATAACATAGAAAATGTATGCATGCTGATGGTAAAGAAGCCCGTCAGTGTCTGACAGAGGAAAATCATGATTTGTTCAGGTAAGGCTATGTGAGTAAAAGGATTCTTTATACTATTTCAAAACTGGGTTTGGGAATTTGGTGAGTCAAACATGGTCCATGGTCAAAACCTAGATATTGTGTTTAGGTTTTGGAGCCTAGAATCTGATTTCATAAAAACATAGCAATTTAGCAACAATGTTTTTATGGTCTATTCTATAGCAGCGTTTCTCAGCCTGGTCATGTTTAAGTCCTGGGGACTTTAACTCCCAGGATTTCCGCTTTACAGCCTGGAACCATCGAACTGTATAAAAACAGACAAAAACACAGAATTAAAAACAGGGTTTAAAACAAAGGTTAAAAAAGGCAGAGGGAGCACCCTCGAGCTACCAAAAACTGCTAGGGCTACATATCACCCAGTTGCTACAGACATCCTACTATCAAGTGGGTGTTGGTGAACTCCTGGGTGCTTCAGCTCTCGGTCTCAGCACCATTGGGACCTCAACCAAAACACTCGATTCCCATTCAGCTGCACCACCTTAACCAGCCTCTCCCACCCACTAGTGCTGTTCTCTTCCTGACTCTCAATCAGGTAGGAAGTTGTACTGTTAAACTCACACCACCCACACACCCAATATCCATTCACAGGCCAACCCCATCACTGCCTCTCAGGGGAAGGCGGCCATCTCTGCCACAGTTGGTCTCAGGGCAAAGCTACTTGTATGTGGGGTTCCTACTTAACTAGTTCGCACAGGGCCCTGGCCATTGTCCTCAGTTGCACAGGTATTTGTTCTGCAGCGCCACCAACTCACCAAGATTCCACTTGCCCATGTCCCAAGCTCTCATTTGCTCAGGTCACAAAATTGTTGCGGTCCTCAAGCTCCCCAACATCATTCCTACTGCCATTGTGCCACTCACCATTGCTGCTGACTTTTGCAGCTCGCTTTGCCTCCAAAACATGGCCACCTGCTGAGGTTCACAGGTTTTCAAGTTGCCAAGATCATTCAGTCCTACTCTAGCCACTTGACTATACCTTTGCCCAATCGAGTTGATTCACCTGCTCATAAAGAGTATTTCTGAAGGATCTGTTGAATTTTCCCACCTTTGTCCCTTTCCCATCTCTTCCTCAGTAGAATGTAACATGCTAAATAAACATCATGTAATATTCCCAGTCATTTATATATATATATATATATATATATATATATATATATATATATATATATATATATATATATATATATATATATATATATATATATATATATATATATATATATATATATATATATATATATATATATATATATATTGCTTTATTCAAGAAGCAGGCGAGACAGCGAGTTGAACGATTTAACTTTTATTACGAACCAGGCAAACAACAGAAGAACATGACTCTTATTTATACTGGCAGCTGTCAACAGGTTAGCCAATCAGGGCTGAGCTGGTTCCCGCGCCGTTCGTCTCCTCCAATCACAGCCGGCTGATTTTGACAACTCGGAGCTGTCAGTGGTGGCACGTGCGGAACTGTCAGTCGTTTGCGCCTGCGTAGTTCTGTCCGGCAGCTTTTGACAGCTGTCAAAAGCTGCCGCGGCTTTTACCTCAGCCCTGTTATTCTCTATATGTGAATACATAACAATGTGAATAATATGTGAATACATAACACCCCTTACCCCTCCCTCTGATTGAGTTGATTTTTCACCAACTGTTTCTTTTTTGGGTTTCCCCATTCGAAGTCCTGTAAGTAGGTGGGGGGTCTTTTTATCCTTTCGGAGCGCCGGGGGGTCGTCTCGGCTGGTTGTTCCCTTTCCCCAGGCATATCGTAGACTGGTTCAGGGGTCGTGGGGCATGGTTCCGTCATTTCAGCATCGTTTGGGGTGGGGTCTTGAAGTGGTACATTCTGATCGGGGGGGTTGTGGCGTGAGAGTGTTTGTGGTGGGGCTTCTGCCTGCATTTCGTCGTTCCCCCTTTCCCCTATATTTTGCGGGCTGCGATGTCGGAGTTGGTCGATGTGTCTGCGGATGTGGGAATTGTGTCCCGTGTCTATGATGTATGATAGGGGACCCGTTTGTTCAATGACAACCCCCTGTGTCCATTTGTTGCCCCCCCCCGTAGTTCCTTGCCCAGACAGCTTGCCCTGTGCTGAGAGTTCTATGCTGGAGAGGCAGTTCTGGGTCTGTCAGGATGTAGACGGTCCAGTCTGGTAGTTAGTCTTTTGCCCCAGCGGAGCTCTGCTGGAGACTTCCCCGTAGTTGTGCATGGGGTGGTGTGTTGTGATAAAAGGAATTGGGCCAGTCTGTGGTGCCAGTTGCCGGAGATGATTTTCCGCAGTGCCTCTTTGGTTGATTTCACCATCACCTCTGCCAAGCCATTCGAGGATGGGTGAAACGGAGCCGTGGTGGTGTGCCTAATAGAGTTCGCCGTTGTGAAACTCTGGAATTCGTAGGAAGTAAATTGGGGGCCGTTATCGGAGACTATTACATCTGGAAGCCCATGTGTTGCGAACAACCCCCTTAGAACTTGTATTGTGGCTGCTGAAGTTGTGCTAGTCACTGGTGCCACCTCCAGCCATCTCGAATAGCTATCCACGACTATTAGGAATGATTGTCCCTGAAATGGACCTGCATAGTCTATGTGGATACGAGACCAGGGTGTCTTTGTAGTTTCCCATCTGTGTATGGGAGCCTGTGGCTGGGCGGCTCTAGCAAGTTGGCAGGAATAGCAGCCGGCTACATGTGTTTCAATTTGCTTGTCTAATCCTGGCCACCAGACATAGCTTCTGGCCAGAGCCTTCATTTTGACGGTCCCAGGGTGACCTTCGTGGAGGCTCTCTAACACTTTGAGTCTGTGTTTGTCAGGTATGATTACCCTGCTGCCCCATAATAGACACCCCTGATGGGTGGATAATTCCTTTTGCTTTAAAATATAAGGTTGGAATTCTGGGTCTGGGGGTGTGCATTGCCAGCCAGTCGTGACATAGCCTAAGACTCTGCCTAATATTTTGTCTGCAGCTGTGGCTGCAGAGATGTCTTTAACAGATAATGGGCATTCTGGCAGGTCTGAGATAGCCAGTATCTTTCCAGCTGGTGCTGGGTCTGGGTCGACTATTGGTTGGGGCAGTCTGCTAAGCCCATCAGCGTGGCCCATAGATTTCCCTGGCTTGTATTCTAAGTTGTATGAATAGGCTGACAGAAAGGTAGACCATCTCAGGATGCGGGGAGATAATATTTGTGGGGTTAGTTTGTTTACTGTAAAGAGTCCTAATAGGGGCTTATGGTCCGTAAAAATGGTAAAGGGTCGGCCGTATAGGTAGTCATGAAACTTTTTTACGCTAGCCACTATAGCTAAAGCCTCTTTGTCAATCTGAGCGTAATTACGCTCAGGTTTTGACAGCGTTCTGGAATAGAACGCTACAGGGGTCTGCGTTCCTTCCTTGGTTAAGTGGCTTAGGACCGCTCCGATGCCGTAGGGAGAGGCATCACAAGCCAGACATAAGGGCAGTTGTTCGTTAAACAGGGCTACCGTTGCATTGCTGGTGAGTAAGTTTTTTAGTAGATTAAAACTTTTTTCATGCTCAGATGACCAATTCCAGGGTTTGCCTTTATCTAATAGCCTGTGTAGGGGTTCAGCAATGGAGGCTTTATGAGGCAGGAAGGTATGATAAAAATTAACTAACCCTAGGAAGGCTTGAAGTTCTTGTTTATTTTTAGGGGTTGGTGCTGTTTTAATGGCTTTTATTTTTGTTTCAGTGGGGTGAATTCCCTTAGCATCAATTTTAAATCCTAAAAACTCTGTTGAAGGCACCCCGATGGAGCATTTGTCTCGTTTTAATTTGAGGCCAGCCTCCCTGAATCTAAGGAGCACCTTTGTTAATTTGTCAGCTAGGTCTTTTTCTGATTCCCCTGCAATTAGGATGTCATCGAAATATGGACAGACCCCGGGGATCCCTTTAAGTGTTTTTTCCATGATTTCTTGGAAGATCCCCGGGGCTGCAGAGATACCGAATTGAAGGCGGTTAATTTTAAATGCTCCTTTGTGGGTGACGATTGTCTGAGCTAAAGCGGTGTCAGGGGTGACAGGCAGCTGTAAATACGCCTGCGCCAAGTCTAACTTGGCAAAAATGGCGCCTGACTTAATGGCCGCGAGGATGTCTTTGACAGCCGGGACCGGGTAGGCATGGGCATTTAATGCGCGGTTGAGGGTCGCTTTATAATCGGCGCATAATCTTATTTGGCCATTTGGCTTAATTGGGGTCACTATGGGTGTCTCCCACTCTGCCCCTTCTACTGGTTCTAGGACTCCTAAGTTAGTTAATCGGTCTAGCTCAGTTTCTATTTTTTCTCTCAAGGCGAAGGGAACTCTTCTTGCCTTGATTCTGACAGGCATTACATTAGGGTTTAGTTTAAGCGATACAGGCGGTCCTGTGTACTTCCCCAGCGAGCTGTCAAAGACGTCCGCGAATTGAAGGCAGACGGTTTCTAAGTTTGACAGCTGAACGGCGTTGACGCCTGTCAACGCTATCCCCAGCGCCTCAAACCAGTCTAATCCTAGCAGGCTGATTCTGTTTTCCTGGGTCACTAGTATAGGGAGGGATCCTTTAAATTGTTTGAACTCCACGGGGACGGAGCCTTTTCCCCGGAGTTTAATGGGCGTTTTCTGAAAATCAGCTAGGCGGAGTTTGGTGGGCCGAAGGGCGGGCCGTTTTCTACTTTGGTTACAAATGTCCCTGTAGGTTTGCCACGAAATGAGTGAGACGGAGGACCCAGAGTCCACTTCCATCTCATAGGGAATTCCATGAATCAGAACGTCCACCTTGACTTTGGGCTTAAGAGTGCTGTGGACTGTGTATTTTCCCGCCCTTCCCCTCACATTAAGCACTAGGGGTTTGGAACTGTGCCTGGCCCTGGGTGTGTGTTGGCTCATACCTGCGGTTGTCACCTCCAGTTCATGCAGATTTTCTCGGCTCCGGCTGCGGCACACGGCTTTGAGGTGACCTGTCTTTCCGCACCCGTGGCATTTGGCACTGCAGAACCGGCACGTTGCTCTAGGGTGGCTTCCGCCGCAGCTGGCACACTTGGCCCTGTTTGGCTGGAAGTTAGCGCCCTTCTGATTGTTGGCAGGCCCCCCTCTGTAGTTGCGTTGCAGCCTGAGCTTTTCGAACCGCCGCTGTACCGCATCAATGTCCATGGAGCCGTCGTCATCCTCGGGACCGCTGAACCCGCCGTCCTCCTGGTGCATGGACCCGCTGGGCCCGCTGTCAGGTGAACGTCGGTTGTCACCGTGGCTGTCCTCGTATGCAATGACTTCCCTCGCCACATCGGTCATTGTCATTTCTGGCTTGGCGATCAGCTTCTTCCTCAGCCGCTCGTCTTTGAGCCCTATGACGATTTGGTCCCGGATTCGGTCTTCTAAGTCCGGGAACCGACACCGCCGTGCGGCGTGTCTGACCCGGGTTATGAAGTCATTTGCTGGCTCATCAGGAAGCTGTAGTTTTCGGGCGAAATTTACCCTCCAGAAGTGTTCTGACTTGATGGGCATGAAGTATTTACTCAGCCCCTCGGTAAGATCGGCGTAGGAGATAGTGGCGATCGGTTCAGGAGTGAAGATTCCCACAACGGCATCATAGACAGTGGGCCCGCTGAGCCAGAGGAGGGCGGCTGCCTTGGCCCGGTTGTCCGTAATCTTCTTTACCACCAGGTATCCTTCTACCTGGCCCAGATGAGATTCCCAACCTTCTGGGTGGCGGGTGTTGAACTCTCGAATGTGGCCATGGTTCGTCATGCTGTCTGTAAGCCGTGGGTGCAGCTGCTTGCGTTGTACGGAAGTTCGGCTTCCGAGTGACTTCAGCGAGTGACTAGCTCGGCTAAGGGAAAAATCTCTTCTCCCCTTAGGTAGTGACTTCAGCTTAGGCAAGCAGGCATCCCACCTTCGTCGCCAGTGCTTTATTCAAGAAGCAGGCGAGACAGCGAGTTGAACGATTTAACTTTTATTACGAACCAGGCAAACAACAGAAGAACATGACTCTTATTTATACTGGCAGCTGTCAACAGGTTAGCCAATCAGGGCTGAGCTGGTTCCCGCGCCGTTCGTCTCCTCCAATCGCAGCCGGCTGATTTTGACAGCTCGGAGCTGTCAGTGGTGGCCCGTGCGGAACTGTCAGTCGTTTGCGCCTGCGTAGTTCTGTCCGGCAGCTTTTGACAGCTGTCAAAAGCTGCCGCGGCTTTTACCTCAGTCCTGTTATTCTCTATATGTGAATACATAACAATGTGAATAATATGTGAATACATAACACACACACACACACACACACACACACACACAGACACACACACACACACACATATATATATATATATATATAATATATCTGAGGTTTTCACTGGTGTTTGTATGTAGATCGGCTGGTGACTTCAGCTTCCTTCTTCTGGAATCCTGGGTGTAGACATTTGAAGTTAGTAAAAAAAAAATAAATAAAAACAATGAACTCCGGGATATAAGGGAAAATTCTTCATGCGCTGGCTGACAGGCTCTTAGTTCGAAGTAGAGTCAAGGAGTTCGTCTCGTTCCCTCGCATGCAGTCATTGCAGGCTTGATTCTGCTGTGGAAGGGAGCAGATGTCCTCATGGAGTGTGTAAGCAATTCGCTCTCCTTCGTGTTTCTTTGCCTGGTTGCTGTAAAATCGGCTCTGTTGTGTGGTTTGACTTGTCGGATCTTAAGACTCTTTTAGTGTGTGGTTGTTCTGTGTGTCTGTCTTGTTTTGCATGGTTGTTTGGTGTGTTTGAATGAAAGTAAGTGTTGTGGTCGTCAGTTGTGAGTGATTTTGTGGGATGTTTGATCTGGCTTGTTATTTTTTGTTTTATTGTGCATGGTGGGACAGATTTCAGTTTTCAGCAGAATCAAGCCTGCGACGACTGCATGCGAGGGAACGAGACGAACTCCTTGACTTTAATTCGAACGAAGAGCCTGTCAGCCAGCGCATGACTGCATGCGGTGTGACAAGACTTACGTGCCTAACAGCTGATATGCGCCAAGCAGCTGCGAGGTGCAACTTTTAAAAATCAACCAGAGACCGGCCTTTTCCAGCAAAGCCGGAACCACTGTGATTATAAACGAGCGAGCTTGTCACGAACAGGCCACACCCACATTCCACAATTTGAACGTTATAACTGCCATACAAGTGTATGTACTGACTCCCTTATCATTCAGCCCTTGCTCTGATGATGTCAACAGCTTGTTGACGAAAGCTCAGCAATAAAGAAGAATTTTCTCTTATATCCCGGAGTTCATCATTTTTATTTTTACTAACTTCATATATATATATATATATATATATATATATATATATATATATATATATATATATATATATATATATATATATATATATATATATATATATATATATATATATATATATATATATATATATAATTTATTTGCAGTCACAGACCAAAGTACAAGTGCAACAAAAGAAAAACATGGCGAAAGTAAAATCATAGACAATTGGACACCAGAAGCCTTGGTTGAAGGGAATTGTAACGTATACACACACACACACACACACACACACATAACATCTTCTTAAAAGAAATAAAAAAAACTAGCTCTGCCTCAGCTGCTTTGTGACTTTGTTATGCCTACTACAGCCTTTGCCAGTCCTCTAGCATTATGTAGCAGAAGTCCTCTGACTATACTTCAAATAAAAGACTGTCCTCTTGAGAATAGGGCATTCTATTTCTGAGCATTTTGTAAAAGCAGAATTCATTATCTGCCTTGGCAAGGTAGATTTGGATTTGTTCTTGCTACTGAGGGAATGTTCCCTTGTATATCATTTAAAATGGGCAGATGGAGGAAACATATAAGCAATCCTGCTTCCTTTGCCTACTCTAGTCATATCATGCGAAACTCTCAAGTCTTTAATATAACAAGAACAGACAACCCAGACATTTGGACTCTTTGCAAGCAAATAGAGTCTAAGAAAGATCAATGCAACAGGATGTATTTAGTTATAGGCCAAATATTTGGGTTTACCAGCAATTGCTAGCTGGATAATTATTTCTGCTTCAATTGCAACTTTTAGCTCTTTGTTTCAATCACTTTCAGTTAATGCAGACTGGCCAAGAATGAAGACAGCAAAAGTTATTGAGGACTCTGAAAAGCTCAGGCGCTATGTGGCAAGGGCTGATTTTTTTTCCTTTAATCAAAGTGTGATATTTTTGGCTGGTCTTATTCTTACTTTATAATCTCTGAGCTTTTTCTCTTAAACTCTTTCAAGGCTTTCATAATATGGAGATCAGCTGCTTGAGTATCCTTTCTAAATATTCTTCAGACTGTTGAAATGTTCTGGTGGGATGTGGGGTAGAAGACCACTCTTCAATCTTGCATTTTCTCTTCTCAGAAGCAACATGGAAGTCACTGCAGTTTCACACGATCCTACGAGCCCAAAGTGAAATGGAATCTAATACTGAGTCCACCTCCAACCCCAATTTCTTTTAAAAGGTCACTCATTTCCAAAAGGCATGATAAAGAGAAATACCCCTAACTATGGGGTAAGAAGCTTTAAAAAAGGGTGAAATTCTCTTTTTACAAGTACTAGAATAATAGCCTAATGGGAATTATTCTCAGTAAATATTTTAGCCTGGGCTTTTTAAAAAGAAGATCACTGTATCCAAATTCTTGTTTTGTGATAAAAACAAACCCACCTGCACACAAACTGAATATCAATTTCTGTCATCTGTCAGCAGGTGGCACTCATACATCTCAAATGCATTTAGGGCACTGGACAAATCATTCGTTCCTCTTTTAGTTCTCTCTCTTTCTCCCCCCCCCACCCCTTCCATGTGAAATCTTACCCACAGGCCTTAACTACATGGCTTTATATACATTTTACCAGATAGATTTTTTATGGATCTAACTTTGTGGTCCATAAAGCAGAAGATCTCACAGGGTGACCACAATTCTGCTAATAACGTAGGAGGATTTATGCAGCACAATTCTGTTATTAGCCAAAGTGCAATTTATTTAGTAGGTGCAATTCTGCACATATCTCAAACTCCTTCAATACGGAAGGTAAATTGGATTGATTATGTGCCATCAAATCACTCTCAGCTCTTAGCAACTACATAAGGAGAGCCAATTTGGTCCAGTGGTGAAGATACCACGCTAGAAACCAGGAGACGGTGAATTCTAGCACCATTTTGGGCATGAAAGTCAGATGGGTAGCTTTAGGCCAGTCAAACTCAGTCCAACCCTCCTCACAGGATTGTTGTAGGGGAAACAGGAGGAAGGAGTATTAGGTATGTTCACCACCTTGACTTATTTATAAGAATAATAAAGGTCAAAAATAAAAACAAACAGACGGACAGACAAACCACATAAATAGGTTTTATCCAGGAAGATCTGTCCCAATTCTAATCTTTTAGGTCTTCCACCGGTGCACCTTTATCACTCCTGTAAGTGAGCCCAGCTGGTAGTCCTCTTTTTCCTCTTTCCTTCTTTCCTACCTTTGGGGTAAATACTTATATTTATCTACTGATGAACATATTAAATGGGTACATTTATAAAGATCCATTGTGCATCCAGGCGATATTAAATTCCCAATGTTTAAAGAGGTCTGGATTTGACAGTTCAATTTCAGCCAGCTTGTGAAATACAAGCATTTACAGTATACTTAAAAAGAGAAGAAGGAAAAAAGCCTCTCTTCCTAATTCTTCCATGTATCCTGTCTTGTTTCCATGAACTGGCAATTGACTTTTATTGAAACTTTAGCAACAGGGCAGTGTTTCCTTCCTGGCACGCACAAATTATGTCTTCTAGCATCTCACTGCTGTTCCCTATTTCCCAGCATCTGTTGCTTCATTCTTCCTGGCTGCAAACAGAGATATAATTAGGGATGAGTAATTTCCTTTGTTCTGTTCAGCTCCTCAATTGTCCCACTGTGGATTGGTTCCATGTGCCACTGCTCTAGACTGCCAGTTTAATTCTGAATGTAATACGGATCCCCTTGCTCATCCTGAAGGCAAAGACTATGCTTAGGGCTGGGCAAAGGACTTCATTTGGTCTTTGCTTGGAAATCAAATGATTTTGACATGTTGGGTTGGAAGAGAATGACCTATAGAGTTCTATGGTTGAAAGAAGACTTACACTCAAGTGTCTCTAACCTAACTTCTCATTCACTAAACTATACCAGAATGGATTTATGAGAGATTTGAAATTGACTGTCTCATTTACTCCTCTCTGTGGACTCCTAACCTTGAAATTCTACCTACCTGAGACTCACCTGGAGCCTACATTCATTTGGCCAGAGGTGAGAAAATTTTTATTCCATTACCTTGCTGCTCAAACACTATATATATGGTATTTAATCATGTGTATGGGTTAATAGCAGGGTGCTGTTGTGTTTTTATTACAGCTGGCCCTCAATTTGCAACAGTTCATTTAGTGACTGTTCAAAGTTACAATGGCACTGCAAAAAGTGACTTTGCTTTTGACACTTACAACTGTTGTAGCATCCCCCATGGTCATGTGAGCAAAATTCAGATGCTTGGCAACTGATGCGTATTTACGATGGTTGCAGTGTCCTGGGTTCATGTGATAATCTTTTGTGACCTTGTAACAAGCCAAGACAATGGGGAAACTAGATTCCTTTAACAACTGTGTTACCAGCTTAACAACTGTTGTGATCCACTTAACAACTGTGCCAAGCAAGATTGTAAAACACACTTAACAACTGTCTCAGCAACAGAAAATTTAGGGTCAGTTGTGGTTGTAAGTTGTGGACTACCTGTATCATGTAATTAAAAGTTCCCATGGAAACTTTATATTCAAAGAAGTGCCACATATCAGTGGAAGGAAGGAGGATATACATAGTTTGCATTCATTTTCAATTCCTTGTATTCCTTTTCATCTTTCCTGTCCTCACCTTTTAGTATGAACCTGATTGGAAAAATGTTCACTGTGACTTACAGTCACAATTGGACCAAAATTTATGTTGTTAAACAAAGCAGTTGCTAAGTGAGTCATGCCTAATATTATGACCTTTTTTGCCACTGATGATATGTGAATCGCTGTAGTTGTTAAGTGAATCACATAGTCGTTAAGCAAATCTAGCTTCCCCCAGGGCCATTGCATGTCAGAAGCCAGCTGGGAAGGTTGCAAATGGTTAAAAAAAAAACATGACCCCAGGCTGCTGCTGTAACATAAGCCAGTTGCCAAGTGTCTGAATTTTAATCAAGTGACCATGAGAATGTGGCGACAGTTGTAACGTGTGAGGACCAATTGTCCCTCATTTTTTCCAGTGGCCTTTGAATAGTCGCTAAATGAATGTCTGTAAGTTGAATGTATACTAAACTATGGCTTCCTATATCAATCAACCAAAAATTATAGCATATAATGATGCTCCAGATATAGAATAGACAGGCTCACCCATGCCTACTTTGTTCCGCTTTGTCCCCTTTAAATCTTGCCCATCATTTAAAAAGCTTTGTCATTTTGGAATTTCCTTTAAGCATCTTCTGTTTTCTTGTTCTGTTTTAGACCTGAGCATCCTGCTTATTTGTTCCTTACTATCAAGTCATATATGCTGTTTTCTATATTCTAATTTTCTGTTTCCGATTAGTATTCTGACTCTGCATTGTCCTGAACAGCCTCCATTCCTGTCCTTCACAATAAATGAACTTTTATTGTCAAAGTACAACCATGTATACATTGAGATTGGCTGAGCCTCCCTTCGTGCTCCCCCGCACAACTCACAGTGACAACAAACCCTCCATCTTATTACACCATGTGAGCGAACTGCACACACACCGGCCTCGCAAGTCAGTCATACATAAAATTATAAAATTATTTCCTGTTCAAGAGCCTAACAGCCCATGGATAAAAGCTGTTCTTCAGCCTGTTGGTACGGCTGGCTATACTCCTATATCTCCTACCCGATGGTAGGAGAGTAAAGAGGTACCAACCAGGGTGTGAGTTGTTCCTGAGGATTTTCCTCACTCTTCCAAGGCAGCGAGCCCTGGCGATGTCATCCAATGGTGTCAGGGGACAGCCCACAATGTCTTGTACTGTGCTCACCACCCTCTGTAATACTTTCCTATCCGCGGCTGTCAGACCAGCATACCAAACCACAATACAGTATGAAAGAACGCTCTCTATAGTAGACCGGTAAAAGAGGGTCATTAGCTGTTGTCCTACCCTGTTCTTCCGCAAGCCCCTGAGGAAGTGGAGTCTCTGTTGGGCCTTTCTGGCCACCTGGGTTGTATTAACTATCCAGGTAAGATCTTCACAGAGGTAGACTCCCAGAAATTTAAAGGAGGAAACTCTCTCCACACAGCCCCCCCCCGCCCCCAATGTGAAATGGGGCAGGTTCCTCTTTTTTCCTCTGGAAGTCTAGCACCATCTCTTTGAAAGAGTGAGATAAATCATTGTCCCAGAGGAAATTTTTTGTCCCTTGTTGAATTCCTCAGTCCAGGCGAGGAAGTGAAGGAATTGGAGCAATCCAGACAGACATACCGTATCGTAATCTATCTCCTTCCATAACTATTAAAAAACTTAGTGGGGCAGATGACTAGGAGACAGGAGTCTATCTCCTACTGGCATCCAAGCTGTCATCACAATATGGGCCATGTTTACATGAATATTGTTTCAATTTAACAAATGGCACCACTTTACATCCTTAACAGGAGCAGTGCTGTCAGTGGAGGTGAGTGGCCACCTGTATCACATAAATGAGTGCCATAGAAAGAGAGAGGAAGATAGGCTGGAAATGAAAGGCAGCTGCTGGACTCCCATGGAGTCTGGATGGACCAGCACTTTGCAAGTTCCAATTACGGCTGGCTCCTGAAGCTAACACTAAAACAAGGTCGTAAACCCAAGCATGCTGATTTGAATGTTAATTGGTCAGATCAATAGGACTTCAAAGGGAGGGGAAAGCTAGCACAGGGCTCCTACAGTGCAAAAAAATAAAATAAAAATCAAAGACACTATTTTTTTTTCTCCTTCAGAAATGTAAGGCCTACATTTCCCCCCTTGTGAACTGTGGCTTTGCCTTTTGACTAGTTTTTTTCTGTACTTTTCATTCTTGTTAAATGGGTGAATAATTAATCTAGTTATCCCTCAGATTCCGATGAACAAATTATTGAAATTAATAGCTGAGTTTTACACACATCAGATATACTGCTTAACAGACTCTCCTTTCTATGCACAGGCCCAACAGTAGCTGGGGGAAAATCAGCTGTCATGTGGTCCGGGACCCAGGCTTTAGTACAGCAAAGAACCTTCCTTTTGTATTGAATCAGGAGTTTCTACCAAATGGCAATAATGTGTTTTCTTCCCTCCAGCAGTACCTATTTAATAGGCCGAGTAACCAATTTTTTTTTCCAGTTGTTGAATGGGCTGCCAATGGGCACAGGAGTCACAGTATATAAATTATTACATTTCCCCCCCTGCCAGGAGACACTGTGCCTTTTCATAGTTTTCTGGCAGTTAGTGAAACCCAAGACAAGTTTTTTCCCCCCGGTCCCCAACCCTGAAGATTTCAAGAAAAGCTTTACCTGATATATTTCTCCTGTAGCTTTTGAAGGCGTAGAAGCTTTGCCAAGAAAGGAAAAACTCAACCACAAGAATTGGCACCCCCCATTTTAAATTAAATTTCATCATCTGGCAATTATAACAAGATTAGGAAGTTCTGAACATGCCATTATTCAGTGATTTAGATAGCGTGGAATTATATGAAAATGTATGATATAAGCGCAAAATGGAAATTCTGACTTGTAAAGGCAAGAGTTGTAATGTTATTTTTCCTGCTCTGTGTAGCAAAAATTCTAAGGCATTTCTCACTATCTAATTATAGTGAGGTACATTTCCTGCCTCCTAAATACTAAATTCTATTATGAATTGAATGCCATGTCCTGATGTTATTGTTCTCTGACTCCAGACCATGAACCATTTGTATGGCTGACTCAGGAATTCTGGGAGTTGAAGTTCAGAAATCATAAAAGGCCATATTTGTCCTGCTCTGGACCATCTATGGCAGGGGTCTTCAAACCTGGCCCTTTTATGACTTGTGGACTTCAACTCCCAGAATTCTTCAAGCAGAGTGCCTGAAGTCCACAAGTCATAAACTGAAGTCCACAAGTCATAAAGGGGCCAAGTTTGAAGACCCCCCCTGATCTACTCCCTTTGAAGGAAAAAAAATAGACACTTTCTTTTATTCTGCTGCTTTACTGTTTACTGGTGACTGCAGGTACAGCACTAATATATTGATAAAATAGATTATCTCTGGGTTGTGTTATATTTTGTAGATTGAAAATCTTTCCATTCACATAGATTTTTGTCTCTCTGTACTGGAGATGCATTCTTACCATCCAAAGTTGTCCACCATTTAAATATTGAGGTGCCTTTTAGGCAAGGGCTAACTATGTATTCTTTGTGGTTATCTTATGTTCCATTTATGGAAACTATTTCAATTCAAAGAACAGAGTTTTGGGTGGATATATATGAGATACTGAATTCCACAGTGTAACAGGTGAATACAGCTTCTCTCAAATGCATACATATTTAAATATATGTTTACATCCATTTGAGTGCAATAAAGGTGAAGTTTATTTTGAAGATCAGGAATGGGGTGTAGGAGAATTATGTTTTCTTTCATAGTTTTAGCCAACTACATTACAAAAAAACATCCATTAAAAATGGAGGATGTACAATTGTAAAATAAATATTGCTGAAACTGGTGGAAGATAATCCTGATGCAGTATTCTGGGGCGGAGGTGAACGCTTGCAGGCTTGGTTCAAAAATAGTGATATTATGAGTGTGTTTTTATTTTTACCTGTGAAACACTGGAAGGTAGATACAAATTGGATAACCTTTGAAATTCAAGGCTACTAACTGAGCCAAAGCTATTGAAAATGTTTCCGTATCTCATTTCCTCCTCAATATCTCATTATACCTCTATGAAAAAAGAGGACAAAAAAAATCTTAGAAAAATTGAAATAAAAAGTTTGAGCTAAGCTTTTTTTCATCTTCTTAAAGTGATGGTTGCCAGTGTGGCAGGTTTAAAATCTCACATGTTTATTGCCATGCAGTAAAAGAAAGCTTTAGTATCAGGAGAAGCAAAGCAGCAATCTGAAAATCAAAAGAAACCCCCCTTACTTCATTTTTATTTAAAGCAAAAATTGAAGCATGCAACTGATCTATCTCAGGATTATAGATGGATAGATAGATAGATAGATAGATAGATAGATAGATAGATAGATAGATAGATAGATAGATAGATAGATAGATAGATAGATAGATAGATAGATAGATATAGATATAGATATAGATATAGATAGATATAGATATAGATATAGATATAGATATAGATATAGATATAGATATAGATATAGATATAGATATAGATATAGATATAGATATAGATATAGATATAGATATAGATATAAATTGGACTATTAAACTTCAGCAGAACCATATATTGACCTATCATCCACTCCCTATTTTGTTGTGTTAGTCTTTAAAATCAAATGTAGCAATGAATGCTCTTACTAATCTCATATGGGGAGACATGAGGGGGTGAGCGGAGACAAGAATAGATTTCATATAACATTTGTTCAAGACTTATCTACATGGAATGATTGGTTAATATTAACTCAAGGTGTACATTGTAAGACTATGTAAGTTAAATTGGATTAAGAGGCATATATTCATGATTTTTTATTCAAAGTGATTAGTCTAACTTCAGTGAAAGAAAGTTAAGATAAAGCTGGGTCAAACAGTAATTAATCCAAATGAAGGTGACTTAGGAAATACCAAACATCAGATACAGCCCCCTTTTTGTGCTAAAACATACAGTAAATGTCAATGTGGTGTGAACACTGGAAAAGGGATGGATTAGGGCAGCATATATGACATGGAAGTAGGAAAGTATGTAAATAAAAGATATGTTACATCGAGTCTGCTTATGAGAAATTTAATTACTAAACAGAAAGGAATCTTCCCAGTTTTGAGATTCTGAAAAAAGCAGAAGCAAAATATTAAACAAAACTTGGTGATACTATGAAGCTGTTACATTTGAAGAAGGTTGTGTGCCTTTTTATACTGCAGAGAAAATGGGAAAGGGAAGAAGAAACAGAGAGGGAGAGGAAGAGGGAGAGAGATGGATCTCAGAAGAAGATACTGCTATAGGCATCAGGCTAGAAAGCAAGAGACCCTAAATTCTAATCCTGCTTTAGCCATGAAAGCCAACCATGCTGTCCCGCTCTCTCTCACACAGACATAACTGCAGGTTTATTAATATTCCCCAGTAATCCCTTTACCAAAAACCTAGAACTGTCCCAATTAAGTCCAGCCACAAACAGACCAATGCCAGTTCAGAGAGCAATGGCCAATGGGTCTACAAGGCACTTGAAAGTTTCCAGATCAAAATAAACCCACCAGGCAAAATTAAATCCACAATACAAGAGGGATCATGAGGCAAGAAAAGTCCAGCATTCACACGATCCAGGTCAAGGCGTGGTGTCAGTCCAAAGCAAGGCAAGGCTAGAATCACAACAACTAGGAAATGAACACATTCAGCTGACATCTTGAGTGATAACTGGGGAAGCATCCAGGGGAGTCATCACACCAGTTGGGTGAGCTTTGGTCCAGTCACTCTCTCTCAGCCCAACTCACCTCACAGGATTGCTATTGTCAGGAAAATAGGAGGAGGAAGGTGTGTCGGATATGTTCACTGCCTTCAGTTATTTGTAAAAATAATAAAGGTGGGATACAAATAAAGAAAAATCAGAAAAATCAGAATGATTTATTGGTTGATGGAATATCAGATATTAGGAAATGCAATGGAGAGATTAAAAAAAACCCAGAAGGATAGCAGTGAGCTTATGAATCCAGAAGGTAACACACTGGCACAATTTCCCACTATGCTAAGCCATAGTTTAGTGAACATGCACGATCCTTGGGTTTCTTGTTCACCTTCTTTTCTCCTCTGATGTGACCAAAACAAACCAAGCACAGATACTTGCTTTTAATTTTCCAAAGTCCCAATTTCTTTATATATCTACCTGAAAACTGTAATGAGTATAAACTAGTTTCCTGAAAAAAGTCACCATGTAATCATGGTTATTTCAACAAGCCCTACTTAACACTACAGTTGATTTATGTTTATAATATAGCAATATGTTCCCAGTCTTCTCTTAGTGACTATTCAGGAAGTGCTTGAAATATATGCACACTCTATATTTCTTTATTTTACTGTAAGTGCCACACATGTGATAGATGTCTCCTAGTCTTGAATGCTGAAAAAAGAAATCTTATGAAGCAATAGTTGCATTATAAATAGGGCTAGCCTATATGGGCTGCAAACCTGTAGATTATCACAAGAATCACAAGAATGGCTGTGCTTATTTTCAAGTGGATAAGAAGAAAATAGGCAGACAAGCATAATAAAAATCTCAAATAAAACATGTCCCTGCACAATTGTGAAAAAAGATATAGAAATCTTAGGTTAGTTTGATGTCATCTAGCAGGCACACGGACGGGTGTAGCCCAGCCCTTATTAGCAACATAAAAGGTAAAAAAGGTAAAGGTTCCCCTGCACATGCATGCTAGTCGTTTCCAACTCTATGGGCCGGTGCTCATCTCCGTTTCAAAGCCGAAGAGCCAGCGCTTGTCCGAGGACATCTCCGTGGTCATGTGGCCGGCATGACTAGATGCCAAAGGCGCACGGAACACTGTTACCTTCCCACCGTAGTGGTCCCTATTTTTCTACTTGCATTTTTACATGCTTTCAAACTGCTAGGTTGGCAGAAGCTGGGACGAGTAACAGGCGCTCACTCTGTCACGCAGCACTCGGGATTCGACCCGCCAAACTGCCGACCTTCTGATCGACAAGCTCAGTGTCCTAACCCACTGAGACACCGTGTCCCTTACTATTAGCTACATATAGGATTTTAAATTATACTATAGATATTTTTAAAAATTCCTGATCATTGACATAATTCATCTGTGAAAAATGCTTACTACTGAAGACATATTTTTCAGATTAAATGTCACCACCCTGCATAATTTCTCACCTAGTGATTCTGTTCTGCAATTAACTAGATGAAGAACAAATAACAAATTACAATGCATATTTTCCATTGTACTTCTTTAAAATTAAACACACAGATAAAAGTAAAACTTTAAATGGACATTTACACTCTGGAACACTCTGTAGAGACCTTTATTCTAAACAAAGTTACAATGTCCAAACATCTATGATAGAAAACGAAGGAGAAATGGCCGTGCTTTATTTTCAAGTGGATAAGAAGGAAAATAGGCAGACAAACATAATCAAAATCTCAAATAAAACATGTGCCTGCACAATCTCATTAGATAAATGTTCTTATAAAACTCCAACTCTTGACCACTTTGCTGAGTGCAGTATATATATATATATAAATCATCCATTATATGAGATGACATTATATCTGCTGATGCTTAGAAGCATAGTAAGAAACATGTTATATTAGTTAACGAGCCGGTGTGAGATACTCTTTGAATAACATGTTCCAAGTAACCTACTTTTTGGAGCACTAATGGATGAGAGGTGAATGAATGGCTTTAGAAGATGTACCTGACCTTCTTTTCTTTCCCAGAAGCCAAAATGACAGCATATTGTTATCAAGCACTGACAAATGCTGTCACTTTATTAAGTGCAGGAATAAAATAGTTGAAAGACTAGCTTTTTTTAAAAAAAGATTGCATTCTTGGCAGAATCAAATTTTTATCCTAAGGCTGTTCACAATGCAACTTAAGGGGAAGAAATACACCAAAAGAACTAAAAATTATAGCCAAGTGCACATATTTCAGTTCCAGATGTAATTTTAGAAAAGTAAAATCTCATTTAAATTAGATTACAAGTGGAGTGCTTTGACAAACCCAGTGTGCAATAAAAAGAAAGTTACCAGCTCAGTGATTATGTAAATGTACCAGATATACAAAATCCTAAATTTAATTTCTGGAATCTTTCTATCTACCTGGAATTTTTTTTTTGTCTACAGTCTTGTAATACTACCGGCTACTTTTCTTACTTGAAATTTATCTGGACTCTTAATCCATTTATAACTTTCTAAAAGCAATGTCTTAGTTAGCTTTTTGCTGTTTATTTCCATTTTTCTTTCTTAAGCTTTTAGTTATTTTTTTTTCTTTCATTCAGGATTGAAGGCAGATTAATCCAATGTCTTCAGACTTGGTGAGCAAAAGATTTCTAATAGCTAAAAAGTAGGTAATAGGGAATTTGTGGATGTGATTAGAAAAGAAGATACATAAACTTAGTGTCCTTTTAAAGGTGGCGATATAGAGGCAACAGCCATGGGAGGAGGGAGATTAGAGGATAGATTGGCAGTAACACCATGTGGCCGAATGCAAGAAAGGGGGCTGGCGAAGATAGAAAAAGGCAGAGAGGGACCCCCAGAATTGGTAAATATACCAGGGGATGAGATACAGTGAGGAGAGGTAGGACTGACCGGAGTGGGTAAAATAGAAAAGGCAGAGAAAGGAACAATGGGAAGAAAGAGGGTGATGGGATTAAAATGCGGAAAAGGAGATGCAGGACAATTAGAGCAACTATCGCTAATTAGAACAGGCAGGCCCATCACATGATCAGTGGGTAGAGCATGAAGTCAATTGGGTTTATAAGTAAACTCCCCAACCCCTAATGCTTACTCTGATGAGGCTGGCAGTGGGCCAGTGAAAGCTAAGACAGTCGATTTTTAGGTTTTATAAATGGTTGATTTTATTGTTTTACTGCTTTTAAACAATAAACAGCTGTTTTACTATTATCCCAGAGTTCGAGGATTTTATACCATTACACAAACATGCCTGGGATTTGTATTTTTAAAGTTATTAAGGATATATAGGTAAAGGTAAAGGTTCCCCTGCACATGCGTGCTAGTCGTTTACAACTCTAGTTTTTTGGCTTGCTAACAAAGAATAAAGGGAGACCGATATGATCATTTCAAACTTATTTGTTCTCATCAGTCAGCCATACCCTTCTGAGATTCTAACCTGGGCGTCTTAAGCAGTTGTTTTAACCCCTAGGCCACAGGCTCGCTCTCTCTCTTTGTTATCTGAGAAGCAAGGAAGATATGTGTTACATGTTTGTTAAGCATTCAGAATACACTTGCTTAGTCCCAGACTTGGGACAAATCTTATTTCCTGTTTCAGGCTAGCCCAAGGCCATCTACAGGCAGTAGCCACAGTAGTGGCAGCTCAAGAGAGAGAGAAATAGTCAAACACCAGGATAATGTAAAAAAACAACAACTGTTTAATAAACTTAGCTTTCATCAGCTAACTGCCAACGTCGTCAGAGTGGAATGCTGGTGGTTCAAAAGCCTGCCTATAAGACCAACTGAGGGCAATAGAAGAAGGGGACGACAGAGAATGAGGTGGCTGGATGGAGTCACTGAAGCTGTAGGTGTGAGCTCAAATGGATTCCAGAAGATGGTAGAGGACAGGAAGGAACATTGTCCATGGGATCGCGATGGGTCGAACATGACTTCGGAGCTAACAACAACAACAAGACCAACTGCTTCTGTGTTCTGCTCATGGGATGCACCACCAGTCTACCCGCCCCCCGCTAATCATATTGTTTCTAGTTGTATATATATACACCCACACATACACATACACACACACACACACACACCAAGTCCTTGGGAGGAGCTACATCTTATGGCACTTCAAACCACAGCAAAGTGGGGGAGAGGTATCATCAGTTCTCAGGGAAAACCTCATTCCAGAAGGCAGGCACTGCTACGGACAAGGCATACTTCTGGGATCTGGGGTTTGTGAGTTACAAAAGTTTATGGAAAGTTCAGGCAAAAGAAACAGGGTGAGGAAGAAATTTTGGAAATATAGGCTAGAGAATTAAACCAACCATCTTGCCAAAGTTGCCTTCCAGGAGATTTGTATATCTGCAGGAACTACAGACCACAAACTGTGCCAGATTTCTCAATTCTCCTCTTAACTGCAACAGGGCAATTTTGAATTTCACATATTAAACTGACCCAGAAAGCCAGTATTTCAGTTAAAGAGAGAAAAAGTGTAGATATCTATGTGTAAGAGAGAAGGGAGAGGGAAGGAAATATTAGAAACATAATATTTGCCAAAGTCTACTTATACCAACAGATGGCAAGGGAAGGAGAGAATAAAAAAGACGTGTAGATCATTTATATTTGCCACCATGAGCAGCTGACACTTTTGCTTAGTTTTGAAAGCCATTAAGCAGGGACCTTATTCTTGAGAATTGGCCACAAAGATTATGCTCCCGCCATCTAGTAGAGCACCACCGATATCCCCCATTTTCAAACAACTTTGTTTCTATTCATAATAGGATTCGGTTCCTGGAGACAAGCTAATGGCAGAGATAGATGGGCTGATCCTCTTTTCCTACTTTATTGAACCAAAGTAACCAACCGAAGTGAATGTGAATATTCTCAAATGGGAGTCTCATAACTTCACATTACACTATATTGAGGTTTGATGCCAAATTCTAGACAGCTGAATGGTATTTTAAGGAGAGGGGGGGAGAAAGACCATTCAGAGAGAAACAGTTGCAGTATTGAATAGCTGAAAAATTAGATAGGAAGTGCTCAAGATATGTAGAGCAGTCGCTGATAAAGCATCCCAATTACACAGACACCGATTGTAATAAAAATTTGATGAATGACTGAAGGAAGCTATTCAGGTTTTTTAAAATACGGATGGAACCAGGTGGAGGATTTGTAATCATTGTAAAAGAAGAGAAACAGAATATGATGAAAATTAATACTTGGGAACATAAGATTATAATATCCTCACTACACAATCAGGTATTAAAATATATACTTAGGAAGCTGCAAAACCCCTCCTATAAGTCTGAGATTAGAAGAAAGGGTTTTACAAACTATGATCAATTGCCTCTAATTTATAGTGGAGTAACTTGGACAGGATCCAATTATTCAGTGGTGATTAGATTAAGAGGCAATCTTATAGAGTATTTTTTTTTAAAAAAAATTGCCCAGATGTTGAATGTCTGCCTACCTACCTATTTTTAGCATTACTTTGCTACTAGCCTCAATGAACAACAAACATGTAGAAGGGACTATCAGAGAAAGTTGGACTAATTTGGAGTTGTGTAACATAGATCAATCTTCTGCAACCTGGGTGTTCTTCAGAGAAAAATACTTCAGTTGCCATAAATCCCAGAGAGAATACTTTTTCAGGTGACCTATATTACACTAGCTAGCAATCATCATATACCCACCCAAGATTGTCATCTACTTATGCAATCGTTCTTCAAATTACTCATTTTTTGCCATCCATCAACCACAAGATATAACTTTGATTTTATTATTCAACTATGTTGGTCTAGTCAGGATTTTTGAAATGCAAATATTCCAATAAAAATGCTGGCCGTGTGATACATGATTATATAGGAGCTGTGGTGGCACAGTGGCTAGAATACAATATTGCAGGCTAATTCTCCCAATTGCCAGCAGTTCAATCCTGACCAGCTGAAGGTTGACTCAGCCTTCCATCCTTCTGAGGTTAGTAAAATGAGGACCCAGATTGTTGGGGGGCAACATGCTGGCTCTGTAAACTGTTTAAAGGTAAAGGTTCTCCCGCACATGCGTGCTAGTTGTTTCCGACTCTAGGGGCCGGTGCTCGTCTCCGTTTCAAAGCCAAAGAGCCAGCGCTTGTCCGAGGACGTCTCCGTGGTTATGTGGCCGGCATGACTAGACGCCAAAGGCGCACGGAACACTGTTACCTTCCCACCGTAGTGGTCCCTATTTTTCTACTTGCATTTTTACATGCTTTTGAACTGCTAGGTTGGCAGAAGCTGGGATGAGTAACAGGCGCTCACTCTGTTACGCGACACTCAGGATTCGACCCACCAAACTGCCGACTTTCTGATCGACAAGCTCAGCATCCTAACCCACTGAGCCTAAGTCTAAGTGCTATTGCTATTTGCATGTAGTTTGGGCTGCTTTCCTGACACTAGAAGGGACTTAGTAATGGACCTTTCATATTACAGTAAGTCTAGTTAGCTACATTCTATTTAGGCTCACACATTTTTTCCTCTCCAACTACAAGCATAGATTCTTCAAAAACAGCAGGAAAGTTCACTGATTCATTTTAAGAGAGCCTGACTTAATTAGGTACACAAGTCACTTCAAGCCTGAAAAAAAATCATCTTTCTTCCCTCACATTGAACGTTGTGAACTGTTCTATCCACGTCAAAAGAAATGGACTAAAAAGAGACAGAGTGAGGATAAGGCCATGAGTAATAGCTTGGTTAATCTTTCTTTCTTTCTCTCACTCACAAACACACCACTCTGGATTTTGCTGCATACCATTTTAGAAACAGTGGTTGGAAAACAAGATAGTAAGTACAATTTTAGCTCTCACCAAGGCACAATTTGAGTAGGAGGTGAGACTGGAAATGAACGTAGGGTTGGCAGTGGTCAAAAGTGATTGAAAAAGAATTGGCCAAATGTCTTTCTTTTTATTAGTTTGAAGCCAGGCTTGGGAAACCGAAGCAAAAGCAGCTATATGAGTGTGATCTCTGAAATGCATGACCACAGAAAGGAATGGAAATCTTTTTTTTTTTCATTTCCATCTTTTTTTTTAGCCAGAGATGTGTAGATTGGTATTCAATCATTCCTTTTACTGTCTGTATTCAGGGAGCAGTGTTTTGTTGCACCAGTTTGGGGGAGACATTTTTCCTTTAAAAATATCTTTTTTGTTCTTTTTCTTCTCTCTCTCTCTCTCTCCCAAGCAAATGGAATTTGAGGATAAGTGTCTTTTATCAGTAAAAGACAGGTGCCAGCAGGATCCAATCTGCATTGCTGTCTGTCCTCTTGTAAAACCACCTATAGAAATACATGGTATTTTTTTATATACACTATCACTTTGACACTTAGCTCTTCAATATGCATAGTTCTGTGTCCTTCCATCTCTAGGTGTGGGGAAAAAAATACACTGAGATTCCTCATTTCTGTGCCTTCTGTTAAAATAGTAGTAATGCAACCTGCAATTGAAATGGTGCTCTGCTATCAAGAATACATTAACTTCATTACTTTCCCATTCTTTACTGGGTCTAATTGGCCTGATCTTGAAAGCTCTAAATGTAAAAAGTAGCTGGGATAGCTGAAGTTCTACCCCCTCCCCGATGCAAATGGGATCATAATTGTAATGGCCGTGGAATGCTCTGCTCTGCTTCTCTCCAATTTGTGAGACATAAAACCTAGGGATACACAGAAGAGGGTTTTCATAAATCCAGAGTCTCCTTGGACTTCAAGATGGATGGCATATAAATTTAATAAATAAGCAAATGAATGTCTCTCTAATCATGGAAGATCTAGTTGACTTCTTTGTAGGCACTTAGACAGCGGGTAAAGGCTATTTTATTTAGATGCATCCTGAGCCTGCCTTATGTAACTGCTAACTGTATAAATACCACTTTGACACCAGGGATTCAATCATTGAAATCTTATTGATTCACATGCATCTATTGGCAGGGCAATATGTTGATCCATGTATAAATAAGTGGCTGCACCAAGAAGACCTTGACTCAGTTCAAAAATGCAAGAACAATTGGGACCTGAAAAATACATAGTTGCTATCAGTTCATTAGGCTATGATGATTAAAACTACATCCAACATAACTATACGGTTATGTCCCTCAATCCATTGGGACTCAAGCTTAAGTTGAAGGAGACTTTATCTAACATTAAAAAATAAATAAATATCCACACCTGTTTTTGTCCATACATTTAAGTAAACATTGCTGTTCTATATCGATCCATGTCAAAAGGTTTTCACAATTTTGTCCCCATAAAAATCAACAGAGTGGTCTTTGAGGTCTATAAGGGCAGTTGAGTGTTTCATTTGAATTATTATAGTTCTATTGATTTATGAACTTACCCTTTTATTGCATCCTTTCAAATCAATAAAAGATAGAAGATGACGTTATCACATTGAGTTCTGAGGCTTGGAGTTTATCAGTGAAAAAGCTTGTTTTAGCATCTAAAATTATGTGAATCAAAAAAATAAAAATAAAATAAAATTCTGAAGCACTCTCTAATAGCACTTAGACTTATATGCCACTCACATGGTGCTTTATGGCCCTCTCTAAGCAGTTTACAGAGTCACCATATTGTCCCCAACAATCTGTATCCTCATTTTACTGACCTCAGAAGGTTATAAGGCTGAATTAACCCCGAGCTGGTCAGGATTGAAGTCCAGGCAGTGGACAAAGTTAGCCTGCAACACCATGGGTCTCAAATTACCGTTTTCAATGTCTGTGATCTACTCTATAGGTGAAATACCATTTTCTCTCAACACATTTTGATGAAGAAGCTGTTATGTGTTCTTCCCCCTTTCATGCATTTTACTCCACTTGGGCTACTTGAGTAGAAAGCAGAGGCTTCCCTCAGCAACTTCACTTTCGTAATAAATACTAAGTTATTTCACTTTGGCTGTAGAGAGAGTTTGTTCTAGCAATTATTCATAGCTATATGTTTATGCCTTGACTGCCTAGGCCAGGCAGGACACAGCAATTTTGTAGATGGCTAGAAAGGAAGCCGAGCATTATGTGAAATTCAAAAGTGGCATATGCATATTACTGCTCCCAGCAAGCTAGGCTAAATATATTGCTTAAGCTTGTGAAAATAATTGCTGCTTGGTAAAATAACTGCACAGTTGCATATCCTGATTTGTACTTGCAACGTCTTTCCCTTCCAAAAGAAAATCAGGACTGTTAGAATATGTTGTTGAAAAAATGGTTTGTTTAACAGAGTATTATTAATACACAGTGGAAGTTGTACTGGGACTTTTAGGCAAACAGTAATGCACTAACACGAGTTTTATAACTTATTTTTACTCAGACAACAAAAAGAAACACAGTAAGAAATAGTCCAAGTATCAATCCAGTATCATGCACATAAAAGTCAATCCATAAAAAACATAGTATCAAAATACAAAAGCTGCTTACCAATATCAAAAACAATATACACTGTAGCAAGCAGTTGATTCTTGAGAGAATAAATATCAAGTTAGCAAACAAGAGAACAAGAGGTATCCAAACACTAACATCAAACACATATACAAGAGCAACTACGTGTAACATCTAACTCTCTTTTATGTGGAATAATTACAGCCACACCCTTAGGCCGTTTAACTCCTTAAAGGTGCTTTTACTCCATTATATAATATTGTCACCCAAATCAAGTTTAATCTCTAACAATCTCCCCTTTTGGGTGGCATATTATACATATATTTTTACAATCTCAAATTACACATATCACAAACAGATTTATGCTTTATAGCACCCTGAGCTTTAGTAAACTGGTCAGCAATATTATCTTCAGTTGCACAATATTCCAGTTTAATCAAATTATCTTTAACACATTGTCTGACATTTAGATACCGTAGATCCGTATGTTTTGATCTAGTTTTCACTGCAGCATTAGTTGCTAATTTTATAGCTGCTTGATTGTCTTCATACACTTTTATTGGTTCATTACAATTTAAACCCATATCAAACAATAATTGTTTCCATACCAATAGCTCAGTACATAATAAAGATAAACAAGAAAATTCAGATTCAGTTGTTGATAAGCTTATATGCTTCTGTCTGTTAGACCTCCATCCTACTAAAGCGTTTCCCAATAATACAACCAATCCTGAAGTGGATTTCCTGGTTACAGTATCAGATGCAAAACTAGCATCTGCAAATGCTTTTAGTTCCAATTCCTTTGTTGGCTCTAGATATAGAGAATAATGTATGGTGTGCTTCAAATATCTTAAAACTCTTTTCGCACCTTGCCAACATCTGGTTGTAGGATTCTCACAATATCTAGCTAAATGATTAACTGTAAATGCTATGTCAGGTCTTGACCAGTTACATAAATACATCAAGCTGCCTATTAATGATTGATATATCTTTTTATCAAAGACATTGCTGTTATCTGCTGAACTCTCAAAACCTTGAACCATAGGTGTTTTTACTGGTTTACAGTTTTCCATATTATAACGTTTCAGCAAACCATTAATTTTCTTAGCTTGAGACAGTTTAAATCCTTTACTAGTCCTGATAATATCCAGCCCTAGATAATGACTAATAGCTCCTAGATCTTTTACTCTAAATTTTCTTTTTAACCCTGAAATTATTCTTTCAGTTTCTGTTTCATCTTTTGCTATAATAGCAATATCATCAGTGAATAATAATAACAATGATAATTCACTATTTTGCTGTTTTATAAATAAACAAGGATCTGCAATACTAGCTTTAAATCCCAAACTATTTAACTCTTTTACTAAACATCTATTCCACTCATAACCTGACTGTTTTAAACCATACAAACTCTTATTCAGTTTCCAACAGTACCCTACCTTACTTTCTATTCCTGATGGAACTTTCATATATATATCATGGTTTAATGTTGCATGCAAATAAGCAGTTTCAATATCTACATGTTTTATACTATAATTCTTATTTGCTGCCCAAACTAAAGCAGCCCTAAGAGTGGAAGCTCTTAACGTTGGGGAAAATACTTCATCATAATCACTATTATTCTGTGCAAATCCTTGAGCAACTAATCTTGCTTTATGTATTACCTCTCCTGTAACACTTTCTTTCAGTTTAAAAACCCATTTACATCCAATTAACTTTTCTGTTTTAGGTATTTTAACCTCTTGATAAACATTAAGATCTTGCAAAGACTTTATTTCTTTATCCATAGCTACTTTCCAATTCTTTCTTTCATTCTCAGGATACATTTTTATTTCTTCAACATTAGAAGGTTCAATGTCTATTTGACAAATTAAACCTGCCTCGAAACGATCAGGCTGTCGTCTTTCCCTGTTAGACCTTCTGAGAATTATTGGACTTATAGGTACATTTACATTATTATCTTCTTCCTCTCCTGTCTCCACTATCAGTGGTTCTTGTTTGATCTCTCTAGCAGGTTCCTCCTCTTCTTTATCACTTTCATTTGAGGAGTTAGTTAAATCTTGTTGAGGAATATATACAATATCTTCTACCCTTTCCCAGCCTGACTGTTCTTGAAAAACAGCGCTAGAACTACAATAAATGTTTTTAGTACCTTTCTCCCAGAACCGATAAGACTTATGGTTTAACTCATAGCCAACAAAAAATAATTGTTTAGCTCTATGTTCTCCTTTATTTCTTATTGAACTTGGAATATGTACCCAAGCAGGTGTCCCAAATGTGTGAATATAACTAAGATTTGGTTTTCTCTTATACCATAAGGTATAAGGAATTTTACCTGTAGCTGAACTAACCACATTGTTTAAAATATGATTAACACATTTTGCTGCTTCTCCCCATAAGCTATCAGGTAAACCAGAATCTTCAATCATAGATCTAATCATAGCTTGCAATGTTTGGCCCCTCCGTTCAACAAATGCATTATGCTGAGGTCTATAAGGAGCTGTACGTCTATGCTCTATTCCCTCTGAAACTAACAGCTCATTGAACTGTTTATTAACAAACTCAGTTCCATTGTCTGTTATTATGGTTTTTACATTTAACTGAGTTTTCCTTTGTACAAACTTGAGCCAATTAGATATTGTTTGTATAGTTTCAGTTTTTGACGTAAGGAGATAACAGAACCCATATCTGCTATAATGGTCTAGAATATTTAATATGTAGCAAGCACCCCCTAAACTGGGTTTCATAGGACCTATCAAATCCATAAATACCAGTTCTAATGGAGTTGTGGTTTTAAATCCATCTAACCTATTAGCTGGTGCTGCCCTGCTCTTTTCTCTACCACATACGTTACACTGCAGATATTTCTTACAAGCCTTTAACTTAAACCCATTAGACAAAGCTACAGTTCTTTTTAGTGTATTAAAATTCACATGACCCAATCTTCTATGTAATAAATGAATACATTCATCATGTGGTTTTTGATTTGTACAAGTAGTAGCCATTATAATAGGATCATTGCTAATTACAAACAAACCGTCTTTCATATTAGCTATTAAGTTCACTTCATTCTTTTGAATAAGACATTCCTCCCCTTGGAAAGTAACTTTAAAACCTGCTTCCAATAATGCCTTAACTGATAATAGATTATAATCACATCTGGGAACATATAGCATTTCCAAATTTTGTTTTAAAAATGAACAGTAAACCTTACCCTCTCCAGAGACCTTGACTCTCCAGCCATTAGCCATAGAAATATATTTTTTACTAGACCTTATATTCTCAAAATCCCTTTTTATTTTTGAAATACAGTGTGTAGCTCCACTATCTACCACCCACCAATTGTGGTTATTAGTAGTTCTATTAGCTACAGCTACATTAATCAGCTTTTTATTCTTTCTATGGCTTTCCTTTCTCTGACAATTACTATTCTGACAAAACTTAGCAATATGTCCCTTTAACCCACAATTAAAGCATTTCCTTAAAATATAAGCAGATTCAGTCTTCTTTATTTCTTGTTGCAATGGCTCTCTCAACTGTTTTCTCTCCATACGACATCTTGATTCTTCCAACAACCTTCCAGTTATTGAAGAAACAGTTAGGTCTTCTTTGGACAAAACCTCCAAGGACGATACAAAGGCATCGTAGCTCTCATCCAATGATGATAAAATGATGTAAACCTGGTGAAGCTCTGAGAAAATAAGTTCTTTTTCTTGCAGTTCCAACAAAGTTGCTTTTATAAAGTTAAGGTGAGCTAACATATCGCCATTCTTTTCCAGTCTAGCTCTAAATAGCTTTCTGGTAAGATTTATATGAGCACCAACACTGTCCCGAACAAAAATCTTTTTCAACTTAGCCCAACATTTAGCAGCAGATTCTTCTCCACGCACATGGACTAGCTGTTGGTCTCCTAATGTTAGCCCAATGATAGATAAAGCCTTATCATTGTCTTTATTGAAGTCTACAATCTTCTTGTTATCTTCTTCATTAGTTGGATCCCAGGCAGTTACATCAGGAGGATTATGGACTATTTTCCAAAGACCTTGATTTTGTAATAGCAAACTACATTGTGTAGACCAGGATACGTAGTTTGACCCATTAAGCCGGGTAATGCAGAATGGATTGAATAGTCCTTGTGCCATTGTCTGAATTTGAAAACTCAGTTAGGAAATATAAATACAATACTGTGCCTGTCCTCAGCACCACACTGGATCTGGGCCCATAACCATTGTTAGAATATGTTGTTGAAAAAATGGTTTGTTTAACAGAGTATTATTAATACATAGTGGAAGTTGTACTGGGACTTTTAGGCAAACAGTAATGCACTAACACGAGTTTTATAACTTATTTTTACTCAGACAACAAAAAGAAACACAGTAAGAAATAGTCCAAGTATCAATCCAGTATCATGCACATAAAAGTCAATCCATAAAAAACATAGTATCAAAATACAAAAGCTGCTTACCAATATCAAAAACAATATACACTGTAGCAAGCAGTTGATTCTTGAGAGAATAAATATCAAGTTAGCAAACAAGAGAACAAGAGGTATCCAAACACTAACATCAAACACATATACAAGAGCAACTACGTGTAACATCTAACTCTCTTTTATGTGGAATAATTACAGCCACACCCTTAGGCCATTTAACTCCTTAAAGGTGCTTTTACTCCATTATATAATATTGTCACCCAAATCAAGTTTAATCTCTAACAAGGACCCCAGTAAAAAAAAAAGATAATTCATATAAGCCTTCATAAAAGACATTTTGTTGGATTTTTTTTTTGCTACTATTAATATTTTTGTCCTTAAGAGAAAATGTGTGATGATGATGACCTTGGTGGATCATATTCTGGGCAATTTGGTTTCCCCATAAAGAAAATCCAGCTGTTTTCATGGAGCCTTTTGTTTTATTAGGTTCTCTGAATAAGAATACAGATAATCCTCAACTTACAACGGTTCATTTAGTGATTGTTCAAAGTTACAACGGCACTGAAAAAAAATGACTTATGTCCATTTTTCATACCTACAACCATTGCAGCATCCCCATGGTCATGTGATCAAAATTCAGACACTTGACCAATGGTTTGTATTTATGACGGTTGCAGTGTCCCAGGGTCATGTGACCATCTTATGTGACCGTCTGACAACCAAAGTCATTGGGGAAGCCAGATTCATTTAACAACCGTGTTACTAACTTAACAACTGTAGTGATTCACTTAACAACGGTGGCAAGAGACTTCCGGTGGCTGCGCGGCGCCGGAGACAGCCTTCCCGGGCTGCCCGCGGCTCAGCTGAGTGATTTTCGCCCGAAACAGCGCCGATCAGCTGTTCGGGCGAATTTGAAGCCCCCTCCTCGGGAGAAGAGGAGGGGGTGAGGCCCCAGGTAGGGGTCGAGTTCTCCGGGGCCGCCTGAGCTTGCAGCTTGGGCGGCCGAAGGATCGAACTCCCCCGTAGCCTGGGTCGCTCCCAGCTGGCCAGCGCCTCTGCTCCTGATTTCATGGAGCAGAGCCAGGCGTCTGCGACCACCCCTGCCTGAAGGAAGGACTATGGAATAAAAAGAGCAGGCAGAGCGGTACAAGAGGAAAAGGTGAAGAGGATTATTTTATTTTACTCTCGAGCTTGATGGACTTTTTAAACTTAAAGTGAAAGTGCATCACAATTGAAAGTAAAAGATGGTGGCTAAACCTCCCCCTAAAACTCTTCGGAGTGCTGGAACTTCTCCGGTGCAACAATCATCATTGCAGGCATTGCATCCTCCTGATGTACTGACATCGAAGGACTTACAAGATGCTCTTGAAAAACATACCCAGGTAATTTTGAAATCAATGGGTGATAAATTTGCACAGATGGAGGAGAAATTGAAGAAGTTGGAGGAGAGAATGGAGGAGAGGATGGAACAGAAGTTCAGGGTGATGAAGGTAGACATTTTGTCTTCAGTGTATAAAGTGGCTGAATGTGTGGAAGATTTGGATGAAAAAGTGGAAGATTTGACTCAAAAGAATGTCATATTAGAAGCAAAAGTATTGGAGAATGAAGATTTAAGAGATAAAATGGATAGAGAATTGAGTCTTGCTCAATATTTCCAGATGCAGTTTGCCATTAGAATCAGAGGTTTAAAGGAGAATATTAAGGAAGATCTAAAGCAGCTGGTTTCTGAGGCTCTCGAAGTGGTATTGAATCAGCCAGCATCTGAAATAAAAGGAGGCATGGATAAAGTGTTTCGTGTGAACTCATGGATTGCTAGACAGAGAAAGTTGCCTAGAGATGTGGTGGTTTATTTTGTAAAAAGGGAAATTAGAGATGAAGTTATACAAGCTGCCTATGATACTAAAGTCGTGATTGCTGATCAAGAAGTTCTGGTTCTAAAAGAAATTCCTCCAAAGATTTTAAGGAGAAGGAAGGATTTTACATTTCTTGTGCAAGAGCTCAAGCAACGAGATATAAGGTTCAGATGGGAGATCCCAGCTGGGTTGATGGTGATGCATGAAGGTAAAAGGTACCGTCTGGTTACTGTGATGCAAGCGCGTGATTTTTACAATAATGTTTTAAAAGCAACCCCATTAACACTTCTGGAAGCTGCAAAGGGATCTGGAGAAGGTGAACATCAAGAGGCTGAAGATGGACAGACAGAGGAGAATGGTGCTGGAGGAGATCAAGTTATAACACCTTTGGATGATCCCAGAGAACAGAGGGTGACGCGTGCTGCTTTAAAACGATCAAAAAAGATAAAAGAACAAGATCAGCAGAAGTCTATGGAACTTTCACAACGTACTTACAGCCAAGTAGTGGGAGGTGGGAAAAGATTTGGGTGAGGAATGTAAAATTTATACAAGTTTGAAATCTAAGAGAGAATTTTTACAAAATGTTTTATAGATGGTATTTAGATTTTAAAAAGCTAAGTATGTATTTGAATTATTAGCCTAAATGTTGGAGGTGCGGTGATGAAGACGTAATATATTTTCATATATGCTGGACTTGTAAAAAGGTTAAGGCTTTTTGGATAAAAGTCTGGTGGAACATACTAAGTTGATGTTGAATTTAATTACGGCAGCAAGACTTTTGATAGGTTAGTACTGAAAGAGGAACTGCCGACCATAGAAGAGTGGACTTTAAAGGTTTCCGACCTGGTTGAAATGGCGAAGATTTCGGCCTATTTGAAAGATTACTTGCAGGAACGCTATATTATGGAAGGGAGAAAATGGCTTGAGTTTATCTAGAATAAGTATAGGGTTAAGAAGTTTTATATTTGAATAAGTCTTCTTTCTTTGTTTCTTTTTCTATATTAGTTTTTTTATATATATTTATATTACTAAGGTTTGTTTTATCCTATATAAGCTAGAGAGTGATAGATTTTAGAGTTTATGGTTGTTAGTATATGGTTGTTTATGATTGTTTTTTTTTATATATACCTTGTATTTAGCTCTGGGAAGTCGGGGGGGGAGGGGGGGAGGGGGGAGAGGAAGGGGGGGAGGGAGAAGGGTGGGGGAGGGGGGATTTTTTAAGGGAAAAATTGTATGTTAAAACTTTTCAATAAAAAAAAAACAACGGTGGCAAGAAAGGTTAGATGGGGCAAAATTCACTTAACAAATGTCTCACTTAGCAACATAAACCTTGGGCTCAATTGTGCTTGTTAAGTTGAGAACTAGGTGTACGAAATAGTGTTTTCTTCCCCACCAAGGCCAGGTATGTAGGGTGAACTGGGTGGAAGTTGTCAGATGTTTCAAACACATTACGCTGACCACCCAACCTGGTGGGAAGGGGTTTCTTAGACATGTGTTTACTGCCGTCCTTGAATAATTCTAGATCTGTGTTCAAAATTAACCAGAGTGACAGTCCCCCATCAGAGTATTCTGATTGCAAGTTGTCACTTGGACAGCTTAAAAGATGATTTGAGAAATTTGTTTTGTTTAACTTCTCCTGGAAGAAGAAGTTTCCCTCACTTCAGTTGCCTAACCCTCCCACATTCACAATTTACTATTGAGTTGTTTTTTTTCTTCTGATCAATAAAAGGGAAATGGAGTGGAAATGAGGAGGGAAGATAAACACAGCCATCAATCACTACCCTTAATGTTTTCCTATTAAAACTGTAAGAACAGCACCATGTACAGGTGTCATAACTGAGGCAGAATAGAGATTAACTATTGGGACACAGTTAATGAGCAAAAGAGCATTAGAGCTGTTTGAATAAGGCCTTAGTTTAAGGTATTTGTATATCTCCAGAGGCTCAAAACCCACTGTAACATGGATAAGCCACATTCATAATTGTTATAAACCCCAATCCTCCAAATGGATTTGGGCTGCAGGTCCCACCATTCCCAACTGGCCTCGACAACGTGGCTTGGACAACAGAGAGCTATAATTCCAGCAAATCTGTATGACATGTTGCAGACAGGTTGCAATAATACCCTGGTTTCTCTTCAAACTATATGGATCTTTTGCTTTTTGCCAATGTATGGAAAGAGACAGGGGTAAGGTAGTCTAAATAAAAGCCATAAAAAATCTTCTTGCCTTGATTTTCCCAAGATCCTGGTGGATTAGTTTTCCTGAACAAAATGGCTATCGCTGGACACCAAGCATCAGAAGAAACTCCCACGTGGCAGTAGTTACGTCAAATTAACAGGGTATGTACATACCCCAGAATGAGATGTAGTGAATCAGGCCCTGCTAGCTGCCATAATTTTATTGCTTATATTGTACATCACCCAAAACTCTCTCTGAGGGAGATGGCCAGTTAAGAAATACAAATTATAAATAAAATTTAAAATAAAATAAAATAAAATGCTATCTATAGTCTCCACCCGTAATCTTATTGCATTTTCCTAGCAATTCTTAACAAGAGCTGACATCATAATGTTGCCACCAGTCACTTTATCCCAAAGGAAGTCTTCTCTGTCACTGATTTATTACAGAAGAAGAAAATGGAAATGGCTTCATTCAGTAATTTGACTGCTCACATGTGCTGAAGGCTGGTTCACAGAATGAGCTGCATTGATTCGTTAAGAATTCAAGTTTTTATTACGTATGTTAAGGTCAAAGGAAGTTGAAAGGCGCAAAAAGAGAAAGAAGAAACAGAAAAGATGTATTTCAGCCAGCCGCTCCTTTAGCCTACAATCCCTCACCGCATCTAAACACAAGAACAATACACCATTCCAGTTACCATCCATACAGATAAATTGCATCTATACCACATCTTGCTTGACTTGCCTCCAGCTTCTTCTATGATTCCCTGACCACCAACTTAGTTTTCTAGAAGTGAGGGCATGTTTTATTCCTTGGCTTTCAGCAGCCCTCTGAGAAGACTTGCAACAGGTATAGCCAAAAACAAAATGGAGCTTGCCCCCCCCCCTTGAAAAACACACCGAACTTCTGCTCCTAATTAGCTCTACAGTGTTTCATTTTTCTTGGATTTCGATTTTTTTCAGCCCACTGTTTGGACTGACGGATCCCTTTATTTTTCCTTAACTCTTGCTGCCCCCAAACCTTTGGAATGGAATTGCAGTTCCCTGTTCATATCCTGCCATGCATATGAAATGTGACCGAGTGGGTATCGTATAAACCCAGTATCTGTTTATGTTCCTATACTCAGCTAGGGCAATTTCCATTTGCTTTCAAAATAATAGTTCGGCTATTATGTTTTTCCAGTTCAATATCTACAAGCACATTTAATAAGACCACTAAATGCAAGTGTTGTGGATTTAAGAAGCACTTCTTTTGTAAATGATGATGGTCCGAAGCATTTCTTAATTTGCTTTAGGTGACTTCAGTTCAAAAAAGTCAGTGTATGATATTCTACTTGTTCAGCTTGGCTGAAGATTGCTTAGCTTTTACCTTTAATCTTTATGCCAGCTGACCACTTTACAGCTCTTGAATATTAATAGAAAGAAAATTGGAGGGATACATACAGGCACAGATGATGTGAAATTTACAAAATTCTATAGTCATCACAGTTCCTCAAACAATTAAACCAGCCTCTGCCCCCCTCCCCCAGATTACAAACCTTTGACACAGTCACCATTAAAAGGTATAAACATATGCTAATTATAACCATGGCAACCAGGTTTCCTGGTATAGAAAAAGCCTGAGGTAGGTCAGAAATAGCATCCTTTGGATCACAGCATGCCCACTTTCAACAGTTTGTTGGATAGCATAAAGCAAGTGTCATGTTAAAAGCTATAAATGGCAATTGAATAAAAAGAAGGCAAGAAATGGCTTTATGAACATAAGCATGGAAGGAGATGCTAATTATGCTTGTGACCATTGGCTTTGTAGCTCATTTAAGGAGGTAAAAATTGGGTAGAGAATAAGGGAGATGAGACTGACAAAAATTTGCAAGAACTGTTGCCTGGGCAAAGAGGGCCGAAACATTGTTTAAGTTTTGAGAAGCAAGTTCAAGTTCAGAAGTGACTCGGGCAGATTTACCTGATATAAGAAGGAGAAGAGGTCACATCACATTCGTGTCGGAAGCACCGAGATGCTTCCAGGTTGAAAGGAATAGCTGGTGACATCACTGTTGGGGGCTTCTTTCATGTGTCCAGCAGAAGCTGGAGCAAAGGTTGGGAGCTCAACCTGTCCCACGGCAGCACTAGGGTCTCAAATGTGGGTTTCCTGACTCAACCCAGTGTCCTAACCATGAGAGCCACATGTTAATTAGGGGAGAAGATAAAGCACAATTATTATTTATTAGATTTTTATCTGCCCTTTATTACTTTATATGTAACTCAAGGTGGTGAACATACCCAATACTCCTTCCTCCTCCTACGGTATTTGTCCCCAACAATAACCCTGTGAAATGGACTGGCCTGAGAAAGGGTGACTGGCCCACAGACACTCAGCTGGCTATCATGGCTAAGGCAAGATTAGAACTCACAGTTTCCTGATTTTTAGCCAGTACCTGAATCAAATGAGGCTTGCAAGACTGATGCCTGCTCAATTAGATAGACCAGGCCAGGAAACCAACTTCACGGGAAGACTAGAACTATATATTATCAAATGAGGGTATAGTAATAAAATCTAGCAAGCCTGATTGTGCTTTAAATTCCCTCTTCTTATACTCCAGTATATCTGTCAGGACCCACCCCAATTCACATCTTAGGAAATAAGAACTGGATCTAAGTTTGTCCAAAAGGAAAAGTTTACTAGGATGAGATCGGTTGTGGCAATACAAGAGGGAAGAGGGGATCTGACATTGAGTTACATTTCAATACTATATAAAGCATTCCCATTTCAAAACCCCCTCTCGAGTCCATTTGGTCAGGCTCACATCAGTTACTTAGGTATCAGGCCCTTTCATGGGAAAGGGAAAACTTCTTGCATTTTATTGTTATTGTCTTCTTCCTTTCAGTTTCAAATGGAGGTAGAACCAGATCTCTCTCTCCCCCTCTGTTCCCCCCAGATCAAAAGCTTTCCTGGTCTTTGAAAACAGCCTACGGCAATCTGAATAAACATCCTCTCCCCCCCCCCACCGCTCGGAGAGATGGCAGAATCCCTAGGATAGGCCCAGTATTCTAACCATACATTTATGAAATGCGATATAAATGGTTTCTGACAATATCACAGAGTGCTTGCCCAAACTGAATATTATCTTGTCTCCCAGAAAGTAAGCACAGTTTCAACCCTTTTTGCTTCTGGCTTTGCAAATTTCTGTCAAAGGCACCTCCTCCACTTTCTGCAAATTGACATGGCCTCCTGGTTACTCCTGAAAACGTCTAACAATCATAAAATGTTTCATGTAAGTTAACTTTGAACATGGTTATAAGTAAACTGCAGGTCTACAGACTTGGTTCAGCCAGGTGGCCTGCTTTACGGAGCATATAGTACTAAACCATAAACCATGGTTTATAAACCACAATGATTGATTCCTCTCTATTCTCAGCCAAAAGCAAAGTGCAATGTGATGACCTAATGCAATCTGTAAAGAATAGTTTTGCACAGACCCAGACTGATAAAGAAAAATAGGCCAGCCGTTTAAACAACATGTCTCGTATACTTCCAGTTACATGGAAAGCAGCAGTCACAAGGAAGCATGCTACAAGTGAGAAATGGCTAAACTGATTCTCGCTGAGATGCTATAGTGAATGGTTACAGAAAAGTGAATGGTTACAGAAAAGCAAGCAGGACTGATGTCACTCCTGCCTTAAATGCACATTCAGCTGAATATCAAAAAGCTTTCTTGAAGTATGACATTAATACTGGGTTACCATGAAAATGTACAGAGACTGTAATCATCTAAGTACCTCTAGCAATTACTTACAAGCCTGGAAAGGCAGGTCTTAACTGTTGTTAAAAAAAAAAAACAACCCCTTTATAATGTAATTGTCTCAGCTCTTGAACTGGAGCATGAGAGTCCACAGGAAGAGCAAGGGACAGGCAATGTCACAGGCATAATGGCATCAGTACATAAAGGCTGTCACTTTTGGCTTCTGTACATTGTTTGCACAAGCTGCATTGGCTGCTAGTTTGCTTCTGTGTCCAATTCAAGGTGTTGGTTATGATATTTAAAGCCTTACAGAGCATGGGCCCAGATTGCCTTTGGAGCTGTTTTCGCCCCATTACATTGGCCTGTCCTACCCAATCAACCAGGGAACATATGCTATGGACCCTATCAGTTAAAGAATTTCAACTGGTGGGGTCCAGAAAGACAGCCTTCTCTACTGTTGCCCCCACTGTGGAATATCCCCCCTCCCCGAGAAGGAGCAGGCCTCCACTTGCCTGGTCTTTTGGAAATGCTTGAAGACCTGGCTTTGCCAATGTTCTTGGGACCTACAGAGGAGAATGCAGCCATGGGATTGGTTAATGCCCTGAAGCCCCTCCCCCACCTTTTTAATACTGAATTTTAATTATTTTATTCTTGTTTTTAATAGTCCTTATTGTAATATTCATATATCAATTTTGTATTTCTATGTCTATTTGTACACTGCCCAGAGTCACCTTCTGAGGCAGATGGACAGCCTCTAAATATGATATATAAATAAAAATAAAAAACAAAATAAAAGAAGACCTCCATAAATTACTTCATGTTTTTTGAAGTATGTTAGAGAGTTTGAGGAACTGACTATTTGTGAACTCTGGTCTGAAGACACGTGACTTGTACCTCCAATATAGCTTGGAAAATTATTACTTTCCCCCATTTTGATTTTCTCAATCTTTTGATCTGAGTCTTGCTTCAGGAAAAAAGAAAATCACACCCTTAGATCTGTGGCTTTGATGCTCGCACAGTTAAAGCTATAAACATAAAACAAAAGGTTGTGATTAATTTTTCTTTAAAAAAGAAAAAAAAAACTTAATTTAGGATTTAGCATTGCCTCTTCTATTTGTCTTTTTGAAGACAGATAAACAGAAAGGCCTGATGTAAGGCATCCAGTCAAAGAAATGTTTTTTAGAACTTGATTACCCCTCCCCCCCCCCCCCCCCGCAAACAATTGAAAAATCTACATGCGCATGCACTCACAAAAATTTGTCAACTAATTCCTCACTTCGGTACCAGTAGCTTGCATTCTGCATATCTGAAAACCTTCACTTCTTTATTTCCTACACTTCAAGAAACAAAACAAAACCCACCCTGGGATAAAAGACTGAGATTTCTGCATTCCCCAATATGTTTCTCGACTCTTTCGTCCTACGAACATTGTCTAATTATGTGGGCTCCACGTACCTGATTTACATCAGAATTGGTAGAAAGTGAATTAGATTTGTTCTGGGCTATTGGATGCTAAATGTTTGTTGATAGACATCTGAAAATGGTTGAAGGAGCAGAGGCTGCGCTCCCCAGTCATTCTTCGTAATGAAACTTGCATATCTAAGTGGACAGCAGAAGCGAGTGTCATTAAATAAACCTGTAAAATCATTTTGGAACTGGGACAAAGAATTTAATTTGGTGTTGCAAATTAAAGTAAAACAATGAACACTGCCTGTGCTGAGAGGCGAGACGGATTTGCAATTAAGGCTTCACCTCTTTTTATTAACCTCTAGTTATTTTTGGCATAATTTAAATCACAATGGCTGCCACTTTAAGTGCAGAAAAATAGTCTAATCACTTCTAAACTTTCCTTGGTCTTTCCGATAGCAGCTCTCTTTTACCAGACCAAACCTTGTGGTGGTCTGAATGAGAGCTTGGCTGTGAAAAACTAGATGGAACATTACCATACCATACAAGTGGTGGTTAAGGTGCTGGACTAAAACCAGGTGGCTATGACTTCTAGTCCTCCCTTAGGCAGGGCTTTTTTTCTCATAGAATGCTCAGAACGGAGTTCCGGCACCTTTTTTGGATGGAACCTTGTAGGGTAGGCAAGGCGGGTTGTATGACATGTGTGAGTTCCGGCACCTTTTTTTTTTACAAAAAAGCACTGCCGTTAGGTGTAGAAGCAATCAACGTGACTTTAGCCCAGTCACTTCCTCTCAGACCAACCCATCTCATTGTATTTTTGTGGTAGAGAAATTAAGAGATGGAAGCTTTATGCACACTACCTTGAGTTGAGGAAAATAAACGTGGCATATGAACCTATTTAAATCAATACAATATCATACCACTCCACTCCATGCCACGCCACGCCACGCCACACACCGAAGAGACAGGATTGGATGTTCGAACTCTATGTGTTTTCATATTTCTTGGACCGTTCTCGCCATCCATTTATTGGATTGGGTTTATTTATTGGATTTGTTCGAGTGATAACAAATCCCACCTCCCCTCCTGAGTTCCCTGCTTCCCCCCACCCATCTTTTAATCTCGTATTACCGTGTTTTCATTCTATATTGTATTATTTCATTAGTTTGCTACTGTTAAGTTTACACTTCTTTTCATTTCTCTGTTTTGTCTGTTGTAAGCCACCTTACAAGAGTAACCCCATGGGGAGATAGGCAGCAAATAAATTTAATAAATGAATAAATAAATCGACCTTATTCTTTTTTGTCTTTTCTTTTTCTACTGTATTTCTTCCTTTCTCTGTCTCTCCTACCACCTTAGTCCAAAGTCTTTTGTTTTTCTTGTTCTGTTGCATTCTTATACTGCACTGCCCTTGTCTAATATCTGAGCTGTTTTCTCAATGACTGGCTGATACCCTGGCTTGGCAGCTTCTCTCTACTGTTGAGTCAACTCAGCCAAAGATGAATGAGGGGACTGTCATCAAATGTTTTCTTTTCAGTACAGGGGTGTCCAAAGGGTTTGCTCAAGAGGTCAAGATGATGTCCACCACTGTGTGATCCAAGCTCTACCTGCATTGCATATAAAAGCAGGTGAAACTTCAGTTGTACAATTGAGGCCACCATCTCATTTTTTTTACCATACCCTGAGGACACTTCCATTGCTTTTCTTGCTGAATCATCCTCCAACATGCATTCTGATGTGTCACTTTAATTTTATTCATAAATATGAATTTAATATTAGACCACAGCCAATTAACCTGGAAGCTCATCACTGTTGGATTGATGCTGGCCATAAAAGGCTACATTGATATGAAATGACCAATGGTTTTCCTTACCATTCCTTACCATTTTTATACCCAATGCAAATGCTAGACACCATCCATTCAAAAATCTGCCAGAAGAGATGCATTTGAAAAGAACCCAATTTTGCCCCCAACCCTTCTTTGCTTTGTTCTCAAAACCTCATTACGAAATGAACAGAACCTTTCATTACCAATCTGTGTCATCTTATCATAGATAGATCTTGCCTTTGCTTCTTTTGAAACTGGTTCTAGGAAGGGTAATCTGAGATGGAGTCCTACTGAAATCTTAACCAAAGAGACAACTCTTCCACCACTAATACCTACAAACTGATCTTCTGTGTGTTTTCATTGTGGTTTGTTACCAATCAATTATTCCTCCCATTTCATACAGTTCTACTGTCAAAGGCATCATCTAGGGCAGAGTTTCCCAACCTTGGCAACTTTAAGGCATATGGACTTCAACTCCCAGAATTTCCCAGCCAGCATGGGGAATTCTGAGAGTTGAAGTACATGGATATCTGTAGTGTATGCAGCTAAAAGCATACACAGGCTGTCAGCACAGCAGGAGGCGCGGGGCTGGACAGCTCCAGGCTATAACCGCATTTGGCGGGAAAGCCTGGTTGAAACGAGTTTGACAGCCCCGGGCTACAGCCAGTCCTGGTGGGAAGCCAGGGTTTAAATCTATTGGCCACCTGCACTGGCGGGAAACCCAGGTTTGAATCCATTGGCTGATATTCACCTGGGTAGGTATAAAGGTACGCCAGGTAACCCCTTTTCCCCAGCTCCGTTCCTGACTGCAATAAAGAATTCTGCATACCCAAGCTGAGCGTCCGTCATTGTGGAAACCACGCGACCTAACAATATCAAAGTTGCCAAGGTTGAGAAAGCCTGGTCTAGCCTATGAAGTCCAATTCTCTGCTTAGCAAAGGAAGGTAAAATAAGGCCGGCTCAACAGAAGACAGCCAATGCTATAGAAACCAAGAGATTGTGAGTTGTAGTCCAAGCCACAAAGCCAGCTGGTGATCATGGGCTAGTCACTTCTCTCAGTCCTAGGATGATGGAACTGGCAGGTTCCTTGTGAAGCAAAAATGCAGGGGGAAGCCTCCAGAAGTTAAAACTGAGTTGAAGTACAACTTTTTAAACAGATGACTATCTCTGTGGTTCCATTGTCAAATTTTCTTTGTTCTATGGAAGTTTGAACTGAATGCAGTCTTCCAATACTTAAGGGGCTATGACAGAGAAGAGGAGCTTGATCTATTCTTCAAATCACCTGAAGCAAGACAAGAAATAGCAGGTGGAAGATGATTAATCAAGAGAGATCCAACCTAGAACTAAGAAGAAATTTCCTGACAATTAATCAGCGGAATGGCTGACCTCTGGAAATTGAGGGTGCTCCAAGACTGGCGGTTTTCAAGAAGAGACTGGAGTGCCATTTGTCTGGAATGGTACAGGGTTTCCTGCTTGAGCAGGGGGTCAGACTAGAAGACCTCCAAGGTCCCTTCCAACCCTAGTATTTTATTATATTCTATATTATATAATATAATTCTATATTATATCCTATATTCTACACTGAGACCTTCTTCTCTGTGGCAGTCTTTTTCATTATGAGCCCAACATAACTTTACAGCATGTTGCTTTGTGTTTTTGTATATTTTACTCTGTTACATATTTGCCTTGTAAACTACTTGAAAAGATGCTGGCTTGGGAGCCAAACAAAATCCATATAAATAAATATATATGAATAAGCCATACTAGGTGGTTTCTCATTCCATAATGCAGAGTGGATTGTTAAATGACTTAAATGTAAATGAAGATTGAACCCTTGCATCTAAGTGTTTGCATTTGCATGCCGTAAAAGCATCCCACTCTCTGAGGAATTAAATATATTGCATACGTACATCAATTCCTGGTGGATAGAGAGGTCAAGGATTTTTTTAAAAATATGTTAGGAGGGGAAAAAAATGTTCAAGCCATTTTCTACATTATCAATGACTGAAACCACCAGTTATGAAATCTAAGAATAGAATAGGAATCTATGACACTGCGAAAATACTGCAAAGGGAGATGGAAGAAAGCGGGAAGGAGAAGCTTAAGATCCAGCGTTTAAGTTTCCTTCGTTGAATTCTAATGTGTCTTCTGACTTGTCTCCAACTTCTTGTGTTTCCCACTGAATCCGTTGGCTTTGCCTCTTGTCTCTGTGTACCTGAAGTCAGATACTCATCCTCTCTCAAGGGGAATCGGGAATCATTCCTAATTCACTCCAGCATCATTTCTGGTTTCAAGATACAAGGAAGTCTGCACTAGAAGCAGAAATTTGACACCTATGAAGTTTTGACGAGCTTTGTGAGTGCATATGTACAATCCAATTTTTGATGCCTCATTTACTCTGGGCTTCTTCTTCTTCTTCTTTTTTACACTTACTGTGAGATTTCTTTGCCTTCTGTCTTGTTATAGCTTCTTTGTACAAGGCCTTTGTCAGTTCTCTCTTTTGACACATTTCAGTAAAGAGAACAGGCAGGAAATGTCGTTTTCTTCAAGGCTATTAAAATAGATCACCAGGAGAAAAGGATCAAGCACCCACAGCACTGTTAGGCTGGGAACATTAAAGGCCATCCCCCCCCCACACACACACAATCACAACTCCCTACAACCCTCCCAGCTATTTTTCCTGCCAGTGTTATCATCTTAGAGCATATGCTTTCTGTTAAAAGCACCACACAAGTATGTGATTGTTTTAAAGGAACACTGTACTGTGTAGATAACACACTCTGAAGCACTTTCAGCTGTGATTGCAACAAGACCTGAGGAATCATTGAGCCAAGCTTCAACACGAAAATACTTGTAGCTTCTACACACGGCCCTTTGCCAGAATTGGCAAGCAAATGTTCCCGAAGGGCAGAAATGGATGCTGTTATCCTTTATTAATTCTCCAGTCACTATCAAAGCAACTCTGGGATGCATTTTTCTGCTTTAATTCAACTTTTCCTTCTTATATTTTCTTGATGCTCCAGTCTGTGATAAATCATATACACAAGATGTGGGTCATGATCCAAGACTTCAGAAAGAAACAGCAGTAATGGAGACTTTTTTTAAAAAAAAAGCTGCTTGTTGTATCTGCCTAGAAGTACTAGAAAATACCCAGATATCTAACATGAGGATTGACGTTCCTTGTTAGCATCACATTAACTCTGGATGAAAAAGTAAAAAAAGTAGAAACGTTGCACAAAGTAGTACAAAGTTGCACCAAAGCCATGTTGCGTGGGGACTATAATAGTTCAATTCCACATGGTGTCAAGAGTTATGGAAATAGGAATATCCAGTGACACTTTGTAAGAGGCAAATGAATAACTAATAGTGAGAGGAATTAGAAAGTGACTCTTCTCATAGAAGAGATCCTCCATTGGCCTTTTGCCCAGTGCTCCATCCAAAACTAGAGCTTTCATTGTTTTGTTTTAACCATTTAGTAATGTCCAACTCTTGGTGACTTTATGGGCAATAGTTTACACCAGTACCACTGTTCAAAGTTGTCAGTTCTTCAAACAGCAGTTCTTAGTGTCCAGCTCTCATACCCATACATCAATATAGTGAAGACCATTGTCCCAAATAGCCTGAGTTTTGTATTTATATCGGCATCTCTGCTTTTTCAGATCTTATTCATGTTAACTATTGCAGGACTGTCTCAGATTATCTTATGTTTCAATAAAGGAGTAGAACTACCATTGTGAAAAATGAGTCTGCATTTGCTTGTCAAATACCACTGATATAGGACCTGAGTAGGATTTTTTTTCCTGCTAAATCTACAAAGATTTTTCTCATACAAATGGGCATTACTTCAACTATGGAAGTGTGCATGAAGCAAGAAAAGACTATTGCATATTGAAATGCAAGATCTGGAAAAGAATGTTTCTTAAGTCTCATATTCCAACAGAAGCAAAATAATCTGAGCATTTGGGTAAAAGAAAACTCGAAACATTTGAGAACTGTGGGAGTTTGCCGCATGTCCCTTACTCCCTGTTTTTTTTTAATCCTAGGTTACAAAAATAGGCAGGGTAGTAATCCTTGTGACGTATCACACAAGATATAAAGGGGAAAAAAGCATCCTAGAAGATCTTTCTGCACAAACAGCAACTGAGAGTAACAAGTAATAAAAATGGAGATACTTGCAAAGAAATAATATATTGTAGCACCAAAAATGCATTCACCCCATGTAGTTTGCACCCCAAGGGTGCTTTTTCAAGAGGCAAGTGGACTGTCTTGTTTTTCTTTGAAGACATTTTGCTTCTGAAGAAGCTGAAGAAGCTTCTTGGATGAGAAGAAAAACATCTTCAGAGAAAAACAAGAAAGTCCACTTGCCTCTTGAAAAAAGCACCTTTGGTACAACCATGACCTGGATGCCTGAGAATCTCTATAGACATGTAGTTTGTGTTTATAGATTGCATATAGGACGTTTTTAAATTAAGCATGTTTTCTAGTGACTTCATGTTTTCTTGGCAATGGTCTTCCTTCCTTCCTTCCTTCCTTCCTTCCTTCCTTCCTTCCTTCCTCCTTCTCTCCCTCTCTTCTCCTGCTTTTATTACTTTATACTAAGAATTCAAGGTGGTGACATACCTAATATTGCTTCTACCTCCTTTCTCCCTCCTTACTAGTGGTCTCTCATTCAAGTAACAGCAGGTCTAATTTTGCTACCTGTCAAGCTAGATATGAGTCATCACTAAGTTCTCCCCCTTCTTTCTCTTTTATTCCCTCTCTATCGCTTACTTTCTTACATGGCCACAAATGTAGGTATCTGCCTGATACTTATCTCTAAGAGATCCATATCAAAGTCTTAAAATATCTGCAAGATTTTGTTTTATTTTATTTATATGCAGTAAGAATGCCTTGACCACACGTTTGGGTGGCTCAGATAGTGACAGAATGATCCATGCTAAGAAGTGAAGGAGTTTTGATTTGAGAGAGAAAGTTCCAATTTGGTTGTGTTCGGTTACAGCTGACTGGAGAACAGAGAGAGATGTCAAAGAGATGGGTGGGAATGTGTGATTGAACTGCAGGAATTAAATCAGAGATAGGGAGGCTACATTTGAGAGCTGTCAGCAAGTGATGGTAGAGTCTTCTCTGTAGAAATAGACATGCCACGAGTAACAGGAAGACTAAGACAACATTTCTTCTCATTTCCCTGAATATTTAAGTCCATCTGGATTGAAAGTCTTATCTGCTTTCCCTATTGCTTAAGTACCCAATCATTAACTGAATTTCTCATGAGTAAATTTTCAGGAACTCTGACAGCATGCCTCTCATTCCCTTTAAGTAATACCGATACCTGCATGCACAACACCTAAGGACCATACCATCTACATTTCTCTATAATGCTCTCTCAAATCTTATAGGGACTCATTCATTTGAATTTTCCCATAATATGAGAGGTGGGGAAACATGATGATCAAGCAGCAAAATCTACCCTCTGAATGATATTCATACACCATAGTGCCATGGCCAAGCAACACCTGAATTTATATTCTTGCACCTGCGTGCTATGCGGGTAAGAAATTATTCTTAGGTTGCAATCATATATACTTGTCTGTATGTCTATCTGTCTTTCTACCTGCAACTAAACCTTCTTAGTCTACAATCAATGGCCAGGTAAACATATGGTTATTGGACTTGATATCATTTTGAACAGGAGGGGGTTTTATGCAATGTGAATCCAGCCTTTCTGGTTTGTAAACAATGGGATATTACCTTTTTACTCTGTTTTTTTTTAGTAGTAGTCTTATGAACATTACAGTCACACAGGGATTCTGCAGCTGTGTAACACATCATCTGAAGAATTCTTAAAGACTAAGATTCCCCCCTTGTTATGCTTGTTATGCTCCCTCCTCCAAGGGTGATCTTTGGAAGGATGAGTGAAGAAGATCTGGAGTGTCCATCAAGACTATATATATTTCCTACATGGCCACCAAAGGATTGAAGGTCCTCCTAGCTGCCCAGCTAAATCAAATCTGGATCTGTACCAGACAGTGGCAATATAAGAAGATGCTGGAAGACAATGTCCACTTTAGGGTCAAAGTCAATGGCATGATATCATACTGTGTGTCAAGTGCAAATAACCAGACCCAAACAAGAAGAGTTCAATTAACTGTTTTATTGTTGAAGCCTATACAGAGGAATCTTCTCAGACTGACAGTTTGCACCTGGGTGAGACTAGATAAGGTTCAATGGCATTCAAGAGGGTGGGTGTGGGTGGGAGGTTGGACTTTGTCTCTTGTTCCCATGTAGGGATTCCAGACTAATTCCCTGTTTGACTCCACCCCCTGGGTCAGCCAATTTCTCTCCAGCATCTGCAGGAAAAGGTAATGATAAAGTGCTTCTGTATTTTGCCAAATAAAATAAAATAAAATCACATGAAATAAAATCACATAATAGTTTAAGGTAAAGTGATTGATGATGTAGTGCTGAAGGACAGGCCATTCAAGTAAAAAAAGGACTCAACATAGTACAGAGGAAATGCTGAGGATCTTTCAGAGAACTACCGTATTTTCCGGCATATAAGATGACTTTTTAACCCATGAAAATCTTCTCAAAAGTTGGGGGGTCATCTTATATGCCCAGTCGTCTTATACGCCGGAAAATAGTACATAAATCAATCGAGCGCCCCCGTTCTTGCAAAGCAACTTCAAACCTCCTTAGTCCAGTCCCCCCTCCAACGTGACTCTCCCTTCCCACCCCCAAGAGCCTCTAAGCCCCTTCCCCTCCCCCTTGCAAACGCCAGACCCCGGGAGCTCTTGCATTTATTCCAAAGGGTGGGTGGAAGGAAAAGCCCCTTTTGGCTCTGGCGTGGCTGCAAGTTGACGAACCCGGGAAGGCATGCCCTCCCCTCTCACTGTGGAGGAAGCAGGGTAGGCTGGCGTTGGGTGGGAGCTGGCAGGGCAGTCCTGCGCACACGTGCACTCCCCGGCTGCTAAGGAGTGCTCGGGGAGCCGTGGCAGGTGCCTCACACCCTTCCCTCTCGAGGCGGCACCGACGGAGCTGTCCAGCATCGGGCAGGAGCCGGCAGGGCAGTCCTGCGCACGCACACGCTCCCCAGCTGCTAAGGAGTCCTCAGGGAGCCGTGGCAGGCGCCTCACGCCCTTCCCTCTCAAGGCGGCACCGGCGGAGCTGTCCGGCATTGGGCGGGAACCGGCAGGGCTTTGCACCATCTGCATCAGACGGGTCTGAATCGGGCTTGTGTCAGACACTTGGCAACTGGCATGTAAGTATTTTCCGGCGTATAAGACGAAAATTTTTGAAAATCTTCTCAAAAGTCGGGGGTCATCTTATAGGCCCAGTCATCTTATACGCCGGAAAATATGGTAACTGTGTTTATGACATGGTTACGTTGAAGCCTTTGGAACACCTAGTTGCTGATGTTACCATGCAATAAATGAAAATCTGAAGCTGCCAAGACAAAATCACAATGGGAACATGGAATATAAGAAGCATGATCAGTGGAAAGCTGTACACAGTGATAGATAACAATAAATTGACTACACATTGACATTTTTGGCAAAGCCAAATTGAAATGGACTAGAACAGGATATTTTAGTCAGAAGATCATGCTTCTGTAGGTATCTACAATTGAAAGATTTATTTTAGATAAGAATACTTGTGGGTTCGAAGGTATTAAAAATGAACTTAAAACTTCATTGGATGCTAATGATGAACATCTCATTGCTAAGGCCTATAAAATGCTGTTGATATTGAATTTAGAAAGTGGATATGTTAAGCATTGTATGATTCAATAGGCAAAAATATACATATAATGCTTGAGCAGTATGTGGACCAAATGAGCGAAATTTACACTGAACTATAACCTTAAAGAGAATTTCTATAAAATAATGTTCCATTTGTATTTAACACCTGATAAATTGTCCAAGATCTATAAGGTGTTTCAAATGTTTGAAGGGAGGTAATTTATAATATGTATGCAAGAAGACAGAAATACTGGGACCCAATCTACATTTTAATCCAGAAGATTCTTACAGTAAATATACAATGGAAACTACAATTTTTTAAAGGAATATTGGATAAAGAATTGGAAAAACAATTGGAACTTTATTATATATGCTGACCACAATGAGAATTTTATATGCTCAAAAATAGAAAGAAGGTCTAATTCCCACAATGCACAATGGAAGAATGGGTAGACAAAGTACAGATAGTCCTTGACTTACCACAGTTCATTTAGTGACCATTCAAAGTTATGACAGCACTGAAAAAAGTGACTTATGACCATTTGATCAAAATGGTCAAAATTTAGTTGCTTGGCAACTGGTTTATACTTATGACCATTTGTGTCCCAAGGTCATGTAATCACCTTTTGCAACCTTTTGACAAGCAAAGCCAGAATCACTTAATGGCCAATTTACTAATTTATCAACTGCAGTGATTCACTTAACAACTGTGGCAAGAAAGGTCATAAAATGAGGCAAATGCATAACAAATGTCTCACTTAACAACATAAAATTTTGGGCTCATATTGTGGTCATAAGTTGAGGATTACCTGTATTGGAATTGGCAGAGATGGCAAAGTTAAATACATTAATTAGGGAAAAGAATGTAACTAGCTTTGTTTCCCCTTGGAATGAAATTATGATTTTGGGTTTCAATCTTTAAAGAGGTTGTTGTTACAGAAATGGCCAGTACTTACCCTCTTTGTATAAGCAAAAAGTTGAGATTATGATATTATTATGCAATTTACCTCAGTGAAGAAAGTTGGAAGCTGTTGCTTTTCTGGTTTCCCTTTCCCTCACTCTATTACGTTTTACGTTTACGTTTTATTTAATTTATATACCGCCCTTCTCCCTAGGGACTCAGGGCGGTTCACAGGGCATATAAATAACAATACAATACAATACCATACAAAAGTTAAAACAAAGATTAAATCAATGCCCAATTAAAAAACAATAAAACAATTCTAAAAACGACAATTTAAAACCCAACTCCCCCATCAGGCCAGACCGGCTAATTCAAATAAATGGGTCTTCAGGCCACGACGGAAAGTTCGGAGGTCTGATGCCATCCGGAGCTCCACCGGCAGTTGGTTCCACAAAGCCGGGGCACCCACAGAGAAGGCTCTCCCCCTGGGGGCCGCCAGTCGGCATTCCCTGACCGGAGGCACCCTGAGGAGGCCCTCTCTGTGGGAACGCACAGGGCGGAGGGGAGTTGAAGCCGGCAGCAGGTGGTCCCCGAGGTAACCCGGACCCATGCCATGTAGGGACTTAAAGATCATAACCAAGACCTTGAACCTCACCCGGAAGACAACTGGTAACCAATGCAGCTCGCGGAGCAAAGGTGTAACATGGGAGTACCGGGAAACTCCCAAGACAACTCTCGCGGCCGCATTCTGTACCAGTTGGAGCCTCCGAGTGGTCTTCAAGGGAAGCCCCATGTAGAGAGCATTACAGTAGTCAAGGCGAGAGGTCACGAGCGCATGAGTGACCGTGCACAGGGCATCCCGGTCCAGATAGGGCCGCAACTGGCGCACCAGGCGAACCTGGGCGAAAGCCCCCCTAGTCACGGCCACTACATGATCTTCCAAGGTAAGCCGTGAATCTAGGAGGACTCCCAAGTTGCGAGCCCTATCCACGGGGGGTAAGAGCTCACCCCCCATAGAAAGAGATGGAACATTTTGAATGTCCCGGGATGCCGGAATGCACAGCCACTCAGTCTTGTCAGGGTTGAGTTGAAGTCTGTTCCTCCCCATCCAGACCCGAACCGCCTCCAGGCAACGGGACATCACAGCGAGGGCATCACTGGGGTGGTTTGGGGTCGAAAAGAAAAGTTGGGTATCATCGGCATATTGATGATACCCAACTCCAAAACCACGAATGATCTCACCCAGCGGTTTCATATAGATGTTGAACAGGAGAGGCGAGAGAACCGATCCCTGAGGAACTCCACAAACGAGAGACCTAGGGGCCGATCTCTGCCCCCCTGCCAACACCGACTGCGAACGTCCCAGGAGATAGGAGGAGAACCACCGAAGAACTGTGCCTCCCACTCCCAATCCCCTGAGACGCCGGAGCAAGATACCATGGTCGATGGTATCGAAAGCCGCCGAGAGGTCTAATAGGACTAGGACAGAGGAATATCCCCTGTCCCGAGCCCTCCAGAGATCATTCACCAGAGCGACCAATGCCGTCTCCGTGCTGTACCCGGGCCTGAAACCCGATTGGTAGGGGTCCAAATAATCCGCTTCATCCAGGACCAAAGGGAGCTGATGCGCCACCACACTCTCAACAACCTTCGCAAGAAAGCGAAGGTTGGAGACTGGACGAAAGTTGTTCAATACAGCTGGGTCCAAGGCAGGCTTCTTGAGGAGAGGTCTCACCACCGCCTCCTTCAAGACGGTGGGGAAATAACCCTCACTCAAAGAAGCAGATATAACTGCCTGGAGCCAGCCTCGTGTCCTCTCCCTAGCTGCATAGACCAGCCAGGAAGGGCACGGGTCCAACAAACATGTGGAGGAGCTCAGTCTCCCCATAATCCTGTCCACTTCATCAGGGGTCACAGAATCAAACTCTTCCCAGATAACATTGACAAGACCGCTCGTGTCCTGATCGCCAGACTCTGCCCAGTTGGAGTCCAAACCGGTCCGAATCCGAGCGATTTTATCCGACAGATGTTGACTAAATTCCTCGGCACGACCCTGCAAGGGATCCTCCCTCACCTCCTGATTAAGAAGCGAGCGAGTCACCCTAAACAGGGCGGCCGGGCGATTATCTGCGGACGCAATGAGGGTAGAGAAGTAGTTACACCTCGCCACCCTCATCGCTGCGAGATAAGACCTAATATAGGTTCTTAACCGCAACCGGTTGGGTTCGGATCGGCTCGACCTCCAACAGCTCTCTAGGCCCCGTTTCCCTTTCCCCTTTTACCTCATCTTTTTTCACACTTTCTTTATTTTCATTTGTATTTTATATTAAGATATATATATATTTTAAAGAGGATTGTACAGTTTACTCGGCAGGACACAAAGAAACAAGGAACGGTGCTGCTTTAATAGCTAAAAAGCATACAGCAAGGAAAATAGTTGGGTAATAAGGCAATCAATGACCAAATAATATCAGATAGATTTCATGGACAGGTAGACTTACAACATTTCATTTAGTGACTGTTCGAAGTTACAATGGCACTGAAAAATGTGACTTATGACATATTTCAGTGTCTTGGAATCACGTGATCACCTTTTGTACCTTTTGAGAAGCAAATTCAATGGGGAAGCTAGATTTGCTTTACACTTGTGTATCTAACCTAACAACTGCAGTGATTCACTTTACCATTGTGGCAAGAAAGGTCGTAAAATGGAGCAAAACTCACTTAACAACTGTCTCGCTTAGCAACGGAAACCTTGGGGCCAGTTGCGGTTGTAAGGCAAAGACTATCTGTATAGACAGTCGTCTGATTGCTATTCCAACCACGGTTGCAGAAGACAAGGAAGTTGATAGGTTTTATGGTCAAATGCATTCCGAAATCGACAGAACACGCAAGCAAGATGTGCTGTTTATGATTGGAAACAGGGATGCAATAGTTAGAAATAGTAAAGCGGAAAAGTGTAATTACACTGTATGGTCTAGAAAACAGAAATGAAGCAGGAGAATCACTTATCAAATTCTGCCAATCCAATTATTTCTTTACTGCTGGCAAAATTTTCAATAAGACAAAACGTGGTCTATTTACATGGGGAATCATCAGATGTCTGCAAATTATTCGTACAAGAAGGTGAAAGAACTCTGTTGTAGTAGCATGGACAAGGCCAGGCACTTACTGTGGAACTGGTAATGAACTCCTCATATGCAAGCTCTAAGTCAGGCTGAAGAGAACTGTTCTGTACCAGCCTGCTACCAGCCCTGCAGCAAAAGCAGGGACAACCCCTTTACAAACGGCAAAAGGCTGGAATAAAGCCTGCCAAATTTATTCACATAAAACGGAGCAAGACAAGACACCAACCATGAAACAGGAGCTAAGAAACAGGAACTATCCAAGTGGTTGCCTTCAGCAAACCAGCCCTCCCACACATTCCCCTTAAATACAGTTCAGGGCGTGGCCTCTCTCTGCCTCCTTCCGAGGTGCCCCATTGCCTTCCTCTGTTTACTCCTGATTGACTGCCTCCTGCGTCGGGCGTCCTTGAACAGGGCCAGCTGTGGGTCATCTTCATCCACGCTGTCAGGCTCACACAGCTGGGTCTGCGTCGTGACCAGATGAGAGGGGCCTGGCTGGGGGCTCTCATCAAGCTGTCCAATCCCCTCAGTAAGCTCTTCAACACCCCCCTCCTCCTCCTCTGAGTCGTCCGACCCAACTGCCGAACCCACAGGCTGACCCTGAATCACAACAAGAACTTGAAGAAAGACTGCCAAGACGTTGAGACATAAGAAAGCAAATTGGAGATTGGAAGAAATTGTGGAAACTGCAATGGACAGAAGCCAAAGTCAAGAAAGACAAAAATCTCAAGAAGGAACAAAGGAACAAAGAATTTGAGAGAACAGACGAGAAGCAGCATCACAATGTAAAGACAATAACGATGGAAACATACATTGGAAAACAAAAATGTCTGAACTCAGAAAGATGTTCCAATCTCAAATTGTAAGCTGCAGGATACCAACGGACAGACAGCAACAGATTCAAAGATGATCGAAAAAGGAAGGAAGGAGTATACTTAAATTAGAGCTCTTGTTATATTCATGTTTAAGCGGTGACTGTTGCTAACTACTGCTATTTTTTTTATACACTTCTTGAGCACTGGGTCAGATGCAGTGTATGTAAGCAGTGTATGATACCAGAATACAGGAAAGGCAGTTATCACAAGATCTGCTCTTCTTAGATGTCATCTAGCAGTCGGAATTAAGGATGCCATTGGCTAGAAGACAAATTGGCTATTTAGGAGATATCTTCTCCAAGCCACTAAAAAAAACTGCAGCCAATAACATTCTTACTGAAGTTTTGCTGTAACTCAGTATTGGTATCATGTCTTCATTGCATCTTGTTAGTTTTTATTACATCCCCATTTGATGTTCCACATATAAGCAAATGGATAGCCCATCATTATTTTGAAACAAATCACATTCTAATATTTTCAGAAAGCCTTTGCTTGTTTCTTGGTCATATAGCCAGAGTAACGAATTAATTACAAAAGATAAGCAGTCTCTTAAGAACCCTTAGAGACATAGTAGCATTATGAGGAGGACTGCATCATCTGGCAGCCATATAAAATTATTGGAAAATGTACATTTGGGTGGGTGATACACACAGCAGGTCAAGCAAGGTGGAATTTGTGGCCCCTGCCATTTAATCATGTTTTTGTCCCTGTCAACCAATGAGTTACCGTAAAGATTGAATAGCACAAGGGCTAAGATGCATCTTTGTTTAACTCCTTTATTTCTTGACATAGCATGGGATAAATGGCAAAAGTGATTACATCTTATCCTTGGAGAAGCATTTCCAGAAAGCTGCTGGATAAAAAGTACAAGATGCCCATCCTTGAAGGCAGACTAAAATTTTCTTCATAATTTGTCTCTCAGGATAAGGTCAACAGCTTTTGGCCTTATCAAATTAATAAAGGCAACATATAATCCTGCACCTGCCCCTTGCCCCCTGCCCCCCTCCCAGGCTTGGAGCTGTATTTACCTGCCACAGGATGAACAAAGAAAGTATTGATAAGAGGTTGACTGGCTGCCCTGAACTTCACCTGTTGTTTTTCCACTTCAGTTTTACATCTTGATGAATCCAGTCTATCAGTTTTCAGTACAAATACCCCTGCATAAAGTTTACCCCTTCTAGTCAGTAAACTTAGTAGACAGTCTGCAGCTCTCAGTCAGAGAGTGGTCTATGCATGGGAAAGAACCGCTAGAATCAGAGACCATGGCTTCATGCTCTTCCTGAACAGTTCTGGGAATAAATGATCCCAGTTCTTTTTTTTTGTAAAAGAAAAAGGTGGAGCAGTGGGCTAATGCCTCCTTAAGTAACACCAGCTGCCTGCAATTAGTGCAGGTTCGAGTCCCACCAGGCTCAAGGTTGACTCAGCCTTCCATCCTTCCAAGGTAGGTAAAATGAGGACCCAGATTGTTGGGGGCAATAAACTGACTTTGTAATAATGCCGCTTGGAGGTGGGAGGAAGCCCTAATAAGCAGGCATATACATAGAATGAAGGCTATTGCTAAGCACATTGATTTGTGCTTTAGATTGTAAGCCGCCCTGAGTCTTCGGAGAAGGGCGGGATATAAATGGGATTTTTTTAAAAAAACCTCACACATGTTATACAACCCGCCTTGCCTACCCTACAAGGTTCCATCCAAAAAAGGTGCTGGAACTCCGTTCTGGGCGTTCTATGAGGAAAAAAAAGCCCTGAATGATCCCCTTCTGATGCTTTTCCATCTTTTAATTGGCCCATCAGTTTTGCTACATCCAAGTAAGAATGATAGAATGAACCAGGTACAAATGGAGGGGTTAGAGTCAAACATGGTGTAACCGGTGCATTGTCCAGAATCTGCTGGGATATGACACTCACACAGTCAGTCATGCCTTAAGCACCTCTCGTGTGAATTATTGCAAAGCACTCTACATGGCGCTACCTTTGAAGGCCACTCAGAAACTGAAGCTGGTCTAGAATGGGATGACATGGCCAGTTAAAGGCTCAGTTAAGTGTTAATACCACTTTATAACACCTTGGTAAGGCCACACTTGGAATACTGCATCCAGTCTTGATCACTACGATGTAAAAAAGTTGTTGAGATCCTAGAAAAGAGAAGAGCAACAAAGATGATTAGGGGACTGGAGGCTAAAACATATAAGGAACGGTTGTTGGAATTGGGTATGTCTAGTTTAATGAAAAGAAGGACTAGGGATGACATGATAGCAGTGCTCCAATATCTCAGGGGCTGCCACAAAGAAGAGGGAGTCAAGCTATTCTCCAAAGCACCTGAAGGCAGGACAAGAAGTAAAGGATGGAAACTAATCAAAGAGAGAAGCAACCTAGAACTAAGGAGAAACTTCCTGACAGTCAGAACAATTAATCAGTGGAACAACCTGCCTCCAGAAGCTGTGAATGCTCCAATACTGGAAGTTTTTAAGAAGAGACTGGACAGCCATTTGTCTGAAATGGTATAGGGTTTCCTGCTTGAGCAGGGGGTTGGACTAGAAGACCTCCAAGGTCCCTTCCAACTTTATTATTATTGCTGTTGTTATTGTTGCCATCATCATCTCATTACATGAGCTAGACTAGTTACTACTATGCTTCTGGGTATGTTTCAAAATCCTGCTTCAGTCTGTAAAGCCTTTCATGGCAGAGGGCGTGCTATCTGAGGTACCCCTTTTCTCCCACTGTTTTGGACCATACATAAGATCTCACAGAATCTGTGGGATCTAAAGACACAATCTCTCTGCCAGCTTCAGACAGACACTCAGACACCCAGTAGACACTAACAGTAGCAAGACAGTCTTCAAAGCAAAGCTCCACAACCAAATCTGCTAAGATCACCTTCTGCCAGCCTACTGGTTACCCATAACTCCGTTGACTGGACAGTCTGCCTGCTTCCCCAGCTTCTCCATTTAAAATGCACTGAGGTGAAGATTGCCCTCTTGCCACCATCCTTGACTGACTCATTCATTTTGCCACTGAACATTTCCAGCTCAAATTGAGATCCAGCCATAATTGGAGGAAATTTCACTGGCAAACCAGCAGCCTGCTTTTTTTCCTTCATTGCCTTTGCAAATTAACTTTCACAGCTCTGAAAAAGTGAATATCCTGCTTGTAAATGTCTGTTTATTTCACTTACTCTGATATTTTCTCATGCAACAACATTCTTAATATTACAATCAACCCTCTGTCTTCCAACTACCATTTACGTCAACAAGCATTACCTTCTCCATTACTACTTCCCTTCCCTAAAACTATAGAACTACTCTATACTCCAATTCATAAGTCTCTAATTTAGATCAATCAACTAGTTTCTGACATTCTACTTGAGTCTAAGAAGTCTTCTCAATTCCACCTTCAAAAAAAACCAAAAACACTTTGGGATGAGAGTCTATGTTCCGAAACCTGGTGGCTGAGTCAAAGAAAAATATAACTTTGATTTCATTTCATTTACATTTTAAATGTAATCATCATTAAATGTAATTCATTTGATTACTCTCCCATTATGTATTTAATATTGTCATTTTCTGTCAAAATTAGAACTTCTTTTGCTAGCGCTTTCAGAACTGTGTGTGGTTTTCAAAGGTTCTGGTGCCAGGCACAAAAGATCAGGTACCCACATGAAAGTCCAAGTAAACTGGTTTATTGCTATTCATGCCCATCCATAGGAATCTTCTCAACTAACAATTAGCACCTGCTTGGAGTTAGATCAGGGTCTACGGAATTTCAGAGAGTTCAGCTATGGCTACATAGGGATTCAAGGCTGATCCCTTTTAACTCCACCTCTAGGTTCTGCCACTCCTATACTAATCCTCTATAGTTAGGTAGATATTTAAAAAGATTTCAGCTGAAGAACCAAGGTTTAACTGAGCAGCAATGACCTTTTAAGAGTTTCCTATCAAGGACCAGGATAAATTCCATATTCTAAATAGTGTAACAGGTCTAATATAATTATAATAATAGATATCTCTCTATTTAAAAACTCTGCTTTATTGTGTTTTGATGCCTCAGTGATCTCAGCGTTATCATTGTTAAGTTAGTGGAAAGGAAGCAATGTTTTTAAGTGATATTCTTATTGACTAGTTAGATTACATACCGGTAGTTAAAAATGGATTTATTTATTTTTACCAAACTGTATTGAAACAATAATTTGTCTCTATCAAGGATCTGATAACTGGTAACTGTTTTTTATCTAGAAATTTATACACAGAGCATTGTTGTCTTTCAATTTTTTTGTACTCCTATCCTTTTTGAATGTAGATATTTAGCAACAATTTGTCAAACAGCATTTCTCATTAAACTATTTCTTATAAACTAAGATTACACAGTTAAACTCTTCCTTTGCATTTCTAAAATGCTGCTTATACTTCAATCAAATCTTATATTCTCTGGGTTTGGGGAAACCCATCCCAAACAACCTTATTTTTTTCCAACTGAACTAAAAAGAAGGTTTTTCCACAATATAAAACAGTCTTTTTTATTCCTGTATTAATTACTATTAATCGCTACTCATTGACATTGCTGCCATGAATGATGGGAGTAGTGGTCAAAATTATTTGAAAATTGTGGAAAGTTGAATTAGGACACAAATCCACATATTTTTCCTCAGATCTCTGAATGACACACAAAAATACAGGCAGGGAGAAAATCAGAATGAAGGAATGAAACTGAAAGCAAACTAAATTTAATTGAAATCAAAAGAATTATATAGGGCTTATTCAATTATTCCATGTGTATTTAATTATTTCACTCTTACTTTTTTTAGCACACTATTTTTTAAAAACAAACCATGGAATCCCCCGCATTGGTGTGGAGTCAAGGTGACTGAATGGAGCTGAGCATTTACTGGCTGGATGCCCTTCCTGAAGCCAATGTAAAGCTCACAGCAGATATTTTCTCTTTGTGCTCAGAGAGAGCAATATCTGCCGCTACCTAGGATCGGATTCACAGCCTCCTGATTACAAAGTGAGAGCTTCACTTCTAGGCCACAACCTTAATACCCAATTTTGGTGGAACTCTGGAGCCATAAGTACTGCTTTCAAGGATGATGTCTGGTCCAGTTAGACAGCTTATTATGTTAATGAAGCTGAATGTATAATGAAATGTATATGTAAATATGTGGGGAGCAGGGGCAGCTGCTAGGGGTGTGGGAAAGATAATGACTCTGATTTCACAAGTTTTTAAATTATATTGCATGTATGATGAACATACAAAGCGGTGGGGCTTCAATTTTGTGGGCATGGTATTTTCTGGGGATGGGACAAGTGCCTGGAGTCATAGCAGTAGCATCTATCTCATCTTGGAATGGGTTTCCATCTCTTGCTGCTTTCACATTTTCTGAAGGGTCCTTTCCTGGGCAGAAGTATTCCCTCCATATATAACTTGTAAATTATTTACATCAGAGGTTGTTGCTTCCTATTGCTTGTCTGCCAAACATATTTCTCACATCATGGCAGCAACATTTTAACCACAACATCCCCCCCCCCTTTGGACTCTTAGAATCTTCAGACTTCTGTGGTTGTTTTAGTTCAGCTCATGAATACCAAGTGAAACTTCTGTCTCATGCCTTTACATCACACACACACACACACACACACACACACACACACACACACACACACAGAGAGAGAGAGAGAGAGAGAGAGAGAGAGAGAGAGAGAGAGATTTTCAGAAAGGGAATATTCTGTATATTGTTTATTATTTATTTGATTTGATTTTGTGTCAATCAATTTGATTCGATTTGGGTATAATCAAGTGAGGATGTGGATGCCCCAGTAACCATGGATGTTGCATTGCCTACCCATATATTTTTGCCTATCTATATTTTAGAGCAGTGACATGTAAATAGCTCTAGATGGATCTCACCCAATAGAAAACCAAAACTGCGTTCTTGAAAACCACAAGAATTATGTGTGATAAACTGATCTATCCCTCAGGTTCAGAATACATAAAACCCTGTTTATTGGCATCTATAGAAAGCCTCATGTATTTTTATATCAAAATAGCTGAAGGACTAATGTCCTAAATCCATTTAAAATTAATTTGTGCACAGTTTGGTAGTAGAGCCCTCTATTTTCACCGCAGTTCAATCTGTGCTTAGAATCCAGATGGTTCATTTCAAGAATAGCTGCCAAGTTGGCAAAAACAGACATAATCATTTCGGCATTTTCTCAGTGCAACCTTTAAGCAGTAACAAAAAGAATGAAATGGCAATTTTAAAAATCCTTCTTATCTATCCACTTAGAATTTTTGGACTTCACCATCCAAGGACTTGAAAACTGAATAAATGGTTTATAACAGCCCAGTGAAGTAGGAAATAATAATTTTGGGTCCTCAGTTAGCTTCACAGGATGAACAGAGTTCTCAGCTCATGACTCAGTATTTTATATACCCATTCTCTATTTTCTACTGGCTACTTATTTTCTTTTTTTATTATTATTAAAATTTTTATAAAAGTTACAATATAAACCCAGCCCACCCCACCCTCCCCCCACCCCCTCCCTCACTTCCCAGAGTTAAATACAGGGTTACAAATAAAATAAACATAATCTAACTAACATTAACCAACTATGTAAGTAACCAAGTTCTTAATGCGCTTTAACTCCCTTTAAACTAAAAATACAAACCAAGTTAGAATATACATACCAATAACATAAACAAATAACTTCCTTATTATTAAACTAATCAAAAATTTCACTATAATAAACTACTAATAAAAATAACAATATAAAATCTATTCGTAAGCTAAATGAAACTTTTTAGTCCCATATTTATTCTGAATATAATCTATCCATCTTCTCCAAACCAAAATGTATCTTTCTTGTGAATGATCCTTCAAGGAAGCAGAAATCTTAGCCATTTCTGCTAAATTTGACACTTTAAGCGTCCATTCTTCAATAGTAGGCAAACTATCCTTCTTCCAATATAGCCCTATCAATAACCTTGCAGCTGTTATCAAGTTCAACATCAAATTAGCTTCTTTAGTATCACAATCTATAATAATACCCAATAAGAACAATTGTGGAGAAAATTTTATCTTTCTCTTAAAAATCTTTTGAACATTCCACCAAATTTTGATCCAAAAAGCTTTAACATTTCCACAAGTCCACCATATATGATAATAGGTAGCGTCCAAGCTACCACATCTCCAACATTTGGGCTGTAAATTAGGATACATGCAAGACAATTTTTTTAGGATCCAAATGCCATCTATAAAACATTTTATAAAAATTTTCTCTTAAATTCTGAGCCTGGGTAAATTTTACATTTCTAACCCAAATTACCTCCCATGTATCCAATAAGATTGGTTCTTGAATATTTTGAGCCCACTTCACCATACAATCTTTAACTAATTCCATTTCAGAGTCCAATTCTACTAAAGCATTGTATACTCTCTTTATATGTGCTCTATTTTGGTCTTTAATTTGTTTTACCAAATTTTCATCAGTTAATGTAATCCCAATTTTCTGATCTTTCATCCACCTCATTTGCAATTGAGTATATTGAAACCAAGACTGTATGATATTTTCTTGTTTTAACTCATCTAATAACTTCAATTGCCAACCATTCCCTATCAGTCTAAGTAATTCCTTATATGAAGTCATGTCCAGGTTCACACCCATAGATACCCCCTCTATCATTTGTCCAGGAATCCCCCAAACTGATTATCTGGACCCGTACCAATCGGGTTTCAGACCCGAACACAGCACGGAGATGGCATTGGTCGCGCTGGTGAATGATCTATGGAGGGCTAGGGACAGGGGTTGCTCCTCTGTCCTGGTCCTATTAGATCTCTCAGCAGCTTTCGATACCATCGACCATGGTATCCTGCTGCGGCGTCTCGGGGGGTTGGGAGTGGGAGGCACCATTTTACGGTGGTTCTCATCCTATCTCCTGGGCCGCACGCAGTCAATGTTGACGGGAGGGCAGAGATCCGCCCCGAGGCCTCTCATTTGTGGAGTTCCTCAGGGGTCGGTTCTCTCGCCCCTCCTGTTCAACATCTATATGAAGTCGCTGGGCGAGATCATTCGTGGTTTCGGGGTGGGGTATCATCAGTACACTGATGATACCCAACTTTTTCTTTCCACCCCGAACCAACCCAGCAATGCCCTCGCCGTGATGTCCCGTTGCCTGGAGGCGGTCCAGGTCTGGATGGGGAGAAACAGGCTTCGTCTCAATCCCGCCAAGACTGAGTGGCTGTGCATATCGGCATCTCAGGTCAACCAGACTATTCCATCTCTAACGATGGGGGGTAAGGTGTTACCCACCGTTGATAGGCCTCGCAACTTGGGCATCCTCCTGGATTCACGACTCAATTTTGAAGACCACATAGGAGCCGTGACCAGGGGGGCTTTTGCCCAGGTTCACCTGGTGCACCAGTTGCATCCCTATCTGGACTGAGATGCCCTACGCACAGTTACTCATGCGCTCGTGACCTCCCGTTTGGACTACTGCAACGCTCTCTACATGGGGCTGCCCTTGAGGACCACTCGGAGGCTTCAACTGGTGCAGAATGCGGCCGCGCGAGTTGTAATGGGGGTCTCCCGATACTCCCATGTAACACCTCTACTCCGCGAGCTGCATTGGCTTCCGGTTGCCCTCCGGGTGAAATTCAAGGTGCTGGTCATTACCTATAAAGCCCTACATGGCTTGGGTCCGGGGTACTTGAGGGAACACCTGCTGCCAGCATCAAGTGCCCTTCGTCCAGTGCGCTCCCACAGGGAGGGTCTGCTCAGGGTCCCACCGGTAAGAGATTGCCGGTGGGTAACGCCCAGGGATAGGCCCTTCTCAGTGGGGGCGCCTGCCCTCTGGAACCAGCTGCCAGTGGAGCTGAGGACTGCCCCCGACCTCCGTTCATTCCGCCGGGGCCTGAAGACCTGGCTCTTCGAGCTCTCTGGCCCAGGCTGAGGATTAATTTATTTTAATTGGGGTTTTAGTTGCACAGGGTTAAATTTAATCTTTTTTAAACTGGTTTTAACTTTTGTATTTTTGGTTTTTAATTCCCTGTAAACCGCCCTGAGTCCTCAGGGAAAGGGCGGTATATAAATGTAATAAAATAAATAAATAAATAAATAAATAAATAAATAAATAAATAAATAAATAAATAAATAAATTGGTATTTTATAGTTTAAAATATAATAATATTTTTCCCAGAGACGCAATAAAGCACTTCTTAAGATATGAGATTTGAAAGTCTTATCAACTTTTTTTATCATAAATTAAATACGCATGCCACCCATATAATAAGTCCCATCCCTCAAGATAAAGTATTCTTTTATTAGTTAAATTAAGCCAATCACTAACCAGTGTTAAAACCACCGCATCATAATATAATTTCAAGTTAGGCACCTTGAGTCTTCCTCTTTCCCGTGCATCTTGCAAAATCTTAAGTTTAACTCTTGGTTTTTTCCCCGCCCAAATGAATTTATTAATACCCTTCTGCCATTCATCCAAATTAGCATCCTTTTTCAATATAGGTATCATTTGAAACAAAAAAAGAAACTTTGGTAAAACATTCATTTTAACAGCTGCAATTTTTCCCAACAAAGATAATTGTAGTTTTTTCCAATTATTTAAGTCTTTTTGTACTTTTAACCATAATGTCTCATAATTATTCTTATATAATTTCACATTAGAAGCTGTAATATATACTCCCAAATATTTAACCTTTTTAACTATTTCATAACCTGTTAATTTTACTAACATTTCCTTTTCACTCATAGTCATATTTTTAGATAATATCTTGGTCTTATTATTATTTACCTTAAAACCAGAAACTTTCCCATATTGGATTATAATTTCCATCAAATCTATCACCGATTGAGTCGGTTGGGATAATGTCACCACCAAGTCATCCGCAAAGGCTCTTAATCTATAATCATTCTGTTTTACTTTAATTCCCTTTATTGTAGTTGATTCATGAATTTTAATCAATAGAATCTCCAATGTTAAGACAAACAACAATGGTGAAAGGGGGCATCCCTGTCTTGTGCCTTTTTCAATTTTAAATGCCTCTGTTAAACCCCCATTGATTATAATTTGTGCTGATTGCTGTTGATATATAGCCTTGATGGAATGTAAAAATTCGTCCCCAAAATTCATTTTTTCAACAAGTTTCAATAAAAATTGCCAATTCAATTGATCAAATTTTGGGTCCTCAGTTAGCTTCACAGGATGAACAGAGTTCTCAGCTCATGACTCAGTATTTTATATACCCATTCTCTATATTCTACTGGCTACTTATTTTCTGCTTTGGTCTAGAAAGCTGGATAGCAACCAGGAGCCTGTGAGTTCTAGATCTGTTTTAGGCATGAAAACCAGCTAGGTGATTGTGCCAATCACTTTCTCTCAGCCCAACCCACTTCCTAGGGTTTTTTGGGGAAAATAGGAGAAGGAAGAAGTATTGGGGATATTTGCTATGTCAACTGTCCAGCTGGCAAATTCAACATTGAAGAAACTCTACAGCCTTGAGATGCCATAAGAGATAATCTTTATTGAATACACATCCCTGGCACTGAAGAAGTAAAATCAACTTTAGTTTTCCCATGAAAAAAATCTGGATAGTTAACAATAACTTTTTATACCCCCCACCCACCATGTGTTTACACTGCCCAATCACATTCTTTCTGTTTGTTATGGGACTGGTCCACTTCTCTGACAGACACCTGCTTTGGATAACCTTGGGTCTCATTGAAACTCCCATTTTTCCCCCAGTCTCTCCCTCCACCCTGTTTCTATGGAAAGTTGAGCAGTGACAGAGGTTAGCAAGCATCTTAGCAATTCAACCCTGACATGCTGCCTTGAGTTACCTATAAAGTAATAAAGGCAAGATAAAAATCTAATAAATAAATGCATATGTACCTACCTACACACATACATACTCTCAATGAACGGAAACATTGATGGGAATAATAGTGTATCCTTCACAATTACTGTTTTTGCAAATGCTCAATTCAGTTAAGAACCACAATCAACTTCATTACACAAAAACTGCTTCATGGAAATCCCAAAACTGAGGGAATATGAAATATGTTTTCTCTAACCTTTTATTTGCGTGGGGGAAAGGTATTGAAGGACATACTAATTGCAGAAAAGCACTGAGATGGTATATATTTAAGTATTCAGAAGCAAAGCTGGAGTTTGAAAAAGCTGCCCATGCTAAATATGCCATGGTCCTGTCTTCTCCTGGAATTGGGGAATCTTCAGCACATTTGTTTAAAAATCAATTTTATGTAGTAGTCTTGTATTAGTGTAAACTAAACTGAGAGTATTTTTTGCAATCAGAGTAATCTAGAAATAAAAATGTTTTAAGGGGTATTATTATAGCTCAAGGACCCTATCATTATACCAAGAAGCCTGCTCTATAGCATCTACTCTGAAGTTTGATGGCCAATGTGGTTCTATCACCAGATTTGAAGTCAAGGTCAATGATCTCATTTCTGGGTGGCCAATTTGCCACAAATGATAATGCTTTCAGATATTTCTCCTGGTTTCCTTCTCAATGACTCATGTGTGTAGATCATTTCAGCAACTGAAGGTTAGTGTCAGAACTGGCTCTGTCAGAAAAAATAAGGTGTCCTCCTTGAAAGACATATGTTGTCAGTTGTTTGGTATTATTTTGACTTGGTTGTATTTTTACTGGCAGAACAAGAACTTACAGATTTTTTTTCCTCACAAATGCTAACATAGTTTGAGTAGCACTTGAAGGCCCTTGCTCTTTCGCCTTGGGGCAGCCAAATGTCACTCGCCAGCTCTAATTTTTGTCACTCAGACTTCAATCCATCTTCTCTACTGGCAAGCAACAATTCTCAAGAGATTAAAAATCATTTAACTTATATTCTAATAGGGAGGGTAGAATGGGAAAAAAGAGCTGGGCAAGATACTCCCGCATTCCTAAGGACCAAACACACAGCTAATGCATATGCCAAGTTTGAAAGAAGGGGATTTTATTACATCCCCAATGGGCCTGGCTGGTTCCATAAGTAACTTAAAGATGCCATAAGGAAAAACAAACTTGGAAACACAACAGGCAATAAAATAATTATCAGACACAATTGAGGAACAACACAGAGCAGTATGAAAATTTTTGATGCCGTTCCTTCACTTTTTTAAATTAATGGCACTAATTGCTTTCCAGCCATATGGGGTGGATAGAACAGTCTGTGCATTCATAGAATGCCAAGGAAGGATATCATGAAAGCATGTTAAGAGTAATATGATTAATATGACTTATTAGAGGTGACATTACCGTGGACTTGCAGGACTTATAGACTGGAAGTTTAAGACTGAACCTGAGATATTATATCGAGATGAATGTATATTTGGTTGCAGGACTCACTTGCTATCATTTTTTTTAGGTAAAGGTTTCCCTGTCAGTTGTGCCCAAGTCTATGACATAGTGTTCATCTCTGTTTATTGGACAAGGGAGCCAGCATTGTCCGAAGACAATTTCCATGGTCATGTGGCCAGCAGGGCTGTATGCCAAAGGCACACAGAATGCTGTTACCTTCCTACCAGAGTGGTACCTTTTAATCTACTTGCATTGGCATGCTTTCAAACTGCTTGATGGGCAGGAGCTAGGGCAAGTAACAGACCACAGAGCTCTCCAGCTGACAAACTCAGCATCTTTAACCACGGAGTCATGGTGCCCCCTACCCTTTTTAACTACTCAGATAAATTGGGCAAAGATCCTGTGCTGTTGACAGAAGTGGAAAAATTAGATCCAGACACTATACTTTCAACTCTTCTAAGCCGTTCACGTCTGGCACACATCAGTACAATTTAAGTTTATGCAAAGCTCCCTGGGGCTTCTCTAATTTGTGTTTTTATATTTTCAGACTTCTGCTGAATGAAACCTCTTTATTAGGTCATATCACCTTTCCAAAGAGTCAGCTTGATAAACATGTTTCCCACCTGCTGAAAAGAAGGCAGCACACTTCCCCCACCTCCTTTTGTACATCTCCAAATAACCACACGCACCATAGGCCCTCTCTCTTTCTCCCTGCCACTCAAAGCCCCTGTAAAGGAGAAGGAAGCGAACTACGTTGGCTCCCTCAGTGCTTTTGTATAAGTCAACGTAACAGGATGAACATGGGTAAACATGAAAATTAGCGGCAATATGCAAATTGCCCGGAACATCCGGAGGAGTGTGGAAGATTATGCGCTGACAGCATCAGCAGCATGTACCATATTAGCCAATTAAACTGAATTATGAGTACTAGTATCTTAATGAGGACTGTTGTGCAGAAGGCACTGATCTATGACCTCATTAAAAACATTCAAGTGGGCTTGGAACTGTAGATTTTCAGATCTTAAGAAGCCTCTCAATTGGAATGTCTTAACTATGCATATTAGGAACTAATCATGAGCAAATGACATTTGATTAGCGCTCATGCATTAGAGGAAGTCAGAGGCTATTTCTTGGGAGGGGTGGGGGAGAGTAATAATTATTATTCCTCAGATATTTCACAGAAATGGAGAGAGCTGATAAAGATCTAGAGGTCTGTTTTAAAAGTACTCCTTCCAATTATGCACCGTATGTTAGAGGTGGACAGGTCACTTTGTGTGACTTTTGTGTGTATTCAGGCTGTTGCAGCCTATTTCAACTTTTAGTTGCATTTAAAAAAAAACCAACAAATCTTACATGAACATTTGCATTTAAATATGTATTTAATGTCAGGAACAGCAATAGTAGGAGATTATGCTCAGAGATCGCAAACTAAGGCTTAAATTTCTTGTAATACCTTAAGATGGGCTAGCTGGGATCAGTCAGGATACAAGTCAAATTTGGAGTCTGTTTCAATGTTGCTAATAAGGAAATAGTCCAAAAATGGTCTAGCATAGTTTATAGTGTGTCCAATAAATACATATTACACTGTTCTTTAAAAAAAAATATTTTCTGCTTTCTCAGCCCAACAAATTCCACCAGTTTATTGGGGGGCGGAGCCAGCTGTCAGAGCGGGCGGCTGTGTGAACGGAGTTCTCTCCACGCACAACCTCTCACCCAGCGTTCGCGGGGGCTTTTCGGAGCTTCAGGAGGTCCTGTAGGGACATCCGAAGTTGCAGGCAGCCCGGAGAACCTTCATGAGCGGCGGTTCGTGTTGGAGATCCGGAGAAAGTCTGATGCGAGCGAACCAGGGAGAAGGAGGCCAGTAATGGCCGACATGAAGATCTGACAGAGGGACGGAGCTAGCACGTATTCAGCGGGACAACGGTAGAGCGGAGCTGACGGAGAGTATATCCGAATATTTAATAGGAAGCGCTTGAGAAAGAGGTACTGGTTTGAAGTGGGTGCCTCACGGAGAGGGAATAAGCGATGATAGAAGTCTCGAGGGAGGCGTTTGGCAAAAACAGCAAGAAAAAGAAATTCGAAGACTATATGACTGCATTCTAGCTGGAGATAAATTACAACAGGTCAAAGTCTGATCTTGGAGCCTTGGAGATTGAACTCTTGATTGTCGGGCGTGGAAAGAGATCAGCTTGGTTTATCCTGGTCTATCCTGGTAAATTTTGAACTTTTTGAACTTTTGAAATTTTACTCTACTTGTCACGGGCGGCCATTTGACATAGCAATTTAGTAATTGGAGGTTTGTTTAGTGGTACACCTACTGGTCTTTGACAGTAGAGGAAGACGGAAAAGGTGTTAACCTCTGCGCCGGAAACGGGGTAAAAAAAAAAAAGAACGTGACTTTGAATATATCCAGACATATATATTATAGAATTCTATTATATAAATTGCTTAGTTGGTAATAAGTATCTGGTTGTAACTGTTATATATACTTTTTGTCATAGAGTTAAAAGGTTTATATAAGATTCAGGGTATTACATACTGATAAAACGCGTGTTACAACCGGGAAAACATGACAAGTATTTCGGGAGCAACTAAGCCTAGCGCTGTCAAAAAGGCGGCAACACAGGGACAAGGGATGGCCTCAAGTCCCTCCAATCAGAAATCTATAGAGGATATGCTGCAAAGGGAAAGATCTAACTCAAATTCTTTTAAAGATCTACATGCCCTTTTGCAAAACTTACACGAGGCAATGGCCAAAAATCATGAGGAGATGAAGAGAGAAATAGGCCAAATAAGAAATGACACTGGTGAATTAAAGGGGAAAATCCAAGCGATAGATGATAAATTTGAAGGGATTCAACAACAATTAGTCAAAAATGAACAAAGACTTCAAGATATGGAAGCTAGAATGGAAAAAGAGGAAAAGAGAGTAGATGATTTAAATGAAACACTTCTTCAGGCTAATAAGGAGTTAGAGACAACAGTCATTTTTCTGGAAGCAGAAAAGGCTGCTCATTATTTACGCTTCCAAAATGTTCAAGAAAAAAGAGGGGAAGATTTGTTGGTCATGATGGCAGAACTGATGGCAAAGGCACTCGGTGTAGGGAAGGAGGAAATGCTGGCGGAAATTGATGAAACATACAGGGTTCAAACTAATTATGCGAGAAGGCACAACCTCCCAAAAGAAGTACATGTAAGGCTAGTTAAAAAATCAATTTGGGATGAGCTTCTGCATAGATCTAGAGAGGAACCATTAGAATTTCGGGGCCAACCAATTACCATCCTTAAACAGATACCTAAAAGGATGAGGGATCTGAGACGTGGCTATCAATTCTTAACATCTAAATTAATTAGGGAAAATGTAAACTTTAGATGGCTAACTCCAGAGGGTATTCTAGTCACGTGGCAGGATAGAAGGCATAGACTGGATACGATAGAGAAGGCAGAAGATTTTTACAAACTCCACTTCCATAGCCAAGAGGAAGCAGATTTAGAAGATCAAGATGGAAGGGAGGTAAGAGAAAGAGATACAATACGAGTAGCAATGGATGGGAAGGTTTTAGCAACAGAGGATAGAAGGAACAAATCTGGAGAGTTAACAGAGAAACATGGAGCCAGAGACAAGGAAGAGAGAGAGCCCCGAATCACGAGATCTACAAAAACCAGAAATAAGTAAGATGAAGGGAGATGAGTGTAGTATTATGTCTGTGAATATTAATGGACTGAATTGGCCAGTGAAAAGGCGGAAATTTTTTAATAGGCTTATTCACCAACAATTGGATATCGTTGCAATACAAGAAGTCCATATAAAGGAACAACAAAAATATTTGTTAGTACAACCAAAAATAGAGAATCTATTCGTTTCCTTAGACCGACACAAGAAAAAGAGAGGAGTGGCATTATATGTAAACCCAAAATTGATAGCAAAACAAATCTATAATGATAAAGAGGGTAGAATACTGATAGTCGAGGTTGTAATAAATCATAGGAAGGTCATGATGGTAGAGATATATGCTCCAAATCATAACCAAGAACAATTTTTTAAAACACTTTACAATAAGATATGTAGCATTGATTATGAGGAGATCTGCTTAATAGGAGATTTTAATGCTATCCTAGATATAAATTTGGATTATATGGGTAAGACGCTTAGGAAAAAGAAGAGAAGAACTCTACCGAGATCTTTTCTCAACTTGGCTAATGACCTAAATATCCAAGATGTCTGGAGGGAAAGAAATCGTAAGGCTAGACAATATACATACTACTCCAATCGACATAACTCATGGTCTAGAATAGACATGGTATGGATGACGAAAGAAATTAGTTCTGAAATAGACGAGGTGCATATAGCAACAGGTACTTGGGCAGATCACAATCCTATTAAACTTAGCTGGAAAGGCTCCAAAAAAATACCCAGATGGACGCTACAAAGAGCAATCTTAAAAGAAGATGAATTTAAATCTAAGATGGAGAGGGAACTAAGTTTTTTCTTTAAGGAAAATAAAGCTATAGACACCTCAGTACAAAACAATTGGGATACAGCCAAGGCAATGATGAGAGGGGTAGCGAGGGCATATATGGTATACAAAAACAAGGGGAAAAGACAACAACAGGAAAGATTAGAAGGGGAATATAAGAGTTTAGAAGTTATACTCCAACAAGATCCACAAAAAGAGAATATCAAACAATCTATGGACTTGATTAAACACAAGCTTAATATTTTAGACAAAGAGAAATTAGCACAACAACTGAGAAACACGAAACAAAATTTTTTTCAAAATGCAAATAAACCGGGCCGTTGGCTCGCATATAAATTGGGAAAACAAAAGGGGAAAAACTGGATTCGCGAACTACGAGATGAGGAAGGGAGAATATTCCACCAGGAAGAGGAAAAAAAATCATAGCCCAGGAATTTTATGAGCGTTTATACAAAGAAGATAGCCAGGCAAGTGTGGAGAAAATGGAGGAATATTTTCAAAAAGCCAAACTACCCAAGGTCACAGAAGATACCAGAAATATGCTAAACGAGGAAATTCGGCTATCTGAGGTGATAAAAGCTATCAATGCACAAAAGAACAATAAAGCATCGGGCCCTGACGGTCTTCCGTCAGAAATCTATAAAGAACTACAAAATATCTTAGCACAACCCCTAGTGGAGGTATTTAACGCAGTATTAGAAGGCGCAAGAACGCCTAAATCTTGGTCGGAGGCAAACATAGCCCTTATCCCGAAAGATAATACGGACCATACATTAATCCAAAATTATAGACCCATATCACTTCTTAATTCAGACTATAAGATATTTACATCAATTATAGCGGAACGATTGAAACGATTTCTGAACGATTTCATACACGTAGATCAGAATGGTTTTCTCGCTAAGAGACACACTAAGCACAACATTAGAATAATATTAGATACGTTGGAGTACTATGAATTACATAGTGGACAACAGATGGCATTACTTTTTTTAGACGCCCAAAAGGCATTTGACAATGTTAAATGGTCTTTTTTGCACCAACAACTTAGCTTCATGAATATGGGTGAAAAATTTATAAATATAATTAGGGCAATTTATGACAACCAGGAAGCAAAAATAATTATTAATGGGGAAGCATCTAGGAAGTTTCAAATTCAAAAGGGAACACGGCAAGGCTGCCCCTTATCACCATTGCTGTTTATATTGACACTTGAAGTATTAACGAGAATTATAAGAAATGACCCAAAGATAAAAGGATTAACCATTAAAAAGGAAGCCTTCAAACTTCAAGCATTCGCGGACGATCTGGTTTTTATTATGGAGGATCCATGTCAGACGGGACCAAATCTATTGGAAGAACTATCTAAATATGGTGAGGTTGCCGGACTGCGAATAAACAGAAATAAGACCAAGATGATTGTCAAAAATATGACTAATAAACAAAAAGAAAATCTGGCTGGAATCATGGATATAGAAATAGTCAAGAAAATAAAATATCTAGGGATTAATATTACGGCTAGATGCACCTCACTCAAAAAAGATAATTATGATAATGTAGTGAATCAAATAAAAGGTGATCTGGAAAGATGGGGAAATCTAAAACTCTCATTATTGGGAAGAATCGCTGTCATTAAGATGAATATTCTGCCTAAAATCCTGTTTCTGTTTCAGAATATCCCAATACAACTCGATTCTAAGTTTTTTTGAAATTTGAATAAATTATCATTAAAATTTGTTTGGCAGGGGAAAAAACCAAGAATTAAATTGAAATATTTACAGGACACGAAGGAAAATGGGGGTTTTGGATTGCCAGACTGGGAATTATATTACCACGCCGCGGCTCTGAGTTGGATTAGAGAATGGGTAATTTTGAGAAATAGAAGACTATTAACTTTAGAGGGTCACGATTTGCAATATGGCTGGCATGCTTTCCTTTGGACGGAGAAACAAGGTCTTTTCTCACATTTTCAAAAACATTGGATCAGGCAAGCGTTACTTAATACCTGGAAAAAAATTAGATCTCACAATTACACCAAAGTACCGGTCTGGCTATCCACCCTTGAAGCGATTGTGTACCCAAATCTATATAAATTGCTTTTGGGATATAAGCTGTTTGAAGAGCAAGTGAAGGATCCCATGTTGATTTGGGCTAACAATTTAGGACATAACATTGACTTAGGTACTTGGCAAACAATTTGGGACAGAAATAAAAGGATAACACTGGCCTCATCGTATAAAGAAAATTTATTTAAAATGTTTTATCGATGGCATCTTCCCCCAGCCCGTCTAGCAAAAATGTATACAACAGCATCTCCCAAATGTTGGAAGTGCTCTGAAGAGATAGGCACATACTTCCATACGTGGTGGTCTTGCAGTAAAACACAAAAATTTTGGAGAATGATTTGGATTTGGCTGAAAGAAATATTAAAACAAGATATTGAGTTTAGTCCAGAACTTTTCTTGTTGGGAATTACGAAAGAGAAATATCCTAAAGATGTGCTATATTTAACGATCCATATTATCATAGCAGCTAGAATGTCATTTGCGCAAAAATGGAAAAAGAATGAGATCCCAGGAGAAAAAGAGGTTATTAGGAAAATTTGGGATTGCGCAGAAATGGACAAACTAACTTTGGAACTAAAGAATAAAGATCAATCAGACTATTATAGAATTTGGAACAAATTGTATCTTTGGAGGGATAAAAAGAAAGGTCTCTAATAGGTTTTACAGACTAGCTCATTGTCTTAAATATTCTGTTATTTCACTGATTTGTAACTTAAGTGTATTTAAGTGTATCTTTGATGTACATATATACATGTATATATATATATTTGAACATTGTAGACAAGAAGGTTTGTCAGCCCGCTGGTACTGTGTCCAATGTTTTTAAACAATAAACTTAATAAAAAAAAAATTCCACCAGTTTATTCAGAGATGTACTGCCACCATCTATCTATCTATCTATCTATCTATCTATCTATCTATCTATCTATCTATCTATCTATCTATCTATCTATCTATCTATCTATCTATCTATCTATCTATCTATCTATCTTAACACACACACACACAAACATACATACACATACGTATAAATACATATACATATATATACACACACATATATACATATACACATACACACATACATATATGCATGCATGCATGCATGCACACACATATATGAGATTCAAGGTGCTGGTGATGACCTATAAAGCCCTAAATGGCATGGGCCCGGATTATTTACGGGAGTACCTTTTGCCGGCGTTAACTTCCCATCGTCCTGTGTGCTCCCACAGAGAGGGCCTCCTCAGGGTGCCGTCGGTCAGGGAATGTCGACTGGTGGCCCCCAGGGGGAGAGCATTCTCTGTGGGCGCGCCTGCCCTCTGGAATCAGCTCCCTGTTGAGCTCCGGATGGCTCCCGACCTTCGCTCTTTTCGCCGCGACCTGAAGACTTGGCTATTTGAACTTGCCGGCCTGGACTGAGGGACTGGGGTTTTAGATTTTAGATTTTAAATTTTAATTTTAGAATGTGTTTTATTGTTTAGGGCTACTTGGTTTAATTTATTTTAATTTTTGTATATTATGTGTTGTATATAGTGTTTTAATTGCCCTGTACACTGCCCCGAGTCCTTCGGGAGAGGGGCAGTATATAAATCCAAATAATAATAATATATATACATACATACCTACACATATACATACATAAACATGTACATGTACACACACACATTCCTAAAGAGAACCTTCTAATGATACTTAGATTATGTAGAGATATTTTGTAATAAATTTTAGCTTTTTTGCATCAAGAATTGCACTGTTTGAGAAATCTGATGGAGGGGCTACTTTTCAATCCATATATTATTAGAATTGGTTAATCTGCCACTTAATGAGCTAAAGCATAAAGTTTATGGGGGATGGGGGGGAGGCTGGTGTCCAGCAACCCTGCTAACCTGAAGCATCTTCATTCTAAGAAGGGAAAGATTCCTTCTAGGAGTTCACCTCATTATGGCTACATGTACACATTCTACTGTTTGTTTGCTGACCACTGTATATAGAAAGGATTTGCCTTTGTCAGATTGATGGTAATATGGGTAGTCCTCAACTTACGACCACAATTGAGCCCAACATTTCCATTGCTCAGTGAGATAGTGGTTAAGTGAACTTTGCCCCATTCTATGACTTTGCTTGCCAGAGATGTTGAGTGAATCGCTGCAATTGTTAAGTTAGGAACCCCGTTGTTAAGTGAATCTGGCTTCCCCATTGATTTTGCTCGTCGGAAGGTTGCAAAAGGTGATCACATGACCCTGGGACACGGCAACCATCATAAATATGAGTCAGTTGCCAAGCATCTGGATTTTGATCAGGTGACCGTGGGGAATGCTGCCAAAGTTGTAAGTGTGAAAAATGATCATAATTCATTTTTAAGTAGTGTTGTAACTTCGAATGGTTGCAACATGAACTGTTGTAAGTTGAGGACTGCCTGTAATGATGGCGCTTTCCAGTTTAACCAATAGTATTACCATTTCCTAGTGGTCTTCAAAACAAGTACGAACTAAACCATGCCATGCTCAGCTTTTTTGAGATCCAAGAAGATCAGCGAGGCTGATCTAAAAAAAACCATGTTCAATAACTTCTTCTTAAATTGTAACAATTTAACTCAGGGGTCTTCAAACTTCACCCTTTTATGACTTGTGGACTTCAGCTCCCAGAATTCCTCAGCCAGCGTTCTTGGCTGAGGAATTCTGGGAGTTGAAGTCTACAAGTAGTAAAAGGGCCAAGTTTGAAGACCCATTATTTAACTTCTATCATACCAGGACAAGTTCTTCATGTTGACAGGTCTTCAAGAGTAGAGCCTAATGGAAAAATGCTTGTATCCATCTTTGGCTGCATCCTTGGCCAGACCTGGCATGTGTCAATGCTGCAAACACTGGATGTTTTTGCTCTGACAAAAACTGTTCCTTTGAACTGTTTTGCTTTGAATCAATGAAGCTGGGCGGGGGAATGTTAACCCAGTTGTTTTAATTAAGATAAGGGATGGCGTGCTAAAGAAAGGAAGTGAAACTTTGCATGTTAAACTAATTGGACAATGTGATTTATGATGTGTAATTAAGGGAGGGAATTGTGTATGATATGATGTGTTCAGGGGAGGAGAATTCAGATTCTGGCAACCATCCATGAGTGCCGATGCTTCATTCTCATTATTATAGACTTTTTAGAATAAACAATGCTGGAATGTTCTTTGATCTGTATCATTAGTTGGAACCACGACAACATGTTCACATGTTAGAGTTTCATCTTCCAGAGTTTGTCCAGAAATCTTTCTAAGTTGGTGTCCAGTTGGTGGACATTAGTGAATCATAGATCTCTTTGATCATTTTTATTCCCCTTGACACTTGATCCTTCATGGTGTCACTGTTTCAGCAATCCCATAATCGTGGTCATGTTTATATCCAGTGGTGGGATTCAAATAGGTGAACAACCAGTTCTCTGTCTGGATGCCACTTCCAGAAGTCCATTCTGGGCCTGGGCAACAAAAAATTAGCTACCGGTTCTGCTGAACTGGTGCGAACTGGCTGAATCATACCACTGTTTATGTGCATATGTATATGTGTACAGATATGACTCTATTGCTTGTTTGCTTATCATTTGAAGGCTGCCCATTTCCAAAAGATTCTGGGTGGCTTACCCTCAAATAGCAAGAATCAGTAAAAATTAGGATACAAATCACGTATGTGCAGAAGAGAAAAATCATACATATTAACTCTAAACAACTTATAGAAGCTCAGCAATCATCCTACTCAAGGTCTGAGAGACTGTTCAAGTTTTCATAGATGTCCAGAACATGATCAGAATGGGAACCATTCAGATATTTGGCAAAATAATATTCCAGAAAGCAAGCAACAGTGTGGATAAACTTCCTAGGTCCCAAGAATACATGTACACATACCGTGTATAGCCACACAGGTCTGGCTGGTCATCCATCCATCCATCCATCCACAAATAGTCATCTTATATAGGCATTTTATACCACATAGGAAGTACATTTTACAGCTGCTACTTGGTAAGTCAGAGGCTGCTATTAACAGGCTGCAGAGACAGGTTGCAGAGAAAGCAAATAAAATACTACAAGTGTTATATAAAATGACACATGATTTATTCCAGTAGCTCTTTTTTTTTAACTGGATGCTCCTAAGCTGTTGGTTCTTTCGTAATAATCTAAACCTGAGAGAAGATTTACTTCCAATTTCTTAAGTTCTTAAATTTGCTTTTCCTAAAAGAAAGGTTATTATTGTTGTGCAGTTACAGGATTTTTCAAAGGTTGCATTGTGTGAGTGCATAAATAACCAAGATTATGATTTTTCCCCCCTCACTACTGAGCTCTGCAATTTAATGACATTCTTCCAGCACACACAACATGCCTTTTGTGTTAAAAAGAAAAAGGTAACAATGAACACTGAAAATAACTTTCTGGAAGTCAATGTCTCTACCTTCATTTGTAGATTCAATAAACAAATCTCATTTTGTAAGCATCTCGGTAAATGTGTTCTTAAAATGTCCTCAATAGGAGGCTAGAGGAAGTTACTTTATATAATGTTATGTTGCAGTGTCCATTTCTAGCTGAGAGGCAGCTTTGACAGCATAGTGACTCAGTCTGTGTATTAGAACAAACTCATGCTGAATAAAAGATCTGAACTTTTCCCCCACCAAAAATGTTTTCCTTAACCACAAAAAAAGACTTCGTGGGAAGGCTTAGCAGTAAACCTAGAGGAGTGCCTAAGACTAAGTACTTCCTGACTTTTCAGAAGCATTTCAAAAACAGGATAGAACAATGGGTTTTACAAACAGTCTTCAATGCCATTCCTCCAGGCACACTTCCCTCCTTCAGATTTTAAGAGGATTATACAAAAAAATGGCCAAGACCACTTTTTCCCCTCGCAGGAGCGGTCACCAAATTATAGTCTTAAGTCACAGGTGGGCAGATTCTATATTAATGTTAGGAAGACCTTCAGAGAGGTAAGAGGAATCCAACAGAGGAACCAGTGAGTTAACTCCTCACTAGTGAGTACCTGCTGAATGCATTCAAACAAAAGCTGGAGAGCAATTTGTCAGAGATGTTTTCATTGGGGTTCTAACACCAAGTAGTAGTTGAATGATGTAATTTAATTTTAATAGAGAATCTCCACAGACATTTAATTTTAAATCTAAAAGACTACAGCTACCCCACAGCTGGCTTTAAGTTCTCAAGATCTCAGGAATATCTCTTCTCATACAATTTACCTGTTTATCCTCTAAGGCCATTTGATAGACCCCTGGTCAAAAATTCAGCTTCTTTCCAAGTAGAATCTAGGTGGGCCTCCACTGGGAATATGCATTTTCTCTTTGGGAGCTCAAATGTTTTCAGCTGTTTTGAAACCTTCTGTCATTTCAATCATAATTCCTGTTCCAAAGATGTTTGAAAACACCTGTAAAAAATGAATATGCTGTGATTTTTAACTGTCTACAGTTGGCTCAAATTCTACTTTTTATTTTGATGGAGGACAACATGACTAATGGAAAAGTCAATTAGTCTAACATCCACACATATTTTTTTCCAGTTATAATTTATTCATTGCTTTAATTTTGTGAAAAGCTTGGGATAGGGGGAAGAGTAAATAAAATCATGCATAAACCAGATTCAGATTGCTATTAATCCTGTGGGCAAGGCTAATATTAAACTGGCTGGCATAAACATTTCACTGATGTGTATGGAGAATTTTTAGTAAGCTTTACTGTGAAACTGTAGTCAAATGAAACCACTAAATTTAAAACTCCAAGATCTGCTGAAATGTAAACTCACAGGCTCAGAGTTAAGTCTTTTGTCTTTTCCAGAAACTTGTAAGAAAAAAATAATAAAAAAAAATATTTTTTTGATTATTTTGTTTTATGAAAAAAGTGGCATTCTTTTTCCTCATTCAATCAAACGGGCACCATATGATTAATGCAGTTTATTTTGGATCTTCCTACAGATTTTGCAAGATTGCAAAGTAGGACACTTGGCTTTGACACTGCTTAAAGAAGACAAGCAAACATTTTAATATTTGAACTTTTGCCAAAAAATGTTCTTGCTTTCCTTTGCTTTAGATCCAGCACACAAAATGTAATGTCACGAACACCTCACTACATGAATTCACTGCATGAATTAATGCTGAATTAATTGCCCACAGCAATGATGTCCCAGGAATATCTTCCCCGACTGAAGTGCAAAGTCTCATATTTATCTGGGTTTCTCTCAGAATTACTAAGCATACATAAGCCAATATACTTGCCTGCTGTCAGTACAGTTTAATTGGGTTTAGCTTTCCTACTCTTAATAACTTACCGTAATTTAATACAAATATCACAGCCTCAGCAGCATTAGCAAGGGATCACCATCAAAAGATTTCACGAAACATTTGAATGTCTAGCATCCTTTCATCTCACTTGGTCATCTGTGTAGAAAGACACATCCTTTGTATGTGTTTTATATGATATGCACACAGTTGATACTGTCTAAGTCAATGGAAACATTTGGTCTTCAATATTTTATTTCCTGAATCTGGCTTGTTTCCAAATAACTGTAAGAAGGCTGACAAAATATTTGTTTCAGCTGTTCAACTTGGTTTCAAAACTTAAGCCTTTTTTTTAACCAGGTAATGGAAATGTGTGACAATTTTTTTGCTTGTCTTTCATATCATGGTCAGGTTCTTAATCACAGTGACATAACCAATCATCTGTGTTTTTTTTTTAATTTTTGATCCCTGAACTAGGGCTACACATTGTCAATTGTAGTTTTTGTTTTTTCCTTTGAGGATTATTGTTCTTTGTGGATCATTCAAAGAGAATTTATATCAGTTTCAGAGGGTGTAGACTTAAACGAGTGAAATCAATCTTAATTGCTACAATGCAGTGATTCATAAATTAGCACTTCTATAAATGCTAATCTCAGATGAGATTAATATGAAAGGTTGCCATCGTGTTATGCATAGTCTTCCTCTCAGAAGCATAGGAGCACCTAATCTATGTTCCACTTTCTTACTTCTTTCTTCAGCATGATTACAAATACTACTTACCAGGGAATGCATTTGCAGATTTTCTTTGATTGCTCTTTTTGTACATATATCCCATAGCTACTCTTGTTAATCTCCCAGAATCCATTTATTTTCTTGTATCCACTTTGAGGGATTTGGTGCCTGTTTACTAGTAGATAAATTATAATAACTTCCTTCTGGCCAATGCTTCCGTTGACTAGATTTACATTTCTCATCATCCAAAAGTGGTTTTATGGATCAACTGAGACACTTATGGTTAGGGCTACCATTGGGGTTAGGGTTAGTTTTTATTTCTTTTTCTTATAGTATAATCAATGTTCTTTGCAGGTATAATAATTCTGACTCAATTAATTCATGTTACCTTAGCTGCATGATTAACAATAGTCTAGCCTATACTATTGGTTTAAAGCCTGGCTATTCTTATAAAGTTGATGAACTGGTCAAACCTTTCTTAGTCATTTGGTTTCTCTTCCAGTAATCTTGTCTTTAAAATGTCCTACTTTGAGGTTGCTCTCCAAGATGGCTGCTAACTGGTAGGAAGATTTTTCTCTCCTGCCGACACTCAGCTGATTTTGCTGCCAAAGTTGGTTTGGCAGCATTGCTTTGTGGATCTGAATGGGGGCACTTAGGAATGACCCAAGAAGATTTTTGGACAGCCATGGATCCACCCAGGAGGGGAAATCTTGAAGATTGCAGTTCTTGCAAGAGTAGCCAGAAAGTCACTTTCAGCCATCTTTTCCTTTAGCTGACTGTTCTTGTAAGCAAGCCTGGGTTTTAACTTCATTTTTTGAAGTCTTTGTTTTGCTTTTTTAAAAAAATCTTTAAAATTAACTGGCTGGTTGAATGCTGATTTATTTCAACCCCCTGCTGAATTTTATCTGTTCTTTTCTTTCTTTCTTTTTTGGCTATTTTCATTAACTTCTGCTCTTTTTTTTTAAAAAAAGAAAATCATGGTGTGTTCTTGGATTGTGAAAATACTTTTTATTTTATTTACATTTTTATTGGACATTCACTACAAGGATTTTGTATTTTATCAATTTGCAAAAAGTTTGGAACTTATTTTTCTTATTTTTCTCAACCTTCCTTTTAATTTTGGATTGAAATATCCAGAAAATATTTGGTTTTATCATATTTAATCAGACAATTGATAAGAAGTGGTATTAAGAAACAAATGTGGATATTTGATCCAGGACAAATCAGTGTTAATTCTTGGGATGATTTGGGATAAAAAAAAACATGGTAAATTTTCTACGAGTTGGTTATAATAATAACACTCTGCTAACAGTGTTTCAAAATTTTAATCTTGTATTTTTTATTATTATAATTCTTCCTGTTAATTATTTTGATACGAACATAGTATATAGATGACAGGTTAATAACTTGCAAATAGAATTAGTAGTTTAATAGTTTAAATTTTTTGGATCTGTTTCACGAGGAATGGAGAACTAATATTTTAATATATGTAATATATTAATCAGTATTCAACTAATGTGGACAATATGTGTGTACATGTTAGTTTTTAATGCACTTTTTAATTTTGTTTGTTTCATGTTTTTTCTTAATTTTTTTTTGTATTTTAACTTTTTTAATAAAATAAAAATAGATTAAAAATATAAAATGTCCTCCTGCTTTGGCCAGAAAAGGAAGATAGTAAGTGGTCTCGAATGAATGAATGAACCTTTATTGTCAAAGTACAACCATGTATACATTGAGATTGGCTGAGCCTCCCTTTGTGCTCCCACCCCCAACTTACAGTGACATAAACCCTCTATCTTATTACACCCTGTGAGCTAATTGCACAATGCACCGGCCTCACAAGTCAATTATGCATAAAGTTTATATTTTTAAGTTTATATTATATTATATTAAATTATTTCCCATTCAAAAGCCTAACAGCCCATGGATAAAAGCTGTTTTTCAGCCTGTTAGTACGGCTGGCTATACTCCTATATCTCCTACCCAATGGTAGGAGAGTAAAGAGATACCATCCAGGGTGTGAGTCATCCCTGAGAATTTTCCTCACTCTTCCAAGGCAGCGAGCCCTGGCAATGTCATCCAGTGGTGTCAGGGAACAGCCCACAATGTCTTGTGCTATGCTCACCACCCTCTGTAATACTTTCCTATCCGCGGCTGTCAGGCCAGCATACCAAACCACAATACCATATGAGAGGACGCTCTCTACAGTAGACCGGTAAAAGAGCGTCATAAGCCGTTGTTCTACACTGTTCTTCCACAAGACCCTGAGAAAGTGAAGTCTCTGTTGGGCCTTTCTGGCCACCTGGGTTGTATTAACTTTCCAGGTCAGATCTTTGCAGAGGTAGACTCCCAGAAATTTAAAGGAGGAAACTCTCTCCACACAGTCCTCCCCGATGTAAAGTGGGACAGGTTCCTCCTTTTTCCTCCGGAAGTCTAGCACCATCTCTTTCGTCATGCTGATGTTCAGGTGCAAGTTGTTGTTACAACACCATATGGATAATTTTTGTACTGCCGCCCTGTATGCTGTCTCATCCCCACCTGTAATAAGACCCACCACAGTAGTATCATCTGCGAACTTAATTATCACAGTAGATGGGTCAGGTGATACACAGCCATATGTGTACAAAGAGTACAGGTAGGGGCTAAGCACACAGGCCGGTGCAAAGCTTCAGGGGGGTGGACAAAGCGGACCTGATCCTCACTGTTTGTAACTGGTCCCTAAGAAAGTCTTGAATCCAATCGCAGGTAGAGGGTGAAAATTTCAAGCCAGTCAGCTTCTTGTTGAGAGTGCTCAGCAGAATGGTGTTGAAAGCTGAGCTATAATCAACAAAAAGCATCCTGACATAGCTTCCAGGTTTCTCAAGATGACTTGCTACAGAGTGTAAAGCAGTAGCTATGGCATCGTCTGTCAACCTGTTCCCCCTGTAGGCAAATTGATGTTTATCGAAATCCAGTGGGAGGCATGTCCTGAGATGTTGGAGAACCAGTCTTTCGAAGCATTTCATGACTACAGACATTAATGCAACGGGTCTGTAGTCATTCACGCACTCAACTGCAGTTTTCTTGGGGACTGGGACAATGGTAGCTGCTTTCGAGCATGATGGTACACATGCCCTTTGCAAGGAGATGTTAAAAATCCTTGTCAGGACCCCTGCTAATTGGTCGGCACAATTCTTAACCACTATCCTCAGCACCCCATCTGGGCCTGCGGCTTTGCTGGGATTCACAGCCTTCAATACAGTTCTCACTTGTTCTTCAGATAGGGTGAGTTGCTGAAAATCAGAAGGCCGGCCAGCAGAGGCTACGGTCTTTTTACCTCATAGCGAGCGAAGAAGATATTCAGCTCCTCAGCCAACGAGGCATCAGTGTTAACCAGGCTCCTCGTACTGCCCTTGTAGTTGGTTAAATGCTGCAGTCCCTGCCACACTTGCCTCAGATTGTTGTCTGCTAAGTGGTTCTCCACCTTGTGTTTATATTGCTGTTTTGCCATCCTAATGCCTCTTCTAAGATTTGCCCTGGCCTCTCTGCATGTGTCCCTGTCCCCTGCCTTAAAGGCAGAATCCCGGGCTCTCAGGAATGTTCGTATCTCTGCAGTCATCCAGGGTTTACAGTTCCCGTAAACTCTAATGCACTTTTCTGTTGTTACACTATCAGTGCATGTTCTAATATAAGAGAGTACGGCATCTGTGTATGCATTCAGGTCTTGATCTTTGAATACATTCCAGTCAGTGGTTTCAAAGCAGTCTTGCAACTGGCTGAGAGCACCCACTGACCAGGTTTTGACCCTTTTCGTGACTGCCTGAGTTCTTTTTCTGAGAGGGACATACTTTGGTTATGATGAATCATAACCAGTGGTGGGATTCAAATATGTGAACAACTGGTTCTCTCTGTGGATGCTGCTTCTGGAAGTTCATTCTGGGCAAAAAAAATAAATAAATAAGCTACCAGTTCTGCCAAAGTGGTGCGAACTGGCTGATTCCAACCCCTATCATAACACTGAAACCAGTGCATTATCCTTGCTTCCTAGACCTTTGTATAGCAGTTAGTTATTGGTGATTTTTAGTAAGAAAATTAAGTTTAATTTGTTTTAACAATATAAAAAGTGAGAGACTAAAATGTTATTGAAGATAAGTAACTGTGACTTTTTCTTCTAAATTCAGTCACTTTAAGTCTCCCTAAGAAGTTGTATAACCATGCTCTAATATGATCAAATCCTCTTTCTCACTCCCCTTTCTTCCTTTTTTTTTGCTTTGTAAAGCACAACATTCTAGGATAATTTAAAAAAAAATATCACAGGAGAGTTTTGAACATACACAAATTCTATTCTTCCTTTGCATTAAATCACCCCAGTGTAAGTCATCTAATCTCCTTTTTCACTATTTTGACTTATTCATTATAAGATCTATGCTCAGAAAGTAAAGTATGAGTAAAATTTACACTGTATCGAAGTATAGCAAACGGAGGCATACAGGGAAGCTGAGTTACTGCATTTGGAGGAAATTAATGATTCAGGAAAAAGTTGAGCTAGAAGTCTTTAATATTACAATATCATAATATATTTTAAAATTAGATCCATACATCTATATGGAGAGAAGTAAAATTATAGGCCTTATTGGAAAAATTTAGATTCTTCTTTTATTTTGTAACTGTTCTGCACTTGATAAAACCTCCTCATATAATTTAAAAAGTGAGAATATGCCCACACTGTGCTAGCCGAAGAATTATGCAGCTTTGGAAATATACTATCACCTAATTTTGATGCTAATAGATGAGGCAATGTAAAATAATTCTATAGTCTTCTTTCAAAGGTGAATCAATTAATTTATATATAAGTTAAATTACTTTAATAGAGCATTTAACAATTTTATATTATAACCCAATTGTGAGAGGTTTGCAATGTTGTACATTATATTCTTCAGCTATTCATTTCAAGATAGAGCAAAATTAGGAACTATAATAGATTCAGGGAGAAAATTCCCATGTCGTCTTCCTTCCAGTATTGTTATTATTGAGAATTTCTCCCTCTTAATTTTATTCCTTGAAATGGCTTTGAATCGCAAACTGCTTTGAATCTTAGAGCAATATGAATGATGAAAAAGAAGAACCAAACACCATGTCTACATTTTATTTTCATGTAATTATTATGCAAATGTACAATATATGACCACCCATCTACCAGAGAAACTCTGAACAATGAATGAGGATAAAACATAATACAATGATAAAAATCAATTTAAAGAAAGAAAAATGTCAATACTGAGGCCACAATAAAAATCTCACACTCATAGATCACATACAACCATGCCAAAGCTCCATTAGCATGCTGGCCCCAGGGCCTGGAGAAATGTCAGGTCTTCCACACCTCCCTGAAGGCCAGTGGGGTCAGGACCAGCCATATCTGTGCGGCGAGGTATAATGGTCCAGTGTTAGATTTGAATGAGGGAAAAACTCGTTGGTACTGTAGAAAGAAAAATCTTCATCAGGGTCTAGTTTCCTGCCAAAAGGCAGTGGTACACTTGATTCCTGGTATCCATTCAATTTTGATGGCAACATTTTCACAAGAGGTTTGCCACTGCCTTTTTCTTGAGATTGACAGACTGCAACTGGACCAAATTCACCCAGATAGCATCCTTGCCTAATCCTTCCTAACTCCTAGTCCAACTTATTAACCATTAGCCCAAGTAAATCTTACTCATGCCTCAACCCCCTTCTATAATTTTATTCCTCTGCTATTCCTGATTATTTCTGAGTTCTGGGAATCATTCCTTTCTGTTTTATAATACCAGGGGTGGAGGTTATTGTTATATTTTATAAGCAGATCTGTTTTACCCTGTTTGATTTGTTTTAATTCAAGGCTTTGTGGTATTAGTATATATTTTTACTTTTATTATAGCGACTTAAAGGCAGATTTGGCTTCACTGCAACTTTGTTTTCTTGTTGCAGTGCCAGTGCTGTAGAACAGCCTCCCTACAGTAATCAAACGAACTCCCTTTTTGCTGGTTAACTGGCAGCTCTTAAAAATGGACCTGCTTTGGAGAGTTTTGCCTTGATTTAATTTGAGTTGGCCATCTTTTTTCCCCTGTGTCTTGTGCTACTGCAGCTGTGTTTTTATTCTTTGTTCTGGGTTTTTTTAACTTTTTTTTTCTATTTAAGCTGCCAAAAAGTCATTTTGAACATGATGGATGAGAAATATGTTGAAATATGTTCAGTGCTATTCTGAAACACCTACAGACTGATGTGCTGTGGCTATTTTTTTAAATCTAGAAATAAAAGCAAAATAAACTGGAGAGGAAGGAATTACTAATGAAAACTGAAGGCCCAGATAAAGTTCTAGAGCAGTGTTTTTCAAATGTGAAAACATTAAGCTGTGTGGATTTCAAGTCTCAAAATTTCCCAGCTGGAAAGCTTCTTAAAGTTGCCAGGTTTGTGAAACGCGGCTATAGAACAGGGCTTTTCAACAGGTGGCACTTGTACCACTGGTGGTACTTTAGCACCTGGCAGGTGGTACGCAACCCCTAGCCAAGTGTAGCAGGGGAGGGAACAAGCTAAAATGGTGCTGCACAGACCTGGAGGAGATCATCTGGAGCTGCAGGGCTCAGCAGAAGCCCTAGGATCTGCGCATGCAGCTGCATGCTGGTTGGAGTTTCTGGTGCACCTGAAAGAGAAAAGGGGAGAAGGAGGAGGGTGGAGAGAGGAGAAACTATAAAAGGAGTAGGTTTTGGTGGGAGAGGGAAAAAAACCATGGAGAAAGAAAGAGAATAAAAGAGGCTTGTTAGCAAAGTGGTGAGGAGAAAGAGAGCAAGCAGCCTTTGTGAGCAATGTTTGAGTGAAAGAGTGTGAGAGAAGCTTTTGCAAGCAACGTCTGAGTGAATGAGAGTGAGAGAGAAGCTTTTGCGAGCGAGTGGCCTTTGCGAGTGAATGGTGAGTGAAAGAGTGGGAGAGAAGCTTATGTGAGCAACATGTGAATGAAAGAGTGAGAGAGAAGGTTTTGTGAGCAATGTGTGAGTGAATGAAAGTGAGAGAAAAGGTTTTGCGAGCAATGTGTGAGTGAATGAGAGCAATAAAGAAGGCTTTGCGAGCAACGTGTGAGTGAATGAGAGTGAGAGAGAAGCTTTTGAGAGCAATGTGTGAGTGAATGAGACCAAGAGAAAAGCTTTTGTGAGCAACGTGTGAGTGAACGAGAGCAAGAGAGAAGCGTTTGTGAGCAATGTGTGAGTGAATGAGAGCAAGCAAGAGGCTTTTGCTAGTAAAGGGTGAGGGGGGTTGCGAGCAAAGGGTGAGAGAAAAAGGGAAAAGTGAGGGGGAGAAGCGAAAAAGAAAAGAAAAGGCATTGACTTCTGAGTTCCACTGTTGCAGTTGGAAGGAAGTATTAACATTGAACCTTAACTTTTTACTTTTATATAATATTATAAATGAGCCATCTTTATATACTGCAGACTCAGGCTTTATGCTATGTACATAAATAAAAAAATGTATAAATATCGAGTGCCGTTGCTTTATTCATGGCGGGAAAGTGAAATTCCCAGAGTCTAGTCACAGAAGGGCATGGAAAGGATTAGCTTTTCTCAAAACATTGTTGGCCTCTTTCTTGAACCTTTAGAGATTGAAAGTCACCATCTAGCTTACCTTTGACTAAAGATAAATATGCCTAGCAGGATTTTGTTCACGGGTAGCACAAGATGAAAATCTATCAACACCGTGCTTCCTCCCTCCCCCTCACCCCCAATACTCCAGCCGTTGGATGATGCAAAATGTTCCTCCCTTATATGACCATTCGGAATATTCAGGTGGTGTAAAGTCTGCTGTGAGTCTATATATGATTTTATTCTTTCAGTCAAATATTCTCCATGCTGTATGATGCTGCATACTGTCCACTTCTTTTTTTTTATTTAAAAAGTTTTACAATACATTTTGACTTTAATCCCCCCCTCCCCCACCCCTCTCCCTCCCCCCCACTCCCTCCTCCCCCCCCCGACTTCCCAGAGCTAAATACAGGGCATAAAATCAAAAAACAAACATAAACACCCCTATGTTATCAACAATAAACTATAAATTCTATCTCTCTCTAGCTCATATAAAATGAGTACAAACAATATTAATATTACAAATAAAGTAGAAAAGAAGAAGAGGAAAACAGAAAAAGATCTTTACTCAAACTAAATTTTCTTAATCCCAGTCCTTATTCATATTAATTTCAAAAAAAAAAGAAAAGAAAAAAAAAACTTTCACCTGCTATTTGCATTCTCCCACCTTTCTCTAATTTCCAAACAAATTCTCAGTTACGCACCAAAAGCGCTTATCTCTGTTAATCTTAATAATCTCCAACCAAACTAAACTATAATCAAAAATAGTTCTTGCATGTATCACGCCAAATGTCTCACAATTCTAAATCATCCTTAAGTTCAAATAAAAGTTCAGATAAAAAGAGTATATATAAAAAAAAATTAGGCAATCTCTAAGACAACTTGTTGTTAATTAGGAGCTTACATACCCACTCTTAGTTCAACACATACTTTAAGTCCATAACCCTAATATACTTTTCTAGCAAGCAAATAACATCAATCTTAAATTGTGTAAAATATTAAAAAAAAGGAAAAAAAAACTTTCTTTCTCCTCTATAATAATTTTACTCCATTGACATTCTAATCTAAAAATTTAATCAGCAATCTTAATGCCCCAAAACTTTTGGAGCACCTCTGTCATGACCCCCAAAACTTCTTTAGACCGCTCTCCTCCTACATCTTCACTGTAAGCACACTTTGAAGATTCCATAACTTTCTGCTGGTCTTGCTCTCGCTCTCGTCTCGCTCTTCTTAGGGCGGCACGCGTCATCTTCTGGCCTCCTGCAGCAACCGATGAAACTGTAGCTTGATCCCCTCCGACACCATTGTCCTCTGTCTGTCTATCTGCAACATCTTGAAACTTTCCCACACCGTATCCTTTTGCAGCTTCCAAAAATGATAGGGGGGTTGCTTTTAACACATTACTATAAAAATCACGTGCCTGAGCCACAGTAACCAAACGATGTCTTTTACCTTCGTGCGTCGCCACCAATCCAACTGGAATCTCCCATCTAAACTTAATATCACGTTTCTTAAGTTCCTGTACTAGAAATGCAAAATCTTTCCTTCTCCTTAGGATCTTCGGAGGGATCTCTTTTAAAACCAAAACTTCTTGCTCAGCCACTACCAAATTAGTATCATAAGCAGCTTGAATGACTTCATCTCTAATTACTCTCTTTGTAAAATAGACCACCACATCTCTGGGTAACTTCCTCTGTCTTGCAATCCATGAATTTACACGAAAAACTTTGTCCATATTTCCCTCAATTTCAGATGCTGACTGGCCCAGTACCCCTTCCAGAGCCTCAGAAATCAGCTGCTTTAAATCTTCTTTACCATTCTCCTTTAAACCCCTAATTCTAATAGCATACTGCATCTGATTATACTGAACAAGGCTCAATTCTTCGTCCACTTTATCCCTTATATTTTCATGTTCTAATACCTTTGCTTCTAATATAGAGTTCTTTTGACTGAGATCCTCCACTTTTATATCCAGCTGTAGCACACATTCAGCTACGGATTCAACCGTAGACAAGATGTCCACCCTCATTGCTCTCAGCTTCTCTTCCATCTTCTTCTCCAATTTCTCCATTTTCTCCTCCAATTTCTCCTCCAGCTTTTTCAACTTTTCATCCATCATATCAGACATCAGTTGTGCATGCTTTCCAAGAGCGTCTTGTAAATCCTTAAGCGTCAATACCGGGGGAGATGCAGGAGGAAGCAAAGCTTGCAGTGAGGTCTCTTGCACCAGGGAAGACCCTGCATTCCGAAGAGCTTTAGAAGTTTTAGCCGCCATCTTCCCCCACTTTCACTTATTACGCAGTTTCACTTTAAAGCTATAAAATCCATTGAGCTAGAGAGTAAAAATAAAGAGTCCATTTCACCTTGACCTCCTGTACCGCTCTGCCTGCATCTTGATAATCAAAAGTATTTCCTTTTGGCAGGGGTGGTTGCTAACGCCTGGCTCTGCTCCAAGAATCCCAGAGCAGAGGCGCTGCGCAGCTCGGAGCAACCCAGGCTTCGGGGGGGCTCATCCTTCAGCCACCCAAGCTCTCATCTCAGGCAGCCCCGGAGAGCTCAACCCCTACCTGGGGCCTCACCCCCTCCTCTTCTCCCGAGGAGGGGGCTTCAAATCCATCTAAACAGCTGATCGGCGCTGTTTACAATGGAAAAACACAGCTGCGGAGCGGGCAGCCTGAAAACGGCTGTCTTTCGACGTCGCGTCGCCACCGGAAGTCACTGTCCACTTCTTTTTATACACATTTCTTCTGCAGATTTATTTATTTATTTATTTATTTATTTATTTATTATTTGGATTTATATACCGCCCATTTCCCGAAGGACTCAGGGCGGTTTACAGGGCAATTAAAACAATACAATATACAAAGTTAAAATAGAATTAAATTAAATAGCCCCAAAAATTAAAAACTAAAAACCCAAACCCTCAGTCCAGGCCGGCAAGCTCGAATAGCCAGGTTTTTAGGTCCCGGCGAATGTTTACAATTTCCCCAAATGTTCATAAATGTATGTAATACATACTGCTTTTGTACAGAAATTTTCAAAATACACACTCTTGTTTGTATGTATCTTGAAAAATATTGTTTTGCATAAATGTTTAATGGGAGAATGAGAGAAATGCATTAGTGCTCTTCTCTGCTGAGGCAGGGTCTCTTCTGGTAGATGATGCTATTTTTAATTTTAATTTCAAATAAATCCATGGGGGATTTCTTTTATAAACCTGATTTGGAGAAGGTAGGGGATGGATTGCTGCCAACTAAATTACCCAGGAGTAAGCCCCACAAAAGTCAATGAACCTTTCTCTAACCTTTCTCTAACGTCAATGAATCGTTCTCTAAGGATTTCACTAGAAATGATAACTTTATTGTATCATACCTATGTCCCGAAGAGGCATAATCTAAAATTGTACTGGTCTCAAATGCTTACATATCTAATGGATTAGGCTTGGAAAAAAAAGATTTACTAGCTACATTCCAATACATCTTCATGAGATTGGTCTATCTACTCTCCTAGCACGGTTGACAAAAATCACCTGGATTTGAAAGGGATATCCCATATATATTGCTTAGTATACCACTTTAATATCCGAGAGTAACCACCCTCTTGACCAAAGTCTTTTTGTAATGTCTATTCACAACTTAGTTCCATTTAAAAAGGTAAAGGTAAAGGTTCCCCCGCACATGTGTGCTAGTCGTTTCCAACTCTAGGGGCCGGTGCTCATCTCCGTTTCAAAGCCGAAGAGCCAGCGCTTGTCCGAGGACGTCTCCGTGGTCATGTGGCCGGCATGACTAGACGCCAAAGGCGCACGGAACGCTGTTACCTTCCCACCGTAGTGGTCCCTATTTTTCTACTTGCATTTTTACGTGCTTTCGAACTGCTAGGTTGGCAGAAGCTGGGACGAGTAACAGGCGCTCACTCTGTTACGTGGCACTCGGGATTTGACCCGCCAAACTGCCGACCTTCAGATCGACAAGCTCAGCGTCTTAACCCACTGAGCCACCACGTCCCTTAGTTCCATTTAGTAAAGGTTAATTTAGGCAGATCCAAATCAATAGGCTATTAATGATAAACACTCTATTGACTGTCCCTCCTCTAATAGTCTCATTGAATTGAATACTAATATTGCTTTCTTGTCGAAGCAATGAAATTTGCTTTTAAAAAGAAAATGTAAGGACAAGAGGTCTTAATAAGCAAATCCTCTCTCTCCATTAAGAAGAACACTGAGTATTGCCATAATTTAAAGGGGAAATTCAAGGAGGCTTTTCAAGGCTTACAGCCGGGATAAAGAATTAAAAAACAGAATGTGTCTACAAAATTGCCAAGGGCAAATATTTAGTTTAAATAAATCGGTCTTCATAATGCTTTCCCTGACTTTTATCTTATACCAAATAAACCCTATTTGCTCTTGAAAAAAGGAAGATATCAGTAAAAAAAATTTTTTTAAAAATCCCAAACAATAAATACAAATGTGGTAGAATAAGAGAGAGTACGACAATTCTAGAAAAAAATGGGGCTAGAATGGATGTCATAGGATTGTATTCAATTTTTCCTTTCCAGATAACATTCAGGTGAGATGAATGTTAAATGTGGGTAGCAACACATCTGGTCACATGTCACATCTTTCACAGTTTCATGGTAACATTCAAAACATGTCAGAACTATCAGGAAAGTCTAAAATATATCCTGTAGCCAATGCCAAATAAAATTATTTTAAAAGTTATTTAACAAGAGTGTTGAAATGTGATCAACAAGATTCGGCAACCAGCCATGCCTAAAAATAAGCAAAGGTAAAAACAAAAATAACTTCTGCTATTGACAAATACATTTAGCTGCAGACTGTAAAATAGCACTGCAACCAAAGTTTGCAGTATCTTGGTTGGGGTCTGTCATTGTTTTACGGTTGACTCAGCCTCCCATCCTTCCGAGAACCCAGATTGTTGGGGGCAATATGCTGACTCTGTAGACCACTTAGAGAGGGCTGTAAAGCACTATGAAGCGATATATAAGTCCAGGTGCTATTGGAATTGCTATTCACTTTATGCTAGAAAAATAGCTTAAGTAGCTTATCTAATGGCTATGGGAGCAGAGGAATTCTAGGAGCTGAGGTCCATCCATTTTAATGCTGCCAAGGTTGAGAAACACTGCTTATAGAGCAGTGGGCACCAGGGACCGGTTACGTGGAGAGAGGGTTTTCCGTGGATCAGAGGGGGCGTGGTTTTGTGTGCTGCCTGCATCCTGTAGATGGGGTTTTCCTTGTTTGTGCGGACCGGTTGCTGGCATGCCATGGCCCAGTACTGGTCCACAGACTGGGGGTTGGGGACCCCTGTTATAGAGTGTATATAATTAAAGATTATAATACTCCTCTTATAATGGTATGGGAGAATGATCTTGGACAAGGGAGCACAGTCCATACTACAATCTGATAAATGAAATTTAAGTCCAAAGGAGGAAAGGTGGTGAAAGCATCAGAGAAAAGATCCTCCCTAGTTTTTTAGGGGAGAAAAAGTGAGGGACAGAAGGGGTACTTCCAAATTTACAACATTCTGTTAAGTTTAGTGCTAGGATTACAGTAATGAACAATGAGAGTAGAGCTAGTATTCCTGGCTGGGTTTCTTGTCTCTCTACTCTGCATTTGACTAGTATTGGACTAGTGTTGCATTTGACTAGTATTGACTAGTATTGTTCAGTCTCTAAAAGCTGAAGGGCTGCATTCCTCCCTTTGGCTTCTCAGGCTAGTCCATAGGGATTGGGGGAGGAAGGGGGTGATGAGTAAGACAAATAATGGCACATCTCATGACATCAGAACACAAGAGAGGACTTGCAGACTTCTGTCAGATATCATGATACAATCACCTAAGTGCATTGTTTGAATTATTTTATTTATTTATTTATTTTATTTATTTATTAGTTTTTATAAACCGCCCTTCTCCCGAGGGACTCGGGGCGGTGTACAGAGGAAGGAAGGTATACAGACCGAACAATAAAATTGTTATGGCTTGCAATGGATGACCATGCTTTATTCTCATTTTTGAATGGAGTGGTTGAGAAACATTGGCTTAGTTCCTTAACCAGAAGCTTCCCAGGAAGCAAAAGTCAGAACTAGACGGGTTTCAATATCCACATTGTTTTTCTAGATCAGGGCTTTTCAACCTTTTCACAGACTGTACCACTTTTAGGCCATGGCAATATTCAAGTACCACCAGTGCTTAGCAAGGTGTCAAAAACGTAAAACTTTTTTTTAAAAAAAGGGGGGAGGGGTTCTTTCCTTCTGCAAAGAAACAAGCTGCCAGTTTATGCTGATGTTTGTTTTCAGGCCCTCCTCTTTGGAAAGCTAATATCTGCCAGGCTGAAAGCCAAATCGTCATTTTCTCAATGGCAGCCAGACGTTCTTTTTGTTGCCTTTTTAGGGATTTAAATGTAGCAAGAAGTCCTATGCATGTCAGTCCCCATCACCTAGATCAGGGGTGGGGAACCTTGGCTCTTTTATGATTTGTGGACTTCAACTCCCAGAATTCCTGAGTCAGAATGGATGGCTCAGAAATTCTGGGAGTTGAAGTCTACAAGTCATAAGAGCCAAGGTTCCCCACCCGTGACCTAGATGATCCTATAGCTATTTACATTTTCTTCGGAGGCTGAGTTTCCCAAAGAGATGAAATAAGAGAAGCCAACCTCTCTCAAGGTCTTCTTGGTTCCTTTTTCTTCTTCTTTCCTTTCCTTTTTTAATAAGAGCCAACCTGGTAGCAAATGGTGTTTAGAAGTGACTTGAAACACAATAGCACTACAGGGAGTCAGCAAATGTAATGACATACTACCGCCTGCTTCAGTTTGCAAGGACTAGCAAAGGAAACAAGGCGTTTTTTTGTGGTTGCTTGAGGCAGAAGAGATGAAAAAAGGACTCATCTAATTGTATTGAAGCATTCTGCTTTGTAGTCTCTCTGCACTACAGAAGCACAATGGATTGCAGTGAACTCCGAGGATCAGAGAAAGGGAAGAGATTTTTTTTTCCATTATGAACACTGGTAGCAAATATTTCATTGTAATGTACCCCGTTTGAAGCAATTTAGAAAGATTCCTCATACCAAGACAGCTTATGCAAGATTGTAGGTTCATGTGGGTAGCCTAAAGCTTGGGTGGTGAAAATTTTCTTCCTGTCCAAAACATTTCCTTGGGCTGCATGCCAAAATTAGGTGTCCTGAAATATAACATTTGTATTAAAAATAAGCAAACATGCCACGTGCTCTTATGTGCACATTGAGACAAATGCAGACCATCCATTCATAAATATTTCCTACCACCTGAAGACACATATTGACATGTCTCTACTGCTCTTTGTATTGGGATAAAAGTTCTTCATTTCAACAAGAAGTCTTCATCTAAAAAAATGCCTGGTATTGGGGGGAGACAGTTTGATCCTGATCTGGATCCAGTGTATGAATTTTTGGAAATGATTTGCCATTGCCTATCTCTGAGGGCTGAGAAAGAGAGACTGGCCCAAAGTCACTCAGCTAACTAAGAACTCAAGTCTTCCGGTTTCTGGCCTGACGTTTTAACCATTACTCTGAACTAGTTTTAAGTTATGCTCAATATTGCTAGGTTCCTGTATTATATGCAAAAATATTGGGGGGGGGAAACTATTTTGTCCACTGTAAATCTGCAGATAGTAGGAGCTCATCCTGAATTTTCTTTTTGGAATGTAGGAATCCTCTTAAAAGGAAGCAAACTGATGCAATTCCATTATCAATTGTCCTTTGTATCAAATTTCCTGGGAAGCTACTCCTCCAGTTTCTAACTACTTTAAATGCATGCTTTAAGTGAATTCAACTTTGCATAGCTCTCTACTGTACAAGTGGCAGGGGAGCTGCTGGAATAACAGGGAGGACAGTAATGGCTTAGGGCAGTCTTTGGTTTGGACCTAATTAGTACAGTGCCAAGATGCATTGGCAACATCTTTTCTTCCATGCCTCCCCAAGGCTACCTTCGTTGGGTGCTCAAGACATGACTCAGGTAGGCTGAAGTTGCCCTTAACTCTACCCATGCTAAAGTGCATTTTCCTCCCTTATTCCTATCTCATCCAGCTTCCAAGTCTATAATGTTTATCCCTGAGAATTTGGAAGGATGTCCAAGTACTTGAAAGGCGGCTTCAGCAACTTGAAACAGAGGCAGGATAGGGATTGGTAATGGAGATTGTAAATCTCACATAGCTATCTATCATTTTCTGCCACGGTGGATGGAGAACACTTCAAACCAGCAATGTCTTAATTTGGTACATTTGATTGGCCTGCTTAAATTTCTAAAAAAACCACCCAAAAACCCCCTGTCTTACTAATTTTCCAAAGTAGCCTACCTTGGCAGTTTCTTTCTTTCTTTCTTTCATCTTTTTTTTCTATTGAGTCTTTCAGATCCTGAAATGTGACCAAGACTTAAAAAGATTTGACTTCTTTTTAAACATTCAATTCACCTCCAAAAGATGTTTCTGAACTGCAGCCTTAAGTGACTTGACTCCCCTGCATCAGACAAGCTGGAAGTAAAGCCAGTTTGAGAAATCCCTTCTTTCCTTCCTTTGTTTTGTTCAGACCTTGCTTGCCATAACCTTTGGCTGGCAGAGTCTCCTGATTATCTCTTTTTTTTCTATTCTGGGAAAGCAAGGACAATCAGTCTCCTTTCTTTGCCGTATCTTTGAGAGTAGAGTAGAGTAGAGTAGAGTAGAGTAGAATAGAATAGAATAGAATAGAATAGAATAGAATAGAATAGAATAGAATAGAATAGAATAGAATAGAATAGAATAGAATAGAATAGAGCTGCGAGGGACCATGGAGGTCTTCTAGTCCACCCCCCTGCTCAAGCAGGAGAACCTATATCATCTCAGACAAGTGACTGTCTAGCCTCTTCTTAAAAATCTCCAGTGATGGAGTGTCCACGATTTCTGGAGGGAAGCTGTTTCACTGGTTAATTAATTAACCAGTTAAGTAATACTGCTTTCCATTAACAAACTTTTCCTACTGATTTCTCATCACATCTTATACATCCTAGTCTCATACATCTACCAGTGACAATTGATGTGAGGAAAACGCCACCATTTTACCTTGTTTCCTATCACTTGGGTTGGGAGTGGAAACCAGATTTTTGAGCCCATTCGATGTCACCTTCTGAAAGGAAAAAAAAGAGTTTTTCTTGTTTTGCCCAATGATTATTTATTTCATTATTACAATTGGCTGTCACCACCCAACTCTAATGGACTCAGGCCGGTGCACCCAACCAAAATAAATAAATAAACAAGTAAGTAAGTAATACATAAGTAAATGAAGAGTAAATGTTAATGAAGAGAAGGACTAGGGGTGACATGATAACAGTGCTCCAATATCTCAGGGGCTGCCACAAAGAAGAGGGAGTCAAGCTATTCTCCAAAGCGCCTGAAGGCAGGACAAGAAGCAATGGATGAAAAATAATCAAGCAACCTAGAACTAAGGAGAAACTTCCTGACAGTTAGAACAATTAACCAGTGGAACAACCTGCCTCCAGAAGCTGTGAATGCTCCCACACTGGAAGTTTTCAAGAAGAGACTGGACAGCCATTTGTCTGAAATTGTATAGGGTTTCCTGCCTGAGCAGGGGGTTGGACTAGAAGACCTCCAAGTACCCTTCCAACTCTACTACTACTACTACTACTACTACTACTACTATTATTATTATTATTATTATTATTATTATTATTATTATTATTATTATTTCAATTTATAATAACAGATGAAATGTAAAACAGCCCAGATTAAAAATCTAAAAATAATCTATTATTTTTTTTTAAAAAAAGAACAGGGAACCCCAAAATACAATAAATTAAACCAAGTCCTGGGATCAAAGTGAGGTGTTTAAAAGATTTCTGGAACCCTAGGAAAGACTGTGTGCCCTTCACTTCGAGAGGCTGCTGTTGCTGAGGGTCAGGTTTCATCAGTTAAGTTGTAAAGGGAAAAAAGTGAAAAAAACAAGCAGAAAACAAAAAATGTGTCCCGGTCCCTTCAGAAGAAAGCCCAGGACAAAATGGCAGGAGCGGGCAGTATCCAATAATTGGAAAGTCGTTTTTCCTGCCAGAGCACAATAGCCAATTGGAGTGAAGGCATTTGTCAACAAGGAAATGAAGTGTAGCACACAACTCAGACAGTTCTGCTTATGCTGACACATGTTGATACACCAAAGACAGGCAGAACTTGCAGGGACTGGGGTAGGTGGGGTAGGTTACATCCCTGTTCTTGGAGAAATAATTGTGGGATGTATTAATTTGGGGACAATCTTGTAGCGGAGATCAGCTCTGTGGTTGCTTTCCTTCTCATGGTGAACACAGCTACCTTTTTGTCTAAGGAACTCATTCATACTGTTGTGACTCAGGGCCAGCCTGTGGGCCCGGCAGCCGGCTCGGATGTATCGGATGACTCAGATGAGGGGGAGGAGGAGGGTGTGGAAGACGAACCGGCTGATGATGGCTTGCAGGCTTGGCAGAGCTCCCAGCCGGGGCCCTCTTCTCAGCTGCGTGAGCCCGATAGTGCGGAGGATGATGACCCACAGCTGGCCCTGTTCAAGGACGCCCGACGCAGGAGGCAGTCGAGCAGGAACAAACAAAGAAAGGCTGTGGGACTCCTCGGGAGGAGGCACAGGGAGACCACGCCCTGAACTCTAAATAAAAGGAGTGTTTGGGGAGGGGCTGGTTGCTGAAAGCAACCCTTCCGCTTGAGGATTCAAGTTCCTGTGTTTCTTGTTCTGTTGTTTGGCTTGTGAATTAAACTTGGCAGACGCTTTGCAGCCTCAGACGCTCTCCAGTCTCTACTGCTTGAACAGGGGTTTGCCTTATTACAAGGCCGGTAGTTGGCTGGTTCAGAACACATACCCCCCCTTTACCCATTCCTAATGTTCTGCAACCCCAGTGCTTTTTTTGAAAAAAAAAAGTGCCAGAACTCACACACACGTCATACAACCCGTCTTACCTACCTTACAAGGTTTACCTTTGTAGTTGAAAAACAACAAACCTTTAATTTTGAGTGTATCTAAAAGACTAGGATTTTGTTCAAGGCAACTCTGGAAAATCCATCGAAAAAAGAGGCCGGAACTCTGTTCCGGTGCATTCTATGACAAAAAAAAGCCCTGTGCAACCCCATCCACTTTGGTCTGTTTTGACAGCAGGAACTGGATTCAAGAATGTACCACCACTGACTGAGTGCATTTGAAATACAGGCTGGGTTATAATCGACAGGGTGCAAGTCAGTGTCTCTAGAGAAAAAAATATGTTTCTCACCTGATGAGATACAGAAAAGAGAAGGGGAAAGGGTGGGACTGAGTGGGGTTAGAGAGACAAAACAGGTTTTTTGTGAGATGACAGAGCAGACGGTGTTTGAGGGTTTGTTTACAATGTGCCACCAGTGATTTGAAGCTAAGATGTCTCATTAATGGAGGGGGCATATTCAGCAAAAGACACAGAGAAAATAATAATAATAAAAAAAGACTTGGATGCCTTTGCTTATGATTTGAAAACTCCCAAGAGAAGGAAGATTAAATATTCTGGGATTTTATTTTAAACATAAACTGATTTAAAATTATACTTAAACATTCTTTTTCCATTTTTTCTTGCACTTAACATGGCATCAATTTTTGTAGAGGTTCTAGAATAAACTTTGAGGTGGTCCATATGCTGGCTTGGGCTCTAGATTATGCCCCTTGATCTAACAACCAAAATGTCCACCAATAAATGCAAGTTTATCCTGGGGAAAAGATTTCTGTGCCTGCAGTTTAGCTACTATATTGTGCAAGGGTTTTCATGTTCAGTTCTACCGCTTAAATTTTGTACTTGTGTTGGGTACAAATAATGTTCACACTATGTTAAACTCTCTTCTCTTTGGAGACCTCTGCCAGCCAAAATAAATTAGTATTCTTGATACCTTCCCAAATCTGCAGAAGAATAGCAATATTGTTAATAAGCAGAATAGAGAAAGGAAACCTGAGAAGAAACGAATGGCTGTCATAATGATACACCCCTTTGGATAGGTAGCTTATGCACATGGCGAAGCAGAAGGACTAGAAATAATAATAAAAAATGAGTTTGGAGATTTCCTTAGTCCCTTTCCTGAAGAGATACTGTGCAAAGGATGAAAAGGCCCCTAAACTGCCATCACTATGCTTGCCTTCTCTGAAACGGTTCTGAATAACTCTCAAATTGACAAAAAATAGAGTATGTTTCCATTTTGGGAGTCTCAAAAGCACAATGATAATATCCAGTTCTGTGGTTTTAAAATGGTGAAGTTAGATGTTATCTATCACTGGTTCAAATCAGTGGTCTATCTAGCTCTCTCTTACAAGTAAGTTTCTTCCCAGGACTTTTCACAGAGATTTCTTTGCTTTACCTCAAAATGCCGGAAATTAAATCTACATTCTTTTGCTTGCCAATCACGGATTATCTATCAGTGTCTCAGCTTTTGAAAAGAAAGGTAAATATAAAGGTCAAATGTAACAAGAAACTCAAAATCACAACAAAAACATAACATATCCAGCGTATTAAAGAAGCAGCGACTGGAACAATGAAAATCAATGTGGGTATAGAAAAAAGTTAGAAAAAGCCACAGTTGGAAAAAGCTTTAGTACAACAACACCAAGAATAATAACATCTTCCTGAGTTTTTGAAAATGCATGCTTTGAATGGAAAAGGGCTAAACCTGATAAGGAAAGGCAGACATAAAAAGAGAGATATGTGCAAAAATTCTAGAAAGAGATATTTGCAATGAGTATATATGAGTACAATCAGTATACTCATTAAGACCCACCAATATTCACAGTATGATCATTGTGATGTCTCAACATCACATCTTTGTCCTATATGACACAGCCTGAGGGAATATCCTGTATAACTTAGAAATTCCAATTCCACATTATTAACTCTGTGTATGTGTGTGTATTAAAAAGATATTGTCTTCACATTTTTACAAGAATAATGTGAAAGAAAAGGCTATTCTTAAGATGTCGCAACCAGTTTAGATATGATCATTTATTTATCTAATCTGACATTGTTTATCACCCGGGACATTAAAAAACCAAATGTGAAAGTCGAGTAGTTTATGCTGATCAAATAAAGATTTGATTGATGTTCAGGTAGTTACCTATTGCACCTTCTTGTTTGAATTGTTAGATTTAAGGGAAATTTTATAGCAGAATTCTTTAGAATGTGGTAGAAACATAATTTGATGATAATGACTCCATCATTGGAGGTATTCAAAAATAGACTGGACAACCACTTGACTGAGATTGTATAAGGCTCCTGACTGGAGTAGGGGGTTGGACCAGAAGACCTCCAAGGTCCCTTCCAGTCCTATGGTCCTATCCTCTATGAACACTGAAGTCCAGCATCCAACGAAGAACAGACGAATGTATATTCTCAATAAAGGCTCAGCCTCCCTTCGCCCTTCAATCCTGTTCTGTACCAGCCTGCTACCGGCCCTGCAGAAAAGGCAGGGACAACCCCTCTACAAACGGCAAGAGGCTGGAATTACGCCTGCCAAATTTATTCACATAAAACAGAGCAAGACAAGACACCAACCATAAAACACGAGTTAAGAAGCAGGAACAATCCAAGCGGTTGCCTTCAGCAAACCAGCCCTCCCACACATTCCCCTTAAATACAGTTCAGGGTGTGGCCTCTCTCTGCCTCCTTCCGAGGTGCCCCATTGCCTCCCTCTGTTTACTCCTGACTGACTGCCTCCTGCGTCGGGCGTCCTTGAACAGGGCCAGCTGTGGGTCATCTTCGTCCACGCTGTCAGGCTCACACAGCTGGGTCTGCATCGTGACCAGATGAGAGGGGCCTTGCTGGGGGCTCTCATCAAGCTGTCCAATCCCCTCAGCAAGCTCTTCAACACCCCCCTCCTCCTCCTCTGAGTCGTCCGACCCAACTGCCGAACCCACAGGCTGACCCTGAATCACAACAAATCCCTCTCCAAAAGGACTACGTTTTCTTTGTGGTGTGCTGCAGACCATGTAATAATATTAGAGAATGAACCATTCAAAGTGATCATTTCATGATTCAAAAGTGCAGTTTAATGCACTACGTTGGCTGTGGCTAAAAGGTAAAAACAAGTGATGGCATTATATGCATCTGCCTTGCTTATGACATGCATAGTCAACCATTTTTTTTAACATCCCTCTGGAAGTGTTTCTGGCTTTGTTTGAATTTCTAGATGTGACAAAGGGAAGGGGAATTTATATATTTTTCAGGCAAAGCTGTACATCTCCAATCTTCAACTGTGATTTTCTCTAAGGAACCTGCCTCAAATGTAAAATAATGGAAGCCATATCCCCCCCCCAGAAACCTATCTTGATAAAACTCTTCTGCCCACCTTTTGATATTAGTTTACCACATCGGCCTGTCCATCATGATAATAAGAATGTTGCCCACAGTGAAGTAGAGTTGACAAGCACTGATATTGCACTGTTGAAAGGATAGTCTCATATATTTAGTTTTTTTTAAAAAAAAACATGGTTAATGTACATTGGATGCTGGAATTTTAATCACTCTACCTTGAACTCCATGGAAATTTATCATACTGCTTTGTGATAGAATTGGGGAAAATGCCCCTATTGAATGTCTATCCCCTAAGAACATATCACACTTCCCTTGTTGAGACAGTCAGAATATAGAATACAGAATAACAGAGGTGGAAGGGACTTGGAGGTCTTCTAGTCCAATCCCCTGCTCAAGCAGGAGACCGTATACCATTCTGGACAAATGGCTGTCCAGTCTCTTCTTAAAACATCCAGTGAAGGAGCACCCACAACTTCTGGAAACAAGCCATTCCACAGATTAATTGTTCTCATTGACAGGAAATGTTTCCTTAATTCTAGGTTGAGTCTCTCTTTGATAATTTTCCACCCATAACTTCTTGTCCTGTCCTCAGGTGCTTTGGAGAATAGGTTGACCTCTCTTTTCTGTGACAGCCCCTCAATTATGGGAAGACTGCTGTCATGTTACCCCTAGTCCTTCTCTTTGTTAGATCAGACATACCCAGTTCCCACAACTGTTCATTGTATGCTTTAGATTCCAGTCTCCTAATCATCTTTGTGCTCCTCTCTGCACTCTTTCTAGAGTTTCAACATCTTTTTTGAATCACAAACGTAATGATGATTCAATTTGAAAACCTTGCTAAGAGTGAGATCCAAAATTCTTCCCAAATCTTTTTTTGATGGACTGCTAATCTTTTTCTATAAGCATGGACTTATTTTTTTTTCATCTTAAGTCATTTCTTTTTAAAAAATAAGTTAATACACATCTTTTCAGATAATTTTAGCAGGCCTGTTATGATCTTAGGGAAATATAGTTTATCTGATTTCTTCCTCTTACAACATAGACAACTATGAAGTTGCGTGGGAATTTATATAAATCTGACAGGACAGTTCTCTTAATGAATACTCTGACTTCACAAGACTTATTTTCAATTAAAAGAGTGTAGCATGGCACCCTCAGCCTAATTATATTCACTCAGATTCAAATTAGCTTATTATCAGCCTATCAGAAAATATCAATCTTGCCTTAAAACCATAAACGATGTTTGATATGAAATCAAATCAACTGAATTATTTCAGTTCCTTTAAAGGATGAAAGCTTTTCAGATATAAATATATCCAATTAACATCTGCAAAATAAGAATAAAACTCGCATTTGGCAGCTCTGTATTGTTCACTGCTCTGCATAGTTCACTGCTCTGTATAGCTGCAGCCATCTTTAAAAATGTTGATACAGCTTTCTTAAGGGAACCAATTTATTTTTAATAAAGAACAGGAAGAAAAGAAACTTGAACAGATGGTCATGCCAATAAAAAAATGAAAATATAAAGAATAAAAATATTTTTATTTGTGAGAATGATACTTAGCTTCTTCACTTTTCACAATCAGAAAATACTAATAGACAGATCCCATTGTTAGGCAAGATAAAAAGGATGTGGGGGGGACACCAGGCAGAGGATACTGGGTATGTTAGCAAGATATTGAAGGACATAGCTGTGCTATTTACTACACAGTCCATAACTTTAGCTATATTGCTGTTTTCAGAGGCAATAGAATATATTGTCACCTTATGAGGGCCTATGGGGAAAAATCAGGTTCTGGTTGCAGCTGCCACACTCAAATCTGCTTATGAGAACCAGGGACTCTACAGAACTCAGTGGTCAATATTAAATATGGAGGTTAAAGGATACATAACACCTAGGTACCCAATCTTGCATGAATTTCATTGTTTTTTTCCCCCTAGAGTGTCCTTTCTCAAATTTTCCCCAGTTATCTGAAGGTTACAGATGTATGGTAGCCTCAGATTTCTTAGAGTGGAAGTCCTACTTCTTCTAGAACAGGGGTCTTCAAACTTGCCCCTTTTATGGCTTATGAACTTCAACTCCCAGAATTCCTCATCCAGCGTGCCTGGCTGAGGAATTCTGGGAGTTGAAGTCTACACGTTATAAAAGGGCCATGTTTGAAGACCCCTGTTCTAGAAAAATCTGTAGACTTCAACTCCCAGAATTCTCCAGCCAATATGGCTGGCTGAGGAATTCAGGGAGTTGAAGTTCACACATCTTTAAGTTGCCAAGTTTGAGAAACACTGTTCTAAAGAGCATCATGCCAGTGCAAATGTGATAACATACACATACCCCTCACACCCAAATTTTAAAGTTAGGGAATTGTTTTGTTAGGAAACGGTACAAGAGGGTGGCACACAAATAAAATAACCTTAAAATTTAAAAATACAAAAGAAAATCACGAGCAGCCCTATGACGAACATAAAAACAAGCAAACAACAAATGTGAACCATGACAGGAACCATCAATCTGCCTCAAAACCTGGGAGAAGAGTCAGATCTTTAATAGCTTCCTGAATGTCTTCACAGTGGGAGGCATGAGCCACTGAATGAAGTTCAGGAATGTACAATTTAAACAATGTTGGTTTCATACACAAACTTTTCAATTATACCTAAAGGTTATTTATTGGTTTGGAATTTCATTACATAACTCACATTATTTGACATTTCTATTTATCTACATGCTTCCCTATTTTCCCACTCTTTGGATTGGAATGAAACTTGGACTTGGACTTCATTATACAATTGCACTTTATTGTATCTTCAGATAGGTCTTGGCATTAATTAATTCTGAGGACTGACAGAAAGATTAACAGTCTCATTTCCTAATATATTATCCATATTATTGACAATGGTTTTTGCTTGAATCTGAGGTTTATAATGCTAATTGGATATACATTTCTTTGAAGAAAGAGGCACTGCTGACACATATCCTTGAAATAATTTATAGAATACAAATAAGAATAAAACATGAGCATGATTAAACTTCCCTAGGAACAAAAATAGTTTGCTGGTTGACCATACCTCCCTTACATTGAATAACTAATCCAAAGGTAGAAAGTTCAAGGTTTTCTTCTGAGCAAAAAAAGGAAGAGGCATAATATGTGAATACCATATAACTAGAAGAACATTAACTTACCAATAGGAATGTGCATAAAAAAGTTTCCAAAACCTTATTGCTGAGGCAGTCTTGGTAAATTTCCATATGTGCTCATTACCGCAGGCTTACATTTATTCTTAGACTCTTATTTCTATTCTGTTTTGGTGATGTCACGGTCTGGAGATCTATCCTCTGAAAGATCATGAGATACAGTTTGCTACAAGAGACATAAGGGACTCACTTGCTCATTTGACCTTTATCCTGCCTTTATCCTTCTTTGAAACTGGCCCTATGGATGACGGAGGTGATCAATGCCTCCTCCAGGGCAGGACATCCTCCTCCATGGAAAAAGCCTTGCCTGTCCCATAGAAGGTGAGTTTGCTATTATGAAGGAAACTTAATTGCTCTGTTCTTCAGCTAGGAGACTATGGAAGACATGACCTCACACCTACTGATGCATCAGGAGGAATGTGACTTGCTGCTCCCATTTCTATCTGTTGTACAATAATGGAGATCCAGACCCCTTATATTTATATCTGCACCTATAGCTATATGACAGAACCGACTGTCTTTTGGCTAATGGTATTTGGCATGCATTTTTGAAACGTACATGCAATATTGAAATATAATTAAGGTGTAAATGAACGGGGAGGGGAAGGCCAATGATTCTTTGGTATTTTTCTTGGCTGCTTGGCAGGATTAGATCTTGAGAGCGCTGTTTTTTCAGTGGTTCTAGTGCTACATGTTGGAATGTGGCCAGAAGACAATGTTCAGCATCTGTGCCGTGGAGTTATGGTGTTCCACAGGGATATATTTGGATTCTGTGATGTCAAGAAAACACTTTGGAGATGTAGCGTAGGATGCCATTGTATACTAATAACAGCCCTGCTCCTAATACCAGAGAAACAATCTGCATCTTGAAATTTGGCTAAATTCAGTGGTGGGATTCAGCCAGTTCGCACCACTTCAGCAGAACCGGTAGCTAATTTTTTGTTGCCCAGGCCCAGAATGGACTTCTGGAAGTGGCACCCACACACAGAACCGGTTGTTCACATATTTGAATCCCACCACTGGCTAAATTCCATTATGAAACTAATTAAATACAGAGAAGATGGAGATGATGTTGGTAAGAAGAAAGCTGGATTTTAAACTAGAGCCTGTTTTGGGTATGTTGCACTTTTTATTTTATTTTTTTATTTTAATTCCATTTATATCCCGCCCTTCTCCGAAGACTCAGGGCGGCTTACAAGCTTAGCAGTAGCCTTCATTCTATGTATATGCCTGCTTATTAGGGCTTTCACACACACCCCAAGTGGCATTATTACAAAGTCAGCTTAATTGCCCCCAACAATCTGGGTCCTCATTTTACCTACCTCGGAAGGATGGAAGGCTGAGTCAACCTTGAGCCTGGTGGGACGCGAACCTGCACTAATTGCAGGCAGCTGGTGTTACTTAAGGAGGCATTAGCCCACTGCTCCACCAAGGCTCTACTTTTTGGATATGTTGCACTTTTCCACAAAGTGCAGAGAGTGATCAATGGGTTTACAGATGGCAGCTGTGGCAAGGAATATATTTGCACAATTATGACTAGCACATAACCTTTCCTGAGTCAGTTGGATCTATAGATAGTTATCCATATCTTGGTTATGATATGCTTTCATAGCTACAATGCTCTTTGTACATGGGGGAGTTGTTGAGAAAATGTCCAGAAATTGCAAGTAATGCAAAGTGCAGCTGTTGGTCTACAAAGCAGTGCAAGATAAGGAGCATATCTAATGTCTGTGTTAAAATATCTTCTCTAGCTATCAATTACTCCCAAGCAAAAGTTAAGGTGCTGTTGTTAATCTTTGTAAAGATGGTTTACAATCTGTGGGTTTGATTTTTCAACTACAATCACCTCCAGTTATCCTAATTAAGTATAAGGTATAAAGGTATAATGGTCTGCTCACAGTCTAATAAATAAATATTCAGGTGATGGCTTGGAAATTCATATTTTCTGGGGAAAAAATCCAGCCTGCTTACCAATTCATAAACTGTTAAATAAAACCTGAACTCTATTTTATGCCCTACAAACTAGAAGGTACAGTAAATTAAGCTCTAAAATAAAACTATCCAGTTGTTGAGATTTCTGTAACTTTATCCCTTACTCTTTCAATAATTCTTGCTAAATAAATTTATGGGAATCTAACTTTTGGGTCAGATGGCCATCAAGAGCCTAATAGCCAGAGACCAAAGGCCCAGAAAGTTAACTCTTGGTTAAAAAGAGTTCAGAAAGTTAACTCTGAAGTTATGGAATATATTCATTAAGGAGTTGCATTTGGGCCCTCCTCTTCTATAACAAAGAAGGTGCTAAAGAGCCTTGGTGGAGCAGTGGGCTAATGCCTCCTTAAGTAACACCAGCTACCTGCAATTAGTGCAGGTTCGCATCCCACCAGGCTCAAGGTTGACTCAGCCTTCCATCCTTCCGAGGTAGGTAAAATGAGGACCCAGATTGTTGGGGGCAATTAAGCTGACTTTGTAATAATGCCGCTTGGGGGGGTGTATGAAAGCCCTAATAAGCAGGCATATACATAGAATGAAGGCTACTTCTAAGTTTGTAAGCCGCCCTGAGTCTTCGGAGAAGGGCGGGATATAAATGGAATAAAAATAAATAAATAAATAAATAAATAAAATAAAGACTAACATTACTAATCAGGTTTCAAACTGCTACTTATTTGAATGGTCGAGTGCAATGCTGGCTATGATTTCAACTGCATCAATGACATTATTTTTTTAATTTGCCTTATTTGGTGCTGTAAGCTTCCTTGAGCATTGGAATAAACAAAACAGCAGAATATAAATTAAATAAGTAATACATAAGTCATTAAATGCCTTGAGAAAGAGTAGGAAGTTCCTAAACTTTCAAAGGGGCAGCCTTGGACTTACTTTCTCAAGAGTGAGGAGAATTCTTCAATCTTGTTATTATTTTTTTAGGCAGAATCTGAGCCAGGGAGCAAAGTCAAAGAAGAACTCAGGTATGAAGATAAAATCACACCTTGTTCTTCATTGTTTATACCGAGAGGATTTGTCAATGAAGGTTTCCAACAGAGTGGAACCTCTCTGGGACTGCCTCTAATGGATTGGAGGTGAGTCTTGTGTAAAATAATAGCAAAGGATTTGACTGCTGTTCTTTCAACTCCGTAAATGCTTAATTAGAGATAAATACAGAGAGGACTTGTTGAAAGCAGGACTTAGTCTTGGGGGCCGCTCATACTAGAAGATCATCTCTTTGGCCAACAAGATTAGAACAAGTTAGCATCTGATCTTATTGCCCCAATCCATTACAAATGGAAGGCTTGCAGGATTATTTGTAGCTGTGTTATTGATGAAACAATTGATGGTACCCTTTGGCAAAGTCCAAAATTAGGTATTTGATATTTTATTGAATGAGATACTGAACGTTTGAGGTGATATTCCATGGCAAAACGTTCTGAGATTTGACTTATCCCTGCTATTTATTTAATTAATTTAATAAATTTAAAGGGTGGCCCATCTTCAGTACATGACTCTAGTTCAGAGGTGTCAAATTCACAATGTCATGTGATGTGTCGCAACCAGTGCTTTTTTTTGTAAAAGAAAAAGGTGCCGGAACTCACACATGTCATACAAACCACCTTGCCTACCCTACAAGGTTCCATCCAAAAAAGGTGCCGGAACTCCGTTCTCAGCGGAGCAACGTATCGTGACTTTTTCTCCATTGCTGGCAATGGGGTGGGTGTGGTTTTGGCATGATGCATCTGGCCCATGGGCCGGCAGTTTGACACCCCTGCTCTAGGTGGCCAACAATTAAAAACAGATTAAAAAAACAGCAACCAAAGTTATGATTTTTAATGGTTTTCCTGGTCTTCTATTTTGTTTGCTATATATTTTATGTATTATTTCATTTGTTAACATGGAACTTGCCTGCCCTAGATGGACTGCATGCTTAGGAAAATATTAGGGTGTTTTGTTTTTTTTCCAAAAGCAGAAGAAGAAAAATCAGAAACAATAAAATGCAATTATTAAATCAACATATGTGATGAAATGTCTAGCAGACTCTGGGAATTTAGAAGAGGAAAAAGGCCCCTTGTAAAGAAACCACCCTGAGTTTTGGAGAAATAGACTTTAATTAAGGCTACTCTGCCTTAATTAGGGTAGGCATAAGTCAAGTTGGGAGAATTGCTTTGGTAGGAATTCAAGATTCAGTTACATTATCTACTGGCAAATAAAGGTTTTTCCTCAAATCCAAGTGGTTCTTATTTTCTGAGTTGGCCAGATTCACAGGCCATGACATTAATCTTGAAAGCCTGTCAAAGCAATTCTCCAGATCAGATGATACCTAGCATAATTAAGATAGAATTCCCTAGTGTCCAGTTCTCTTTTGTAATTTTATAACAATGTTCCTTGAAACTCTTCAAACTTTCTTCATCTGACCCCTTTGACTTTATTTGGATCATGTCTCTGAAATTATTATTCTCTACAGAGAAACCCTTGCAAGGTCTAGCATTTCTTCCACGCTAATTATGGAGAGATTTGAATTGCTACATTTTGTTGTTTTTTTGTTTTGTTTTGTTTTGTTATTTGTGTTATTCAGTGCCAGCAGAAGGTATATGGTGACCCTAGGACAGAGGTCCCCAACCCCTGGTCTGTGGACTGGTACCAGGCCACAGTATGCCAGCAACCGGGCTGCACAAAGAAGCAAAGCCCCATCCCTGGGATGCAGGCAGCACACAAAACCACTCACTCTCCAGTCTGTGGAAAAACCTCTCTCCACGTAACTGGTCCCTGGGGACCTGTGCCCTAGGTCACATTGATGGTGCCATCTGCTGGTGATGCAAAGTTTTGCCATTTTAAAATGATTCAGAAGGCCGGGCACCCTTTAAGCTTTGGTGTCCTAGGCAAGGTCCTATTCGCCTTTCGTCTGGCACATGAAAAAGATGAACCCTGATGCAATAACGTTGTGGTTGCAAAACCATAAGCATCTCCTTAAATCCTCTGAAATTCCACACTGCAAATTTCCAAGACTCATTTGGAGCCTTTCCCCTTTTTGAAAGTGAGAGGCTGAAAACCTCTCATTCAAGGCTTCTGCTCCCATTCGGCTTTTCAACAGTATCTGCTCTCTTTTCAACGAGAGTAAACAGTAGCTCGGAAGGAAGATACAGATTCAAAGAACTCTTAGATATTAGGTGAGTTTTCTCCCCCCCTCCTCCCCCCAACTAACCTTGAACATCTCACAAGGACAGGTTTCTTACTAACTCCTCTTCATGCAAAAGATGAAAACTGCAGTGAAATGCACCGGGGGGGGGGGGGAAATGACAGGGGTGGGTAGAGAAAAGAACCAGTCTATAAATCAACCCAGTTTCTCTCTCGTCATTCCTTTGCAAGATTGTGAAGTTGGCACTGTGGGTGATCGTGGCATTGAACAGAAGATATGAGTTCATTCCTGTTTCTACGAGGCCTTCTAGGCTGACAGATAACCTGACAGATTGTTTAACTGATATATACAGAATGGACAGATTTGACAGGAAGCCTATGCGTAGACATCCATAATATTATGCCTTAAGAGAACCTGTTTTGAGTTGCTTATATTAAGTACATTCTCTTTCACCCCAGATGCATTATCCATTTTTTCCCACCTCCCTTTTTATGTTTCCACATACTGTGAGGACAGAGACAGGAAGAGTCACACTTCAACCCCATGCCTACTGTACTGTATCTTGTCATTTGCCTTGAATCTCCATCTTTTCTTTTTAAGTTGTTCAGGTAAAGGGAAATCTCTATCAGTTGCTCTTCCATTTTTTTTTCTGTTCCCAGAGATTTTAAGAGATTAATATTTAATATTTAAAAGATTAATATATGTTATTAAAGTCTAGAAAAAAATGTACACTTTTATATCTACATTATAGACTTCTTTTGCAAAAACAAAATGGAAAAAGGGCCTTTATGATTTGTGATTTTGATTATTAGGGGGAAAAAGGGGTAATTGAGAAGAATGAACTTTTTTCTGTAATTAAAGAGTAAGAGATAATTTTTTTAATTGCACTTATGGTTGCTGCAAAGGAAACTGGAAGCTTCTTTTTTTTCCTTTTGTTCTTTCTTTATGCGTGTTTGTTTTTTCCTTTTGTTTTCCCTATTTTTTTGCTTTTCCTTTTTATTAGTTTGTATGTGTTTTTATGTTTAATGCCTGTTACAAACAGAAGTAAAGACTTGCTTCTTGGGCTCCACCATTTGGCACTCTGAGGGGGTCCTTGGTGCTCTCTGAGCTTGGTTGTTTTCTTGCAGACATTACATTACCCAAACCAAGTAACATCAGTGGTAGTAAGGAATGGGAGTTGATCTCAGTTTATATTCTAGTGCAGGGGTCTTCAAACTTGGCCCTTTTATGACTTGTGGACTTCAACTCCCAGAATTCCTCAGCCAGCATCCCTGTGCCGTTGGATGACCTCACCCAGAGCTTTATGTTAAAGTTAAACAGTAGAGGAGAGAGCACTTAAACCCTTTGGGATCCTGAAAATCAGGAACCCCAGGTTAGACCTTACCCCTCTATCAACTCTGACTAGAGCTGGACTCAAACGAAGGAAGAGAAATGAAAGAAGAGAACCAGTGCAACAGAGTCCTACCCACTCCTGACCCCCAAAGCAAGGATACCATGAATGACGATATCAAAATTTTCTAACAAGTGAAAAAGAGCAAGGCTGGATGAACCATTCATGACTTGCTTTCACCAGAGGTAATCTACCAGTGTAATTAATGTCCTTCAGTCCTGTGCCTGAATTTCAACTAAAAAGCAGACAAAAATTGTTCAGCATAATTGAGTCTAGTGATGGTTTCTTGAGTAGGCAAGCCACTGCTTCTTTAAGGACCCGCAGAACTACCCTCTTTCTTAAGGAGGAATTGACCACCATCCTACACCAATGATACATTACTTCCCAGAAAAGTCAACCAGGAGGGCCATGGATGTAATATATAGGGGGCCAAGACAGTAGTCCCAAGAACCATGGCTACTTGATCAAGATAAAGTCTTTGCATGGAAGCAAGCCTGAGCCTCAATCACCTCTGTAGTCCAATGTGAAATGAATCTGACTTTATCCAAAAATTTTGCAGGTAACCAAATCAGCTACCTCCAGGTAAGGTAAAGGTAAAGGTAAAGGTTCCCCCGCACACGCGTGCTAGTCGTTTCCAACTCTAGGGGCCGGTGCTCATCTCCGTTTCAAAGCCGAAGAGCCAGCGCTTGTCCAAGGACGTCTCCATGGTCATGTGGCCGGCATGACTAGACGCCAAAGGCGCACGGAACGCTGTTACCTTCCCACCATAGTGGTCCCTATTTTTCTACTTGCATTTTTACGTGCTTTCGAACTGCTAGGTTGGCAGAAGCTGGGACGAGTAACAGGTGCTCACTCTGTTACGCGGCACTCGGGATTCGACCCGCCAAACTGCCGACCTTCTGATCAACAGAGCTATCCGTGGACAAATAAAGGTGGAGAAATACTAATATTTCACTGTCCCATCACCACAAGATGGGCCCCAATAGCAGCTGTGACTTGGACTCATTTGGATTTATTCCTCATTCACTCTCCAAAAGAGCTCTTGGTACCTCTTCATCCATTTCCCTCAGCATCTCTATAAGCCAGGGACGTTTTGGGATCCATAGGAAGACAGAGGCCACATGGATACCATTGGCCCAAGGTCCCAATTGCCCTCTTATTCCTGGCAGTGACCAGGGCTTTGGTCAGGCCATGCAGCAGACTATCAAGAAAGGTGCCCTTTGTAGCTGATCTTTGGTAAAATGTTCCTTTTTATGGCTGATAGTCTTCATAGACAGGATGAATTTAGTTCTTTCCACCTTAAGGTAGCTGACAGATCTTTTTCCCAATATGTAAATGTTCTTGGATAAATCTTCATTATATTTTATTAAGTAAACCAGGTAATTAACTGGTTCAATAGCATTATTAACCTTGTTATTTATTGGAAATATTTCAACCGATTCCAAGAGGATTTGTCTTAATAAATCACTCTAAAATGAAGATTAGAAATTATTCTTGCAGTTTCAGTAACTGATGCCAAACCCCACAGAGCTGGATAAGATCGAGGAAGTACACAAATTCTAATAAGAAAGCTTAATTGTTAGTTATGGGCTAAACAGAGAACCTTCAAAGCATGAGAGGCATTTATAGTTAATTCAGAAAGCTGAAGTCTCTTTTAATGATCTGAATTGGTGCTTGTCTCCTGGCCTGAATTGTCATTTATAAGATAAAGAACTTGCTTGCTGTCTATTCATTGCTTATGTCTACTCTCCCATTATTTTTCCAGCTAGCCCATTGTTAGGCATATGGTGTTAGCCTACAATGTTGGGTTGAAAATATATTAACCATAATGCTATGTCTTTAAGAAGTTAATTGGCCAATGGGTGTGTAAGTGTTCTCATGGCCATAAGAGGAAGCTAGGAACGTAGCTTCTCTCTCTCTCTGAATTCACTGATCTCTACTATTACTGTTTTTGCTCTGCTGTTGGTTTACTACTGTTGTAAGCTGAACTGTGTATTGACCTCTGGACCGGTAAGAAGACTTTGTATTTTGGATTGCTACTTGGACTGTTTATTTTTGACTGTGCATTTTTGTTTTTACACCACCTCAAAGTAAAATACTTTTTGCTTTTACAACTCAGTGTATTTCTGTGTGTGACTTTTACTGCTCTCAGTGCCCTTCCTTGTCTGTGCAACTCTTTGGTAGCACAAGGAGACCTCTGCACAATAAATTCCTTAACACTGGTTATGGGCCCAGGCCTGTACTGAGAGTAAGTACACACAGTATTCCTAGCTGAGTTTGTATTTGGTGTAAAATGGCACAGGAACTGTTGTCAGGCATCTCCTGGATAACCCGGTTGGATGGGACAAACTATGTTTCCTGGTCCACAAAATGCTGCTTGCTTTTGCGCAAGGAAGGACTATGGGCTGTTGTAAATAACCCACCAGATACTACTGCTTGGGATCCAGATGACGAAGAGGATGCAAAGAAGTTAGACAACTTTAAACGTAGCAATGAGAAAGCTCTTTGCATTATTGGACTAACACTGAATGACCAGCAGCTTGTCCATATTCGTGGTGAGGAGTCTGCTGCTAGGTGTTGGGGTGTTTTGCGAAGGCTTTATGTTCGTGACAGTGTGGGTGCACATATACACCTTACACGTAAGCTGTTTAGGGCTCGTTTGCAGAAGAATGGAGATATGCTGACCCATTTAAATTACATGAAGGCAACTTTTCAAGAGCTTCATGAAAAGGAGCTGATTTTTTCAGAGTTGCATCAGGTCTACATTATTCTGTCATCTTTGGATGAGAGTTATGATGGGTATGTTTCTTCTTTGGAAGTCCTGACCAGAGAGGAACTGACATTGACTAACATTACTGGGAGACTGCTGGAAGAGTCCAGAAGGAGGCGTGACAGAGACCAGCTGAGAGAGACACAGCCACGAGAGAAGCAGCAATTCACCACTGCTTACAACGTCAAGAAATGTTATTCTTGTGGGGCTAGAGGGCATATAGCCAAATTCTGTAGAAAGGGTAAAAAACAGAATGTGAATAGCAGTGGGAAGGCTAAAAAGAGCATTGGTTTGGCTGTTTCTGGTGAATCAACATCCAGAAATAATGAATTGTGGGTTGTTGATAGTGGGGCTTCACAATGCATTACTAAAGTGAAAAAGAGGTTTGTTAATATGAAAAACAGCAACCAATATGTTTCACTAGCCAACGGTTGGAAGATGAAGGCCTCTGGTGAAGGTAATTCCTATTGTCCATGCATTGATGAACAGTTACCTATGTTATATATACCTAAACTAAGATTCAACTTGTTATCTGTAAGGGAATTGGTTAAAGTTGGGTTTGTGGTAACATTCAGAGGGGAGCAATGCACTATTGAGAGGAATGGAACCTGTGTAACTGCTAATTTGAAAGATGGTTTATTCATTCTCACAAGTAACCAGGTTAGTACAGTTAAAGCTAACTCGATATGTGAGAACAAGAAGCCACATGATGAATGTATACATTTATTGCATAGGCGGTTAGGGCATGTAAACTTTAACTCACTACGTAAAACAGTGGAATTAGTAGAGGGAGTTAAACTGAAGCCATGTAGTAAGTATTTGAATTGCAATGCCTGTAATCAGGAAAAGAGCAAGGCAACTCCTGCAAACAGGATAAACGGCTTCAAAACAACTGTACCTTTGGAAGTTGTGTTTGCTGATTTAATTGGACCCATGAAACCAAGTTTAGGAGGGTCATGTTATATTTTAAGTATATTGGACCACTACTCTAGATATGGTTTTTGTTATCTGCTTAAGTCAAAGGCAGATACTTTCCAACAATTTGCAAACTGGCTGAAGTTCGTGGAGAGAAAAACAAAGAGAAAGGTTCAGTGCATAATTACTGATAATGGTACTGAATTTACAAATAAGTGTTTTGTTGATATGCTACAATCAGCTGGCATTGAGCATAAACATTCAGCCCCTTATAGACCTCAACATAATGCTTTTGTTGAGAGACGTGGGCAAACATTACAAGCCATGATTAGAACCATGTTAAAAGATTCTGGCTTAACAGATAGACTGTGGGGGGAGGCAGCAAAATGTGCAAACCATGTTCTGAATATAGTTGTTAATACTTCTACTGGTAAAATACCATATACAATATGGCATGGTAGAAGACCAAACCTTGATTACCTGCACACATTTGGCACCCCAGCTTGGGTCCACATTCCTGCACAACTCAGGAGTAAAGGCCAACATAGGGCTAGGCAATTATACTTTGTAGGTTACGAAGCTAACCACAGATCCTATCGTTTCTGGGAACGGGGCACAACTAATGTATATAACAGTGCTAGTGCAAAATTCCTTGAGCACGTTGGTTGGGATAGGTTAGAGCAAGTAACTGTTAATACTGATCCTCTAGTGTTTGAGGACTCCTCTGATAACGTAACTAGTAATGATAATGCATCTCCTGTAAATATAAAAGATGAAGAGGAGATAGGGGAGATAATAGATGAATCAGAGGAAGGAAAGGAGTCAGAAACTCAAAACCCTGTAATTCCTTGGCGTTCAACGCGCATCAGACATCCACCTGATCGCTATGAAGCCAGTGTAATATGTCAAGTTAGTTCAGTACCTTCTAACTATGATGAGATCAGGATGTATCCTGAAAAAGAACAGGCATCATGGAAAGCTGCAATGAACAGGGAGTTGAAGTCTTTGCAGAATCTTAAGGTTTATCAGAAAGCAAAACTGCCACATGGTGAGCAAGCTATAGGTTGTAAATGGATATATAAGATAAAGAAAGGAGTAGATGGAACTATAACCCATAAGGCACGTTTGGTTGCACAAGGTTTTGCCCAAACTACTGAGGATTATGACGAAGTGTTTGCACCCAGTCTAAGGGCAACTACTTTAAGAGCAGCTTTAGTATGGGCGGCTAAAAACCAATATATGGTTAATCATGTAGATGTTGAAACTGCATATTTACATGCTCCATTGCAACATACTATTTATTTAAGAATACCACCAGGATTGACCAGTGATAGAGACCATGATTGTTGGGAATTAAAGAAAAGCCTCTATGGATTGAAACAATCAGGCTATGAGTGTAATACATGTTTAGTTAATGAGTTAAGTGCAATAGGTTTTGTAGCCAGTAATGCTGATCCTTGTTTGTTTAGAAGGGAACACAACGGAGCATTATCTTTTATTTTATTATTCACAGATGATATTGCAATAATAACAAAAACTGAGTTAGAAGCACAAACTATCATTTCAAGATTGCAAACTGAATTCACAATTAGAAATCTTGGGGAAATAAGCCACTATTTGGGGTTAGATATTGTGAAAACAAATAGGGGTTTTAAGATGTCACAAGCCAGTAAAATATCTCAGTTATTAAAGAGATACAATATGGAAATGTGTAAACCAGCAAAAACTCCGATGGCTATGGATATTAAGGACACTAATGTTGAGAGTCCTGTATTTGATAAGACTATGTACCAATCTTTGATAGGAAGTCTTATGTATCTGAGTAATTGGACTAGACCTGATATTTCTTACTGTGTAAATCAATTAGCTAGGTACAACAATAATCCAACTGTTAGACACTGGCAATCAGCTAAACGAGTATTAAGGTATTTGAAGCAAACTATTCACTACTCGTTATATTTAGAGCCAAATCGTGAGTTAATCCTTACTGCATATGCAGATGCGAGTTTTGCCTCTGATTCAAACAGTCGTAAATCTACCTCAGGGTTGGCTGTAATGTTGGGTGATTCTTTAATTGGATGGAAGTCTATTAGACAAAAACACATAAGCTTATCTACAATGGAGGCTGAATTTTCATGTTTATCAGTGTTATGTACAGAACTGCTAGTGTACAAACAATTATTGTTAGATATGGGTTTAAATGTAAATGATCCATTCATTGTGTATGAGGACAATCAAGCTGCAATAAAGATGGCTAATAATGCTGCAGTAAGAACAAGATCTAAACATACTGATCTTCGTTATTTAAATGTCAGACAATGTGTCAAAGATAAATTAATACAGTTAGAGTATTGTCCATCTGATGTAAATATTGCAGACCATTTTACGAAGGTACAAAGTGCTGTGAAACACAATGCTAATTGTGAAAGAATGTGCATAAGATTGTAAGAGTTATATATTATTCTACCCAAAGGGGAGAATGTTAGGCATATGGTGTTAGCCTACAATGTTGGGTTGAAAATATATTAACCATAATGCTATGTCTTTAAGAAGTTAATTGGCCAATGGGTGTGTAAGTGTTCTCATGGCCATAAGAGGAAGCTAGGAACGTAGCTTCTCTCTCTCTCTGAATTCACTGATCTCTACTATTACTGTTTTTGCTCTGCTGTTGGTTTACTACTGTTGTAAGCTGAACTGTGTATTGACCTCTGGACCGGTAAGAAGACTTTGTATTTTGGATTGCTACTTGGACTGTTTATTTTTGACTGTGCATTTTTGTTTTTACACCACCTCAAAGTAAAATACTTTTTGCTTTTACAACTCAGTGTATTTCTGTGTGTGACTTTTACTGCTCTCAGTGCCCTTCCTTGTCTGTGCAACTCTTTGGTAGCACAAGGAGACCTCTGCACAATAAATTCCTTAACACCCATAATTTCTCACAGCCATGAATTTGAAGTCACTGCTTTGATACTGTTTCCACTGCACTTGATGTTTTTGTGTTTGATAGCTAGTTTGGTGTCTTTCATATCTCACTTTCTAGGACATTCAGTTCCTGAATATTATTGTTTAGAAATATTTCTGTTATTTTATGATCCCTCTCATATAGACTCTCAAGGATCTTTCCTTCTTAATTTAACTTCATTTGTCTTCATTAGATTTCTTGCATTACCACTCTTAAATAGACTTATCTTAGATGTAAATGCTGTGATTTTTCTATTTTCTTTAAAATATTTCCTTCCTTCTTTTTACTCATTTTCTTTTCTTGGCTGGCATTCTTGATTGACATATCCTCATTTGTCTTTTCATTTTTGACAATGAAGGCCCACATTCAACTGCTATACACTCTTCTGATCTTTCATCCGCTGTCTTTCCCTGGCTATCATAGTAACTTGTTCTGAAAGCTACTTGGATCTTTTCCTCTTTGAAATTTGGGGAATATGTATGTCTCTTATATCTTCTGATGGCCCCCTCAGGTTTCCTCTACATTATTTACGTGTATCAAATCTGTTTCTTACATTGATATTCTATTCTAGCTGTATATCCTTCTGGTCAAATCTTGATGGAACATACAACATTATAAAGTTAACCTGTAAATCGGATATGAACCACCCATGATTTCTTCCACAAGCTGCATTTGATGGTGCCCTGGCTGATTGGATTGTGTTTCTCCATTGATTTGATTCTGATTATTTTGACATTCATCCAGAGATTGTGTTTATGCGGCTTAAAGGAGGTTTTAAAAATAAACAAAGAAATATCTACCTACTTCCTGCCTTACAGCATCCCATGATCAAAAAATTCCCGCAATTCCAAATTTCTCCAGTTTTTGCACTCTAATCATTTATTAATTGTTGTGTACTCTTTATATATGTTGCATTTAGTCACACTTATTATTTATCATAGAATTTCTCAATGCCTTCTACCATTTTGTTTATATTAGGACACATATTTTCATAGCGCTGATGTTTACTTATTCTAATAGATAAATTTTTGTCATTTTTTTGTTAATATGGTTAGTAATATAGCTAATGATCTCCATTCTGAAGCAACACTCTGTTCCTTGGTATCATCTCAGGTTCATCAAATTTAGAGTGGGTCATCCTGGTCCACCTAACTTCACTTATCTCTAAAGCACACAATTCAGAATGATTCATATCTCCTTCGATAATTACAGGTTTCCCTTAGTTCCCATTTCTCACATTCCATGTAACCATTATCTGTGCCCAACTTCTTTTCCATACTGGGATCATCAGTCCATCTTTGTGGTTTTGATTTGGCCTTCTTGTGACCTCCAATTCTACTTGTCAGAGTTTGCCTTCCCCCCCCCTTCCTTAACTTCCAATACGGAAGGGTCATCATCTAGCTTCTAGACTTGTCTGAATGTTTCAATCCTATCCACACAGGTTTCTTTGCAATGAATTTGAAAGCAAGGTCCTTGGTACACTGATGATGTTACCTAGTTTGGTAATGAAATGTCTGCAAGAAAGCCACTAGGCTCGGAGAGCACCAAGGACTGTAAGTAGCTTGTTATTATTTTCTTCTAGGCTTGGTTTTGGTTTTTCATGGAATAGCTCTCTTTATGCCTGCAAAATCCCATCCCATTCTTGTGGCTTTCTTTTACCTTCACCGCTTACCCTTTGATCTTATTAGAAATGATTCTACTGCGTGTTCAAGATTCTGTTCCATATCAATAAAGTATTGTTCCAGTCAAAGAATCAGTTTCTTCTTCTGACATCACAGCTGACACCAATCTTGAAACCCTGTTCCATCTTCCCTACTTTTTACACCCCAGGGAGTTAGGGTATAGCCGAACTGAGGATATATATATATCTGTTTTTGTTTCAAAATATTACATTTCACAGAAATCAAATACAAGGAAAATATCCACATGAATATAGCATTTTTGCAAATTGTTGCAGCTACTGTGAAGCTTCCATTTATACCTAAAAGCAAAACAGAATAAAACAATTCCTCCAAAGCTATATTTATTACTTTTTTCCTGAACCGTGCTGCACATTTAAACACTGGAAAGACAGATTGCTCTAGATCTCTTCCAAAAATTCTTACAACACAACTTTCTCTCCAATTTGCCCATTTTCTCAATGCAAACTAGGCTTTGGGGCCGGTTTGCTATAGAAATAAGCAATGAGAGTATGCTTTCTTCAACTTAGGAATGGCCTTTGCCAAATGTATATTTGGGTTCCTTGATAGCTTTTGCCTCTGTTGCATATTACTTTCTCTTTGCAGTGGGTTCCCTCCCTGATATTTAAGTAGTGTAACAGATTTTTCCCCCTTTTCCCTTTCCCCATTTACTTTCAAAGTGATTGTTTATATGAATTTTTCTGTATATGAATATAAATTGTCTGTCTTCCAGCCCAGCAGGTTTACAGCTACTTTTGGATTTGGAAACAAGGACCACACCACACTTAAGGCAGTATGGGCAAGTAATATCACATTCAGAAACACTTAAAAATAATATAATTACATTCAGGAACACTAAGGGAGGAAAAAAATTTTTTTAAAGGAACTTACAGTCCTCTTCTGCCATATGAGTAACTTCAAAGGGATGAGAGAGGTAAAGTTCTTAAAACAGGGATCCTCAAACCTGGCCACTTTAAGACTTGTGGACTTCAACTCCCAGAATTCCCCAGCCAGAGACAGGACAAAACAAAATATAATCTTCCCTGTGGAACAAGCCTTCTCCCGAAGATCCAGCAGGTCCCCTGTCTCCTTGCCTTCCAGAAGACCTTGACGAACTGGCTCTTCCTGCAAATGTTGAGATAGGATGAGGCTGGCCCCAACAAGAGGGTGCATGGAGGAATGTAAGACTGTTGTCCTGGGGTGCCATGAGTTTTTATAGAATTCTTATCGATATCGTTTGTTTACTCATGTCAGAAGCATCACATTAAAATTATTCTATACAACATAGAGTTTAAAATACACAAGATTAAAATATGTTGAAGTTAAACAGATCTCCCCCCTACCCCCCAAACCAACATCATTAATTGCATTCATTGTGTTAAACATCACTGAAATCTTTCAAAAAAGAGACTGGCCAACCATTTGTCTGAAATGGTATAGGGTTTCCTGCTCAAGCAGGGGTTGTGTGTTGGACTAGAAGACCTCCGAGGTCCCTTCCACATCTATTATTCGATGTGCTATGTTCTGTCATGCTACCAAGTGTATACTGATCAGGACCCAAAGGCCAGGTATACATATGTGTTGTTGCCAGTGGTGAGATTCAAATAGGTGAACAACCGGTTCTCTGCATGAATGCCGCTTCCGGAAGTCCATTCTGGGGCTGGGCAACAAAAAAAGTAGCTACTGGTTCTGCCAAAGTGGTGTTTACTGGCTGAATCCCACCACTGGTTCTTGCCTGCGCATCACCACATTCATAAAGGGCAGAAGCCACTGGATAGCCCCATTTACTCAGAGTGTCTCTGGATCTTGTTGTACCCATGCTCATCAACAATTTCCACACTTCTCATTTTTCTCCAGAAACCAGGTGCCAGTTCCTCTGTTGGTTCCATTCAGTGTTGGTTCTTTGTAGCTTTCCATAGGTCCACTCTGTTTTCAAATTCTTCAAAGTCTTCTATCGGCTTTCCCTGGATTTTAATCTCCGATGAGCTGACTGTAAACCACACAGAGTGGGTTGTCTATACATCGATGATTTGAGCCTCTCTCTGTATGCTGCTACTTCTCTGAGAAGAACAGGCTGGGCAATGGTGGCTCTTGATGTTTATTTTATGGGCGTTGTTGTTTTCATTGTTTTGTGTTTCACTCATGGTTCTTATTACAACATGGGCAGCTTTAAAAATAAATCAGGAATAAATGGATGCATAAATTTAATGACTCAAACAAATGCTTTGTGTTACATAATAAATCATTACATGGTTCTAGGTATCTAAGAGAAAAATGTACGGGCCACTGTCTAATTCTAAAAACCACCATCACTACATTGTCTGAGCATCTTGCTGCTTTACTGTTGTTTTTAAATCTTATATTACTACCTCATACACTGCCTTTCTGTTCATGGAAACATTATAGAAACATTTGAAGTAGCTTTCAACAAGAGATAATAGAAAATATAATCATAAAATCAATGCCATAAAAATCAAAGTTGAAATGAAAAATCAATAACATTAAAATAATGAAAATAATAAATAAATGTAAACTAAGGTAAAGGTAAAGGTTCCCCTGCACATGCGTGCTAGTCGTTTCCGACTCTAGGGGCCGGTGCTCATCTCCGTTTCAAAGCCGAAGAGCCAGCGCTTGTCCGAGGACGTCTCCGTGGTCATGTGGCCGGCATGACTAGACGCCAAAGGCACACGGAACGCTGTTACCTTCCCACCGTAGTGGTCCCTATTTTTCTACTTGCATTTTTTACGTGCTTTCGAACTGCTAGGTTGGCAGAAGCTGGGACGAGTAACAGGCACTCACTCTGTTACGTGGCACTCGGGATTCGACCCGCCAAACTGCCGACCTTCTTATCGACAAGCTCAGCGTCCTAAACCACTGAGCCACCGCGTCCCTAAATGTAAACTACTTTGCAACATATTACCATCTTCCTATGTCTGCGTTCTCTACAAATAAGGGGAAAGGGGATAAAACAGATCTGGATTTATAAATATAATAAAAACCCATCTTGCTAAATTTAGTTAATTAAATTAATATCCCAGGATCAGATGAATTCTATCCAAGTTGTTGAAGGAAATTCTGAGATTCTATGCATTAATATATATCAAATTCATAGTTTATTTAAGTTAAAGACCATTACAGAACAAAACAATTAAGAAATTGTTTAGAAGTAAAAGAGGAAGACTGGATATAAAATACAAGCTAAAAGGATAGTAAAGATTATTAACATCGCTATTACCCAATATAGTATAAACTATGTCTCCAAAGCTAAGACACATAATTTTATTTATCTGAAGTCAAGTATAAAAATACATTTTTGAGGCAGAAATAGATTAAAAAATAAAATCTGTTTATACCACTATTTCTAATCCTTGGCAACTTTGAGACATGTAGGTTTTAACACTCAGAATTCCTCAGCCAGTATGTTGGCTCTGGAATTCTGGGAGTTGAAGTCCATACATCTTAAAATTGTCAAGCCTGAGAAACATTGGTCTATACTAGGGGTAGGGAACCTTGCCTCTGTTATGACTTGTGGACTTCAATACCCAGAATTCCTGAACCAGCCATGCTTACTCAGGAACCAAAGTTGAAGTCCACAAGTCATAAAAGAGCCAAGGTTCCCTACCCCTGGTCTATACATTTATCCAGTTTGGTGTAGTGGTTAAGGCACCATTCAAGAAACCAGGTGTCAAGGAATAATTCTTCCTATCAGAGAGTGATGGACTGTGCTTCAGACGATGCATAATGCGTGTGGGTGAAGGAAATAAAGCCCGATGCATATTCTATTAAAAACCTTTAATCACAAAAGAAAAATATATATAAACAAAGAAAGCTAACCAACTACATTCTCTCTCAGGCAGAAAGAGTAATGTAAAGACAAAAACTAGAAAAACTTTTTACGCTTGCGCACACAGCAAAACTAACTCATAACATAGCTAGACCACATGACATTCACTATGGTTACCAGATAGGTTATCAACACAGGTGCAGAACAGAAGAAAATGTACAATTAGAATTGAGCTTTTCGGACGAACTAAAAAACATGCAGTGACACCAGGAGACTGTGAGTTCTAGTCCCACCTTAACTATGAAAGCTGATTAGGTTGTCTTCAGCCAGTCATTCTCACTCAGCCCAACCCACTTTACAAGATTGTTGCTGTGAGGAAAATAGGAGGAGGAAAGTGTGTTGGATAGGTTCATTACTATCAGTTATTTATAAAAATAATAAAGATGTGAAATACATAAATAAATACTCAAATGGCAGACAGTACATCTACATGCACCATCAGTCTATTTTCCTTTTGTTTTTAGTCTCAGTCCTATATATCTCTGTTTTCCAATACACACGTGCTTGCACCCAAAGACATGAACAGAATTTGCTTTGTCCCCAAAACACATAGGGCTGCACAAGCCCTTTCCTTGACCTTTAAATATCCCATCTTCTTTCAAAATGCATATTAATGGAGGCTAGTTCAGAATGATTGCACTCATGAAGGAGGCCACCCTGAACCAAGAATTTTGGGTCTTTCCAACAGTAATATATCCTGTAATATATTATTGAAAGAAAATTCATCAAGACTACTGACATGGTGTGCCATGCTTGATGGAAGAGGAGGTATCACTTAACACAGGCATCCTAAATAATTCTACCTTGGTTGAATATATTATTTTCCTCACTTTAAGCAAGAGCAAATGCTTGATCAGTGGCGCTAAGCTTAGTTTTCTGACGATCTGTATTATATTATATACAAGATATTCTGTCTGTTGATTATTTTCTAATCTGTTTTAGAAAATAACCCTTTTCATTTCTATTTATTGATCACCCTTTTCCTTTAGTTTTAATGAATTTGGAGATCAGCCTACAGACTCAAGTTTTAATTAAAGCATTAATTGATTTATAAGCTGCGGCTGATCTAACGCTGAGAAGTTGAAGTATCAATTTGTATAGCATTAGATCATTATATGTATTGTAAATCCACCGAAGCATGTATAGATTTTGTATATTAAGCAATAAAAAAATTGAGAGAAGTTCATCAGAAGACTTAGAAATAAGGCAAGAATTAATATTTACCCAAGTAAATAAATAAAAAATATTTCAGGGTGTTTGTCTCTGCTTTATAAGCCCCATCAGCTATAACATTAGGAGATCTGGAAGTAAACTTTCTATTCTTTTTAAATTCAGCCTTGGAAGTATAGCAGGCATGGAAGTATAGGGAAATTTTTGAGGTTGAGATCCTGTAACTCACGGGTTTCAAACTCAATTGTGTTACATGATGTATCATGATGTATCATAACATTTTTTGCCTTTGCAGACCCGGAGTGGGCATGGCCTGTGTGTGATGCATCCAGCCCGTGGGCCACCAGTTTGACACCCTTACTCTAGCTCTAGCAGTATGGCTGGCTCAGGAATTCTGGGAGTTGAAGTCCACGAGTCATAAAAGAGCCAAGGTTGCCTACCCCTGCTATAGCTTATTCATTGGCGTCTGTATCTGGCATAGAAGCAAGTATGTGAGGAGAACCAAATCCATTTGCAGATTAAGCACAAATAAGGCTTATTGAAGAAATAGGCTAAAGCAGTGTCCTCTCTGTCCTCATGATGAAATAAAGTAGGAGAAGGGAAGAAGCTATTCTTCCTTTAGAAAGGTGTAAGAGACAGGTTAAAAAGTTTTTCTAGGACTACCGTATCTGGGCTGAAAAAAGTTCACATGACCACTAGATGGCAGCAAATAGATCTTCAAAAGCCCAAGCCTGTGCTGCCATTTAGTGGCCATATTGAGTTTACAGTCCAAATATGGTAGCTCAAGTCTTTCAATCAGATGTGTGCCATTGTGCCCACAGTAAAAAAAAATGACAATAAAGATTATTTTATCTTATCTTAACTTGTCTGCTCTCTCTGGTATGGATGTCCCTAGTGATCAAGGGATAAAAGATGTGAAAAATTCTAGAGCTATAGCTCCAATGGACACCAGCCTAGATTTAAAGGCAGATTAGTCCTTTATTATCATGCCACTTTATTTCTCATTAAGAGCTGTTCTCCCCAAAGATACTATGACCTTCCTAAAGGGACACTTTACAAACCACATTGGGATAAGCTACATTCTCCTTCCCACAGCGCTGAAAGATTTTATCCTTCAGAAAGCTCTGGGTGGCTATTTTAAAGACTTTCTTTAGTTGTTTAAAGGTGAACCTGGATGTACAGCTGCTCTATTTGGTGGAGGAAGACTGCATTTCATTCATGCCAGCATATTTTGTGAAACACCCTTTTCAAACACTTTGCACAACATTTATTGTTCAACCATTTTGCCACTTCCAATTCTTTGCATTCATTTTTCCAGGATCGTCTGTCAGTTAGTTCTTCTTGTAAGTTTTTGGAAGACCATATTTGTGTCATCAGTAATAACCTAATTTTCAGCCAATCTTTTTTTTTCCCCAATAGCCTTCGATTTTTCTGAGCATCATGGTTTTCTCCAATGATTCTTGCTGTAGTATTAGGGTCAGAATATTTAGGGATTAGCTTCATTATTAATTAGGAATGCACCACAGGTATAAATAGCACCATAATTCAAAATTAGCACCATAATTTTTCCCTTTATTCAGTCTTTCTGATGGGGCAGTTTCTTGTATGATACAACTGGGGAAACCATGATTGTGACCTTACCTTTATTATCTCATGAGCAGTATGATTTCTCCCAAGTAGCAGATATTTCTTTTATGGCTACATTCGCCCTCCATGTGGATTTTTAAATTTAAGAAGAGAGTCTCTTACTACCACCACTTTACCTATTTGCATTGGATGGTGTTGCTTGTTGACATTTTCTTACTTATGTTAAAAAGCAGACTTGCACTGTCCTGTTCAATAGCACATTCATTATTTCTTCCTTGCTTTCAGATATTAGAATAGCACCTTCCCCCATTTAGGAGGCTTTTGACGTTTCACCCAGGACTTTTAATGCCATCAGAATTTAACAACATTATCCTTGGTGCCTCTAACTCTTCTGGATTCAGCTTGTACACCTGGCAATTCTCTTCCTATAGACTCTTGAAATCTGTATTACAAAATCTTAAGCACTATCATGCTAGCATGTGAGATAATTGCAATTGTTTGGTAATCTGAATATTTTTATACAATGCCACCATTTAAAAATTGAAACATGCTGATCATTTTTTAGTCTCTTGGCTACTGTTGCATTGACTACATCTACTTACAAATAGCAAGTAAGAACTTAGCTGTGTCAGATTATAATGGTTTTAGTGGCATTTCATTAACTCCTGCAGCTCTGGTATTACCAATATTATCTAGGACATATTTAATTTCACTTTTCAGAAGCATGTCTTTAATTTAATAATCAAATCTTTCAATATAGCATTGATTTGGCTTTTTAAATGTTTTTCATTTATTCACACACTAACTCTTCTTTATATTTTCTTTGTCTAATAGATCTTTGTCTTCTTTGTCTTTTGTTACTGCTTTTTTAAAATATATTTTATTGATTTTTTTTAACAGTCATCTTAATATTTGGTAAACAGCGAGTTGTCTGGGTTTACATTTAAAAACAATCCATAACAATTAATTTCTATAATTCCATAATCCACATAGTAGCTTTCTTTGATTTTCTCTTCTTTCAGTAATATTCTCTTTTACCAACCTTAAATTAGTACATTTCCTAATATTTTGATAAATTGAATATAAACATTTTTCTAATGTTTAACGACCACATCAATATAAAGCTTCTTTTCTAAGCGATCATCTTAATTACCTCATCATGTCCTGTTTTTAAAGTTCTTATTTAGATTTGTTTTCCCCACAAGTCATCCCAACAGTTTTATATTTCTCATATCTTAAAAAAAAAGAAAAAGAGAAAAAACGGAAATAATATACTACTTAAAAACATATCCCTCTTGAGCTAAAATACATTTATATCCAAAAATTTTCTGTTTCTTTTTAACCATGTTCAATTAGGTGTTTAATCTTTAAATATTCCATCTAATAAATCCAGTCATCTAATCTTTTGAGTCTATTCAGAATATTCTTGTCTTTTATTATTTCCATCTTTTCATACGTTTCCCTGATTCCTTTAATTTTCTTAAATAATGTCTTCAATTTATTTGCACATTTATTTAGATATAGGTTCTTGTCTCCTTTTCCCTTATTTTTTTCTGTGTAGATGATCAAGTGCTCCTGTAAGATAAGATGACCATTGAATCCATGTCAGTTAGCAAATTCACAGTATGAAAATGTACATTTTTGATGATTCTACTCTGACAACTCAAATTGTGACTTGGTTCATGGTTCTGGCATTCCCATATCTTTGCATTGGCAAACTTTCCTTTTGTGTCTACCCAAATCAGAAGATGAAAGTCCTTTCAGCTACATCATATGCACCATTACTACTTGTTCTTGTCCTTTATTACTCTGCAGTAACTCATATTATCTTTTGATCAAGGTAGTAGAACTGTTGGGTCATCTTCTACTAACATATTCATATTGCCTTGATCTGACAAAACATTGGGTTACCAGTTAAATCCCCAGTTGATTGTATTTAATCTGACTTCTTGCGCTTCTGGAAGTGTATATACTAATAGTACAACTCATAGAGTAATTGGGATGTGCAAGCCCCTTTTATCAATGGAAATCAACAATTGACAAGAGTCCTAATCACTATTAAACACTAACATTTAAACTAAAGTGAAGTTGATCATTGTACATTTTTCCTGATGTTGTGTCTAATTTTGCTTCATTCTTGCATGCCCTTATTATTCTCCAGAAATCTGTTACTCAATATTTTAAAGACAAATTTATGGCCCTGATTACTTAGTGGATTGAAGATCTGACATAATTTGTGATTCATGAATGAGTTGTCTGTAGACTCAGATTATGTATGGTTGATTACAATGAATCATAATAATACTGTATTTTATTAAAACTGCTATCTAAAAATTTATATTTTACATCTATATGTTTTTGAAAAGCCTATACAAACATATCTATCTATACATGCAGACACTTTTTTCTTTTAAATTCTATTCTGTTTTATTTAATAACGAAAGAAAAACAAATAAGTTGTTTTGGATGCAAACTGGTAACTAAAGCAATGCTAAAGGAGAGTTGTTTATGTTAACTGTAGCTCCATTCATTAACAATGTTTTAGCAAAGCATGGGTCTTTATAATATTTTGGCTCCCAAGATTAGCTAATTTAAGGATATTCAGGAAGGGAAAATATCCTATCCTCCATCTTTGCCACTACTACTTGAAACTATCAACAACCCTTGGACTTAGGTGAAGAGTAATATCTAAAACAAGAAAAATTAGGAAATCCAGTTCCATAATAAATCAAAAGCATGTTACTGACAGGGATCATCTCTAGCAGCGGAGTGGGAAAGGGAATGATGTGGGTTGCTGAAAAGAAGGAATCAATATGGCAGGCTTCTCTTTTCAAGCCTTCTCAGTATTCTGATCACCCCCAACACAATCAATGGGGATTCTAATGAACACATCAAAACAGGGCTACACTAGATCTGCCTCTGATAATTTTTGCCTACCCAAAAGAGAAGTCAAAATATTGTTTTCTCCAATTCTTATTTATTCAGGAGATTGACCTATATGTGTAATACACCATAAAACACCCCAGGCTTTAGAAAAAATGCTATTAGTATTGTCACAAGCTACTGCAAAATTATCTTTGTTTCAGGAACAGGTCAAATCTTGAAATGACTGCTCAGTAAATTCAGTTTTCTTCATTATCTAAGCAGGTCAAGGCTATTGTTAATTTCTGCTTTACAAAGGAAAGTATAATCAAGAATTTATTTATTTTTTATTAAGCTTTTTCATCCATAGCATCTTTATAATTGCATTTCTAGTTAGAGAAACACCAGATTATTTGTGTCGAGATACTTTGTATTTGAGTTATAAATGTAGAAAACACCTCTGAAGGTGGGAGGTGTACAAAAATGGTTGTTGTCACCTCCAAATCCTTTCCCATCCTCTTTGTAAGTTATTTCAAAGAAAGAAGGGCTTTAAATGTTGCATTGAAAAGACCCATTACAAGCATTATGGATCTATGTAGGGACAAGTTTAACAAGTCAAGATGACAGCTGTAATGGTGTGATCAAAACCATGCCACTTTTTTATGTGTGTGACACACTTGGCACCATCACAAAGGGGTGTGGCTTTGATCATGTGATTGTAGCTGGCATTTTGACTATTTTGACCTTCCTTGCCTGGCATTGACAGGTAAAAGTTTTTAGGTGATGGGTTTCTCTTTCTAAAACCTCTGTCCAAACATTAGGGCAAATATTAGGGGAAACGGCTACTTTATTTGCGCATGTGAAAAGATTCGGAATATTGGGACACAGTTATAATTGCTTCAGTATGACATTATTCATATATTGTCACACACAGTTTTCAATATCTATTGCATGCCATCTGATTTGTTTGGCACATGGTCTTGAGGCGTTAAGAGCTAAAAAGCAAGCAAGAAGTGTGATTACATCTCTATAGTTCACAACTTCTTATTTGGAGTAGAGTGCCAATATTCTATCTCCTCATTTATCAGTCTCCCAATAATTACCCTTTATTTACTTGCTTTGGGGATCTATCTAATGTCTGTCTGTCTGTCTGTCTCTCTCTCTCTCTCTCTCCCTCCCTCCCTCTCTCTCAGTGTGCCATTGTGGTGTAGTGGTTAGAATGCAGTACTGCAGGCTACTTCTGCTGACTGCCAGATGCCAGCAGTTTGGCAGTTTGATTCTCACCGCTCAAGCCTTCCATCCTTTCAAGGTCAGTAAAATGAGGAGCCAGATTGTTGGGGGCAATACGCTGCAAACCGGTTAGAGAAGGCTGTAAAGCACTGTGAGCACTGTGAAGCAGTATATAAGTATAAGGTGCTATTGCTATCTCTATCATCTGTCATCTGACATCCACTTACAGTATACTGTATGCATCAACTCTATTAAGGAGCAGGATTATTGGCACAAATAGGAGCAAAAATCCAGATGTATCACTGGCGAGAAAGTAACAATTAATATATGCTTCCCTTGTAACAGTTTTCCTAATCTAGATCACATCTGATATTTACTTTTGAGAAAATAAATAAATGCATAAGAATCTGAGTGTAATATATTTGTACAGTCCTTGCAGATCTCGAGGTGTGGTTGTTTGCTTGCAGATATTTCATTTCCCAATTAAATAACATCATCAGTGCTGGTGAGTGTGGGATTTGCTCCCCGATTATATACAGTAGCTTGCTCTGTCAGTGCTGGTGCAGGCACAGTTTTCTTCTTGGTATTTCCTCGATCAGAGTATCCTTTTCTGCTTGATTGTTTCGGGTTAATCTCTTATCTAGATGTTGGCTGCTTGGAAAGGATGTGTTTGATCTTTTCATTTCCTTCTTAGCTAAGGTCAGATTTCTGGAATCTCTCTAGGATAATCCACATACCAATGGCAGGACTGCAATTTTTAAGTGGTAAAAATATATGTGGAAATACATTCTTAATCATGATATAATAAAGAAGGGAGTGGAAGTCCTTTCTCTATTATATCAGTAGTATTGTGTGTGTGTGTGTGTGTGTGTAGATAGATAGATAGATAGATAGATAGATAGATAGATAGATAGATAGATAGATAGATAGATAGATAGATAGATAGATTGATAGATAGACACAGATACAGATACAGATACAGATACAGATACAGATACAGATACAGATACAGATACAGATACAGATACAGATACAGATTTAGATTTAGATATAGATATAGATATAGATATAGATATAGATATAGATATAGATATAGATATAGATATAGATATAGATATAGATATAGATATAGATATAGATATAGATATAGATATAGACAGTGCTTTTTTGTAAAAGAAAAAGGTGCCGGAACTCACACATGTCATCAGTGGCGTAGCGTGGGGGGTGCAGGGGGGGCCGGCCGCACCGGGCGCAACATCTGGGGGGGCGCATTAGATGCATTTTACTTTAATTACATCAGTATTTTCATAACAAACAATACATGTGCTTAGGGGGTAAGGGTTTCTTTAACTAATCTAGTGGAAGAGACTCGAGTGCTAAAATCCACGGGTTAGGGGGCGCAAATTACTTGCCTTGCCCCGGGTGCTGACAATCCATGCTACGCCACTGCATGTCATGCAACCAGCCTTGCCTACCCTACAAGGTTCCATCCAAAAAAGGTGCCGGAACTCCATTCTGAGCATTCTATGAGAAAAAAAAGCCCTGGATATAGATATAGATATAGATATAGATATAGATATAGATATAGATATAGATATAGATATAGATATAGATATAGATATAGATATAGATATAGATATAGATATAGATATAGATGATATATAGATATAGATATAGATATAGATATAGATATAGATATAGATATAGATATAGATATAGATATAGATATAGATATAGATATAGATATAGATATAGATATAGATGATATATAGATATAGATATAGATATAGATATAGATATAGATATAGATATAGATATAGATATAGATATAGATATAGATATAGATATAGATGATATATAGATATAGATATAGATATAGATATAGATATAGATATAGATATAGATATAGATATAGATATAGATATAGATATAGATATAGATATAGATATAGATATAGATATAGATATAGATATAGATATAGATATAGATGATATAGATATAGATATATAGGTGGATATCATAGATATAGATATATAGTGTGGGAAGTCAGCCCCCCCCCCGCAGAGGAGGAAATATTAAAGGGGCAGAATATCATATTTCCTCAAAGGATCTTAAAGAGGCAGATTAGCATACCCAGTTTTCTTAATAGTCTCAAGTCTCCCTCCCCCATGCAGAAACAAGCTGTGTAGAAATGCAGATGTAAACCATTCAGGAAGGTTAAAGCTAGAAGATTAAGAAGACAAAGACACCTAAAATCTACATACCCCACCCAAACTCTAGGACAGGACATAATAGGATTAACCCACAGATGCCAAAGGGGCACACAGAGAGACTCAGATCAAAGTACATGACACAGGAAATACAAAGCCTTAAACAGGAACAGGAAACAACCTCAAGAGCCCCAGAGGGTATAAAAACCCACTCCCTACATGTGCTCTCTCTCTCTTTTCTTCCAGAGCCATCTTTCTGTCTGACTCTCCTCTTCAATAACCTGCAACTTTCTTTCTAAAGCAGTCGCCATGTTGTTTATTCCCAGCTTGGACTAAATCATGATGAAGACTTTTCCTTCAACAATATCTATCTATCTATCTATCTATCTATCTATCTATCTATCTATCTATCTATCTATCTATCTATGTGGATATATAGATATAGATACTTCAGATCAGTTTTTTACTCTTGGCACCTGCCTGAACTAGTCCCTATCGTCCTTAGCATCTACAGTCTCTAGTCCCTATAATCCCTATAGTCCCTAGTTCCTATAGTTTTCTTGTCAAGGTTTTTCAAAGGTGCTTTATCATTGCCTGATTCCTATGGCTGAGAGAAAGTGACTAGCTCAGGGTCACCCAACTGGCTTTGTGCCTAAAGCAGGATTAGAACTCACAGTCTTTCTGGTTTTTAGTGTGATGCCTTAACCCAGTGTCTTCAAACTTGGCAACTTTAAGACTTGTGGACTTCAACTCTCAAAATTCCAGGGTTGGCTGAGGAATTCTGGGAGTTGAAGTCCACAAGTCTTAAAGTTGCCAAGTTCAGAGACCCCTGCCTTAACCACTGCAACAAAATGGCCCTTCGTATGCATGTATACCAGGAACTTATTCTGTGTAGGCTCTTTGACCTGAGAAACATTGTGATTACCATGTTCATCTTCATCATCTCCCTCTCCATCATCTCCACCTCTCACTCTCTTTCACCATCTCTGTCTCTTTCACACACACAAACACACTCACACACACACACACACACACACACACACACACTTTTAGGGGAAAATGTATCATAAAACATTAAATAAGTAATTCTTTCCCCCCCTAAAATACAGCCTCTCTTTTCTGCCCCCCCCAATCCCATATTCGCAGGGAACAGAGGATTTTCAATGTTTTATTTTCCTGACAAGGTTTGGAGCATTCAATTTAGACAGGGTCCTAAAAGTGTGATTCAAATAGGTGTTTTGGCACACTAAATTGTGGACAACTGGTTTTGGGTTTCAGAGGCAATGAAGTGAAAGAACAAGTGATTCATTGAAGAAACCTGGGCAAATAATAGAAACATTTAAGGAAAACGATAAACAGCAAAAGATGAAATCTTACTTTACTCTGATTCAAAACTTACTCACAATAGAATTATGGAAAGAACTATGGGGAAAAAATCAATAAAATGCACTCCAAGCTGTAATACGAGTCTAAACTAATGTAAAATGTTGTATAGATAGAGTCTATTTCCATTCATGATCCCCAAGATGCAGAGGTAAGGTTATTTTTATGCACTGAAACTGCCACAATACCCCTTCATGGATTACTGCCTTGTCGTGGCGAAGGGGCTTGCATAATTCAATGAAGCTATGAGCTATGCCGTGCAGGGCCACCCAAGACGGACAGGTCATAGCTGAGAGTTCTGACAAAACGTGATCCACTGGAGAAGGAAATGGCAACCCACTCCAGTATCTTTGCCATGAAAACCCTATGGACAGTACCAAAAGGCAAAACGATATGACGCTGGAAGATGAGCCCCTCAGGTCGGAAGGCGTCCAATATGCTACTGGGGAAGAGCAGAGGGCTAGTACTAGTAGCGCCAGAAAGAATGAAGCGACTGGGCCAAAGCCGAAAGGACGCTCAGCTGTGGATATGTCTGGTGGTGAAAGGAAAGTCCGATGCTGTAAAGATTTTTTCTCCATAGGAACCTGGAATGTAAGATCCATGAATCAAGGAAAGCTGGACGTGGTCAAACAAGAGATGACAAGACTGAACATCGACATCTTAGGTATCAGCGAACTAAAATGGACAGGAATGGGTGAATTTAATTCAGATGACCATCAGGTATACTACTGCGGGCAAGAATCCCTCAGAAGAAATGGAGTAGCCTTCATAGTCAATAAAAGAGTAGGAAAATCAATACTGGGATACAATCCTCAAAATGACAGAATGATCTCAGTTCGAATCCAAGGCAAACCATTCAATAGCACAGTAGTCCAAGTCTATGCCCCAACCACCAGTGCTGAAGAGGATGAAATTGACCGGTTCTATGAAGCCCTACAGCACCTTATAGAAGTAACACCAAAAAATGATGTCCTTATCATCATGGGGGATTGGAATGCTAAAGTAGGAAGCCAAAAAATAACTGGAATAACAGGCAAGTTTGGCCTTGGAGTACAAAATGAAGCAGGGCACAGGCTGATAGAATTTTGTCAAGAGAATACGATGGTCATAGCAAACACTCTTTTCCAACAACCCAAGAGACGGCTCTACACATGGACATCATCAGACGGTCAACACAGAAATCAGATTGACTATATGCTCTGCAGCCAAAGATGGAGAAGCTCTATACAGTCGGTAAAAACAAGACCAGGAGCTGACTGTGGCTCAGACCATGAGCTTCTCCTTGCAAAGTTTAGGCTTAAACTGAAGAAAGTAGGGAAAAGCACTAGGCCAGTCAGGTATGAATTAAATCATATCCCTGTTGAATATACAGTAGAGGTGACAAATAGATTTAAGGAATTAGATCTGATAGACAGAGTGCCTGAAGAACTATGGACAGAGGTTCGTGACATTGTACAACAGGTAGCAACCAAAACTATCCCAAAGAAAAAGAAATGCAAGAAAGCAAAATGGCTGTCTGAGGAAGCTTTGCAAATAGCTGAGGAAAGGAGGGAAGCGAAAGGCAAGGGAGAAAAACATAGATATGCCCAATTGAATGCAGAATTCCAGAGAATAGCTAGAAGAGATAAGAATGCCTTCTTAAATGAACAGTGCAAAGAAATAGAAGAAAACAATAGAATAGGGAGGACAAGAGATCTTTTCAAGAAAATTGGAGAGATGAAGAGAACGTTTCATGCAAAAATGGGCATGATAAAGGACCAAAATGGCAGGGACCTAACAGAGGCAGAAGAGATTAAGAAGAGGTGGCAAAATTACACAGAAGAACTATACAAGAATGAGCTTAACGTCCCAGATAATCACAATGATGTGGTCACTGACCTCGAGCCAGACATCCTAGAATGTGAGGTGAAGTGGGCCTTAGAAAAGCTGAGCAACAACAAAGCTAGTGGAGGTGACAGTATTCCAGCTGAGCTATTCAAAATCTTAAAAGACAGTGCAGTAAAAGTGCTACACTCAATTTGCCAGCAAATTTGGAAAACTCAACAGTGGCCACAGGATTGGAAAAGATCAGTTTACATTCCAATTCCAAAGAAAGGCAGTGCCAAAGAATGTTCAAACTATCGCACCATTGCACTCATTTCTCATGCTAGTAAAGTCATGCTTAAAATCCTACAAGCTAGACTTCAGCAGTATGTGGATCGAGAACTACCAGAAGTACAGGCAGGATTTCGAAGAGGCAGAGGAACTAGAGATCAAATTGCCAACATACGCTGGATCATGGAGAAAGCTAGGGAGTTCCAGAAAAACATCTACTTCTGCTTCATTGACTATGCTAAAGCCTTTGATTGTGTGGATCATAACAAACTGTGGCAAGTTCTTAAAGAGATGGGAGTACCAGACCATCTTATTTGTCTCTTGAGAAACCTATATGCGGGTCAAGAAGCAACAGTGAGAACTGGACACGGAACCACTGATTGGTTCAAAATTGGGAAAGGAGTCCGGCAAGGCTGTATACTGTCGCCCTGCCTATTTAACTTATATGCAGAGCACATCATGAGAAAGGCAGGGCTAGATGAATCAAAAGTTGGAATTAAGATTGCCGGAAGAAATATCAACAACCTAAGATACGCAGATGATACCACTCTAATGGCAGAAAGTGAAGAAGAACTAAAGAGCCTCTTGTTGCGGGTGAAGAAGGAGAGTGCAAAAGTTGGGTTGAAACTTAACATTAAGAAAACCAAGATCATGGCAACTGGCCCTCTCAATTCCTGGCAAATAGATGGGGAAGAAATGGAGGTAGTGACAGATTTTGTTTTCCTGGGCTCCAAGATCACTGCAGATGGGGACTGTAGCCAAGAAATTAAAAGACGCTTGCTCCTGGGGAGGAAAGCCATGGCAAATCTAGACAGCACACTAAAAAGCAGAGACATCACCCTGTCAACAAAAGTGCGTATAGTCAAGGCTATGGTCTTCCCAGTTGCAATGTATGGCAGTGAAAGTTGGACCATAAGAAAGGCTGAGCGCCAAAGAATTGAGGCCTTTGAACTATGGTGCTGGAGAAGACTCCTGCGAGTCCCTTGGACTGCAAGGCGATCAAACCGGTCAGTCCTAGAGGAGATCAATCCTGACTGCTCTTTAGAAGGCCAGATCCTGAAGCTAAAACTCAAATACTTTGGCCACCTAATGAGAAGGAAGGACTCACTGGAGAAGAGCCTAATGCTGGGAAAGATTGAGGGCAAGAGAAGAAGGGGACGACAGAGAATGAGGTGGCTGGATGGAGTCACTGAAGCAGTAGGCGTGAGCTTAAATGGACTCCAGAAGATGGTAGAAGACAGGAAGGCCTGGAGGAATGTTGTCCATAGGGTCGCGATGGGTCGGACACGACTTCGCAGCTAACAACAAAGTGATGCAATGGTATATGGGTTTGCCCTTGAAAACAGGAGGAACAGTCATAGCCTAGACATGACAATGCTGCATTGGAAGATCTGGAAGAATTGGCAAGACCAAAAAACACACAAAGTGATAGAAAACGAAGAAGCTAAAGTGCTCTGGGGTTTTAGAATTCAAACAGACAAACACCCACCCAGATTTAACAACATTGAATAAGAAAGGCAAAAAAAAAAATTCTTGATAGCAGACATTGCAATGCCTGAAGACAGCAGAATAGAAGAGAGAGAACTGTGGAGAAATACAAAGACCTACAAATAGAAGTAGAACAACTAGAGCAAAAGAAAGCAAAGAGAGTACCATTAGTAATAGGTGTCTTGAGTGTAATTGTAAAATGTCTGGAGCACCACTTGAACAACCCTGAGGTTCCCTCCCACCCTCGAATGGTCAATCAGGTTAGTTGGCTGCATAGGCCAAAGGCCCGACACTGACCGCTCTCTTAAACCAGCCCTCGGCAGTGCATCTGCCCCAAGCACACACTCCCAATTAACTCACATCCCTGGTCCTATACTGCCCCTGGTCCTATACGTCACTCATACAGCTATGGCAACAGTGGTAACCCCGCCCACCTCCGTCTTCCCTCTCTGCTGAGTGGGTGTAAATAACCAGCAAGTCTGATGGGAGTTGTAGTGTTGTTTGAGAAGGGAGGTTGTTACATAAATATGCTTAGACACACAGTATTATTCTTGTTTTGTCAGTTCCTGAGTCATTGTAATAGTTGCATCCCTGCCCATCCCATCAACCTTAGCATGGCAGTCCAGCTAGGGAGGGGAGCGAAGGAATGCCTGCAGATCAAGGAATGGCCAGGGCGGGGGGGGGGCTGAGTTCCAGGACCATTTTTCTTACAAAAAAAGCACTGCTTGCAACCATCCATAACATGAACTATGTAAAGTAGACTAGTCAAGTTTGTACTTGCTACAATTCTTCAATAAATGTGTGACCTATTTTTCCCCCTGCCTCTTCATTCATAGATAATATGTTAAAATATACATGGGGAAAGAAGCGTTAGGCAAGGCATTAGCAAAAAATGTCTTTTAGCTGTCTGCGCTGAAATGCAAGACATTGATTGTGTTTTGTGTTGAATACAGTATGATGGAGCTGATGAAATAAATAGGCTTGTAACATGATACTTCTTTATCTATAAAAGTATCAGCTCAGAGGGTGTGCTTCATTAGCCTCAAATGCAGCTTGCATAATAAAGAAGAAAGGCCTTAAGTCCTTTGAATTATATTCCAAAGCTTATCATTCTGTCTTTCAGGAACACTTTATTAAAAAAGACAAATAATGGAAAATACACTTTTAAGAACTGAATTAGGAACTGGCATGGGTGGCATTCTTATAAAGAAGAGGCATCATCTAAACCAGGAGTGTCAAACTGCTGGCCTGCAGGCTGGATGCATCATGCCAAAACCACACCCATCCCATTGCCAGCAATGGAAAAAAAGTCACGATGACGTTGCAAGTTTGACACCCATGATCTAAGCTATGCTGCCCTAAAGAAACCAGTGGCAGAAATAGTTGAATGGAGCACCAGAGAACCAGCTCAGCTCACATTTTAAATATTCTAGTGGACTGAATGTCTGTGGAGATTTTCAGTCATACAGGTGAAGATTGTCCCAAAGGTGTTTTTTCAAAAGGCAGCTGGACCTTGAAGACATTTTGCTTCTCATCCAAGAAGCTTCTGTCAGAAGTCAGACCTGAAGAAGATTCTTGGAGGAGAAGTGTAACGTCTTCAAGGAAAAATAAAGTCCAGTTGCCATTTGAGAAAGCACTTTAGGGATTCTAGTGGGCGAAGTCAGCTAGTGTAAACACAAAAATAATTTAACACAATTATTTTATAATTTATTGTATGCAACAAATTTCTACGGCTGTCCAACTCACGTATAGGTGACTTCGGCTGGCTTACAAAATGAAAAACCCACAATATAGAAACCATAAAAACAACAACAACAACATGTTCTTATGGCAGTACAAGACAATCATATCAACCACTTGATTGGCTTCATCTCCATTTGGGGTCCCCAGGCAGAGACAACCAGAGCCTGGACATTCCTGGACATTGATACAGGAGAATGAGTGTTAGAAACTGTGGGTGGATAAAGGAGAGATCAACCTAGAATCTCTATGTAGCCACAAGCAAATGAAGTCCAACACGTTTTGAATCCCATTGACCCTTATCTCATTCCAAGCAGATGCTAACCATTAATTGAGAAGATTCCTGCGCATAGACTTTGTAGCAATAAATCAGTTTAATTGGACCTTCACATGTGGACCTGATCTTTCATGCCTGACATTTTAACAACCAGGAAGAAGCAGGTAAATTTGCCTCTGAGATAAACCTTACTAAAGTATATTAATTATTACCTTTATTATACTTTCTTTCATACTAAAGGAACGGGGCAGGTCCAAATGATTTTAAACCAAATAACCAAAGGCCCCTTATTTAGAAATGGGAGAAAGAAAGAAAAAAAAGTATATAAGAAAAATGGAGATAGATGCAGATTAAGATTTTGGATTTAATTTCAGGAATGATCTGAACTCTTGAAAATATCTTTGTCTTTTTTACCTTTGTTTTATTTTCTCATCCTGTGCTCTATGTCCTTCTGCCCTTGTTCTGCTTGTGTATTGTGACCAGGATAGAGTAGAGCAGTGGTCCCCAACCTGTTGGCTGTGGCCCACTACTGGGCCACGGCCTCTTGGCCACCGGGCCACGTGAAGGGATGGCGGGTGCACATGCACTCACTCCCTCACACTCGTGCTAGCACCACCCTGAGCATCCCACCAGCGCTAGCGCTGCCCCACCCCCAAGCATCCCACTGGCACTAGTGCTGCCCACAGCATCCTGCCAGTGTTAGTGCCGCCACATTTGCAGCACTCGTGCCCGCGCAGCCCCATTTGCATATCAACCACTGTGACCTATAAAGCCCTAAATGGCATGGGTCCGGATTATTTCAGGGAGCACCTGCTGCCAGCATCAGCCTCCCAGAGTCCTGTGCGCTCCCACAGGGAGGGCCTCCTTAGGGTTCCACCGGTTAGGGAATGCCGACGGATGGTTCCAAGGGGGAGGGCATTCTCTGTGGGTGCGCCTGCCCTATGGAATGAACTGCCGATAGAACTTCGGACTGCCCCAGTCCTTCGCTCGTTTCGCCAGGACCTTAAAACTTGGTTGTTTGATCTTGCTGGCCTGGACTGAGGGGGGTTTATTTTAATTTTAATTTTAATTTTAATTTTAATTTTAATTTTAATTTTAATTTTAATTTTAATTTTAATTTTAATTAATTTTAATTTTAATTTTAATTTTAATTTTAATTTTAATTTTAATTTTAATTTTAATTTTAATTTTAATTTTAATTTTAATTTTAATTTTAATTTTAATTTTAATTTTAATTTTAATTTGTTTAATTGTGGGCTAGTCTTAATTTAATTCTATTTTAAAGTGTACTTATTTGTATTGTTTTAACTCGCCCTGTAAACCGCCCTGAGTCCTTCGGGAATAGGGCGGTATATAAAATCAATTAAATAAATAAATAAATAAATAAATAAATGTGCACATGCGCTTGTGCACAGCCCATTTGTGTGTGCATGCATGTGGCTCATTTTTGCACATGCAGGTGTGCGGCCCATTTGTGTCCACGCACGTAGCGGTGCCTGCCTTTCTTTCCGGGCCACCAAACCAAAAAGGTTGGAGACCTCTGGAGTAGAGGGGCTAATCAATTCAGAGAATCTGCATTGTGTTACTAATTCAGTTCTTCTGTTTCTGTGTTTTCCCCTCTTTGTCTATCCCACCTGTTAATCCTATAACCTTGATATGCACAATAAAAAAAGTTTTCTTTATTAAAGTAGCCCACTCATTTTAAAAGGACTTCAACTTACACTCCATTTTATTAAGCTCCTGAGAAAAATCAGAAAGGTACCACTTTACTCCTTGTGAATTAAACTGGCACCGAGTCAGGATTTCTTTGTGATGAAATAAATGCTGGCAGACTTCTAAACTGGCTCTTCCCAGGAATATGGAGGGCTGCAGATGGTAGAAATAGAGACCCCCCCCCTCGTGCAGGTGAGAAGATGAGTTCATCTTATTTGTCTACTGCAGTCTTTCTCACTACAGGCAATGTTAAGATGTGTGGACTTCAATTCCCAGAATTCCCGAGCCAGCAATGCAAATCCACACTTCTCGATATTGCCAGGCTTGAGAAACATTGTCTACTTTTAATATAAAGAGGGCAAAACTGTTTTGCTTGCCATATTGGTATTCCTTTAGGATGTATCTCTCAAAGGCAGTGAGGTTGTCACAATGATGGCTTACCAACTGCCTGCTAAATTTAGTCTCAAGAAGATGGAGGTGCCAGACAACCCAATACACCATCAGCAGAGACAAACCCTCTTTCTTCCAGATACCGGATCACTAGCAACTCTTCTGGGCTATGCAGTCCTGACTTATTGCAAGCTTAAGCCTGGAATGGCCAAGGTAGGACTTAGTACTGGGCTACGGATGAGGCATGTCGACAGAGCTGAGAAAAATGGAGCCAAAAAAATGAGAAAGGGTGTGCTATGTATAACTCAGAAAGCTGCTCACCAGATCTTCATTGTAACCTGTTGGCAGTATGATCGATCCCACTGTTTTCTGCTGAGGGATGCAAAATCAAAACTAGGACTACAATACTTTGCTTAGGGTCTAGAGTCCCATTTTGTATTGATTTGATCTACAGCACAGGATTACCAGTTCTAGACTATAGAAATCCACTAGGTGGCAATACATTGTCTTCTGTAGCTATTTTGCTGCCACCTATTGGTTGTCCATATCAAAACAGCCTTCCCAATCTAAGCATCACCACGGCCACCAATCAGCCAAGCTATGCACAGTCTTTAATCTACAGAATTCTTGACAATATTCCTGTAAACTGGGGGTTTCTGGGAGTTGAAATCAATACTTCTGGAAGTATTGATTGGTTAAATCTGATCTACAGCAACAACTGAAATGGTAAGGCTGAACCAAGAAATCTGCACTGAAACAAATAAGGATTAAATCAACCAAGCTGACGATTTCTGTGTTTAGTATGTAGAAGAATTTATAATCCATTTCTAGATATAATATGCATGCTCATTTTTTTAAAAAATAAGTTCTTGGCTTAAAATAACACATTTCATCTTGGTAGATAGTGTGATATTGACATCCTTATCGCCACATGAATATTAAGGGAACTGTGCTTGTAGTGGCTTTTGTTTGTGTTGTTTTAGAAAGTAAGATTCTAGTCCTCAAGCATAATTTTCTGAAGAAATATGATGTGACTCTTAGGTTTTAAAATGCAGGGATGTTGAAACAAAGAGTTTCGGATGATGGGTCCTCTACTTACATATAAGGTTGGGAGTTTTTTTTCCCTATGACTGAAAATCTTTTTTCCGTTTCTGTTTGACATTTGGCAGATTTCTGCTGTTCTTGCTTAGGTGAAGAAAGTGATGTCAAATAAATGGATTTACTATAAGTTATAGGAAAGGAAAAGAGAGTGGCCAAAATGTTCTGAATTGTGAGAACACTCAGAATGACAGTAGGATGGATGTATAAATAAAACATTTATGTAAATTTATCTTGAATGCAGAAACCGTGTGTGGTTTTTTTTTAAAAAGGAAACTGAATTATAATTGAAAGAAATCTCATTCTGAACCCTTCCTAAGTGCCAATGGCACAGGACTGCTGGCATCTTTTCCAAGATAAAGACCTATTGTTTAACTTAACTTATCAAGGCGTAGCAAAAAAAAAATGTTGCCCACATGTACTTTCATATGACACTAAAATTTGATCATTTTTCCTTCCTTCAGGTGAAACCGTTAATATTGCCTGCTGGCAAGATATCAAAAATGCAATTTAGGTGTTAAAGAAATGTTTCCAGATGGCCTACATGCATTATCTCACGTCCACCAACCCTTCAAAAACAGATGGTTGGGGAAAGGATCTTGCCAGAGGTGGCAGTTATTAAATTATAACAACTGTGAAGGTGCCAGCAAATGATTCATGTTCTCAAGCTCACAGCTCTCCTTTTGGGGAATGTGTACTTTTAACCTTTTTTTCCCCCCAGGATCTCACACTTCCCAAAATTGCTATTTCACTGACCTCATTATGATATCCTCATTTGAAAATGTTTGACACAAGATTCAGGCCATTAAATATATGGTAGGGTTATTCAAGTGGCTATGGAGAAAAGGACTGCCATGGGTCCCCATATACTTTTAAGTGTTGCTTAAGGTCAAATCAGGTGCTTTATATTTATATCTGCAAATGTGATCCCTCTACAATTTCAGTACAATGGACTATTGTATGTATTTGATTGGGGCTCCTGATAATCCATGTTTTTTTAAGAATAATATTTAAAACCTTGCAGAGGTTCTAAAGGCCATGTGGTAGAATCCACCTCGTAATGAACTCATACTTTCAGCAAAAGAGGTGTTTGCTTTGGCAAATGAAATGTACCTGGGGTCAATAGTAACATGAATACTGGGGGCACAGTGGTTAGAATGCAGTACTGAAGGCAAACTCTGCCCGCAACTTAGAGTTTGATCCTAACGGGGTCAATTCAACCTTCCATTCTTCCAAGATTGGTAAAATGAGGACCCAATGTCAGCATATTGCCCCAGATTGTTGGGGGCAATATGCTGACACTGCGGTAAAGCACTATGAGATGGTCTATATATTTAAGTGCTACTGCTATTGCTATTGCTAATTCTGACTCATCCATCCAAGTTATGCTAGGAAATGATTCTGTGTTTTGTCTAAAACAATGATCATTGTGGGCTCCTTGGTGCTCTCTATGCTTGGTTGTTTTCTTGCAGTGACCTACAAATGTGATCTTCTGTTGGTGCGATGATATTAATGGTCCCTTCTCGAGAGCTAGTGGGTGAAAACATCATTTCACAACCTTGTCCTACCAGATTTGCTGGAAATACTGAGAGGTACCAGGCTGGGTAAAGGCAGAAAAAAATGTTAGACCTGGTCTACAATATCTACTTTGATGTCAGGATTACGTCAGGTTGTAAATTACTGGGACTGAATTTAGGCATGAAGTCAAGGATATCAACTGGAACTGGAATGTAACATGAAGCATTTAAGTAGTCATATTCTTTTACCAGCTGTGTCCGCAGGAGAGTGCAAGACAAAAAAAGTCAAGGTATCATTTAAAGCTCATGATTGAGGTCTCATCCTTTTGAATATGTATGTAACATCAGTGAACATACAGAAAGGGGAGGAATTTTGCCCACCCACCAGCCTTGACACTAAATAAATGACAGAGGTGGGTTATGCTCAAATCGGCATATTCTGGGTTGCTTTTAATTAAATAGCATTTTGATGTTTGTTCATATGTTACTGAGGAAAAAAAGAGGGTAGACCTTAATGATGGATTCAGTATTCCTCACTGCTTTTTGGTAGAAACACATATCAGATTTTGAAGGAGGAAAGAAAAATCGATTTGTACGTTCTCAAAAACTTTTTACAGCGGCTTTCAAGAACGGGAAAGGGTTGTGGATAGATGGGACTTCACAACCAAACTATATATTGGTCTTGTTTACCTTTCCAACATTCTTTCTGAATCTTGTTTTTAGGAAAAAAAAGAATTTTGTAGCTGTTTCAGAGAAGAAGCAGCAAACACAGAGCAGTGAAGCATTTATCTCCTGTAAATTACTTTCTCCCTAAAGTTACTCTGAAGCAAATAAGTGCACATGGAAGTTTTAGGACATGTGCTGGTGTCTAATATAATCCCAGACTGCATTTTAATCCCTAGATTTGGTTAAAGTAGTTTTGACAGGTGCCATGGTTGCAGAGTGGCTGAATTATCCCTCTTCCTTTTACTAATAAGGATGTTCATAAGATTACTTTCTACTTTGTCAAAGACAAATATCAGAGAAAATTAATTGAGTTGAATCTGTGACTTGAATTGAGTACTTCTAATCTGATTTTACACAATAAGAAATTCAGCAAATATGTGTTAAGGCACTATATATTTAGTTTGCTACATTTATATCCTGTCTTTTCTTCTCTACTAGGAGGTTAAGTTGAGAGAACGTGATTTTCCCCAAGGGCATCCAATGGATATTTTAGCTGGAGAAGAATTTACACCTGAATTTTCCAATTCTTAGGCCAAAGAATAACCACATATCACATTGGGTCTCTTATTAGCTCATAGATAAGAATTCCTATTTCTGTTAGTAACTAAAGTGTTATGGAACAAATGATTCAGTTACTTGTGAGCTCAGTTTGTGAAATGTAGGTTTAATTAAGTTTTTGCATGTTTGTTTCTCAGTACATGAGTATTTCTGGAAAGTTAATGCCCTTAACACATTCACACTCCCAGTATCACAATGCAACTGACAATTTTGCAAATATCTTAACTATGGCTTTGGGAATATCAAATCTGAACATGGAAAGGAAAGTGAATAATATATTCGGATTACTTATTTAGTGCTATTTATATCCAGCAGATAACACTGAAAGTAATGGCACTATTTATATTTGAACAAATGTCAAGACTTTAATGCATAAGTCCATTGATTTCAACTGAATAACAGCCACACTCTCATTGGTTTGAACCCAAAGCCATAAAGCTGTGATCTGAATTTCTCAATAAGGAATCCTACCTAGGATTCTCACGCAATTATCACAGCTGATTTCTAACACATGTTGGGATTGGTCTAACAGATTCAGTGCAATTGTTCAAACCCCCTTTTCCCCCCTTAATTTGGGTCATCAGAATAAAGACAATTATGCTGCAGAAGGTTGAATTCCACTTCTTGAATGTAGGCACAAAAGATTCATCTTAATAAACTTTTTCTATTGTTAGCATCCCTCGCTTTACATTTGAGAAGAACGTTGACGGTGGATGATATTAAAATATTTTCTTATTTTAAACAAGAGTGTGCTTTTATATACACACATCTTTTTTGAATCAGATTTATATGTGGTAAGTTATGAAAGGTTTGTACCATCTAAAATCTCTCTCTCTCTCTCTCTCTCTCTCACACACACACACACACACACACACACCCCTATATTTTTTTTATCTCTATTAGTTTATTTTTTTAATCAGCTACCTTTTCTCTTTTACCAGGGGTCTCCAAACTTGGGGGCAATTTGTGGACTTCATCTCCCAGAATTCCCTAGCCAGCATGGTTATCTAAGGAATTCTGGGAGTTTAAGTTCACAAATCTTAAAGATGCTAAGTTTGGAGATCCTTGTCCTTAACCTTACTGTCATGGCTAAGAATCTCCTATCCCTTGAGAATGATTATCAAAATCTCTTGAAACCTGGGGCAGCGGAATAATGCAGGTGAGAGAAAGTGGCTTCTGTATTATATATGTAACAGCATGATTGTATATAAGTTAACTACCGTATATACTTGAGTATAAGCCGACTTGAGTATAAGCCGAGACCCCCAATTTTACCCCCAAAAACTGGAAAAAGTTATTGACTCGAGTATAAGCCGAGGCTGGGAAATGCAGCAGCTGGAGGCTGGATCCCCCGAAAGACGTCTCTGCTGAGATGAGAGAACGGGGTGGCAAGCCGCCGAGAGAATGGGGCGGTGGAGTGCTCCGCCGAGAGAATGGGGTGGCTTGCTGTTCTCTCGGTGCAGCACGGCAGAGGCTGGATCTCGCGAAAGAAGTCTCCGCTGAGCGACAGAATGAGGCGTCTCAGCGCCCATTTTCTCGGCGAAGACTTCTTTCAGGGGATGCAGCTTCTGCCGCCCCTTTCTCTCAGCTGCCCAGTGGAACAGCTTGCCACCAGAAATCAAGAGTGCTCCATCACTGGAGGTTTTTAAGAAGAGACTGGACATTCACCTGTCTGAGATGGTATCGGTCAGTGGTGGCGAAACTTTTAGAGACCGAGTGCCCAAACCGCAAGCCAAAACCCACTTGTTTATCACAAAGTGCCAAGGCAGCATCGGCATTCTGGTGCCCTCGGGGGAGGGGACAGGGAGGCGCCTCTGAGTGCCGCCTCTGGCACGAAAAAAAAGGGGGAGCAAAAAATGGGCCACCGTACCGCAAGGCACAAAAACGCCAACCGCCGTGCCGCAGGGTGCAGATACAAGGCACCGCATCACGTGAGAACGGGGCTGGGCTAGTGAGTATCACGCAGGCACTAGCCCCGCCCCCTTTGCAGCATGTGCCTGCTCGTGGCCCCGTGCGCGCATGCACGCATGTAAAATGCTTCCCCCTCCCTTTTCTTCCAGTCCACCAACCAACAAGGACCTGCTGCTGGCAGCGGTGGTGGCGCACGTGCCAACAGAGAGGGCTCTGAGTGCCACCTCTGGCAAGCGTGCCATAGGTTCACCACCACTGGTATAGGTCCTCCTGCTTGAGCAAGGGGCTGGACTAGAAGACCTCCAAGGTACCTTCCAGCTCTATTCTATTCTATTCTATTCTATTCTATTCTATTCTATTCTATTCTATTCTATTCTATTCTATTCTATTCTATTCTATTCTATTCTATTCTATTCCATTCACTTTCTATATTTCTATTCTATTCTATTCTATTCTATTCACTTTCTATATTTCTATTCTATTCTATTCTATTCTATTCTATTCTATTCTATTCTATTCTATTCTATTCTATTCTATTCTATTCTATTCTTATTACCATTCTCTATTCTATTCTATTCTATTCTATTCTATTCTATTCTATTCTATTCTATTCTATTCTATTCTATTCTATTCTATTCTATTCTATTCACTTTCTATATTTCTATTCTATTCTATTCTATTCTTATTACCATTCTCTATTCTATTCTATTCTATTCTATTCTATTCTATTCTATTCTATTCTATTCTATTCTATTCTATTCTATTCTATTCTATTCTATTCACTTTCTATATTTCTATTCTATTCTATTCTATTCCATTCACTTTCTATATTTCTATTCTATTCTATTCTATTCTATTCTATTCTATTCTATTCTATTCTATTCTATTCTATTCTATTCTATTCTATTCTATTCTATTCTATTCACTTTCTATATTTCTATTCTATTCTATTCTATTCTATTCTATTCTATTCTATTCTATTCTATTCTATTCTATTCTATTCTATTCTATTCTATTCACTTTCTATATTTCTATTCTATTCCATTCACTTTCTATATTTCTATTCTATTCTATTCTATTCTATTCTATTCTATTCTATTCTATTCTATTCTATTCTATTCTATTCTATTCTATTCTATTCTATTCTATTCTATTCACTTTCTATATTTCTATTCTATTCTATTCTATTCTATTCTATTCTATTCTATTCTATTCTATTCTATTCTATTCTATTCTATTCTATTCTATTCTATTCTATTCACTTTCTATATTTCTATTCTATTCTATTCCATTCACTTTCTATATTTCTATTCTATTCTATTCTATTCTATTCTATTCTATTCTATTCTATTCTATTCTATTCTATTCTATTCTATTCTATTCACTTTCTATATTTCTATTCTATTCTATTCTATTCCATTCACTTTCTATATTTCTATTCTATTCTATTCTATTCTATTCTATTCTATTCTATTCTATTCTATTCTATTCTATTCTATTCTATTCACTTTCTATATTTCTATTCTATTCTATTCTATTCTATTCTATTCTATTCTATTCTATTCTATTCTATTCTATTCTATTCTATTCTATTCTATTCACTTTCTATATTTCTATTCTATTCTATTCCATTCACTTTCTATATTTCTATTCTATTCTATTCTATTCTATTCTATTCTATTCTATTCTATTCTATTCTATTCTATTCTATTCTATTCTATTCTATTCTATTCTATTCTATTCTATTCTATTCTATTCTATTCTATTCACTTTCTATATTTCTATTCTATTCTATTCTATTCACTTTCTATATTTCTATTCTATTCTATTCTATTCTATTCTATTCTATTCTATTCTATTCTATTCTATTCTATTCTATTCTATTCTATTCTATTCTATTCTATTCTATTCTATTCTTATTACCATTCTCTATTCTATTCTATTCTATTCTATTCTATTCTATTCTATTCTATTCTATTCTATTCTATTCTATTCTATTCTATTCTATTCTATTCTATTCTATTCTATTCTATTCTCTTTCTATATTTCTATTCTATTCTATTCTATTCTATTCTATTCTATTCTATTCTATTCTATTCTATTCTATTCTATTCTATTCTATTCTATTCTATTCTATTCTATTCTGTTCTGTTCTGTTCTGTTCTACGTTCTGTTCCAATCCATTCCATATTTTCTATTCCATTCTGTTCCACTGTCAGAGCCCATCGGAGGCAACCCAGTCAGCCCAAACAGGAGTTACACTAAGGCTACGCAGCCTCTCCTCTCAACCTGAACCCCTCCTTACCTTTCCTTTTATCTGCATCCTATTTTTAACTGCCGGCTCTGCCCTGCCCTAGCAGGGCACTGGACGGGCCTGGCGGAGCTGCTGAAGGTGAACGGGAGAAGATGAGTCTTCGCCGAGAAAATCTCAGCGCCCATTTTCTCGGCGAAGACTTCTTTCGGGGGAGCCAGCCTCTGTCGCCCCTTTCTCTCAGCTGCCCAGCTAAGAGAAGGGGTGACAGAGGCTGGATCCCCCGAAACAAGTCTCCGTGAGACGAGAGAAGAAGGCGTTGGAGCGCTCCGTGAAGTGTGGGGTGGGGAAGCTTGCGCCCATTGTCTCAGCGACGAAGACTTCTTTTGGGGGATGCAGCTTCTGCCACCCCTTTCTCTCAGCTGCCCAGCTAAGAGAAGGGGTGACAGAGGCTGGATCCCCCGAAACAAGTCTCCGTGAGACGAGAGAACAAGGCGTTGGAGCGCTCCGTGAAGTGTGGGGTGGGGAAGCTTGCGCCCATTGTCTCAGCGACGAAGACTTCTTTCGGGGGATGCAGCTTCTGCCGCCCCTTTCTCTCAGCTGCCCAGCTAAGAGAAGGGGTGACAGAGGCTGGATCCCCCGAAACAAGTCTCCGTGAGACGAGAGAACAAGGCGTTGGAGCGCTCCGTGAAGTGTGGGGTGGGGAAGCTTGCCGCCCATTGTCTCAGCGACGAAGACTTCTTTCGGGGGATGCAGCTTCTGCCACCCCTTTCTCTCAGCTGCCCAGCTAAGAGAAGGGGTGACAGAGGCTGGATCCCCCGAAACAAGTCTCCGTGAGACGAGAGAACAAGGCGTTGGAGCGCTCCGTGAAGTGTGGGGTGGGGAAGCTTGCGCCCATTGTCTCAGCGACGAAGACTTCTTTCGGGGGATGCAGCTTCTGCCACCCCTTTCTCTCAGCTGCCCAGCTAAGAGAAGGGGTGACAGAGGCTGGATCCCCCGAAACAAGTCTCCGTGAGACGAGAGAACAAGGCGTTGGAGCGCTCCGTGAAGTGTGGGGTGGGGAAGCTTGCGCCCATTGTCTCAGCGACGAAGACTTCTTTCGGGGGATGCAGCTTCTGCCGCCCCTTTCTCTCAGCTGCCCAGCTAAGAGAAGGGGTGACAGAGGCTGGATCCCCCGAAACAAGTCTCCGTGAGACGAGAGAACAAGGCGTTGGAGCGCTCCGTGAAGTGTGGGGTGGGGAAGCTTGCGCCCATTGTCTCAGCGACGAAGACTTCTTTCGGGGGATGCAGCTTCTGCCACCCCTTTCTCTCAGCTGCCCAGCTAAGAGAAGGGGTGACAGAGGCTGGATCCTCCGAAACAAGTCTCCGTGAGACGAGAGAAGAAGGCGTTGGAGCGCTCCGTGAAGTGTGGGGTGGGGAAGCTTGCCGCCCATTGTCTCAGCGATGAAGACTTCTTTCGGGGGATGCAGCTTCTGCCACCCCTTTCTCTCAGCTGCCCAGCTAAGAGAAGGGGTGACAGAGGCTGGATCCCCCGAAACAAGTCTCCGTGAGACGAGAGAACAAGGCGTTGGAGCGCTCCGTGAAGTGTGGGGTGGGGAAGCTTGCGCCCATTGTCTCAGCGACGAAGACTTGTTTCGGGGGAGCCAGCCTCTGTCGCCCCTTTCTCTCAGCTGCCCAGCTAAGAGAAGGGGTGACAGAGGCTGGATCCCCCGAAACAAGTCTCCGTGAGACGAGAGAACAAGGCGTTGGAGCGCTCCGCGAAGTGTGGGGTGGGGAAGCTTGCCGCCCATTGTCTCAGCGACGAAGACTTCTTTCGGGGGATGCAGCTTCTGCCGCCCCTTTCTCTCAGCTGCCCAGCTAAGAGAAGGGGTGACAGAGGCTGGATCCCCCGAAACAAGTCTCCGTGAGACGAGAGAACAAGGCGTTGGAGCGCTCCGCAAAGTGTGGGGTGGGGAAGCTTGCCGCCCATTGTCTCAGCGACGAAGACTTCTTTCGGGGGATGCAGCTTCTGCCGCCCCTTTCTCTCAGCTGCCCAGCTGAGAGAAGGGGGTGACAGAGGCTGGATCCCCCGAAACAAGTCTTCGCCGAGAAAATGGGTGGCAAGCTTCCACCGCCCCATTCTCTTAGCGGAGGCTTGCAGAGGTGGCGGCGGAGCTGCGCGCGCAGCTCTCCAAACCGCCGCAGCCCGTTTGGAGAGCTGCTGCCTTCGTCCATGTTTGATGAAAGCAGCAGCTCTCCAAATGGGGGTAGAAGTTCTTTTTTTTTGTTGTTGACTGGAGTATAAGCCGAAGTGGAGTTTTTCAGCCCAAAAAGTGGGCTGAAAAATTCGGCTTATACTCAAGTATATACGGTAGTTATTCCGGCTATTCAATGAGGGAAAACAATCTGACAGGAGAACACGCGGGAACTTTGACAGCTGTCAAAGTTCCCCGCACGGCGCAGGCGCAACCACTGACAGCTCGCGGCTGTCAAAATACCGGACCATGCGGAAGCCTGAGCCGTCAAGAGCAGACGACGCGGATTGGTCCGAAGAGACGCGGCGCCAAAATGAACGTTCCTGATTGGCCCTCTCTGACAGCTGCCGGCTATAAAAGCCGGGCAAGTTATTCTATGTTTGCCTTGCTCTTAATAAACCTTTTAGTTAAGTAGCCTGTCGTCCCGAGTGGTCCTTCGGCTACTTCACTGGAGACGAGGGTGGGATCGCCCCTGAGCTGAAGTCACAGCCGAGGAAGAGAGTTCCCGAGCTGAAGTCACGGCCGAGGAAGAGAGTTCCCGGCAAGAGCTGTCACTGGAAGTTTTAACTTCCAAAGGGGCGACCCAGGACCGGACGACATGGCAAACTTCAGGCGTGTGAGGGAATTCGATACCCGCCATCCCGAGAGATGGCAATCACACCTGGGGCAAGTCGAGGGATTCCTCCTCGTCAGTAAAATCACTGACGACAGAGCAAAGGCCGCCGCTCTACTATACATCAGCGGACCCCCAGTGTACGACGCTGCCGTGGGGCTGTTTAGCCCGGTGCCCATCACAGAGGTCTCCTACGTGGACCTGGTAGACCAGCTGAATAAGTACTACATGCCGGCCCGCTCAGAACTGTACTGGCGGGTACAATTCGCCCAGAAGAAACAGCGACCAGACGAGCCCGCCAACGAGTTCATCGCTGGGGTCAGACACGCCGCACAGAACTGCTGCTTCCCCGACCTGGAAGACCGCATCAGAGACCAGGTGGTGATCGGGTTGAGGGACGAGAGGCTGCAGAAGAAGCTGACATCCAAACCCGACATGAGCCTGGCAGAATTGACCCGAGAAATCATGGCGTATGAGTACAGCCACAAGAAGAAACCGACCACCACGACCCCTGAGAGCCCGGCAACGGTATACCAAGAGAGCGCCACGCTCAGCGACAGCGACGAGTCGGTGGACTTCACTGACGGGGAAGCCCTCCAACGGAAAATGGAACGCAGACAACAGAGGAGAAGCGACACATCGGACCACCGCAGAATCAAGAACCCCCCTCCACCACCACCGCGTTACGAGCAACGGGCCGCCTGCGCCAGCTGTGGGGGCAATCATGCCCGAGGAAGCTGCCGGTTCAGAAATGCTAAGTGCCACAATTGTGGAAAGACCGACCACATCAAACCGGTGTGCCGCAGCCGGGGCCGCGACAACATCAATGATCTGGAGACCAATTCCCCAGGTAGGCCAGCTACCCGGACCAACAGAGGAAAAACGCCAGGGACCCTAGTAGAAACAATTGACAGGGTACACAACCTAAGCTCAAAGGTGAGGATCAGGGTAAAAATTCAGGGAGTGCCCTGCCTCATGGAGGTAGATTCAGGGTCAGCAGTCTCCTTAATTTCATTTGGAACGTATCAGGAGATCTGCCGACAAAGCAAGGGAAAAATTCCTCTGAGGCAAACCCAGGTCCACCTAGCAGATTTCCAGAAAACCCCCATTCCTCTGGAGGGGAGGGCTAAGGTTGTCGTGCAGTACAAGGGGTTCAAGGGTCCCTTAGAAGTTCTAGTTACGCCAGGGAACCGCACCAACCTGATAGGGTTAAACTGGTTCGGCCCTCTAGGGATCGCCATAACGGGGGTAAATACAATCCAATCACCCAGCCTAGAAGCCGTTTGCAACAAGTATGCAGACGTCTTCGATGGCACGTTAGGAAAATACACTGCCCCCCCCATCTCCTTACAATTAAACCCAGCAATCCAACCCATAAAGATAAGAGCTAGGAGAGTACCCTTTGCCCTTAAAGAAAAAATAGAAAATGAACTTGATCGCCTCGTAGGTCTCGGGGTGCTCGAACCTACGGAAGGGGGAAGCTGGGAGACCCCTATAGTCACCCCTATTAAACCTAACGGGGAAGTGAGATTATGCGCGGACTATAAGGCGACCCTTAACCTTGCCCTCAGCTCCCACGCTTACCCGGTGCCAGCGGTAAGGGACGTATTTGCTTCCATCCGCTCCGGCGCCATTTTCGCCAAACTTGATCTCACGCAGGCGTATTTGCAACTGCCTGTCACAAATGACACCGCGGAAGCCCAGACAATTGTCACCCACCGCGGTGCCTTTAAAGTGAAAAGGCTCCAATTCGGCATATCGGCAGCCCCGGGTATCTTCCAGGGTATCATGGAGAAAACCCTGAAGGGAATACCCGGGGTCTGCCCCTATTTCGACGATGTTCTCATCGCCGGAGAAAATGAAGCAAACTTAGCTGACAGGCTGTCAGCTGTGCTGAGCCGGCTCAGAGAAGCCGGCCTCAAACTTAAACGGGAAAAGTGCTCTATTGGAGTCACATCCACAGAATTCCTAGGGTACAAAATAGACGGCCAAGGCATCCACCCCACCACAGAAAAACTAAGGGCTATTCAAACAGCGCCAAGCCCAAGGAATAAACAAGAGCTCCAAGCTTTTTTAGGATTATTAAACTTTTATCATGCCTTCCTTCCCCATAAAGCCACTATCGCAGAGCCTCTGCACAGGCTCCTGGACAAGGGAACTGTCTGGTCCTGGACCAAAATACATGAAAATAGTTTCCAATCATTAAAAAAGATTATTTGTAACAGCTCAACGATCACCCTTTTCAGAGAAGACACCCCAATATGCATCGCTTGCGATGCCTCTCCCTATGGAATCGGGGCAGTGTTAAGTCATTTATTCAAGGACGGTACACAAAGACCCATAGCCTTTTATTCACGCACTCTGTCAAAAGCAGAAAGGAATTATGCACAAATAGACAGAGAAGCCCTAGCAATAGTCGCAGGGGTTAAAAAATTTCATGACTACCTCTACGGGAGACCCTTTACCATATTTACAGATCACAAACCCCTACTGGGAATATTCACGTGGAATAAAACTACACCACAGATTCTCTCACCGAGAATACTACGGTGGTCCACATTCTTATCGGCCTATTCCTATCAGTTAATACATAAACCGGGGAAGGAATTAGGACACGCAGACTGCCTCAGCAGACTTCCCATCCAAAGCAAGGACTCAGACCCAGCCCCAGCTGGACTGATTCTAGCAATCTCTCAACTGCCAGACTGTCCCCTGTCTGCAAACATTATAGCTAACAATTCAGCTAAGGACAAAATACTTAGCAGAATTCTCAAATGGGCCACAACAGGGTGGCCAGCACAAAACCCACACTCCCAATTCCAGCCTTATTTTAGCAGGAAAAATGAAATATCTACTCATAGGGGATGCCTGCTTTGGGGAAATCGGGTCATAATACCGGAGAAGAACATAACCCAAACATTACACATTTTACATGAAGGACATCCAGGCATTGTCAAGATGAAAGCTATGGCCAGAAGTTATGTCTGGTGGCCTGGCATAGATAAAGAGATAGAAAGATATGTGGGAGGGTGCTACACCTGTCAAGCAACCCGGAACGAGCCACCCCAAGCACCAGTTCACAAATGGGAAACTACAAGAAACCCCTGGTCACGCATACATTTAGATTTCGCAGGACCTATCCAGGGACAGAGTTTCCTAATTGTAGTGGACAGCTATTCTAAATGGTTAGAAGTCACTCCCCTTAGAAAAACAACGTCAGGAGCCACGATACAAGCCCTAAGGAAAATATTCGCCACACACGGCCTTCCAGACACCATAGTTTCAGACAATGGACCTCAATTCACCTCTCGTGAATTTCAGATGTTCGCTATGAAGAATTGTATTAGGCTGGTCACGTCTGCGCCGTTCCACCCATCGACGAACGGGATGGCTGAAATTATGGTGCGTTCCACAAAAGAAGCTTTGAAAAAATTCGCAAAGGGGAACTGGCAGCGGCGACTCAGCCAGTTCCTCATGTCACAACACGCAACTCCATGCACAACAACGGGCAAATCTCCGGCGGAACTAAGATGGGGGAGGAGGCTGATAACGCGGCTCGACAGACTACATCCTGACACATACCCGGAAGAAAAAGAGCACCCCCACACAAACCGCACACTCAACCCGGGGCAAATGATATGGGCACGATCATACACCGATAAAAACAAATGGGTCCAAGGGACAGTACTAAAACAAACGGGACCCATTTCCTACCTAATATCCACACAAACGCACGGCAATCTACGCCGCCATATCGACCAACTCAGACCCAGACAACCACCACACCACCCAGAACCCCAACGAGAGGAATTCGATCTGCAACCTCCCCCAGAATTACTACCGATACCAAACCGAGAGGAAGAGCAGCAAAGAAACGAACTACCAGAACCAGACATTCCCCCACTTCCTCGTCGTTCCAACAGGAACCGCAGAGCCCCCGCCTACCTAAAGGACTACCAGTGGGCAGGTTCCGACAACCAAGGGGGAGGGAACGCTCCAGGGGAGGGGTAAGGGGTGTATTATATATGTAACAGCATGATTGTATATAAGTTAACTAGTTATTCCGGCTATTCAATGAGGGAAAACAATCTGACAGGAGAACACGCGGGAACTTTGACAGCTGTCAAAGTTCCCCGCACGGCGCAGGCGCAACCACTGACAGCTCGCGGCTGTCAAAATACCGGACCATGCGGAAGCCTGAGCTGTCAAGAGCAGACGACGCGGATTGGTCCGAAGAGACGCGGCGCCAAAATGAACGTTCCTGATTGGCCCTCTCTGACAGCTGCCGGCTATAAAAGCCGGGCAAGTTATTCTATGTTTGCCTTGCTCTTAATAAACCTTTTAGTTAAGTAGCCTGTCGTCCCGAGTGGTCCTTCGGCTACTTCAGCTTCATTCCCTCATCTCCCATTTTGAGAAATGTACAATGCCCTAGCTTGTTTTTCTTTTAGCATCATGGGATGACTGAAAATTGTCTCTGGTCAATGCTTGCTATGTCCAGCCGACCTAGATCTTCAAATTTTTCCAACCGATGCCATGATGTGAAACTGTCTGGAGTGGCGAGAAAGTGAGGAAATATTTTGTAGCGGTGTCTGTGGTGATGATGGTGGGGAAATGAGAAACAAATCAAGAGTGTCGGTGTGATTTTGCAATTCAGCCTTTCTTAACACATGTCACATGTGCAATGTAAAAAAAGAGAGCAGAGTTTTGATTACTCGGTCATGTTCATCCTCACTGCTTTTTTGTACCATGCTCAATTAGATTAACCCACATTTAGGAGGCACAAAAGCACTGGACCCTGTGACTTATTTATATCTCCCTCTCAGCTCTTGTGAGTGCTTCCAATTATATCCACCTTCTTCCATTCTCTGTTTTCATTGCTACTATTACTTTACTCTTAATATGACAATTAGTTTTCTTTCTCTATGGCATATTCTACTACTGCTACTTCGGGACTAAATACTATTATATAACAATGTTTTCCTGTTCTATCTTGTCTTCTCCCTCTGGGATTTCTTCCTCTTGTTCTCCTCTGTTAGCGGCCAGAAGATAAAACAATTGCATATTTCCAAATTGTGCTTTCTGTGGTTGGTTCTCCCTCCCCCCCTCCCCAGATGGTTCATTCTCTCTGAAGGAAAAAGAGGTTCTTCCTTTTGGCTGCCACACTTCCCTGCTGATGATTGGCCATTCTACCCTTGTGACGCAGGGGGAAAGCCTCAAAGGGAGGGAAGGTAAGGCCAGCAGTTTGTCCAAGCAGCCTGATCTTGCACACCCACCATCTTGATATTTTTTTTGCTTCCCCTCCATGTTGTTGTTCATGTTGTGTCCAATAAACAAAAGGGAAAGAGAGGAGAAAAAGAGGGAGAATGGAAGAGGGTTTTAATACCAGTGCTTACAAAATTGTTAGTCGTATGATTACAGCCTAATTGGTTGGGTTGGCAATATATAAGCCATGATTTGTAATGTATTGTATCCCTTTAAAGGTGTAATGATTGGCCAATGCTGTGTTTTTTCAATGGCCATAAGAGGGAGCTAGAGACATAGCTTCTCTCTCTGTGTGTTAGTTACTATGTTACATTGCTTGCTGATTATTGTTGATTGTGGTTTTGCTACTGTTTGCTAAACCCGAAGAACTGTGTTTTTGACTTTTGGACTGGTAAGACGACTTTGTATTGGATAACTCTTGAACTGTTGATATCTTCTCTGTACCCGTGTATGACCTGGACTGTTTATTGTTGACTTGTGCTATTCCTAAAAGTAAAGTTTTTTTCCTTTTTTACACACCTCAGTGTATCAGTGTGGTTCCTGTGCAAAACCTGACTACTCTCAGTACCACTTCTTTTGTGCATTCTCCTTGTTGGCTCAGGAGATATTCTGCACAAACCCTGTCAAAAATCACCTTCCTGAATTTAAATCCACAATCTAAAGATTCATTGTAGTAACTATTTGAAATGAAATGTGGTGTGCTCATTCAGAAGAAAAGGAGGGGGAGGGGGAGGAAGAGGAAGAGGAAGAGGAAGAGGAGGAGGTGGAGGAGAAGGAGAGGGAGAAGGCGAAGGAGAAGGAGAAGGAGAAGGAGAAGGAGAAGAAGAAGAAGAAGAAGAAAAAGAAAAAGAAAAAGGAAAAGGAAAAGGAAAAGGAAAAGGAAAAGGAAAAGAAGAAGAAGAAGAAGAAGAAGAAGAAGAAGAAGAAGAAGAAGAAGAAGAAGAAGAAGAAGAAGAAGAAGAAGAAGAAGAAGAAGAAGAAACAAACATTGTTCTAAAAGTATATTTATATATTTTTGCAAGTCAGAGGAAGTAAGGGGACAACTCAGCCTGTTTTTTCAATATGACAGTAATAAAAGTCACTTTCCTTTGTATCTATGCACATACACATACAACCTTATGTACACTCACTGAAAGCACTCATTTTTGTAACACTTACTTCTTTAAATGAAAGAATTCAATTGTGCAGCATTTTTTTAAAAAAAACCTAGTTTTTTTAAGTTTTTTTTAAAATAACTGTATATCTAAATGATCTGGTTCCCTTGCCCTCCTCACCCGATTAACATTTTTCACACATTATTTATATTTATGTGTCAGTGATCTGCCTTCATACACAGGAAACACCATCATCACAGACTGAATCTGTTACTCAGGTAAAGAATGAAACTGGGGAAGTGGAGCTTGGCAATTTCTGGGCTGGAGAACACACTGTTAAGGAAAAAAGTGTGAGATTCATTTCAAGATCACGAAGAGAAGAACAAGATATTTGTTGATCCAGAAAAACAGGAGGTACAAACCTTTGAATTTCAACCCAACAGCACATACACACATATAAGATCTTTACTTGTACTATATCACAGGTCCAAATGTTCTCTCTGTATCTGGCTTCATTCTCATCTGAAATAAAAATATCATCTTGAGCTTTCTGTGAAGTCAACATTATTGTAAGGGGAAAAAGGAGAAGCTGAGATTTACAGCCATGCTTAACACTGCCACATTAGATAGAGACATCTCTAAGCCATCATATGCAGAGAAATCTTGTATATTTTAGACCGCTTTGATATTTTAGAAATGGGTGGACTAAATCTCTAAACTCTTGGATAATCCTTACAATTAGAATAACAAATACAGTAGTAGTTTTGCTCTGCACCAACACTTGGCAATATGTTAAAAAAGAAAAAAAAACAGCTTAAGGTCATTAATTGGCACTGAGTGAGAAACAGGACAATGTATATTTTGCTGTTACTACATTATAATGAACAGCAAGTAATACTTGATAATAAAGATGAATATGGAACTTTTTAATTGGATTCTTTCCGATTCTTTTAAGCAGATCATATATTCTGCTGTCAACACTCTGATCGTATGGTAAGGCTTAGATAGAACAAGGTATCTCCTACATTAGTTAGTTAACTTAATAACCAGCCATTACAATCTCTGCTTCAATCTTCTCCATCTTGGAATTAATTGTATAGTGTTGGATAACAGTTTCCTTAATTTCAGGTCAGTATTTCCTCTTCTAAATGACAGGCTTTATAAAAGGCTCTAAAATTAGGTCTCAGTCCTTTCAACATAAAACTTAGAGGCAGAGAAAGAGGCTAAGCCCTTTTTGTGATTGTTGCTACTGCTATTGTTATTAATATTAATAATAATAATAAGTTGGAAGGGACCTTGGAGGTCATCTAGTCGAACCCCTGATCAGGCAGGAAACCCTATACCATTTCAGACTAATGGCTGTCCAGTCTCTTCTTAGAAACTTCCAATGTTGGAGCATTCACCGCTTCTGGAGGCAGGTTGTTCCACTGGTTAATTGTTCTAACTGTCAAGAAGTTTCTCCTTAGTTCTAGGTTGCTTCTCTCCTTGACTAGTTTCCATCCGTTGCTTCTTGTCCTGCTTTTAGATGCTTTGGAGAATAGCTTGACTCCCTCTTCTTTGTGGCAGCCCCTGAGATATTGGAACACTGCTATCATGTCACCCCCTCACCCTTCTCTTCGTTAAACTACACATACCCAATTCCAGCAACCGTTCCCTATATGTTTTAGCCTCCAGTCTCCCAATCATCTTTGTTGCTCTTCTCTGTCATCTGCAAATTTGATGAGTTCCCCATCTATCCCCTCATCCAAATCATTGATGATTATTATCCAAATCAACATTATTATTGATAAGAACTAAATGGTAGAGAGTATGGAGAGAAAGCACAATTAATGTTCTTGAAATAGACTGCATTCAAATATCTGTACACAAATACATTACACACAGACATTTGTCTGCTAACATATGTAATTGCAAATCAAAGACAATTTTTCCAGGTACAATTGTTCAGCTTTTGAGTACCCACGACATAGGAGACAGTACAAATAAATAGTCTTTGTGAAATGTGCATTTTCTAAATAACAAGCAATTTGAGATCCTTTGTAATACATAGTAAGTTTACTTAAGTCTGTTTACTATATGTCAGCCAAATTTCAAACAGGAATAATGTTCATTCCTACTTCAGATTTTCTCCCCCTCCCACGCCCCCCCCCCAAAAAAAAATCAGTCAAGAAAAAGTAATTCAGTTTAGCTGACAGGCTGGTAGAGTCACAACTGAGATATAATAGATTAAAAGTGAGGGTAAATATCTAAATGGTGATATCAAATAGGCTTGTAAAAAAAGATGCCAACTAAACAGAAAGGTTTTTTATTTTTAATGGCTCCTTCTGTCTGCCCTGTTTTTATGTCTTTCATCTTCAGCCTTGTCAACATGTATTGAAAAGAACTCATTAACTGCAGAAGAAATTAAAAATTCTTGTTGGCTTCTGAATGCATATTTAGTGGGTTGGCTCTTCTCATATTACAGGAACTGAAATGTTAGGAGAGTAGACGGAACAGAATGGCTGAAATGTGTTCCTAAAGAAACATTTAGGGACATAATATGCATACAACAAATGGAAGAAATAAGGAAGACAGTTTGAAAACAGCAAGTAGAGATAAGATTAACTGCTGTGCAGAAAGTCGCATCCCAGTGAAGGGATGGCTGAGATGACATATTATGGAATACTGTGGAATGTCACTAAAAAGGTAAAGGTAAAGGTTCCCCCGCACATGCGTGCTAGTCGTTTCTGACTCTAGGGGCAGGTGCTCATCTCCGTTTCAAAGCCGAAGAGCCAGCGCTTGTACGAGGACGTCTCCATGGTCATGTGGCCGACATGACCAGACGCCAAAGGTGCACAGAACGCTGTTACCTTCCCACCATAGTGGTCCCTATTTTTCTACTTATTATTTATTTATTATTTATTAATTTAATTTATATACCGCCCTTCTCCCGAAGGACTCAGGGCGGTGAACAGGGCAATACATAAAAACAAGATACAAAAATTAAAAATTATTAAAAAGTAATTAAACAGTGCCCATAATAAAATAATACAGATTAACAGTTAAAATCCATTTATAAAATCCAACCCCGTCCCATCAGGCCAGGCCAGCTTGTTCAAAGAGATGGGTTTTAAGATCGCGCCGGAAGGAGCGGAGATCGGGCGCCATCCGGAGCTCGACCGGAAGATGGTCCCAAAGATCCGGTGTACCCACAGAGAACGCCCTCCCCCTGGGGGCCACCAGTCGGCATTCTTTGACCGGTGGCACCCTGAGGAGGCCCTCTCTGTGGGAGCGTACTGGGCGGAGGGAAGTTGACGCCGGCCGCAGGTGCTCCCCAAGGTATTCCGGACCCATGCCATGTAGGGCTTTGTAGGTCGTTACTAACACCTTGAACCTCACCCGGAGGACAACTGGTAGCCAATGCAGCTCGCGGAGCAAAGGTGTGACATGGGAGTGTCGGGAAACTCCCAACACAACTCTCGCGGCTGCATTCTGTACCAGTTGGAGCCTCCGAGTGGTCTTCAAGGGTAGCCCCATATAGAGAGTGTTGCAGTAGTCAAGACGAGAGGTCACGAGCGCATGAGTGACCGTACGTAAGGCATCCCGGTCTAGATAGGGCCGCAACTGGTGCACCAGGCGAACCTGGGCGAAGCCCCCCCTAGTCACAGCTACTATATGGTCTTCTAAGGAAAGCTGTGAATCTAGGAGGACTCCCAAGTTGCGAGCCCTATCTACAGGAGGTAATAACTCACCCCCCATAGTGAGGGGTGGGATATCCTGAATATCCTGAGATGCCGGTACGCACAGCCACTCAGTCTTGTCAGGGTTGAGTCGAAGCCTGTTCCTCCCCATCCAGACCCGGACCGCCTCCAGGCATCAGGACATCATGTCGAGGGCATCACTGGGGTGGTTTGGGGTCGAAATGAAAAGCTGGGTATCATCAGCATACTGATGGTACCCAACTCCAAAACCACGAATGATCTCACCCAGCAGTTTCATGTAGATGTTGAACAGGAGAGGCGAGAGGACCGACCCCTGAGGAACTCCACAAACGAGAGGCCTCGCGGTCGACCTCTGCCCCCCTGCCAACACTGACTGCGAGCGTCCCAGGAGATAGGAGGAGAACCACTGAAGAACCGTGCCTCCCACTCCCAATCCCCTGAGGCGCCGCAGCAGGATACCATGGTCGATGGTATCGAAAGCCGCTGAGAGGTCTAATAGGACTAGGACAGAGGAATATCCCCTGTCCCAAGCCCTCCAGAGATCATTCACCAGCGCGACCAATGCCGTCTCCGTGCTGTACCTGGGCCTGAAGCCCGATTGGTACGGGTCTAGATAATCCGCTTCATCCAGGGCCAGAGGGAGCTGATGCGCCACCACACTCTCAACAACCTTCGCAAGAAAGCGAAGGTTGGAGACCGGACGAAAGATATTTAGCACAGCCGGGTCCACGGCAGGCTTCTTGAGGAGAGGTCTTACCACCGCCTCTTTCAAGGCGGCGGGAAAACTACCCTCACTCAAAGAGGCAGATATAACTGCCTGGAACCAGCCTCGTGTCCCCTCCCGGGCTGCATAAACCAGCCAGGAAGGGCACGGGTCCAATAAACATGTGGTGGAGCTCAGCCTCCCCATAATCCTGTCCACTTCCTCCGGAGTTACAGGATCGAACTCCTCCCAGGTAACATTGACAAGACCGCTCGTGTCCTGATCGTCCGACGCTGCCCAGTCGGAGTCTAAACCGGTCCGAATCCGAGCGATTTTGTCCAACAGATGTTGACTAAACTCCTCGGCACGCCCCTGCAAGGGTTCCTCACTCACCTCCTGATTAAGGAGGGAGCGGGTCACCCTAAACAGGGCGGCCGGGCGATTATCTGCGGACGCGATGAGGGCAGCGAAGTAGTTAGACCTCGCCACCCTCATCGCTGCGAGATAAGACCTAATATGGGTTCTTAGTCGCAATCGGTCGGATTCAGATCGGCTGGACCTCCAACCGCTCTGTAGGCCCCGTCTCCGACGCTTCATCTCCCGGAGCTCCGCGGAGAACCATGGAGCCCATTGGGATCTGCGCCGGGTCAGGGGCCGCAAGGGTACAACTCGGTCAAGTGCCTCCGTGGCCGTCCTTTCCCAGGCTTCCACTAAGGCATCTGCCGAGCTGTGAGCAGAGGAGGCAGGTGGGGACCCCAGTGCTGCCTGGAACCTCTCAGGGTCCATTAAGCGCCTGGGGCAGAACCATCTAGTTGGCTCAACACCCCCACGGTGGGGAGTGGCAAAACGGAAGACCAGTCGCAGGAGATGATGATCGGTCCATGACAGGGGCATAACAATTGGGGAGCCCCCACCAAGATCATCTAACCACTGTCCAGATAAGAAAACCAAGTCAAGGGTGTGGCCTCCCTCATGAGTCGGTCCATGAATTACTTGCGTCAGGTCCATGGCCGTCATGGAAGCCATGAACTCCCGAGCTAACTCAGATGCTCCTCCCAGGGATGGTAGATTGAAGTCTCCCAAAACCATAAGTTTGGGGAACTCAATCACCAGCCCTGAGAGGATATCGAGAAGCTCAGGCAGGGCTGCTGCTGCGCGACTAGGCGAAAGGTACACCAGCAGCAAGCCCAACTGCACCCTAGAACCAAACCTCAATAAGAGAGATTCGCACCCGACTATCTGAAGAACCGTGGCCTCCTGCGGACATAAGGTCTCCCTCATAACCACAGCCACTCCCCCACCCCTACCCTGAGTCCGAGGCCGGTGTAGCACCTGGAAGCCTGGTGGGCAAAGATCAACCAGGGGGATACCGCCCTCTGGGCCCAACCAGGTCTCCGTGATGCAGGCCAGGTCCGCATGCTCACCCTCGACCAGATCCCAGATGAGAGGAGCCTTATTAGCGACGGACCTGGCATTCAGGTACACCAGCCGGAACTCAGGTGGCTGCACATCCCCGGTCCCGGGACCTCGGGTCGAAGACAGAGGGTTGGAGCGCCTCACCGCTTGTAAATAGCGGAGATGCCCTCCCGGAGGTCGGTACGGCCCTCTGATCTTACACCTGCTGCCATTCCCTATCGTCGTGGGAATAGGCAATCCCACGACCCGCTCCGGAGCTCCGGAGGTGGCCGACCCCGGCTCCCTCTCTACGCGATCTATCCTGGACCTGGCCTGAACAACAGTTGGTGGATTACCCCCCATCTCCAACCAACCACAACCCTCCCCCCTCCCTAACCCTACAAAAAATTTGGCTAAAAAAGTAACCAGGGGCCTCTTGTTAAATTTATATCTGAGGCCCCTGTTCCTGCCCAGCCATCTCTCAGGGTCCTGACAATCGGGCCCGTCATCAAGAGGCAGAGTAGAAGGTAAGGCGGGTCGCACCCAGGATTGGGGGGCACCCCTGAGGGTGAACAAAACCGTGCTGGGGTAACTCAAGCCCATGATAATAATTAGAAATCCAGCAAAAAGCAGACCCAGATCAAAATAAATAAAATGGGAGGATCTTAAAGTGGAAGGAAAATATCCAGACTGCAAACCCAGCTCCGCTGCCACTAGAGCTGGGTAACCCCGGAACAATCCCCGTCCTCTCACAACGGTCAGGACCGGGGGGCAGCCTGGAATATACAGCCGGGGAAAGAGATACCTCCTAGAGCTCTCACCTCTAGGACGGTAACAGGTGGAAAAGCTAACCCTTAACCACTCTCCCACAGTGGTTATACACCCAGAACCTTCCAGAACCCAAGGGGAAAGGAAAAAGGGGGGACAATAGGGCAAACAAGTCAGCGAGATGAATTAGGGCTAAAAACCCATAAAGCCACAGAGTGGTAAGAGAAGCTCCGGTTTCAAGTTCCTTTTCGCGTCATGGAAGGGACCAGATGATAGTCGACCGATAGGGAGGAAACCAGGGCCCCATAGTACTTCAACAGGGCCCGATAGACATGGTCCAGTCGATTAAAGTAGTTTATGCCTCCAAATGTCCAGGCATAGATGTCCACACTCCACCACCCGGCCATAGTCACCATACCAAAGCGGCCGCGGCGCTCCAACTCCCACACCGCCAACCGTCCCAGACACCAACCAGGACCATCTCCACCACTCCAACACTTCAAACGCTGACACTGCTCCAAGCCATGGTTTATAGTAACAGTCATAAATCGACCAGCATCCGGCTCCTCAAGCAGCTGGAAAGTTCTCCCCAGAGCCGCCAAGCTCCATCGAGTTATCCCGGGCTCCGCAAGACTCCACCAGACTCCCGCAACAGCATAACAGCAACCACAGTCAGCCGGTTGGCGGGGCGCGGGGCGCGGGGCGCGGGGCGCGGGGCGCAGGGCGCGGGTCTCCCAAGATCTTCCAAGACCTCCACCAAACTCCTCCAGACTTCACTGGGTTCCCGCAGCTCCGACAGCCAGCCGGTCGGTGCTGCACAAAGCAGGGCTCTGCCGGGTTCTTCCGGGTTCTTCCAGAGCCTCCGGAGGACTCCATCAGGCTTCGCTGTGCTCCCGCGGCCTGACAATCAGCTGGTCGGCGCGGCAGAGCACAGCATGAGGCTCAGCCAATTCTTCCTGGCCTGCACGGCCCTCCCAAACTCCTCCAAACAGCCGAGGGTCTTACCGAGCCAACGACAGGCAGCACAGCCGCTCCATCAGGCTTCGCTGAGCTCCCGCGGCCCCGACAGTCAGCTGGTCAGCGCGGCAGAGCACAGCACAGGGCTCAGCCAATTCTTCCGGGCCTGCACGGCCCTCCCAAACTCCTCAAACAGCCAAGGGTCCTCAGAAAATCCGGGCTTACAGAGCCAACGACAGGCAGCACAGCCGCTCCAGAAATAACCGCCAGAAGCTTTTCCTCGACCCTAATCCGAACCCCCGGCACAGAGAGAGTAACATTCCTGTGGGGCTCCCAGGGTCGCTAAAATTGCCAGAGCTCCTCGTGGAGCTCAGCCAAGCACGTCCGCCATCTTGGAACAGTTGCTGGAATTGGATTTTTACGTGCTTTTGAACTGCTAGGTTGGCAGAAGCTGGGATGAGTAACAGGCACTCACTCTGTTACGCGGCACTTGGGATTCGACCCACCAAACTGCCGACCTTCTGATCGACAGGCTCAGCGTCCTAACCCACTGAGCCACCACGTCCCTCTGGAATGTCACTAGCAAAGGACAAAAAACAATGGAGAACATACTGATCAGAAGACCCACTATTCTTGATCTTATAGGCTCCTCTCCTCTCCTCCTTCCCAGATCCTTGTGCATCACATCACCACTATTTGTGTGGGTGCATTTGTGCAATGCTTAAGACATTAACGGCTATAATGATGTGAATTAAGAGATTGCTGCTTTTACCTTGAGCATTTGATTACTGCATCAGATCCCAAAGTTCAAATCGGCAATACTGTCAGGAAGTATTGTTTAGTCAACAACCAATGTCCAAGATGCCAAAGAAAATGAAGGCTGAATGCATGTATGTTGCTATGGTTGGAGATTTATTATACAGTAATATATTGTGTTGGTTTGTGGGCAAACAGTTTGCCTTCCTGCCCATTTTATTTTAAATTTATTAGTAGATTTATATTCTGCTCTTCTCTATGAAAGTACGTGAGATCCTGGAACATCAAGTTGATTTAAGCTTCAATAAAGTGACTTCTCTAGCACTAGTCCTATTTCTATATCTTGTTCAAGCAAAGTAGATGATGATAGAAATACATATATTCCTACTTGGAGTTGCCAATTACACACAGAAGAACTATACAATTTGGGGACAATGGAAGCCAAAGTCTCCCTTGAGTGCTAACATGGCACAATGAGTTGGAAAACCTTTGTTCAAATCATATCACAAATATCAATTCACTAGGTCATCTCAGCACAGCAGCACTGGGCTTTGGGCTTTCTATATGTATTATGTGGTTAATTAACCTAGTGTATGTTATAAGCATGAATGTGATATATGAAATGCTTTGCACACACAGAAAAATATGCTGCTCAAAAAAATAAAGGGAACACAAGATAAGACATCCTACTATTAAATACACTACATTGTGTTGTTTAAGTGTTCCCTTTATTTATACAGTATATATATATATATATATATATATATATATATATATATATATATATATATATATATATATATATATATATATATATATATATATATATATATACATACATACATACATACATACATATATATATATATATATATACATATATACATACTATACATATATACGTATATACATACATACATACATAGTAAAGGTAAAGGTTCCCCCGCACAGGCGTGCTAGTCGTTTCCGACTCTAGGGGCCGGTGCTCATCTCCGTTTCAAAGCTGCAGAGCCAGCGCTTGTCCGAAGACATCTCTGTGGTCATGTGGCCATGGGCATGACTAGACGCCAAAGGCGTACGGAACGCTGTTACCTTCCCACCGGAGTGGTCCCTGTTTTTCTACTTGCCTTTTTACGTGCTTTCGAACTGCTAGGTTGGCAGAAGCTGGGACGAGTAACAGGCGCTCACTCTGCTACGCGGCACTCGGGATTTGACCCGCCAAACTGCCGACCTTCTGATCGACAAGCTCAGCTTCCTAACCCACTGAGCCACCGCGTCCCTTACATACATAAATACATACATACATATACATATACATATACGTGTGTGTATACATATATATATATATATATATATATATATATATATATATATATATATATATATATATATATATATATATATATATATGTGTGTGTGTGTGTGTGTGTGTGTGTGTGTGTCATATGTTAACTCTTAGATTACCTTGCTAGGCCCCAAACATGGGGCAAATCTTTATTTCCTGTTTTCAGCCTTATCTCAAAGGCCATCGAACAGGCTGTAGTCACACCGGACAGTTCATATATTTGTGTAAATTACTAACAAAGAATTTAGGGAGGCTGATATGCATTTCGGACTCATTAGTCTTCATCAGTCAGTCATACCCTTCTGAGATTCGAACCTGGGCTGCTTGCACGTTAGGCAGTGTTTTTACTTCTTGAGCCACAGGTTCTCTCTCGCTTTGTTAGCTTTTTTGCAAGGGGAGAAATATGTATCATATGTTAACTCTTAGATTACCTTGCTAGGCCCCAAACATGGGGCAAATCTTTATTTCCTGTTTTCAGCCTTATCTCAAAGGCCATCTAACAGGCTGTAGTCACACCGGACAGTTCATATATTTGTGTAAATTACTAACAAAGAATTTAGGGAGGCTGATATGCATCTGGAGAAGTTTGAGATGCCAAGTCGTCTGCCATTGCAATCAGAGATATCTCAGTGATATGCTGAGAGGGATCTCAAAAGCAGATATACCCTCAGTGGTGTGCTGAGAGTAATCTCAATATCAAGGAGCAGAGTACTAAAAGGAGGCAGAGCCCAATCAAGGTAATTAGCCACCTACTCGAGGGTCAATCGTGGCTGCAGAACCAAACTAATGGTACTGCCCTCACACATTCAATGCTCCTGATGGCAGCAGGCCAAATAGCTCACTTAGTCACTGTAAGACCAACTTAATAGTGACAGCCAATTCACGTGTCTCACTTGGTGACGTATTCCACTTAGTGATGGTCAGGCCAAGTCAACGGTAACAGCCAGTGCACGTGTAGGTCACTCAGAGGCGGCAAGACCAACTCAATGGTAACAGCCAACACATGTGTTTCGCTTAGTGATGTGTTTCACTTAGTGACGGTCAGGCCAAAGTCAACGGTAACAGCCAATGCACGTGTAGGTCACTTAGAGGCGGCAACACCAACTCAATGGTAATAGGCAAGACTTGTTTCACTTACTGACATGTTTCACATAGTGACGATCAGGCCAAGTCAGTGGTAACAGCCAGTGCACGTGTAGGTCACTTAGAGACGGGAAGATCAACTCAATGGTAACAGACAACACATGTGTTTCACTTAGTGATGTGTTTCATTTAGTGGTGGAGAGGCCAAGTCAATGGTAACAGCCAATGCACGTGTAGGTCACTAGGAAATGGCAAGACCAACTCAATGGTAACAGACAACACATGTGTTTCACTTAGTGACGTGTTTCACTTAGTAGCGGAGAGGGCAAGTCAATGGTAACAGCCAATGCACGTGTAGGTCACTTAGAGAAGGGAAGATCTGGACCGAGACGCCCTACGCACAGTCACTCATGCGCTTGTGACCTCCCGTTTGGACTACTGTAACGCTCTCTACATGGGGCTGCCCTTGAAGACCACTCGGAGGCTTCAACTGGTGCAGAATGCGGCCGCGCGAGTTGTAATGGGGGTTTCCCGATACTCCCATGTAACACCTCTACTCCGCGAGCTGCATTGGCTTCCGGTTGCCCTCCGGGTGAAATTCAAGGTGCTGGTTATCACCTATAAAGCCCTACATGGCCTGGGTCCGGGTTATTTGAGGGAACACCTGCTGCCGGCATCAAACGCCCTTCGCCCAGTGCGCTCCCACAGGGAGGGTCTGCTCAGGGTTCCGCCGGTGAGAGATTGCCGGCGGGTGACACCCAGGGATAGGGCCTTCTCAGTGGGAGCGCCTGCCCTCTGGAACCAGCTGCCGGTGGAGCTGAGGACTGCCCCCGACCTCCGATCATTCCGCCGGGGCCTGAAGACCTGGCTCTTTGAGCTCCCGGGCCCAGGCTGAGGAGAAAATTTTAACTGGGGTTTTTAAGTGTACAGGGTGAATTTAATATTTTTTAACTGGTTTTTAACTTTTGTATGTTTTGATTTTTAATTCCCTGTAAACCGCCCTGAGTCCTCAGGGAAAGGGCGGTATACAAATGTGATAAAATAAATGATAAAATAGATCAACTCAATGGTAACAGACAACACATGTGTTTCACTTAGTGACGTGTTTCACTTAGTGGCGGAGAGGGCAAGTCAACGGTAACAGCCAGTGCACGTGTAGGTCACTTAGAGATGGCAAGACCAACTCAATGGTAACAGACAACACATGTGTTTCACTTAGTGACGTGTTTCACTTAGTGGCGGAGAGGGCAAGTCAATGGTAACAGCCAATGCACGTGTAGGTCACTTAGAGATGGCAAGACCAACTCAATGGTAACAGACAACACATGTGTTTCAGTTAGTGACGTGTTTCACTTAGTGGCGGAGAGGGCAAGTCAATGGTAACAGCCAATGCACGTGTAGGTCACTCAGAGGTGGCAAGACCAACTCAATGGTAAAGGTAAAGGTAAAGGTTCCCCCGCACATGCGTGCTAGTCGTTTCCGACTCTAGGGGCCGGTGCTCATCTCCGTTTCAAAGCCGAAGAGCCAGCGCTTGTCCGAGGACGTCTCCGTGGTCATGTGGCCGGCATGACTAGACGCCAAAGGCGCACGGAACGCTGTTACCTTCCCACCGTAGTGGTCCCTATTTTTCTACTTGCATTTTTACGTGCTTTCGAACTGCTAGGTTGGCAGAAGCTGGGACGAGTAACAGGCGCTCACTCTGTTACGCGGCACTCGGGATTCGACCCGCCAAACTGCCGACCTTCCGATCGACAAGCTCAGCGTCCTAACCCACTGAGCCACCGCGTCCCAACTCAATGGTAACAGACAACATATGTGTTTCACTTAGTGGCGGAGAGGGCAAGTCAATGGGAACAGCCAATGCATGTGTAGGTCACTTAGAGGTGGCAAGACCAACTCAATGGTAACAAACAACACATGTGTTTCACTTAGTGACGTGTTTCACTTAGTGGCGGAGAGGGCAAGTCAATGGTAACAGCCAATGCACGTGTAGGTCACTCAGAGGTGGCAAGACCAACTCAATGGTAACAGACAACACATGTTTCACTTAGTGACGTGTTTCACTTAGTGGCAGAGAGGGCAAGTCAATGGTAACAGCCAATGCACGTGTAGGTCACTTAGAGATGGCAAGACCAACTCAATGGTAACAGACAACACATGTGTTTCACTTAGTGACGTGTTTCACTTAGTGGCGGAGAGGGCGTCAATGGTAACAGCCAATGCACGTGTAGGTCACTCAGAGGCGGCAAGACCAACTCAATGGTAACAGACAACACATGTGTTTCACTTAGTGACGTGTTTCACTTAGTGGCGGAGAGGGCAAGTCAATGGTAACAGCCAATGCACGTGTAGGTCACTTAGAGGTGGCAAGACCAACTCAATGGTAACAGACAACACATGTGTTTCACTTAGTGACGTGTTTCACTTAGTGGCGGAGAGGGCAAGTCAATGGGAACAGCCAATGCACGTGTAGGTCACTCAGAGGCGGCAAGACCAACTCAATGGTAACAGACAACACATGTTTCACTTAGTGACGTGTTTCACTTAGTGGCGGAGAGGGCAAGTCAATGGTAACAGCCAATGCACGTGTAGGTCACTTAGAGATGGCAAGACCAACTCAATGGTAACAGACAACACATGTGTTTCACTTAGTGACGTGTTTCACTTAGTGACGGACAGGCCAAGACAATGGTAACAGTCAGTGCACGTGAAGGTCACTCAGAGGCGGCAAGACCAACTCAATGGTAACAGACAACACATGTGTTTCACTTAGTGACGTGTTTCACTTAGTGGCGGAGAGGGCAAGTCAATGGTAACAGCCAATGCACGTGTAGGTCACTTAGAGATGGCAAGACCAACTCAATGGTAACAGACAACACATGTGTTTCACTTAGTGACGTGTTTCACTTAGTGGCGGAGAGGGCAAGTCAATGGGAACAGCCAATGCACGTGTAGGTCACTCGGAGGCGGCAAGACCAACTCAATGGTAACAGACAACACATGTGTTTCACTTAGTGACGTGTTTCACTTAGTGGCGGAGAGGGCAAGTCAATGGGAACAGCCAATGCACGTGTAGGTCACTTAGAGACGGCAAGACCAACTCAATGGTAACAGACAACACATGTGTTTCACTTAGTGACGTGTTTCACTTAGTGGCGGAGAGGGCAAGTCAATGGGAACAGCCAATGCACGTGTAGGTCACTCAGAGGCGGCAAGACCAACTCAATGGTAACAGACAACACATGTTTTTCACTTAGTGACGTGTTTCACTTAGTGGCAGAGAGGGCAAGTCAATGGGAACAGCCAATGCACGTGTAGGTCACTTAGAGGCGGCAAGACCAACTCAATGGTAACAGACAACACATGTGTTTCACTTAGTGACGTGTTTCACTTAGTGGCGGAGAGGGCAAGTCAATGGGAACAGCCAATGCACGTGTAGGTCACTCAGAGGCGGCAAGACCAACTCAATGGTAACAGACAACACATGTGTTTCACTTAGTGACGTGTTTCACTTAGTGGCGGAGAGGGCAAGTCAATGGGAACAGCCAATGCACGTGTAGGTCACTCAGAGGCGGCAAGACCAACTCAATGGTAACAGACAACACATGTGTTTCACTTAGTGACGTGTTTCACTTAGTGGCGGAGAGGGCAAGTCAATGGGAACAGCCAATGCACGTGTAGGTCACTCAGAGGCGGCAAGACCAACTCAATGGTAACAGACAACACATGTGTTTCACTTAGTGACGTGTTTCACTTAGTGGCGGAGAGGGCAAGTCAATGGGAACAGCCAATGCACGTGTAGGTCACTCAGAGGCGGCAAGACCAACTCAATGGTAACAGACAACACATGTGTTTCACTTAGTGACGTGTTTCACTTAGTGGCGGAGAGGGCAAGTCAATGGGAACAGCCAATGCACGTGTAGGTCACTCAGAGGCGGCAAGACCAACTCAATGGTAACAGACAACACATGTGTTTCACTTAGTGACGTGTTTCACTTAGTGGCGGAGAGGGCAAGTCAATGGGAACAGCCAATGCACGTGTAGGTCACTCAGAGGCGGCAAGACCAACTCAATGGTAACAGACAACACATGTGTTTCACTTAGTGACGTGTTTCACTTAGTGGCGGAGAGGGCAAGTCAATGGGAACAGCCAATGCACGTGTAGGTCACTCAGAGGCGGCAAGACCAACTCAATGGTAACAGACAACACATGTGTTTCACTTAGTGACGTGTTTCACTTAGTGGCGGAGAGGGCAAGTCAATGGGAACAGCCAATGCACGTGTAGGTCACTTAGAGACGGCAAGACCAACTCAATGGTAACAGACAACACATGTGTTTCACTTAGTGACGTGTTTCACTTAGTGGCGGAGAGGGCAAGTCAATGGGAACAGCCAATGCACATGTAGGTCACTCAGAGGCGGCAAGACCAACTCAATGGTAACAGACAACACATGTGTTTCACTTAGTGACGTGTTTCACTTAGTGGCGGAGAGGGCAAGTCAATGGGAACAGCCAATGGTGTAGGTCACTTAGAGGTGGCAAGACCAACTCAATGGTAATTGCTTCAGATGTACCAGAATCAAAAGCGGGTGACTGGAGGCAACAGGAGACTTGAGTCTTTGCAGAGTCTGGCTTGCAATTTTGCTAATTTCTCCCAGTCACAGGTGCATTCACTGATCTAGTGGGTGTGGCCCAGGTAGAAGGGTGGGGCCAGTCCTATAAAAGCCTGCTGGCTGAGCTTGAGGGCTTCAGTCTTTTGGAACTAGCCTTGGGGAAAGAAGTACTGCTGGATGGTGACCTGTCCTGCAGGCTCTTACAAAGGAACTCAGGATAAGTAGTCAGTCAATGGGGAAATTGGGGGTGTCTTTCTTTCTTTCCCAGTTCCACTGAGGTTCAGGCTTTTTCCTTTTGAAGTGATGGGGATGGAAATTGAATATGTTTGGGAGCCAACTAAAACCTGTAACAGGCAGTGGGAAATAACCGTATTTCCCACTGCCTGTTGCAGCTTTTAGTTGGCTCCCAAACATACTTAATTTCCACTCTAAATATTGCAGTTTGGGTGGAAAATAGCAGGATGGACCTTTTGAAATGTCTTCCCACAGCCCAGGTCCAGAGTTTTGCAGTCTATTGCAAAGGGCCCTTTAGCTTGCCTGCCAGGTGGTGCTCGTGGGCCCCACTTTCCAGGTATTTAGAGACAAGGTAGGAACGCATCTCTTTTGCCGAGCTTTTGATTTCTGAACGGTTCTCTTGTGTAATTTTAAGAGCAATTTTAATTGCATTATTTATAGATTACCTGTTAGTATTTTTTGAGGCACTTAGATGGTAGAAGAAACAAAAGCTGGATAGACATAAAGCAACTTAGAAACGTACAAATGTAAAATTAGAAATAGCTCTAAACACAGGTTATACCTTAAACCTTAGTCTACTAAGCAATAGGAATAAACGTAACCTAAACTTTTAAAATCGCTAAGGTTAATTGCTGCCCACAGTTATAACATAAAAAAAAACAGAAATGTAACCATCACTGTGCCTGTAGCACCAGTACTTTTGTTTTTTTAAATCATCAAGGTGCCTACCATGATAAAAAAAAATACCAATTGAAAATTGGAGCAATGTTATGCCATTGAAATTAGTTCAAATTAAGCTTTGGGAATAAGTTTCAGATCAAAGCTCGGTCAAAGAGATGTACGATTATCCTATTCTCAAATCCTCTGAGGGTTGGGCAAAGAGGAGAGATTTAGAAAGACCTCCAGGGGCCATCTTAGCAACAAAATCCAAAACAAAGAGATAGGACAAGGTAGTTGAGTAGCTTTGCGGCAAGCTAGTGGGCTGGTGAAATGCAGAATTGTTCCAATATTTTGGGCCCTATTCAGTTCACACTCTTTTTTCTGAGCATAGATAGGGTCAACTTCAGTAGCTGTTTTGCATTAAGCAATTTAGCAATTTGCATTTAGCCCTCTTTTGGGACAAGAAGCAGTCTGTAACCACCTGTTTCTCCCTCTTTCTAGAATTAGCCTGCTCGATGGATGGACGTAGAGCCCTTCTGCGAAGACTGTTCATCAGCCTGCCTTTTGGAGAATAGAGATACCAAGATGACCACGTTTGCCTTTGTGTGGCGGGACAGTGAGAGCTTGGAGTTTACAGGTAAGGAGCGGGTGATTTGAGTCACATTTCTTAATGGGCACTGTTTTTTACTTAAGCTTTTTTGTACTTTTTTGCAGAGTAAACATATTCAGCTGGAGTCATCCTGCTCAGAAGACATTGCACCTGCATGTTTCCGGATGAAGGAAGGGGGGCCCCCCTACGTCATCGCAGATGGAGTTACTTGTACGCTGCTGCAGCTGCTATGAAGGAACCCCAGGAAAGAGCTTTGACACGTGCCCAGAACGATTGAGATGGAGGAGAACAGAGCAGAGATTGGGTGGGGTGGCTTTTTTGAATGGAAAGCTGGCACAGCTTCCCTTAAGTGTAATGTTTTTTTTCTTTCGTTCCCTTACTTTGGTGCTGCCATTGCTTTAACTCGCCGCCAGCATACCCGCCGTATCTTATCTTTTTGTGATCTGCAGAGAGCCTGTGTGCCTCCCTTCTGGCACTACAACTCTCTGATGCTTTCATTCCCTTCCTTGACTTTGGTGCCGCCATTGCTTTAACTTGCTGCCAGCATACCCGCCGTATCTTATCTTTTTCTGATCTTCAGAGAGCCTGCGTGCCTCGCTTCTGGCACTACAACTCTCTGATGCTTTCATTCCCTTCCTTGACTTTGGTGCCGCCATTGCTTTAACTTGCTGCCAGCGTACCCGCCGTATCTTCTGATCTTCAGAGGGCCTGCGTGCCTCGCTTCTGGCACTACAACTCTCTGATGCTTTCATTCCCTTCCTTGACTTTGGTGCCGCCATTGCTTTAACTTGCCGCCAGCATACCCGCCGTATCTTATCTTTTTCTGATCATCAGAGGGCCTGTGTGCCTCCCTTCTGGCACTACAACTCTCTGATGCTTTCATTCCCTTCTTTGACTTTGGTGCCGCCATTGCTTTAACTTGCTGCCAGCATACCCGCCGTATCTTATCTTTTTCTGATCATCAGAGGGCCTGCGTGCCTCACTTCTGGCACTACAACTCTCTGATGCTTTCATTCCCTTCCTTGACTTTGGTGCCGCCATTGCTTTAACTTGCCGCCAGCATACCCGCCGTATCTTATCTTTTTCTGATCATCAGAGGGCCTGCGTGCCTCACTTCTGGCACTACAACTCTCTGATGCTTTCATTCCCTTCCTTGACTTTGGTGCCGCCATTGCTTTAACTTGCCGCCAGCTTACCCACCATATCTCATTTTTTTTCTGATGTTCTCATTGCCTGTGTGGTTCCATTCTGGCACTGCCACCACTTGGCATTGACTCTCTGATCTTGGCACTCTTTATCTCTTAAATGTAGTCTGCCTTTTGTTCTCTTCCTTTGGTGCCACCATTGTTTTCCTTTGCTGCCAGAGTACCCGCCGTATCTTCTCTAACTGATGTTCATTGCCTACATGCCTCAATTCAAGCACAGCCAACATTGATCAGAGTGTCAGTGCCCAGTTGTGGAATGTTAGGCAATTTGAACATGAGAGCTGGAAAAGATAGGGCAGGTATGCTG